>NC_079157.1:108673706-109389912 GCF_947563725.1 Argiope bruennichi | reverse complement strand
ATGGGGGAAGGTAGGTGGAGATGATATTAATATTTTTGTTGTGGATGGTGGTATGAACAGAGATGATAGTTGCTTCGAGGTATCTGAGCGTTGGGTTCGGGTAGTAGGTATGCTTGATGTTATTTTTAATAAAAATGCCAGTTCCTCTGATACTCCGTCCAGTTCTGCTGGGATTTGAATAAAAGGTATAGTTAGCTATTGAAATTCTATTATTGGTGCGGAGGTGAGTTTCTTGGACAGCAATAATATCAGGGTTATATTTTGTTGCAAAGTTGTGGAGTTCATTTATTTTATTAATTAAACCATTTGCATTCCAGGAGCAGATAAGGAGACCAGTTTTGTTATTGTTCATATTAGGGTGTTGAAGAGGGAGTTATCGAAGGCTTCTGCCAGGATAAATAGTTTGTTCTGTGGATTATTGTCATTATCTAATTTATTTAGTAATTCTTTAATGTTGGGGATGGCTTGCATAATACTTTTAAGATGTTTGACTAGCTTGAAGATGTCAGAGAAATCTTGATTATTATCTGTATTGCTTGGTTTTTGCACGGTATTTCTGCTTGGGGTTGGTGCGGTGTGGCTTTCTTCACGTTGTGGGGTTTCTTGAGCGGGTGTGCGTTTAAATAATGATGCGAATGTTTTCCCTTTTTGTACTGAGGTGGAATTTTGAATTTTCGGGAATTTTGGGCACCCTCTGTATGAGGCAGTGTGCGGTCCCCCGCAATTTGCGCATTTTTTGTTGGGATTTTCTTTATTTTTTTCAGGACAAATTCTGGAATCATGGTGTTCAGCGCAGATGACGCATTTAACTTGCATTTTGCAGTTTGCACTAGTGTGTGCGAAAGATTGACAAGCAAAACATTGGCCTATTGATTTTCTTATGTATTTCTCAACTTTAATAATCATGTAGAGGAGTGATTTTTCTTCGTAAATATTTTTTAAGTTTTCAGATTTTAGTAGGTGAACTTGGAATATTGGGAGTAATGTTTTTAGTCTGAATTGCCTAAATTGGTTAACTTTTGCCACTCTATAGCCCTTTTTAATAAGTTCTTCCTTTATTTCTTCGCATGTGGTGTCAATGGGAAGTCCTTTAATTACCACTTTTGTAGGTTTTTCAGCTTGCGTGGAAATGACATAATATTCCAATTTTTCCTCATCTAGGTATTTAGTAAGTTTGCGGTGATCTTCTGGGGTTTCACAATAGATATGAAAATATTCTCCTGTTGGTTTTGCAGAGCATTTTATTTTATGGACCTCATTTATTCTGCTGAGTATGATTTTATAGTTTTCAGTTCTCTTTAGTACTACTGGGGGGATTTTTTGTATATTATTGTTTTCTACATTTATTTCTTCTATTTTCTTCCCTAATTCTTAAGACCCAGAAATAGCACCATCTCTCAGTAAATCAGAACACACCCCAACTAACTTGATCCTGTACAACCCACCCGAAATAGACCTGTACCCCATTGGCTATCAATGAACAATAGATTCCACGCAGCATTAAACCTCTCAACCGCGAACTACAGCACACTTCCCAGGTTTTGCTCACGGCACTAGCTTTCTCCCACCTCTTCCACACCTAGCTGAACGAGACGTCCCCATTGGTCAAGAGCTCTCACCCCCTCCACCACCCATGCTACCACCAGGAGACCGGACGCTGAAGATGATCACTCACCAGATTGCAGCAGTCCAAGGCACATCCGTTGCCAAGTCTACATGCTATTAGGAAGGAGATAGCCCGGCTTCGCCGGGCGGGTGCTCCATAATCCCAAATCTCGTGCCAGAGGAGTCGTAGTCGGAAGAGACAGAGAAGAGTAGTCGAGATAGACGGTGAAGATTTGTCGGAAGCGACAGAGCTGAGTAGTCGGAATCGACGGTGAAGAACTGGTCTTCCAGGGATTAGCAGAGCAGCGACGGAGTTAAGCTAGTGCTGAACTAAGCTGTGCGCTACTGTCTGCAGTAGTCTTGTTGAGTGCTGCTGTTTGCACGTCTCGCGGCTAAAGATAATTATCTTCTCTGTGCTATATATAGTTGTCGTCTTTGTGCTGTCCTGTTTGTCTTCGTGTAAATAAACGTCGCTGTTTCTTTTTCTACTGCCGCCTGCTGATTGAGCGTTCTCCACACTATATAACTTCCACTATCCAAACGAACCCTGAAAATTTTGTAACAATATTTCACCCCTGTGTAAGTAGTGTTGAATAATTTACGGTGTAAGGGTGGGGAGATGGTAGCAGAACACATGGTTCAGGCAGATGAGCTGTCCCGCAAACGGTTTTCTTTGATAAAAGAATGTTAATTGATATTTTTGTTGAAGATTACAATGAAACGGGGAACCACGGTAGTAGTAGAGTAAACATATGCAATTCATACTAAAAAAATGAAGATGAAATTCATTCAAAGTAAATTTTAAGTAATTTAATAAAATGTGATTGAATTTTACTATTTTATTACAGATATCATTTCAGAAAAAGAACCATGAGAAAATCGGGTTAAAACATTAAACACAAAAATTGCTTAAAAAATATATTATTTTCAAAATGACAGCCAAGAATATATATAATTAAGAAATTTGGAGTTTTTTTTACAAGTATTAGCATTACAAAAATTATTAATAGCATTAATCATATTTAACAATATTAAAAAAAGTTTTTCTTAAAAATTTCAAATTAAATTCTTTTTAAACTTTTGCAGTTTAAACAGCCCAATCGAATTCTACTTTTCCCTAGAAAAAATACGTAACAGTCATTTGATTCTTTTAAGCTGTTGACCAATTTGTACAAAACTGGCCTCTGAGTTTTACCCTCAGTGTTACGAGTGTTACGAGATTGTAAATAAAAACCAAGTTTTTCGAAAAATGGCTATAAATGTTTTTTTAGGTATCTGAGAAAAGGAAAAAAAAAAAAAAAAAAAAAAAAACCATTGACCCTAAAAAATGTTCTACAATTTCAAATGGTATCATAGTTTCAAAAATTTCTGAAAATGGAATTTGAAAAAGAAAGTCTTATATTTTAGTGATAGATTCTCAAGAAAATGAAAAATTAAGGATCGTGAGAATAATGATAGTAGTAAAATGAATACTGGCTTGATAATTGAAACAAAATGCTAAATGTAAATTAAATTTTCACGATTTTTTTAAATTCGAATTTATACTGGATTGTATTCAGTAAATGATTGATGACGCACACAAATTAACTGCAGATTTTTGCACAAAATTTAAATCAAACAATACATATCTAAATATAAGGAAATTATTCTAATATAGATATTTTAATTTTTTCTAGACAGGTTTCTTTGAATTAGGAAACGATTAAAAAATGTATTACGAATCAGTGCAAAAATTTTAAATGTAAATTAGTAAAACCAAATTTGAAGGTCGATAAGTTGATACAAATATATGATTGTTAACATTCCCTATAGCATTAACTTCGGTTTATATTCTATTTCGCCTTGGTTTCATTGAGAAATATGGCAAATATGTAACCATTTAATTTGGAACATTCGATTCTTACCATTTCGGGCATGCACATACATTTTCTATCAGTCATAATTTTTTTTTAAAAAATACAACTATCTGTTCACTAATATTTTCAAAAGATCGATTCTAAGATAGATTGTGTTGAATCACTGAAAATTGTTTTCTTGCCAAGAGTGATTTTTGATTCAGAAACAAAACTATATTAAAAGTGACAAATCACTTTTGATTCAAAACAGACATAAAGATATCAAGACAAAATCTTTTCATAAAAAGCAAAACTGTATTTAAAAAAAACAAAACTAGCGGACAATTCATTATTTTTGCAAAAGCGTTTTGCTTTATTTCATGACAATATTTAGATTACTTGGTCCCTTAAGTATAAATAAATAACTAAAATTGCTTAATATCGCTTCATATCTCATTAAAAAATAGTTCTAGCAATTTGAAATTTAAAAAAATGTGAAACATTTCTTTATTTATTCCTTTTCCTTTCTCTTCCTTTCAATTATCTTTGAAAAAATCCTTTCAATTTTGAACCAAAATTAAAAGATCCTACTGTTATTAAATGTAGGGACGCCCTTAAAATGATATTTTCAAACTTTTATGTAGATGTTTTTATTACAAAAGCTTGAAAATACTGCTTTAAAACGTTTGTCAAAGAATGATCTAGGTATATATTCCTCTATAAAATGAGAGCATAAAATGGTGAGGCTTCATAATTACGATGTAAAATTTTCACCATTTAGTATAAAAGATATCTTAAATTAAGTATCTAGAAAAAAATAAAGTGTAGGAGATACCGATTTTAAAAATTAATATACGTTCCAAAAAAATATTCAATTTGCATTAGATATTACTTATATTATTTGCAGAAAAAGTGTAAATGGGTAGCATGATTTTAAAGAGTTTATATTTCTAAATGCTTTTCTTCGTTTTTATATAATATTTTTAATGAAAAGAAAACTTGTTGCATTGTCTTTTGTAAAAATGTCGGAATAAAGAAATATATGTAATAGTCAATTTAATTACAAAACGGGAGGGGGATCGCTCAGTCAGAATAAGATAAGATTGCCATATAGATTACAATCCAGTCTCCCCAATGGGGTAATTGGACCCCCACGGCTGGGAAAGAAGGGGAGAGAAAAATGCTCCTTTCTTTTTCGAACACTCTCCCCTGTGAAATTGCTAATTTTTGAAGAAATATTTTGATGAATAGCGATAAATTTTTGAGAAGGCATACTCAGAACAAAATGCATAATTTGCAGAATAATTTGCAGCTCGGAGGGTTAAATATATAATTTAGATGTGTAGATGGCGACACCTAACATTAAATGTGTTATATAGTCCACTCCTCATGTTATTTTGTTTATTAGTTTTAAAACCGCTTGTGAAAAGCTTCCTAATCTGAAATGAAGCGTTATAGTTAGTTTTAAATGTATAATTTAGACCTGTAGATGGTGAACCTAATATGAAATGAGTTATTGATTTCATTCTTTGTTATTTCGTATATTGTTTTAAAAACTGCTTGCGAAAAGCGCCTTCTACAAAAATGAAATGAAATAATTTCTTTGTATATTTTATTCAATAGATGGCAACACCTAACCGGAAAGGCGTTTCTAATTTCAATTTTTATGTTATTTCGTATATTAGTTTAAAAACAGCCTGCGAAAAATGACCTCTACTGAAATGAAATGAAATAATTAGTTTTAAATTTATAATTTTGATCTGTAGATGGCGACCTAAAACCATTAATGATTTTATTCTTTATGTTATTTCCTTTATTAGTTTAAAAACAGCTAGGGAAAAGCGCCGTTTACTGAACTGAAATTAATTAATTTGTTTAAATTTATAATTTTGTTCTATAGATGGCGACACTCAACTTTAAATAAGAAAAGGAATGAACGAATATTCATAAATATTTTTTAAAAAATATTCTCTAAAGAACAACTCGTTTTGATAAATTGTTGAATGTTTCACAGAAAACAAATTAGCGAAAGTTTGTTTTAGTATGATTCAAATGCATTTGAATGGAATGAGGATTATGTTACTACCTAAAACATATCATAAAAATAGAATAAGTGTAGAAATAAATAAAGGAGAAATATTTGATGGTATATATATTGATCTAAAAGATTGTTAAATTTAGTTCAGAATGGGATTAATATTTTTTGTTGATTAAATTTAGATTATTTTCAATAACCCAATCTTTAACTAAATATAAAATTATTCAAAAACAAGCGCAATGAGGGTTAATTTCAAAAAATTTAAAATCAAGATACTCGTGTTTAACATTTAAAAAAATGCTTTCGATGAATATAAAACTGCAACTATTTAAATCTGGAAAAAATGAAAACTTTTAATTATTGAAAGTTCAACGTGGCATTACCGAAATTCTTTTCGTTGATAACTATGCTGCATAAGCTTTGAGGTTTTCAAGATGCAAATGTTCTTTGAATCGTTCATCAATTATATCTTCTCTGTAAATTTTTTCTGCTGTGTAAAAAAGATTGGAGGGAATATCAGATTTTTTTAAATAATTAATAGAATCGTCAAGAAAAACGAGTTTAAAATGGAATCTTTTTTTTTTATTCAATTGAAATAAACTGAAAGATTCACTAGACATGAAAATAATACTTGCTTTTCCGTGATCTATATTTTGCAAGAAAAAAAAAGCGAGAAAAAACTTTGTGTCATGTTTTAGGTGCTGATGTTATACATCAACATCTTACTGTAACTGCAACCATATTTGCTTACTAATAAAAAGAAAGGTTTACAGACTTCCTTTCCATGCTCGTAAATTTCTCGATGCCCTAAATTAACAATAATTATTATTCTTGCCCCATATAGTAATTAGAATTTTTGTTTGTAAAGTTAATTGAATTGCATATAATTCCATTTTTATCTGTTTTTAAACTTTCTCAGAAACAGATTTGAGAAGTAAAATCTGATTGAAATTAACATTTTTGACACTCTCTTATATTTTTTCTTTCAGAAACTGCTGTAAATGCATTCACTAATGAAAAATTTACAATTTTTGCAAAAATTGATTACGCCTCCTTTACTTAAACATTGAATAAAAATAGTTACGTTAATAGCAGCATTTAATTTTATATAAATGCAATACTTTTAACTTTAAATCAAGATATAAAAATTAGTAACAATAAAAGGCAATAAGGGAAATTGCCAAGATTAAACTACTGCAGAAATTTACATTTTATATAAAATTAGTTATTTTATTGTATTTTTTAATGATTTAAGGACTATAAAATTCGCAAGTCAAACTCTTATATGAAAATTCTCAACCTATGATAATTGTCCTGCAGAAAGTCTCTATTCGTCTTTATTTTAAAATGCATTAAGGAGGGAAGAAAGAAATATTGGCGACTTAAAATGGAAATCTAAGAAAAAATACCAAATACAAATTCATCATCAAATACTAACGAGTAACAAAAGGCTAGAATGTAATGCTTGTATATTTTTTCAAAATGCACAAAGGTTTCAGTGCACTTATTATTGTATCTTTATGTCTTGATTGTAACTTAGCTTAAATGATAAATTAAAAATTATCTCGGAATAGAATTTTCATAGATTTAAAAAAGAATTTCGGTTCCGATTGAATTATTTTCCCTTGGCCATTAGATAAAAGAAGAAAATATTTGATATTCTTTTCACAAAAAATAAGTGCTGATATTAGTAGAGAAGATGGTATAAATTCCTAATGTTTTTCTTAATGTGTTTATATTTGAATTTCTAGTGTTTTAGATTTACAAAAATAGAAACTGTAAAATTTAATAGACACATTATAAATTCTACGATTCTATTGCTTTTCCAGGAAGATTAATGACGATGAGCTTCGAGAACTGGTTTCACAATGTCAACCTGAATGGCCTTCTTGGTATTTTTTCAGCAAGTGCTTTTCGGAAAGTATCCTTCAAGATCTGGCGTCCGATCTTGCAGTTGCCATCATTCGTCCGTTTGCTGTTGGTAGTACATGGAAAAGTCCGATGCTAGTAACTATGCTTTGAAGAATTTTCATAGTTCAAACTAATCTTTAAGATGGCCTATTTTCAGATAAATAATCTTAAATTGAAAAGAAAATCATATTCAGTAATATAGAATATAAACTCATGCAGTTAAATGAAGTACAACACGAAAGAAAGATTTATAGAATTGTTGAAAAAAGTTGGAAGGTCTGATTGACACAAACAATATGATCTTCATAATATTACACCGTTACATCATTGAAACGTAATTAGTTAAGCATAACATTTATTAAAGATAGACAATTTAAATTTAGAAAGCAGAAAAATAATAAAAATAAAATAAAAGAATTTTAAAGAAAAGTGAACATATATAAATAAATAAATACATGAAACAAAGAAAAACAGGATTAAAAAATAAATCTGTACATTGTTTCTGTCTTAAATAGAATTCGTCCTTAAGAACAAAAGACTAGCAAAAAAATTGACCTTGCTCTTAGAAAAATGCTAAGTTTCCTTGACGTTCTCCATGCAAACTTTTTAAAGTTCAGGCAATTATAGAGTCTAATTAAAAACTGGCTATTGTTAAAAAATCTTCAACTGTTGTCATCACTAAGAGAAATGCAAAAATAGTGCACTATAATCAACAAAATGTCTTTTTGTAGTAAAAAATAAACAAACATATAACTCAAATGAAGTTAGGATCCAAAATAGGGAAAATTGGTCCAGTAAGGAAAAATATATAAGAATCTATTATTACTCTATTTGAGAAATCCTGCTTCCGTAGGGATAAAAAGAATACAAGATTATTTGAGCTTCTATTGTCAATTGTTTATTTAATAAACTATGTTGTTTATGTGATTTTATTATTTATAATATTTTGTTTTTATTTAATTACTTTATTTGTATTTTTTATTCTTTGTATATTTATTCATACAGTAAAGATTAATACTGAACATAGATGGCGCAGTGTGCTCTAACCCATATGTATGTTTGGAATGTGGGGGAGGCGCACTTAAGCTTTTTTTGTAAATACTTCTCCCTGAGAGTTGGTGTGAAACTGGTGCAAGTAGGCACCGCTCGCTCTTTTGTTAGCGGCAAAAAGAAGTATTCGTTCGTTCTTTGTTAGCGGCAATTTCTACTTTAATTGTATATAGTATTATGTGTTACCTTGTATATGCGTAGTCATCGTCCATATGTGTTGTTATATGTGTGTTAGTGCAAAATAAATAAGAAAAGAGACAAGAAGGCATCTTTCCTTGGCTTAAATACACACAACCAGCAGCTACATAAAATTGGAGGCACCGGCGAGATGTCAGCATGAGAAACAGATTTCTTTCATTTGTTTCTTATTATTATTGATTATTAGTTTGATGTTTTTAAAGAGAAGAACATCTGAAGAGTTAATAAGAAGTTCTCAAATTGCGAGCGAACATAATTTTCTTTAGTTTCGGTTCCGTTTCGCAAACAATTTGTTATATAATTTCTTTTCAACATGGACGATCCGAAAAGATATAAGGGACACATAACGCAAATTAAAGTCGCAAGAGACAAGGTTAAGGCATCCTTAACTAGATTAGAACATTCTGCAGATGAATTAGAATCAAAAAATGAAGTAGTGATTCGTTTGCAGAGGTTAGAAGAACTTTTGAAAGAATTCGAAAAATTAGATTCAGAATTAACTATTGAGGATTCTGAAATACAGGAATTCGAAAATAGATATTTTTCCTTGAAATTAAAGTTTCAAAATAAAATTGATGTCTTTAATACATCTCAATTTACTTCTGCTCAAACACAAAATTCTTCAGTTCAATCTATTTCGAATTTTCGTTTACCAAAACTTACTATTCCAGTGTTTTCTGGTAAATTTGAAGATTGGATGAATTTTAAAGATTTATTTGTATCCACAGTTCATTCGCAGCTTTCACTAAGCAATAGCCAAAAATTTCAATATCTAAAGGGTTTGCTGTCTGATGAACCCGCTTCTTTGATTAAGCACATACCGTTGTCCAATGATTCCTATGAAGAAGCATGGGGAAAATTAATGAACAGGTATGATAAGAAGAAGAAAATTATTAATGCATTAATTAAAACATTTTTGGAACAAAAAGGCATCTCTCAAGCCAATTCAACGAATTTGCGAAATATAGTTGACACGAGTGATGAGGTTTTGAGAGGGTTAAAATCTTTAGGAGAAGAGGCATCTAGCAGAGATCCATGGCTGATTCATTTGTTATTTCAAAAATTAGATCCTGAAACAAGAAGACTTTGGTCCAAGAAAACTTCAGAAATAGAATTTCCTACGTGGGAAGAATTCTTGGAATTTTTTAATACCAGATGTTCATCTCTTGAATTAATGGTTTATAATGAATCTGATGCTAAAATTCCTACTAAGTCTAATTTTGTTGCATGTGAAAATATTCAAAGAAATAAAAGTGATAAAACTTGTTTGAAATGTTCGGGAATGCATAAATTGTTTAAGTGTATTAAATTTAGAAATATGGATTTGAATGCTCGGAAGAATTTTGTAAAGCGAAACTATCTTTGCTTTTTATGTTTGAATTCTCATAAAATTAAGGATTGCACTAATAGCCATTTAAAATGTACCATATGTAAAGGAAAACATAATTCACTCTTGCATGAAGATGTTAAAAGGGTAGTAAATAGTGCACGTGTTTCAGAATCCGAACCCGAACCTAACGATAAACAAACCCCAAAACACCCCTCCAAAGGCGACATCCGCCAAGGAGGAGAAACGCAATGCAATAAATCAACGGCAACTCAAAGGCCCCTTAGTTCTAGCACATGTCTAAACAACTCCAAATTTATAACCTTCCTTCCCACGGCAAAGGTTTTACTGTATAATAGTGAGGGTGATTCTTTCTTATTCAGAGCTTTGCTAGATAGTGGTTCGGAGTCCAGTTTTGTCAGTGAAAATGTAATAAATATTTTAGGATTAAAAAGAAAGAATGCTAGAGTGACTCTTAAGTGGGATAAGTGGGGTTCAAGCAGAAACCACACGTGGCTCAGTTAATTTAAAAATTGGGTCAAGATTTAGTGAAGAATGTTTGACAGTTAATGCTTTTATTTTAAATAAGGTTACTTCTCAAATCCCAGTTGAGAATATTAACATTAAAGAATTAGATTATTTGAAGGGCATCACTCTGTCAGATGAAGATTTTTCAAGGCCACCAGTATGTGATATAATTTTAGGTTCTGATTGCTTTTTCTCAATCCTTTGTAATGGAAAAATTAGTGGGTCTGAAGGACAACCAATATAATAGGACAACTAGAGCACAATATTTGGTTGGGTTGTCGCAGGTCAGATTCGAAGAGATTCTATTTCATCATCGTACACACAATCGCATCTGATTTCCGTTGAAAATGATTGTAACATTGATTCTGTTTTTCAAAAATTTTGGCAAATGGAAGAGTTGCCGGATAAAAAGTTTCTTATGTCAGATGAAGAAGAATTTTGTGAAAATCATTTTAAATCGACTTGCAGGATAAATGATCAGGGTCGATTTGTTGTAAGATTACCTGTTTATAAGGACATTAATCAGTAAGGAGATACAAAGGGAATGGCTATTTCTAGGCTTCTAGCTATGGAAAGGAAATTTAAGTTTAACTCAGAATTTGAAATTTAATACAAGAGTTTTATGAGAGAATATGAAGAGTTGGGGCATATGTCACCTAATAAAAATTTTGATTCTTCTAAACCGGATTACTTTCTTCCTGATCATGCTGTGCAAAAGAAAGACAGCATTACAACCAAATTTCGAGTTGTGTTTGATGGATCCTGCAAACCGCCTAACATTAATTCGTTGAATTCAGTTTTGGGGGTAGGAAAATTATTGCAACCAGATATATTTACTATTCTTGTCAGATTCAGACTAAATAAAGTTGCTTTCACTTCCGATATAAAGCAAATGTATAGACAAATTTTAATTGATTCAGAAGATCAAAATTTGCAAAAAATAGTGTGGAGAAATTCACCTGATTCCACTATTAAGGAATACAAACTTTCTACTGTAACTTATGGAACTTCATCCGCTCCATTTTTAGCTACTAGATGTTTACATCAAATAGGCTTGGATTCTCAAATTATAAATCCTGAAATATCTAAAATAATTCAAAATTCCTTTTACATGGATGACTTGATGGCTGGAACAAAATCTAATGAAGAAGCAATCGCGTTAATCCAAAAATTGTCGGAAATTCTAGATGTCCGGGGATTTCACTTAAGAAAGTGGCGTTCCAATTCTCCACATGTCTTAAATAATTTAGCTGAATGCCTGAGTGCTAATGAATCTAATGTGGAAATTCATCCCGAAAACTGTTCTAAAACTCTTGGACTTATTTGGAACTCTTTAACTGATTGCTTTGTTTTTAAAATTGACTTTAATTTTGAGAATGAAATCACCAAAAGATCTTTTCTGTCACAATCAACAAGGCTATTTGATCCTTTGGGTTTTCTTTCACCCTGCACAATATTAATAAAAATCTTTTATCAGCAGTTATGGTTGCTGAAGCTTGATTGGGACAGTGCCTTACCGGAACATTTTGCAGTTAAGTGGCGTAAATTCAAAAATGAATTTCAGCAAATATGTCACATTTCTATTCCGAGATGGCTTCTAACTACAGAAAAGGAAATTACTCTTCATGGATTTTCGGATGCATCGGAATCAGCATATGCCTGTGTAATTTATGCGGTTCAACGATCTGATAATGGTGTTACTAAAGTCACTATTTTAGCAGCTAAAAGCAAGGTAGCTCCGCTAAAGCCCGTATCCATTCCACGGTTAGAGTTAAATGGAGATCTCCTGTTAGCCCGATTATTATCTGTTCTAATTAATACTTTTCATGATTATGATATTAATATATATGCTTGGACAGATTCTCAAGTTGTTCTTTCCTGGTTGTCTTCACCTCCTCGAAATTGGAAGCCCTTTGTTTCCAACAGGACGTCAGAGATCTTGGACCTCATCCCTCAAAATAGATGGAGGTATGTACCGTCAAAGGAAAATCCAGCAGATATAGGATCCAGAGGTTTGTCTCCAAAGGATCTGCCAGACTGTCGCCTATGGTGGGAGGGCCCTACTTTCC
The DNA here is from genome assembly GCF_947563725.1 of Argiope bruennichi. NCBI lineage: Eukaryota > Metazoa > Arthropoda > Arachnida > Araneae > Araneidae > Argiope > Argiope bruennichi. Next base: position 109,377,351 of record NC_079157.1, on the reverse strand, counting down.
TATCATCATCAGAGGCTGACTGGCCAAAGAACCAGTATTCAAAACCAATGACTCTGTCCTTAAGGAAAAGAAAAAAACTGCACGTGTATTTGCTGCAATTTTGAAAAATGACTTAATAGATTCATTAATTGAAAAATACTCGTCATATACTAAGTTAATTAATGTATTATGATTTTGTATTAGATTTCTAAATAATTGTAAAACTGGTAAAGTTAATAATTCTACAGGTATAATTGAACCTATAACTTCAAAGGAAAGAATTTTTGCTCGTAATATTATTGTAAAATATGTTCAAACTGTATTTTTTGATGCTGAAATCAATTGTATAAGGTCAAACCAACCAATGCCAAAGAAAAGCACACTATCAGCACTTTGTACATTCATTGATAAGGACGGGTTGCTCAGAGTGGGAGGGCGTCTTAAAAAAACATCTTTGCAGTATAATGCAAAACATCCTATCATATTACCTAACCAGCATAAATTAAGTATTCTGATTGTACAATATTTTCATATTTTAAATTTGCATGCATGTGGTAATTTTTTAATGGGTATTTTACGCCAAACATTTTGGATATTAAATGTTAAAAGCATAGTTAGAAAATGTGTATTAAATTGTGTTGTATGTTGTAGATTTAGAAGTAATATGTCAAAACAAAAAATGGGAGATCTTCCTGAGGGACGAGCGACTCTCAACAGACCATTTTTTGTCTGTGGTATTGATTATGCAAGTCCAATTTCTATATTGAAACACCGAGGCAGAGGAGCCAAAACAACGAAAGGTTATATGGTTGTATTTGTATGCTTTGCTACGAAGACTTTACATTTAGAATTGGTTACGGATTACACGTCCGATTCCTTTATTGCTGCATTGAAGCGTTTTTGCTCAAGAAGGAGCACACCTAAACATATTCATTCGGACAATGGGACTAATTTTTTAGGAGCTAAAAGGAAGTTCAAAGATGTATACAACCATTTATTTAAAATTAATCTAGATTAAAAGGTTTCGTATTTTCTTCCTCAACAGGAAATTGAATGGCATACTATCCCTCCTTTGAGTCCGCATTTTGGTGGACTCTGGGAAGCTGGTGTAAAATCGGTAAAATTTCACTTAAAGCGAGGTTTAGGAAATTCAAACTTAACTTTTGAAGAACTTTATACTTTATTAACTCAAATAGAGGCGATATTAAACTCAAGACCCCTAGTTAGTGTAGATAATGATGATGTAGATAACTTAAATGTTCTAACACCATCTCATTTTATAATTAGAGATGTAATTAATAGTCCACTTGAGACACTGGAAGTGTCTACACTTTCATTAAGGAAGCGCTGGGATATTGTCCAAAAAATGAAATGAAATTTTTGGAAAAGATGGCATATCGATTATTTGAGCTCGTTACAAAATAGGAGAAAATGGAAAAATTGTTATCCAAACATTAAAATCGGTGATATTGCAATTATTAAAGAAGACAATATTCCCCCAGCAACATGGCCTCTTGGTAAGGTTGTAGCTATACATCCTGGTAAGGATGGGGCCATAAGAGTAGCTACATTAAAAACTTTGAAAGGGCTTTTTAAAAGGCCTATAGTTAAACTGTGTATCTTACCTGTGCATCAAGAATGACTTCTTGATGGGTGGGAGTATGTTTATGTGATTTTATTATTTATAATATTTTGTTTTTATTTAATTACTTTATTTGTATTTTCTATTCTTTGTATATTTATTCATACAGTAAAGATTAATACTGAACATAGATGGCGTAGTATGCTCTAACCCATATGTATGTTTGGAATGTGGGGGAGGCGCACATAAGCTTTTTTTGTAAATACTTCTCCCTGAGAGTTGGTGTGAAACTGGTGCAAGTAGGCACCGCTCGCTCTTTTGTTAGCGGCAAAAAGAAGTATTCGTTCGCTCTTTGTTAGCGGCAATTTCTACTTTAATTGTATATAGTATTATGTGTTACCTTGTATATGTGTAGTCATCGTCCATATGTGTTGTTATATGTGTGTTAGTGCAAAATAAATAAGAAAAGAGACAAGAAGGCATCTTTCCTTGGCTTAAATACACACAACCAGCAGCTACATATTTAAAATATTTTCTTCGTATTTTATAAATTTTCTTAAATGATAAAGAATAGGACAAAGAAAATATAGCTTGGAAATATAGTTTTCTTTAAAAATGTCGCAACTCTAGGTGAAAAATAAGTTGAAAGATTTCATCAGAATGTAAAAACAATGGGAGATGAATTCCTGGACATATCATGTAATGTTACGAATCTGCAAAGAATTTGTAGCTAAGGAAACTCAAGAAAGAGAAACAAAATAATCCCTGGAAGAAACAAAAAATAACTGAGAGTTAACAATAAACAATGAGTTTTTACTTGAATTTCCGAATTCCTAATTTTAAGCAATTGAATATTTACCGAAATATTGTGGAATTTTTTTATTATAATTAATTAAAAGGCTTATAAAATTCGCTTTATAAAAGCCCTATTTGAACACCTTACCATTGGCTTACTTTTATGAGTAAACGCAAATGATGCTTTTGCCATACCTTACAAAAAGAAATTATGTTCAAAAACTAATGCCTCGTTTATTTCAAGCGCATGAAACATATAGAAAAAAAATAATTGGCACAAAAATATGTCTTAGCCTATGTTATTAATACAGATTGAAATTCTTACGAAAGTCATAAAGAAAAGTACTACCACCTGCTTATATGATAAATCTTATTACTTCCTTATTGTGAGAAGTCATCATACAAATTTTTGGAAACGTTTGATTGGCCCAAAAGTAGTGACGTTAGTGAGTGGTAAATGTTGCAAACGATCTTTGTTTTCACTTGAAGTAGCTAAAGAGAATACTTCGAAACATACAGCAAGCTCGGATGGTACAAGGACACCGAAAATAAGAGTATGTTATTTCACAATTTATTCGAAAAAACATTGAATTTTCTTACTAATAAAAAGTAAGTAATGTCTTTTTAATTATAAAATGTTTACTTTAAGATCTTTTTGTATAAAAGTATTCTACAAATTAAAATTAAAGTAAAAAGCAAACGAGCAACAGAACACGAGAATTAAAATTAAAGTAAAAGTATTAAAGCGAAAGAATACGAGCAATCATGAAGTAAAATAGAATTTAACTTACATAATTTAAAATCATCTTATTATTTTATATAGAAAAATAATATAAATGTGACTATTAAATTACTTTTTTCAAAAAAATTACCACAGCTATTACATTTTTTTTTAAATTTTAGGACAGTGTAAAAACACTTTTTATGTCATATTTCCGAAATTATTTGCTGAAAACTGTTAAAATTTCGTATAATTTATAATTAATTCCAATTATTTCAACTAATTCCTTCCGAAAATTATATTTTTACTGCTTAATATATTATTTCTGGGGAATTTAACAAATCCAGATAGAACAAAATATCGTTATAATGATTACAGACTGACAGACAGTTCATTTTGAGCTGCTAATTATGAATAAACACATTTTCTTTGTTTAATTTTAATCTTAATTACCGTTGAAAATTTTGATAAACTTTTTTTTAAGTTCGGAATTTTCTTGCCATATTGAAAAGCTGTTGCGCACATTTTAGAGACTTTCATCTCGATATACTATATTTTGATAAATTTCGAGTAAATCAGATCTGAATGTGAGGTCGCCAATGTCTAAAGAGATCAATACTAAATTCTTAAGATCTTTATTTAAAAGGAGCATGGATTTCATCTAAATTTACTACATATCTTAATTAAGAAGTCATGTATATAACATCTTAAAACAAGAGATATTAAGTAAAATTTACAGCTCAATTGCTGCTGGCAAAATAAGCTCTTCACCAATGGTGTGAGAGTTTTTACTGACTATTTTATATGAAATTTTGTAAGATGCAATTAAAGCTCTTTTATTCACAAAGTTTCTTTAAAAAGTAATTTTTGCTTTTTATATGATTTTAATTTTAATTCTAAGAATTATCTGCGTTTGTTGTACTTACTCACTATGAAGCGTTTCCAAATGTCGTCGTTTAAGTTTATTAGGTTTTATGCTGTCTGCGGCCAACATTTTTGAGCAAATTATACATGGGCCTTTCTTCATTTACTTCAGTACTGATAAACCCAAAATTTAAATATTCTTGAGAAAGTTTTTTTGGTTTTATTTTCGGAACCACGCTCGTCTGTGTATTTGTTGGTGCTTGACTGTCGTCTCTTTCTCGCTTACTTCCGCATAAAAATTTATCCACGAGTCTGCATAAATCTACTGCGGTGAATATTTAATAATGCAATTAACACGAAAGCATATAACATACACATTCATGATAGATTCGATAGCGATAGAAAGATCGACTCGAATGAGACTGGCAAAAATTGAAACTTGCGTTATCGAACATTTTCCTTCTTTCTATGTGAAAACATTTGCTCTGCGCCTGCTCGAGACGGCATCGGTCGTGTGGATTCCCTTCCACAAAAATTGCTAATTTTTCCACTTTTGTTTAGTCATACTTCTGTTTTATTTCTTTTATTATTCAAAAAAATGTATTCCCATTTTCTAAATTTAGCTCACCCCGTCAAAGTTAACTTTCATTAACGGATTTTTCTACTTTCATATTGTTTTAACGTTATCTCCCTGTTTGGCTTTCATTTCAAATGTAATATTTAAATTTTCCCCACTTTCATTGGCTTCATCTGTTTACCATCCGCTTGGTAAAATGCCAAATGTGGTTTCTCGCCATTGTTGGCTTGCTTTTATTCTTGTTTTGGCATTCAGTTAAAAATAATTTAAAAACAAAATAAAATATACTCAATATGCATTTTCGTTGTATACATTTTATTGTAAGCGGGAGGTGCGAGGAAAATTATGATTGAAAAATGGGCCGCAAATACTGAAAGGTTGAGAAACGCTGTGTTAAGCAGTTTAAAATTATATGAATTTAATATAAATCAACTGGTGGAAACAACGGAAACTTTAAATTTATATTCTTGTCTATTGCGTTTTTGTTTACATACTATTTGTTAAAATAGTAAGGCATTCATCAAAATTGAAGCAGGTGCAGGGGATTCCCAATGATTATTTTAAATATATATTTTGTATGGCTGTGTTTTAAATTGGGTGCATGATATATATCAATTTTAAAATAATAAATGAAGAAACAACACATTGAAAACATTTTGTGTGTGTCTAACAATAAGGAAAATTAATATTAGCAGCAGAAAAAAAAGGTATTCCCAGTTTTGTGAATTGTGTTATGAGGTACCAGAAAATAAATTGTGAAAATTTGTATAGTTAAAAAATTTGAATTTTTCAAAAAGTAATATATATATATATATATTACAGCAAATAAACATTCTTTGGGAAGATAATTATAAATTGTTAAGTTATATAAAATTTATTTATAATTCCGAACATAAAATTAAAAAAAATATATTTACATGGTTCCCTATAGTTTTATATTTGCAGCGTTACCAAGAATAGAAAGAAAGTCATACCCAAATTTGTGTAATGTGTTTTGCGGTACTTAAATTGCATATTTTAAAAATTTGGGGATATTAAAAAGTAAAAAAAATGATAATAACTATATTCCATATTCATTTCTAGAGTTTCTATTTTATTATCGAAAAAAATGACAGTTAAAAAATCAATTTTTCATAAAATAAATATATTCTTTACCTGGGATTTTTGCAGCTTTACAGCGTATGTAAAACCAAGCTACCATTTCCAAGTTTCTATTCATTTAAACTAAAAGTACAACGACTTCGAAAAATATCCGAGTCCCGTCCCTTGTTTACTGTTCTTTTTACTTTAGAGATATTATCTGTATTTCCTAAGGTATATTCTGTCGTTTATAGTATACTTGAGTTATTGAATATGTTCAAAGGATATTATCATAGTGTTTATTTTCAGGATAATTTAGAATATGTAAGAAATCAACGAATTTTTTCTCTTAACTTAGTGGCCAATTATAGACTTTTATGTTTAGATTCTTGATCAGAAAGTTGTGTTTGAACAATTAGAAACACAACTAGTGAAAACAAATTCTTAGTTCCTCCCTTCTAAAAATCCCCAAGTGCGTAAGAGTTTCTGCCTGCATGAAATGACAGGCAAGCTTTAATTTGAAGCTTTCAGAGGAGATGAGATCCATAAAATTTCTGTTGAAGGATGTGTCAGAATGTGCTTGATTTCTTGTCTAGGAGATAATCTTTATAATACGAACATGGATATACATATTTCTGTAATACGAAGATGATGCTCTATCCAAATTTATGCCTTCATTGTAAACTACTAAACTACTCACGGAACAGTCTTTGGAAATATTGAAGTCCCTAAAGTGATTGGGGGGGCATGCGTCGACCTATGATCGTGAGAAAATAATAAAAGCAAGAAAATTCAATCAGACAATCAATTGCTTTTAAAAACACCAAGTGCTATCAAGTGCCAAGTATAAATAAAAAGTTTTACGCCTTATATTTTATCCTAATGCTTCTCAAAGTATTGGCATAAGTATCGAAATGAGTGTTGTATAGCTCAACTAATATTTTAACTTGTTGAGGTATCGAATGTTATTAATAATATCGAGAAAATAAAGTTGATGTGCCACTAAATAAAATAATGTAATTAATAGATTAATTTAGAATGGAGAATAAAGAAAAAAAATGGAGTGAAATTAAATAAAGAACTGATACTAGCAATAACAAAGACAATTTATTCCAATGTAAGAAGGAGCCTTGTCACAGAAGGAATTACAGGATAATATAAATCTAATGTGAGAGCTTACCAAACTTTATGTATTATCAATAAAAACTCAATGGTTAATTAAGGAAGAACTGCTGCAGGAGGAGGAAGGATAAAGGAGGTAGAAGCGATTTAAGATTTCTTAATCAAAAAGGGGTGTTTCTTGTTCAAAACGTACTGTTCTACATAATGTATGTCTCGAAAGAGGTCAAAAAATTTATTTCATTATTGGCAATGTTCAAAACAGTGATCTCCATCTGCTGTTTCATATCATGCAGAAGCCCAATCTGGTTATACCAATCACATGATAGAGATTTGTTATTTGACAGAAAGATATGAACATGGTGGCAACAGATAAATCTCTACTATCAACAACGGATTAAAAAAATTAATAACTTATGCAACATGAATTTGATGAATTTGATTGCTAATAAGTATGGATGTTTCTTTGATGGAATTTCCAAATATTTTTAATGAAATTGATACTTGCTGAAATCCAATTAAAATATTATATAAGTCTTTATTTTAGTAGCTTCATCATAAGTTGCTTCCACACTTTTGGAAGGCTGTCATATAACGCATACGACCTTATAATGATTTCTGAATTTAGTTGAAATAGAGAATGTAATATAAACAATGAATATCTTACAAATTTATCATTTGGGATGAATGTTCGATATCAAACTAAAAGGCTTTCGTAGCTCTTGATCGAGCTATGCGTGATGTCCAAATTAGCAGCATAATTAAGGCAGAAATTTGACTTCCGTGAAGAGATGCAGGCGATAAAATGCACGCATTAAAGAATCAGAATTTCTTCAATATCCCCAAAGAAAAACATTAATTGCTAACAAGCAAATCCATGCATTCGATGAAAATATTTCTAAAAGTTTCGCAAAATGACTGTGTAATGAGGGTGGCAGAAGAGCACACTAAATTGACAGCAGCATGAAAGTTTAGTTTTTATTGCATCTGAATTTTGTATTCCAGTAATCTTTTCCAGAATTTAATTTTTGAAATTTTTCGTAATTTCAGTCCTTTTGTCTATCTTATAGAATTTTTTAATAGAACAATAAATAAAAAATAAATCCATACTCATTGAATATAAGAATTGGCCCATTTATTATATTCCACAGAAATTTGAAACAACCAAAGTTATACCGAAAAGATAATATTTGGTTCCAGCAAATGTATCTCCAAGAAATTCAAACAAGTATTCTTCCAGGTTATTTGCATATAAGAGTCAAGTACAAAGAGCGTTAATTCTTCCCATTCTTCTTATCCTAAAAGATACGTTATTAGACTTTGCAGTTGTTTCAATTTATAGTTGTCCCTTCTTTCAAAACAACAGTTAATAAAACTTCAGGGTAATCTTCTAAAGTCTCAGGAATGACCTAGAATTTTCAACTTTCTTGCATTACCTATTATTATGTTGTGTTTGTTCTAAAGAAAATTTCAAACATAAAACAAAATAAACATAAATTCGTGCAAACTTCAAAAAATCATAATAAAAAAAGTAATGCTCGAAAAAAATTGCGGTTTGTGGGAATATGCTCAGAGAGCCTTTGGATTTTGTTATTTCCATTAAAAGAAGTGCATTTAGAAAATAACTGATAGATGGCGCTCAATTAAATTATTATTATTCTAAGAAGGAAATATATATATATATATATATATATATATATATATATATATATATATATATATATATATATATATTTCCTTTTCAGAATAATAATAATTTAATATGATGCATTAGATTTAATTGTGAAATTATTTATAATCTATTACTGTAAACAAAATCTATTACTGTAACAAGTTAAGATATTATTTCTTATGTATAATCAAGGTTCCGTTTTGAATTACATCAATAAAAATACTTTTCTGGTGGGGTTATTTTTAAGTTGCTTGCAGTATTCTTTGTAAGTTAATTCTATGTATAGAATATCTTGCAGTGCATTAAAATATGACATTTGAATATATGCCTTTTTATTGCAACAAAGAAAAAGCTCCTTAATTGCCACACTGCTTTTGTTATACCTTTGTAGTAATTTATATGTAAATGACGAATTAAATTATTTTTCATCCGAAACAGAAGTTAATTCTAAACTAATTTCAGTACATTTTCAAAACCCAAACCTTTGCTTTCTTTTAATCTAAATTATTCCAATATATTGGGAGTTGGTTACTTCCGAAAATTATTAATTTTGGCTTTCCTCGTGTGTTATTTCTGCCAGTTCTGTACAAAGCTGAGGGATTTCCGTTTCTTTCTATCTGCCGTAAACACTGCTTAATTTAAACTTTTAATCCCTTTGGGAAGATAAAAATGTATAAGAGATATGTAAGCAAATAAAGATCTTAAATTTAATAAAATATATGAAATTAGACACGGTAAAGTTAGTAATATGTCACGTTTCTTCCGCCCGTTATTTGTCACTTCCTGTCTCCAAAGTTTACATTTGCACTAGAGTATGAATGAAAATAATTTATAATGAATTTTCTTTATTCAGAACATACATGTGTGTTAACCTATACTCATTCTAACTCTCTTATGATTGTTTATAAATAAATCTTTAAAATATTCTGAATAGTAAATGTATTCGTTCAAAAGAAATATTTTTTATCAGTATTTCGAATAAACATTATTTTATATTCACAGCCATAACCAATATTTGCGATTACAGTACCTTTTTCTTGGAGAAAGCCGAGTAACATCTATCGTAGAAAGTATGAAAAAAATTTCGAAGCGATCACTCTCGTTGGTATTTTTTAACAATAAATTGGAGATTGTGATAGCTTTCTTTCTAATGCAGAAATAAAGACTTGTCAAAATTTTGTTTATTAATGTTAAAGGAAACAATTTTTAACCTCAGGTTCTCGTGGTTTGTTTAACTCAAAGTTAAAATACTGTTACTGAAATCGTCATGTATTGATTATTTTTCTATAATTGACATATATCTGATGATATTAAATACTAGTTGTTGAATATTAGCCCCCCCCGTAACTGCAGACGGGAATCAGAATGGCTCAGCGTTGTTCATTAGCTTTGATTATTACGTGGTATTTTGTCCTTGAAGGTAATCAGCTCCTCAGTACCTTCAAGTTGCTCTTTATGCAATATGCTGGCAAAAGTCTAAGTATGAACACGTGTGTATAACCGAATAATTCTTTTCATTTTTATTTTTATTTATGGTGTCATTCACTCCATGTCTATGAAACTGCTTTTAATTTGAATAATGCAAAAAAAAAAAAAAAAAAAAAAAAGAAAGAATTATTTTTGAAATAATATTTTAAAATATGATGTTCTTCTTTTTGTTTGTTAAATTCTAACAGTTATTAACATTAGTGTAATTTCGAAATATCTAAATAAAGTAAATATTCATTAAAGATTGTTTAGTTTTTTTCTTATAACATCTAACATTTTTAATATTAATATTTTTAATAATTTTGGTAACTACATGATTTCCGGAATATATTCTGTTTCCAAAATAAATTACAATTCTGTTTACAAAAGACAAAAAAAGTCAAATTACTTTGGAGTCATTTTGACTCCATGTCTCTGGGCGTGTGAGGAAATTCATCTCTCCAATTACGGATTACCAGCAATATTGCTTTTAAAATTTTCAAAATTCGTATGCTGCAAAAGTAATTATAATCTTTTAAATTTTATTTCATATAATTTTAAACTTTCTCACATTTCCTGCTCATAATGTATAATTATGATAGCAATAATAATCACGTCAGATCTTCTTTTGGCGCTCATTCTTAAACTACTCAGAAACGATATATATTCTAAGAACAAGGATGTGAATTGACACGACTTTCTAAATGATGCAAGGGTCTCTAAGCGGAAATTAATCAGCAAATAAAATATTGTACAGTATATGATTCGCAACTGCCGAATCGGCACACCTGTGTCTGCCATCATTATTGAGAAATGTTTTGAAGAGGAAATAAAATACTACTTACAATGGAAAGAAACCAGGTGGTTAAATTTCAATGGAAGTTTTATGCACAAGTTAACATAGATTGAATATTGTAAAAGATTCTAGGTAAGTTAATGAGTTAAAATCGTCGGCATCATATCTAGTAAAAATTTATACTATTTACAATCAGATAACTAAAATACAATCATCTGATTGTTGCAAACTACGCCTTTTAATTTATCTCAGAACAGATATAAAAATAAATTGAAAATATCTAAACACTTTTTAACCCATCGACGAAATTAATAAATGAATGAATGTTAAATTTGCCTTGATGAAGATGCTCTCGGTTTCAATTTCCCAGAGACGTTAAATTTCAAAACAAATCTTTACTATAAATTAAGGCTTCACATTGAAGGCAGCAGGCGGTCAAAAGTTAGCAGATATTAACATATTTTCACGGAATAGTGTAATTCAAAGGATTTCGGAATTTATGCACAGAACTTCAAAAATCTTACAATAATCTTTTAATTTGTACTTTTACTGATCTAATGGTACTAATATATACTTGAACCTTTAAACTTTGAATTTTGCTATTGCAAAGTTTTGTTTGATGTATACCTGATTCTCCAAATAAAAGGTAATTATTCTAAACTTCCAAACTAAAAGGTAACCAATTTCATTGTTAATTATAATAAACCCATTTTATTTTGGAAATTATTCTATCGAATTTCAATCTTGCTGAATTTGTTTGGAAATCAGTTATATCTAAATGGAATTGCTGATAATTGTCTTTATAATAAATGTGGAAATAAATTCTTCAATCATTGCCAGATTACTAATATTATTTCCGAATAAGAAGAAAAATTATTTGACTAAAGTTTGGAAATGATGGATGTCCTGTTCATTTCATATATAAATAAATTATTTTGCTTTTAGGGTATAAAGTTTGGACATAAGAGAAACCGTTTCGTAAACTCGATGCCAATATCACTAAAATAGCTTCCTATTTATAAAATAAATCTCTATAAAATAAATCCGAAATAAATCTCCAATCTAAAAAAAAATAATAATAATCTCCAAATTTAATAGGTGTTTATAAAAATATTATTTTCTATTTAAATATTTTTAGTATTTAAAATGTTTAATGTTATCCAAATTTAATATTCAAACTATGCTGTTATGTATAAACATGCACACTAGGGTTAAAACGATTCCACACGGAAGCTAAAAATAAATTAGCATGATTTCTTCTCCTTGCTTTATATCTTCTTTATTGATACGTGCTTAGTATGAATTTATAATAAATGTCTTCTTTATTATAAAAACCGGAAATTTTTTTAATTGAAATATTTAAAATTCATAGCGAAGAGTCATGAAAAAATGTTTCTATTCACAGTATGCAAATTTATTTGACGTTTCCTGCAACTGATTCTCACTAAATTTTCGATATTGGACCATACCTCAGAGTCACCAAAACATGACAACAGTTGTTGTTTCATTCTACCTTACAGCTGATTGTCTTAAAATTGTGGTTCCGGAAACTTTTAACGAGTTAAAAATTTAATTATGAAAGATTGTTTTTCTGTGTAAACAATGCTTGTAAAACTTAATAAATCTAAGTCATGAAGAAAATATTGAAAAGTATCTTCCGCGTCAAACTTTTGAGGACAGATAACTCTCCAAACTAAACCACTTTCCTGAAAATAATATCACTTTTAAGTTTCAAAATAATGTTCGAGTAAAGATACTTTAAGTCGTTCCATAATTCAGTACTCAGAATTATGGAATCAGCAAAGGGAAGATGGAAATCTCTAAATGCATGAAACACTGGTCTGAACATTTAAATACTTTAAAACAGCTTGATCTGCAGCATTGAAAAATACGCCGAAATTTTATATTTACGCGCAACATTATTCTATAAATCTAAATTTACAATGCTATAGTAAAGATCACCAAATTCTGTTGAATAAATAAGAGATAATTCCAATATTATTTGAATAATTAATAAGTATGATAATTTTTTAAAATTTTACTGTTAATTTCTTTTTTAGAAATAGTGCAACGTTCCTCCATCACGTTATAAAAAAGAAACTGTTTCAAAAACTTTCACATTGAGGCCTCTGATATCAAATTTAAAAAAAAAAATTGCTCCACAATTTCAAAGAGCTAACTATGGAGCTAGAATAAATTTTAGAGTATAAAAAAAAACTTGGAGATAAAATGTAATTGAATGAGTTTGTTTCAATCATCTGCTTATTTTAACTTATGGAAGTTTAAAATTAAAAAAAATCTAAAAGTAAAATTTTTATTTATTTAGAAAAAAAACCCTTTTATATATAATATTTTATTTAAAAATTGTTTTTTGCCCCAGTCGTGTCCTCTTGGTTTTTAAGTCTCAGGAAAGGAAATATATCAAAAGTTTATTTTAAATTAGATAAAATTATTTTCTTAAAGAGTTATAGCTTGTTACGAAATAGCCAAGAATTATCAAAAAAGATTTTTTTTATTAAATCATGCAAAATAGGATGGAAATGTTAATTTTATAATTTTGATGACAGATAAGAAAATTAGTGTGTGTGTTTTTTCCATATTTCTGAGCATCCGGATGGTAATATTGAGGAATGAGGTAATATGAGGTCTTTTTGAAGGAATGTAAACTTGATGTTATTTGTGTAATAGATTACGGAAACGAGTGAATGTAATATATTGGGATAGCTTGATAATTTGCAATCACTATAATTTTATTACTGTAAATAATGTATCTAATTTTATATCATTATATTTTAGTTGTAATAAATATTTGAAAATTCAGTCTGTAATTTAAGCATCACTGAACCATATTTGCAATAACATCATTCAGGTGATCATTATTCATTTGTTGTTGGCATATTGAGAATTGAACGATTGTTTTTATGAGAATGGAATTAAAAAATATAGTCAAATATTTGTAATCAAGCTATGTTTGTTTATATAATTATGATGAAAACATTAAAGAAATTTCATTAAACTATGTAATGAAACTAAGTGCAGACACTTCGGACTCAGAAAAGTAGTTATTTATTGGTTGTTGGCATATTGAGAATTGAACGTTTATTTTTATGAGAATGGAATTAAAAAATATTATCAAAAATTTGTAATCAAGCTATGTTTGTTTATATAATTATGATGAAGACATTAAAGAAATTTCATTAAACTATGTAATGAAACTAGGTGCAGACACTTCGGAGTCAGAAAAGTGGTTACTTTCACGTTATAAATTAATGAAAATATTGAATAATATACAATTTTATTTTTGCATAAGATTTCTCGAATGTTCATTATGGGTATCAAACAAAAACTCGAATTTCCACATTGCATTCATTTGATAAAAACAGACCTGATGTTTAATAATCTTAAAAATATTGACTAAAATTATGATTTTTCTTAACTTAATAATCTGTTTAACAGAAGTTTTTGAATTGATAAAACTTATGTTAAAATCTTATATGATTATTAACAATTTAATTATTTAAAATACACCTTATTCTAGTGTACCGAATCACATGTCATTCCTTATTAGGTTGATAGTTGTTGAATTTGGGTTGTTATTAAATCTTGGAAATTATCATATCGTAATTAAAAAGATTTTTAATACTTTGGGTTTGAAATCCCCACTAAGTTTTAAATCATTTTCATTCGATGAAAAACTTCACATTGGAGAAGAGGAAGGTATTCCGAATCTGAACTTTCAGAATGTTAATGTATATTTTTATATCGTAAATTTATTGCATATAAGAAAAGATTTTATACTTATAAAACTTTTTCAGAAAAAATACAATATAAATAAAGTTTAATAAATATTAATTGGAGCGATATCTTTATATCTTTATTTATTTATTTATTTATTTAGCGATATCTTTATTTATTTAATTTATCTTAGAAGGCAACTGAAACTCAATACGCTGGAATTCCGATATTTCTCTGAATTTTATTTTGGAGTTTTTATATTTCCTATATTTTTTCGAAATTATCAAAACAACATGCTATGTTTTGTCTATATTCTATTAAATGTCACTAATTTCAATAGCTCATATTTTCCCAAATATTCAAAATGTTTGTTGCAAATTTTAACATAATATTGTGGTCTCATACTATCTCGTATATTGTAAGTTTCGTATATTTTCGCTAAAAATTCTGTATTTTCTATAAAAGATGCTTACAAAAATATCGGGATTTTTTTAAAAATTCTATTGCTCTTAATATCCATGCTACATCAATAAAAGCACATGTGAAAATTTAACATCCGAAACAAAGCCATTAATAGAAGTTTTAAGTCATTATTAGCTTTCTTTGAAACATAACAAGGTCAAATAATTTTCGTTAGGTGTTTTAACCTTTTAGGAATCATGATCGTTTAAATTTCTGAAGTTTCCTTGAAGTTGTACCACGAGAATCATCGCGAAAATTAATTTTTCTGTTATAATGAACTTGGTTGCTTTTGAAATAGTAACTAAATTCTTTTGGGAACTTACCGATTACAAAACTCACTACAAATATGCATGAAATGATTAGGAATCTACCTGGAATTTAATTTTGGAATCTTCCAAGTTTAATTTTTTTTATATTAATCTATCTGCTTTCACTTGATAAATATTATGACAAAATCAAACGTATGCATATTATAAAATTCATTCCTTTTAAGGTGAAATGTTTTTCTTCCAGAATGGCTGCCCAGAGTTCGACTGTCGTGAAAGAAGCAGTTTTACAGCAAAAATCCGAAACACCAGAATACAAAGTCAAGATAATCTGGTTCAATGTAATATTTTTCATTTTTCTTCATACAGGCTTCCTTTATGCGCTTTACTTGAGTTTCACGTCAGCCTGTTGGAAAACTTCTCTGTTCGGTAAGTATTTGATTGTAATATAATGCGCTTAGCATAAATTCAATCATGAAATTATCAGTTTATCTGGACACATTGCTTGGTTTGCACATTAATCCCATGATTTTTAATTCACCTCTTTTGACTTGGTATGTAAAAATCCCAAAATTAAAAACTTTGAAACAAAATTCCAATTTCAGCTCATTGACAACTAGTTCCAACTTTCTTAATATAGGTATTGTTGATGGTAGCATTAATCGGGTTTGCTGTCAGATTCTTTTAAGACGTCGGAATAATAGTAAAAGACATTAAAATAGCTTTATTAAAACATAGATAATTCAGAAATTTATTATTTAGTGTTGGCAACAGAACAGAACATCAACACATTTTCTCTTGTTACATCGTTTCGATAAATTTCATTTAAATATTCTACTTATTAGAAATAGTTTCTATTCCTAATCATAGGTAAGTTGCACTTTTCGACTATTGACAAATATGTAACACCTTTTAAACGTGATCCTGCTACTTTCTTCTATTAATTCATTTAATGCACAGTGAATTTCAAAATGGCTAAAGGAAAACATGCAGGCATTTCGAATGAAAATGATGGTAAGTATGATGTATTGTGCATGCAAACTGTAGTCTCACTGCAATGATTTAAAGACCATCATTTGATAAGAAATTTAGATAAATCTTTATATTAAAACTAAGCGTTTGTATTGAATAAATTTCGGGTATCTAATTGCTCAGCATGATTGATGCTTCATAGAAGGTTTAGATTTGTAATTTTTCAAATGCATTGGATTTTACTCAAAGAAATTAAAAAATCTAATGACATTTAATTTATTATTTGCATTAAACTTTAAAAAAATAATTTATTCCTGATAATTGAGATTTGAAATAATATCCAAATGAATTTGTGTCAATACATTTCAATCAAACAAAATCTTTTTTATCTAAATTTTTATTATTTCAAATTATAAAGTAACGTTAAGGATATGAGATATATTTGTGTAAGTCCAAATATTTTATGTCCTTTAAATTTTTCTAACCTTTCAAACAGATAATTAATTATAAATATCAAAATATATATTTGCATGCAGGAATTTGAAACTTTGCAATATACGAATAGGTCACGTTTTCTACGATTCTAACAATAAATTTGAATTAATTTTTCCTCATATTTGATCTGAAATAATGAAAAAGTACAATGAAACCAGAAAATATAATGACTTAGTATCGTATTTGATAATCTTTTAGTTAAAATAAATTATTCAATTTCTTCAGCTTATTCTCCATTTGTGTACACTCCCAATTCAATAGGAGTACATTTTCGATGTTCTTATAAATTTTTATATCAATACAAATCAACAGTTGTTTGTTATGGAACCTTATACAACACGGGGATGCGAGAAAAATCAAATGTGTATTTTCATGTTGTCATTGAGTGAAAAACTTGTGATTAATACATACATGGATAACAAATGATGAGTTACTTAGATCTGATATCACTAAAAGCAATTAAATATTCGAATAAATGGAGAATTTCACTGATAAATATTTTTTTTTATGTTTTATTCCCATGTTTCTTTTTCTGTTATGGTATAAAAAATTGCAACGAGTATTGTTACATAAAAAAAGTTATTTTAAAAATATAGAAAATAAAGGAATATTTTGAATTTGATAGGTAATACCTTTCTTTCATTCGAATGACCTAAAAGTTTTGACTATTTAAAAGCATATTATTTAACAGCCTGTATAAAAGTCTGATTTAAAACCTGTTTAGAAAAAATTTTACTGGCAAAAATCTACATCGACAGTTTTTCACATCTCTACGATGCTTCCCAAATTTCATTTAAACTGTTCTTGGGGCCACTTCTTCTCCGGTCTAAATGCCTTCTTGAAGCATTGACGTTATTTCTTTCTCAATGAAATTTCAAATTTCTATATTATGCCTGTGATCATTGTGGATCCTTAAAACTTGTTACAACTATATTTTTTAAATTTATGAAAATTCCTAAAATATTGCTTTTTTATTAATTGCTTTTTATTTATTTTGAAAATCCTTTTTAAAATATGCTCGATTGGGGAATATTTTTAAACATAAAAGTAATGCTTTTCCTTATTATGGACACCTGTTGCAACAGGTTTATACTATAAATTCAAAAAATATGAGATTAAAATTAAAAATGAAGAAACTATGAAGACAGAATCTAAGAAACAGAGAATTCCTATATTTCGTCCAAAAATTTAGATGCCTTCCCATGATCGGAAATAATATCATAATTGAGAATGATTTTCCTTCTGTTTTTGTATGTACAATTGCAAAATTTGTGCATTTAAGCAAGTCGGAAAATATAAACGAGACCCTTTGCACATCATCTCTTTATATAATTTCCTCGTCCTTTTAAGAACTCAGACAAAATCTGGCATATATATTTAATTGCACACAGATGGTTTGACATTTAAATTTTCTACGTTTCCGTAAAGAAGTGAAATTGCGGTAAAACGGTATAATGTTCATCCCCCATAATTTTATAACATATTATCACTCAAAATTTATCTGAATGCCGTCATTAAGATAAAAAATCAACTGTTTCATGCATTTACCTTCATTTTTGTATCATGTATTGCTGATTGGACATTTTCACTTTTGCTTTTTAACGCAGAAAAAGGAACTTTAATTACACATTTGTTTACAATTAAAAATCGGCTTATAAAATTGTTATAATTTCTTTAAATATTTACCTAATTTTGTTTATGTTTTGTCACTCTCACATTTATAAAACGCTCAATTGTCTAATCGCGTGTTTTAAAAGGCTATCTTTTTATCTTTAATTTGTAGAGAAAATTTAATTTCTAGATCGTAATTTCTTTGTCGTTAATTATAATCAAAGCCATTTAAAGTTTTATTAATTCTGTTATTCATGTGATTAATTTTTTTGGTAACATGTTTGTAAAAAATTATATGGTTAGTACTTGGTTTTTGTCTTGATTCAAAATTTTAAAATGTATTAAATCTCGTATAAAACTAAGAAAATTAAAATGTATGCTTAATTTTTTTACTATATCAAACAATTTTTGCTGCTCCTTAAAAAAATGAGCTAAGGCAGCAACAAAATTTATTGAGTAAAAATTTTCTTTACATGTTTATCACTTATATGCAACTATTATATATTTAACCATGTCGGCTTTGAAGATGCACATTTAAAACCTGTCAATGCAAGACTCGTTTTAGATAAAAATTATCTGACTGTAATTCTTTTTACCACTCTATAAATCACATATTATTTACTTGGTAACTGTTATTGTCATATCATCAAATTTAATTTTGATTCTATATGACTTTTGTGTGTCAATATCCCCTTTGAAAGAATTAAGACGAAATATCTTGTAAGGTATTTTAGAAATTATTTATCTCAAAAACCTACGTCCAACGTGATTCAAATAACCACCCTTGCAGGCAATAGTAAAAAAATCATCTTGCATTTCCTACAATTCTCTTATTTTAAATAATTAACTGCTAGATTCTCGATGTTGTCAGTTTTCACTTCTTTTTGCTTTCGCAGGCACGATTCATAATAATGACAAACCTCTTAAAATTGAACGCATCACTTCTGCTATTTTCTCATGGCAGATATAGAAACTCTATTCATTTCATGATGTGTGTTCTAGAATGGAAACTCTAAATATGTTCTAGAGTGATGCTGAGATGTGGGAACAATACATGGTTCTCTCTAGGTTAATTGATATAAAATATGAATTAGATGGGAGGAGCAATCTCGGATATTTTCCTTATCTTAAATTAGATCAAAAGCACGAATTCCTTTCCAAGAAATTTCTCGCACACTTTCATTATATTCTAAGCTAACTCGATCGAACTGAACTTCAAAATTGCTCTCGATAGAATATCAAGAACACTTTGAAAAGTATTAAGTGTCAAAGATCCTGTAACGATACAAACTCTTAGCAGATTCATATTTTGGTTTAAGCCTAAATACCAAGATTTACTAAGAATAGAAGCCTTAAACTTTTAAGACACATCTTTTCTACTGAAATGAGCGTACATGAATTTGTTTCCTTTTTCAATAGTTTCATATCTGTTGCAGCTTTCATTTATGCACATCTTGGTGGATTGGGTATTGCAGCAGGAACACACAGGCTTTGGTCTCATAGATCATATAAAGCAAAGTTGCCACTAAGAATTCTACTCTGCTGTTTTCTTAGTATTGCGGCCCAAGTAAGTTTTTGTAACTTATAACCATTTTAAATGAGTTTCTGATATATTAGCATAATATTTATTATAAAACCAATTACTTCGTAGAAAGACATCTACAAATGGTGTAGAGATCATCGGGTTCATCACAATTTCACTGAGACCAATGCAGATCCACATAATATCAAGCGTGGTTTCTTCTTTGCTCATATAGGATGGTTGATGTGTAAAAAGCACCCGGATGTAGTAGAGAAAGGAAAAACTATTTACCTTGATGATTTATTGGCTGATCCAGTTGTTAGATTTCACAGAAGGCAAGATTTTTTTTTATTTGTATCATTGACATAAATCTTTCTATTAAAACTATAATTTATATTTGACAGCAGCTCAGAATTATTTTTGTTGTACACCAGAGAAGAACTCAGTGAGCATTGATTTGGCGATCTTACAACTTGTGAACATCAGAGCAGGGATTTTTAGTTGAGAATTACTAAAATTATTTAAAAATTAAAGCCTAATTATTTTTTTAATTAGCAGTATTCATGTCAAGAGATTTTCATAAGTTAACGATTATTAAAAATAAACTCTCTTAAGGTGGCTGTCTTTCTAATTTTATAAATTGGATATTAAAAATGAATTAAGAAAAGACAGCATCCAATCTTCAAATTCCAAATTATTAACTAAAATGCTGTTAGACACACAGTATCATAATATCAAATTGCAATCAAATTATGGTTTGGTGCACGATGAAAATTATTCTAGTCACATACGGAAGTTTGCCGCTCCACAGATATTTAGAAAAATTAAAAATTCGCTAAATAAAAATAGTGATAGGACAAACTTCATATTCCTCGAAATAGACTTTCTCGGATTTTGGTAGTTTATAGGCGTGTAGACAAACGAAATGCAGTAATAGATAAATATAGACTAAACTCACAGAAATATTCAAGAAATAGAATGTAATATAATTTCACATTCAGTTCTTTTACACAGCAAATTTAAAAAGAATATATAAATTATAACACGAAGTCACAATTTCATCAAGATGGAACCACTCCACAAATCGAAAAAAATCTATTTTTATTATTCACCACGATTGAGATTAATTATCAGGAAAGATTATTATCATAATAACAAATTTATGTACCTTTATTTATTTTAGAACTGACATATGTATTTTTCGAAATTTCGATTAATTATTTTGGCGAAAGGTTAACATTTAAGTGAATAGTCCTTTTATTTTCATATCTATTCTCAGGCATTGTCCAAAATGTTAAATCATTTCAAAGTTTCTCGATTTTCTGGCAGTTAATAAAATACTCACTCAGTTTGCAAAGAAATGCAGATTAGTATTTCTAAAAGCGTTAACTCATTCAGCCATATTTTTTTTCTCGAAACAATAAAAAGAAACCTATTTTGGGAATGATGCATCTAATTTTTCAGTGAACAAGAAGCTAGTTTAATAAAATCTTCGAAACATTATTACAAAGTCTCTTCGCCTCTTGTTTAAAAGAAATACCACAAAATTTACTTTATTCATAATAAGATGACTTCATTTTCATAATATTGTTGAGAGATTCATGACTCATCCATAAATTGTTTAAAGGAAGTAAGGTTATGTAACATTTTTAAATGCCACTTTCCTGCTATTATTTTAAACATAATGTTATTTTGCAGGTTTTATTTACTTATGGCTCTGTTTTTTGCTACCATCTTACCAACTATAATACCTATGTGGTGTTGGAATGAATCTATGCGGAATTCATTCTTTATCGCTTTTGTGGCGCAACACTGCTACCTTCAGAATGGGATTTTTCTAGTGAATAGCGTTGCCCACACATATGGTGACCAATCTTATGATAAGTACATTGAAGCCAGAGATAATATTCTTATTGCTTTCATGGGTTGGGGAGAAGGCTGGCACAACTACCACCATGTCTTCCCATGGGACTATTCTTCAAGTGAATGGGGCTATAAATTAAACTTTGCAAAAGCATTCATAGATTTCATGGCATGGATTGGGCAAGCTTATGATCTGAGATCTGCTCATCCTCAGATGATTAAGAATAGAAAATTGAAGTCTGGAGATGGCACAAGAATGGAAAAAGGAGACGAGTGAGAAAAGTAATTATTCTGCTCCGAAGAAATTCTTTTTTTTTTATTTTCTCTCCAAAACTTACTCACAGAGTACTAACTCCGACTATACCTTCTTAACTCCAAATCATTATGTTTAGTTTGTGATAATGTATTGGTAAAAGTAATTGGCTTTTTTATCCAAATTATAAAATGTAAAGTCTTCTCAGAGATTTTGGTTGAAAATGTATTTTCTATACTTTCAATAAAATTTTTTAAAAAATGTGAATCCTTCTATTCTGCAAGTTTGGTCTTAAGCAGCGTTCACATGAGGTCAACTATTGCACGCAGTACAAGGCCAAACCTACTTCAGGAACACCACGACACCCGAAAGGGGCATTGGTAAATAATTGTACCATCGGGACAACTATTTACCATTGTCCCGTTCAGGCCACGTGATATTCTTGAAGTAGGAGTGACCTTCTACTGCTCGCATTAGTTGGCCTGCTTTATACTTGGCCACAATGGTAAGTAATTTATTTCCAAGTTAGAGTTTAGTATCTGAAGTAATCGCAATTGGTACATTAAGAAATCAATTTTAAATGTATGGTTTCCAATACTATGTTTGCAATCTTTTTTTACATCAGCAGGATGCTTTCAAGCATGTGTTACATCAGAATATTTAGATTGATTTTTAATGCAACTTTTGTGGAACTAAAATTTCAAGCAGTCAGACCTCCATGTAATTTTTAGCTATAGCTTAGCTATTCAAAGTTGCTCCCTTTACCGAAATAGTTTTTTCTTTACTTAAACTAGAATAAAGTTCATTTAAATTGTACTTTGAATTTAATATTCAGGTAAAACTTACTTCAAGTGTATCAAATTAAATTTAGCATGAAATTCCATTTCAAATTATTATTTTTGTGCTTTCAATGTTCGGTGATGCTTTTTAGATAAAAGTTGAGATATATATTCAGTTATAATCCTATTTGGAAGAAATTAAACATTTGTGTATGCCAAAACCTTCATTAAAAATGTTTTTTGTTATTATGTAACACGTTATTTGAAAGTAAATGAGCTTCAGAAATTCTGGATATCTAAACAAATCAAAAGATTGAAATCAGAAATGATGAACCCCCAATTTTCTCATAACTGGAGTAAATATGATTTAAAATTAATAACATCGATTATAAAAACCTAATCTACTGCATAGCAACCTTTTACAGGTGTAAATCATCTTTTTCCAAATAGATATCTGCTCAGATTAACTAAATTCGTGGTTTCGGCCACACTTGTTCCTCGGTACCTTAGATAGGTTCTTTTTACCACTCCCATACATATATAATTACTTGGAAAATGCAGATCTGCTTTCTATTGAGGAATTGGTTGCATTTTTTAATAAATCTAGAAAGTGTCGCACTTTTCTATAGAAGACCAAGGTACTATAGAATTTCTAAGAGGACATGATGCCGTTTATCAACCTTTGAATCTAGAAATTATGGAACTGCCTATATAGTGAAGAAATACATAAAAAGATAGACTTATTAAAAAGCGATAAAATTAATTTTTTTAATCGATTAATGATAAAACATTAAAGGTTGTTAGGTTTAGCCAATCATAGAATGAAAAAAATAAATTGTTCTAAAAATTAAAAAAATTGTCTAAAGTGTACGTTTTTTAAAAAAAAATTTAGGTATAGAAAAAAAGTGCATACGATTTAAACTATCTAATTAATAAATTGTAATTCTTTGGAAAATTTTGAGAGCGATTATTACGAAATTAAGAAGGAAAAATTCGTTATCCTTGAGTTATTTCAATTATGAGAAGTCTGGAATGTAAAGATTTAAATCAAGTTTTATTCCTTTAGATAAAGTTTTCTAGCAATTTAAATATATTTTCTTTGTGTAAATGAAAATATAAATATTCTAACGAAAACAAGACTAAAAAATTGCAATATTTTCTTAATTAACATTCTTTGACTTAATATATCATATACTCAAGAATTTAGAATTTTTTAAAGATATTTATGGTATATTTTTAACATTTATTGTGCTTCTCTGCAAGTCACTCATTTCGTGACTACGAGGACAATAGAATCGCCTTTCTTTTAGGATTGTCTACACATCTTCCCCTATTATTAATTTTTTGAAGTCTTTTACATCATCCAGTTTTCAATATTAATGAAAAATACACATCTTAAATTTGTATTTCTAATTATTAATTCCTTATTAAGCATTGAATACGAATTTTTTTTAAAAATTTAGATTGCGAGAAATCTTTTCACATGTCAAAAAAAAAAAATAATTTTTAAATTCGATAAACATTATTTTTCTATGCTGCATCAAATTACTGAAATCTTTAAAATATTTTATTCTATATAAATTAAATACAATTAATATAAGTGTGCATATATCTACTTTTAAGTTAAACAAGAAAATGGATAAAAGAGATCCAGCTGTTTAGAGGGTTAATTCTAATGTCACAGTATTTCCGTGTTAAAACTTTTAGTTTTGAACTCGTCAGTGTTTTAAAGCTTCGCGTGACAAAGAATTAATTAAAATTCAATTATTGCATCTATTGATCTAACTAATAATTGGTTTAGTATTTACAATCATTGTTTTTAATTTATTTTCGAAAGGGTTTTAAAATACTGGAAGTACAACATTTCTTCATTTTTTTGACTGCTTGGATATCTTGAACAATTTCAGGAATTGCAATGAACTGGTGGAAAGATCTGGGTGTTGCATGCTCATGTCCTTACGCTAATTTGTTACAAAAGTTTGGAAAAGAGGTGTCAGTTCAAGTGCCGTTCTTCTCATTTGATCACAGCTCAAAATTACGATGTGTGTTCTAAACTAATTATAATATTGCTGGAAACGGGACATCAATTTGTGAAAACTAAACCAAATGACGAAAGGCCAACATTTTACTTTATACTTTTATGACGAAACATTGATAGAATTTTATCCTATGATCGAAGTATCATCATATTACAACTAGAATATTAAGGAATGCGAGTCGCATGCTCATGTTTTAATATTAATTCACTGTGCATCTTCAAAATTCATTTTAATATTCTTTTATATTATTCATTACTAGCCGTCTTTGACAATCAGCCGGTTCGCCAATCTTAATTCTCGTTAAAATTTTAATAATTAAATATTTTATGTAATTCCTACTTTAATAGCTCCTTCATTAAAATATTTTAAAACTTCAAATTTCAATTCATTCATAATATTATAAAGGGCTTCAGTCATAACGTAATCTTTATCTCTCTAATTTTCTGTTAGCTCCGGTAGAATTTATGCTTTAAATTAAAGTGGAAATGATTAATCTGCAATTAATATAATATTTTTTACTGAAACAAAGCATTTTTTTTTGTAATATGATTACTGAAAACAAGAGTCACTGAGCATTTAAACCTTATGGGCACTAAAGAATATCTTACTTAATTTATGTAATATCTCAAGAATTTGTCAACAAAAAATTTTCAGATTCATCATGAGCAGGTCCATTAATTAACAATGTTTAATTTTAAATGCATCAAACACTAAGAAAATAAACAGAATCGTTTAAAATCATCGGTCGAAAACAGGTTAAAAAAATTACTTAAAAACAATGAACTTAAAACTAACATAAATACAATTTAATTATAAAAGCATACAACTAATCTAAAAATAATTTAAATCAAGTCACATCCGTTGATAATACTTGTCAACAATAAGAACACAATGCGCATGCGTGAATTTTCAACACCAGTTATGGTAACGCAAATGCGTGAATTTTTCTACGCCAGTTGGCGTAACACTATGCAGATTAGAAATTTTTAATTTCCTTTATTCTGTTTTATTTTAATTCAAAAGTACTTCAGAATTGATCTGAAAGATCAATTAATTGACAACGTTTAATTTTAAATGCATCAAACACTAAAAAAATAAACAGAATCGTTTGAAATAATCGGCCGAAAAATGTTAAGCCTAAGCCTCATTAGCGTGGGGGAAAAATGCTGAAGCCTTACTCATTTGGCGGTGGGGAAATGAAGATTTTTTTGGCAGGAAAGTTATTTTTTAATTAATAATTAAAAATTTTTAAAAAAAGGGACCTCAGGTGCACATTCTAGACCTTCAAGGTATACACGTGCCAAATTTGGTAGCTGTAATAAAATGGTCTTTTCTGTAGAGCGCCAACACACACACACACACACATTGAGCTTTATATAAGTATAGATTTATAATATTCTTTTTTATATATATGACTGGAATCTATAAGTTAGAATTCTTTTATAATAAAAAAGGAACCAAAGCGAGATGATTGTTATTTTTTCTAATTGTTACTAGATTGTTGATAATGCAATCTGTAAAACGTAGTGATTCTTCCTAATTTCGATAGTTACTTAGGAAACCCATGAAATCACCCATTTACATTTAATCCAGTTTTTAAAATTGTATTTGCGTGAAAAATTTAACTTTTTAAATGAAAAAGAAAATTCGAAATTTACGTTGACTGACCTGTTTAGTAGAATAAAATGAAAGATAAAATATAATTATAATTAACTAATTATATCATGCAACTTTAGGGCAAAATCTTTGACATGGTATCAAAAATTATCAGACGAAAGGGGATAATTAGTTGTCGTTTAGATAAACTAATTTGATTTTATAACTAAAGGAAAAGGACTTTTGCCTAATTTTTGCGTAAATAAAGCATCCATGGAAAGCATAATGGATCAATATAGCATTTTTGGTCAGCAATCGCCATCTACAGGACTAACTTATAAATTAAATATTAATTATTTAATTTCATATCGGTAGAGAGCGTTTTCATAAGATTTTCTTAAAACTAATTAACGAAATACCAGAAAGAATTAAATCAATAATGCATTTATGGTTAGGTGACGCAATCTACAGACCAAAACTATAAATTTAGAACAAATTATTTCATTTCATTTCAGTAGATGGCGATTTTAGCAAGATTCTGTTTTATATAATAACGAAATACCACAAAGAACGATACCAAAAACGCATTTCTGGTTATCTGTCACCATTTACAGGAAATAATTATAAATTTAAAACAAATTAATTAATTTTATTTCGGTAAAAGACGCTTTTCAAAAGTAGTTTTTAAATTAAGAAATGAAATTCCACAAAGAAGGAGACCTATAACACATTTACGGTTATATGTTGCCATCTATAGGTCAAAATTAGAAATTCAAAACTAATTATTTCATTTAATTTCAGTAGAGAGCGCTTTTTGCAAGTTCTTTTTAAATTAAAGATCGAAATAACATAAAGAATGAAATCAATAACTCATTTTTGGTTAGGTGTCGCCAACTTTAGGAAAAATTTATAAATTCTAAACTAATTATTTCAATTCATTGCAGTAGAGGGCGCTTTTGTCAAGCTGTTTTTTTGTTAATCAACGAAATGCCACAAAGAATAATAGAAATAACGCATTTATGTTTGTGTGTCGCTTCTACCGGAAAAAATTATAAATTTTAAACAAGTAATTCATTTCATTTCAGTAGAGGGAACTTTTTACAAGCTGTTTTAAAAATAATAAACGAAATATAAAAAAAGAATAAATTCAATATCTTATTTATAGTTAGCTGTCGCATTCTACAAATCAAAATTATAAATTCGAAACTAATTATATCATTTCATTTCAGTAATTGGCGCTTTTTGCAAGCTTCTTATTATCTAATAAACGAAATACCACAAACAATGAAACCAATAACGCATTTATGGTTGGGTGTCGCCATCTACAGGCCAAAATTATAAATTTAAAATCCGTTAATTCATTTCGTTTCGGTAGAAAGTTGCTTTTCCCAAGCCGTTTTTAAATTAAGAAATGGAATTGTACAAAGACTAAGATCAATAGCTCATTTATGGTTATGTGTTGCCATTTGCTGAAAAAAATTATTAAATCAAGACTATTTATTTCATTTTTTTTTCAGTAAATTGCGCATTTCGCATACTGTTTTTTAACTACTAAACGCAGTACCACAAACAATGAAGAATGCATTTATGGCTATGTGTTCCTATCTACAAGACAAAATTATAAATTCAAATCATATTATTTCATTTTTTTTCAGTAGTTCACATGCTTCCCATTTCATAAGCTGTTTTTAAAATAATCAACGAAATAACACAACGAATGAAATCAATAACGCATTTATGGTTAGGTGTCGCCATCTACAGGAAAAAAATTATAAATTTAAACTAAATTAGTTCATTTTATTTCGTTTGAGGGCACTTTTCACATTTTTTTAACTAATAAATAAATACCATAAGGAATGAAATCAATATCGCATTTATGGTTAGCTGTCGCCCTACAGAGGTATAAATTATAAATTAAATTTTTTTTTTGTTTCATGGGCAGAGAGCGCATTTTAGAAGCAGCTTTTAAACTTATAAACAAAATTCCATAAAGAATGAAATTAATAACGCATTTATGATTAGGTAAGGCCATGTACAGAACAAAACTATAAATTCAAAACTATTTATTTAATTTCATTTCAGAAGATAGCGCCTTTATGGAACTATTTTTTTATCTAATCAACTTAAGCGATTTTATCTAATCAACTAAAGCACAAACAATGATAACAAAAGCGCATTTTTGCTTAAGTGTTGCTATGTACAGGAAAAAATTATAAATTTAATACACATTAATTTATTTCATTTCAGAAGAAGGCGCTTTTTCCATGTTTTTTTTTAATTCATAAACGAAATAACTTTATGAATGAAATCGATTATGCATTTATGGTTAGATGTCGCATCTACAGGACAAATTATAAATTTAAAACAAAAAAATTTATTTCATTTAAGTAGAGGGCGCTTTTCACAAGTTATTTTGAAACTAATAAATGAAATTTTTAGGTATTAGTCAAGTACTAATTCAAAGAATTTTTAATTAACTAATTCTATAAAAATTACATTCTGTAAGAAAACAGAGGTTCCTCACAAGCAAGGAAAGGAACCACACACAGACTGAAGAAAAACTCCAAAAATACACTTTTTCCGGTGTCAGGGGTTGCAAAATGTTCGCTTAAGGCAGAGATCTGTCATCCTATCCGGCGACGCATTACAGTTCTAGTTCTACAGACTCCGTCTCTGGCTTCGCTGTCGTCCCGATAAAAGAGCCAGCAAGAGTAGTTTATAAAATTCAGTTCTTTTTGAGACGGCCTCTTCTACGCAGTGGTTGTACAGGTTGACTGTTGGCGTCAGACTCAAGGCATGGACGCAAAACGGAAGAATGGTATTTCCAAGTCTTAAATTTGTGTTGTTGGGGTCTGCAACTTAGTAACTAGACAAGGAGTGTTGGGTCGTTACGACCTAAGGTCCATCATGTCGTGGTGTAAACTTTGCTAGTTTTTGATTTGCTTTGTTACTCTTCTGATGAGTAGTTACCCATACTCGGTCTCCAAGTTGCATAAGACAAGACTGGTGAAGCATATAGGGAGTTATATTCTTCTATAACGAGTTCTTTTTTATTTGTCTCTTGTCAAGCAGGTGACATGCGATAAGGTATTGTTGCAACTGGAGGTGCATGTTCGGTATCGATTCGGTGTTCAATGTACGAAGTTGGTTCTCACCCTGGATTAAAGGTATCCTGGTATTCCATCTACAATTGGTTCAAACGGGACAATTGTTGCTTGGTTAAGCCTTCTCCTTCCTCTTCTCTAAGACGACAATTCTTTAGTTGAACAATTTCACTAATCTGAGTTGTAGACAAGTCGTTAGGCGAGGCATCGTGATCTTGACAGACATCTGGTTCGGTCTTATCTCTTACAGGATCGACTGGTAAGGGAAACTCAGAGTCTGGCACATTTTCTACAGGGCGTAGGAGGCTTTCTGGTATATCTTCTCGAAAAGCCATCTTCCTCGTTTGATCTCCATAAAAGTGCCAGTTTTTGTGTTTCAGGTTAGGTTCTATTCAAAGCTTTCCAAGAAAGTCGGTCCCGAGCAAGTTTCTGTTTCCTTTTGCTTTTGGCAGAGCTAGAAGGTCCAATGTAAGAACTTTCTTTTAAATGCCTCCGGGGTGGTGCAAGCTGCTTCTTTGGTTCGACAACCATTTGACAAAGTCATTGTTATGCTAGTTGGCCGAAAGTCATATCTTGCTTAACGAACAGGAATACAGAT
This sequence comes from Argiope bruennichi, assembly GCF_947563725.1. Classification (NCBI taxonomy): domain Eukaryota; kingdom Metazoa; phylum Arthropoda; class Arachnida; order Araneae; family Araneidae; genus Argiope; species Argiope bruennichi. The sequence continues at coordinate 109,347,404 of NC_079157.1, read as the reverse complement.
GTTCTCCAGCAACTGTTTTTGAAGTGTCGTTGTCAGCACAGGTTCGAACATTCAATCTTGCCATGTTTACATTTAGCAGAGCCAACGGAGAACTGGTTGCTTGGAGAGTCAGAAAGTTGAGAGCCAATCTGTCTCTTCGTTCTGATGGAGAGCAAGTGGGACATTTAGCTTTGATGTATCCAGGTCGGGAACATCCGTAAGAATAAATTGCAAGTCTCGTTTCTTGGTTTTCAACTTTCTCCTGATATCTTTTTTACTGATTTTGGGAAATTATCTGGTTTTTGCTACATGGCCACTTGTTGGCAGTAGACGATGGTTCCTTTCTTAGGTTTTGACGGACCATTTCGTAGTTGTCCAGTTTCTGCTGCAGTTCTTTGGACGATGCAACGTGCGTCCATTCATTCAGGAAGTGTTCCTGCACCTCTGGAGGTACTCTACGTTTCAGTTGATCGGTGACCATCAAGTATATCAAATCGTCGAACGTCTTTATTTCTAGGCTGGTTATCCATCCATGAAAATAATTCCATATTGCATAAGTGAAGTCCGTCCAGCAGCTTTCCGGTCCTTTTGTACGCTTGCTGTAAAGTTGTCGAAGCTTCTCTGGTGTCTTCTTGTTCCGCTTAAGCAAAAGCCTTTTTATGTGGTCGAAGTCCTGAGCAACTTCTCCGGTTTCCATAGCTATCAGTTGTGCGTAATCACTTGGTAACAAACTGATGAACTGGGATGCCTAAAATACCTTCGGTACTTTTGCACGTTGAGCTTGTCGCTCAAAGATAATGAGATAAAGACTGTTATCGTTGTTGCTAGGATCGAATCGATGGATCAGGGTTTGTAGATCCCACTTGGGTCTTGAAACCAAAAGTTCTGAGCTTGACCTTGTACTCGCCTGTGATAAACTTTTATTATGCTGCAATCTTTACTTCTGCAACTCGAACTCCATCTTATCCATGCGTTTCCTTTCCTCGAATTCCAACTCGAGTCTTTTAGATCTCTCACTTTCTTCTGTTTCGGCCCTTGATATTACTTTTTCTTCTTCGACCCTTACCTTTTGCTTCTCTGCGATGGCAAGAAGAAGTTCTTCAACACATTTCTACTCATAGTCAACAGATTTCAAAATGATATTCTGCGACGTAACATTCGTCTCTTTTCTGCCCAAGGTCTCACCCAATTCTGTAACAAATGTGATCAGGTCTTCATGAGTTGCTCTGGCTAGAAAGGCATGTTTTATTTCAGTTTAAAACGTGAGCCTTTCACAAATGTTTTTTAAGAGTTCCTTACATATATTTTAAATTTTACAAATAAATTTATCAATTAAATATTTCAAATTGCTAGCACCTGAAAATGAACCTTTTGACTTGAATAAATGTTTACTACTAGTTTTACAATGACAGAATTAATAATTAAACTGGCATACACAAATCAATAAAACTAAATTCTAATTAATTACATCTTTATGATCCTACTTACTTAATTACTCATAATTATTGCCAACAACAATATTTAGTAGCGATTATAATTTTATCCAAACACATATCATCAATTTCAATTATTTAAGTTTTCAGAGTAGATAAAGTTAAACAACTCACTTTATATTAACCATTAATTATTTTCTACAACTAAACTCAAACAGTAATCCAAAATCAATTGAAGTAGATTTCACTAGCTATTCGAAATTTATAAAATACATCTTATTTAGAGTAAATAAATTTAATTGCATAATAATCAATTTCATTCAGATTATCAATTAGATATAACTCAATACCATCAGTCACATCAAATTATCATTTATCGTAGGCATACAGTAATCATAATTTATCTCAAGAACATTTCATAGATTTTCCAAATTTATTTTCAAATACAATTAACTGTTAATAAAATTTAAACTTAACATTAACAATTTAATTACAGTTGCCTATTCATGAACATAAACAACATTAAAGTGTATCCGAATCTCAAAATTCCAATGTTTGTAAACAGAAATGTTAAAACATTTATAGTGGCAACAGTTTAATCCTGAAATTAAACAGAAAGTTACAAAATTTCTTGTGGCAACATCGGAACATCCATCAACTTGGAATGATAGAAACGAAAGCAATTACATTGCATATGAAAAACATTTTTTTTTTTTTTTGGAAACGGTTTATTCAAAATTAGTTTTTTTTTCTTAAAATAACAATATATGAACTTACAAAATGATTATAGCATAAATTCACAATACTACTAATTCATATCCTGTTAATAGAACACATGAACCTACCAATGTCAGAAACGAAAGTAATTGTATTGAGTGCGAAGTACAAAATTTTAAAACATTTGATTCATTCAAAATTAGATTTTTCCATAAAATGAAAATTTATGAAATCATAAAATAATCAAAGCATAGATTCAGAATTCTAGCAATCCATTTCAATACACGATCATACAGAAAACAAATTAAGGAACTTATCGAAAAAACTAATAAACGTATCTTAGAGATACGGGATGTATCTGGTATTGTACATTCCTTGCGAGGCAGTATATTTTCAAATTGTTCAGGATGATCAAGATTTCAAGATTCTCGTTGAAAAATTTTCGTAAATGTACATGAGACCGTCATTTTACCTAAAACAAAGCTGAGCCGTGCGCACAAATCACAAGCTGCATGGTCCTGCGTACATGGTGCTAATATATAGGTATCAGTCAAGTAATAAATAAAAAAAAATTAATTAACTAATTTTATAAAAATTACATTCGTTAAGAAAACATGAGTTCCTCTTATGCAAGCAAGGAAACCGCACACAAACTGAAGAAAAACTCCGGAAATACTTTGTTTCCGGTGTCAGGGGTTGCCAGAATGTTCGCTTAAGGCAAAGATCTGTCATCCCATCCGGCGACTCATTACAGTTCTGGTGCTACAGATTCGAAAAAGATGAATACGGTATCCTATTTATAGTGAGATGTCGCCATCTACAGGACTAAATTATATATTTAAAACAAATAATTATGTTTCTTTTCCGCTTAAGGCACTTTCCACAAGGTGTATTAAATTAAAAAATAAAATCCAACACAGAATTAAATAACGCACTTATGTCTGCGTGTAGCTTTCTGAAAAGAATGAATTCAAGAACACAATTATGGTTAGGTGTCGCCATTTACAGGAAACAATTATAAATTTAAAACAAATTGTTTCATTTCATTTCGGTAAAGGACGCTTTTCGCAAGCTGTATTTAAACTATTAAACGAAATGACATTAAGAGTGAAATCAATAACGCCTTTATGGATAAGGGTCGCCATCTACAGAAAAAAAACTATTTATTTCATTTCATGCTGGTAGAGGGCGCTTTCCACAAACTATTTTTAACTAATAATACCACAAAGTAAGAAACCAATGACGCATTTATTATTCGGTGCCGCCATCTAACGGACAAAGTTAGAAATTTTTTGAAAGCTGTTTTTAAATTAATAAAGGAAATGACATAAAGAATGAAATCAAAAACGCATTTACGGTTAATTGACAAGATCTACATGGCAAATTATAAATTTAAAACCAATTAATTTATTTCATATCAGAAAAGTGTGCTTTAAATAGGCATTTTCTTAAAACCAATAAACGAAAAACCACAAAGAACGAAACTAATAATGCATTTATGCTTGGATCTTGCCATCTACAGGACAAATTTATAAATTCAAAACTAATTATTTCATTTAATTCCAGGAGAGGACCGTTTTGTAAGCTCTTTTTAAACTAATAAATAAATTTAAATAAGGAATTAAATCAATAACGCATTTATGGTTAGGTATCGCCATCTACAGTACAAAATTATAAATTCAAAATTATTTAATACATTTAATTTCAGTAGAGGGCCCTTTCTATAAGCTGTTCTTAAACTAATAAACAAATTGGCATAAATAGTTAAATCTGCATCGGAAATGCATTTATGGTTAGGTATTGCCAACTGCAGGACAAAATTATAAATTTAAAACAAATTAATTCATTTCATTTCTGTAGACTGCTGTTTTCATAAACTGCTTTTAAACTTATAAACGAAATAATGTAAACAATGACATCGATAACATGTTTATGGATAGATGTTGCTATCTGCAGAATAAAAATTTAAATTAAAAACCAATTACTTCATTCAATATCAGAAGAGGGCGGTTTTCGCAAGTGGTTTTTAAACTATTAAGCGAAATAAAATAAAGAATAACATATAAAATATTTATGCTTGGGTGTCGCCATTTGCATGAAAAAATTATAAATTTAAATCAAATTAATTCATTTTGTTTGAGTAGAGAGGGCTCTTCAAAAGCTATATTTAAATTAATACTCGAAATAATATAAGGAATGAAATATATAACGCATTTAATGCTACGTGTCGCCTTCTACAGAAAAATTATTCAAAGAAAATTATTTCATTTCTGTAGAGGAGGTTTTTCACAAGTTTTTTTAAAAATAATAAATGATATAACATAACGACTGAAATCAATAACGCATATATGGTTATGTGTGGCCATCTACACGACAAAATTTTAATAATTTTAAAATATTATTTCATTTCATTTAAGTATACGGCGCTTTTCACAAGTAATTTTTATTATAAAAATGAAATTAAATAATAAATTCAATAACTCATTTATGGTTTTGTTCCGCCATCTACAAGACAAAATTATCAATTCAAAACTAATTATTTCATTTAATTTCAGTTCAGGGTGCTTTTCACAGGGTGTTTTTAAATTAATAAACGAAAAAAACATAAAGAATGATATCAGATACGCATTTATTGTTAGGTGTCGTCTTCTACATGATAAAATTATTCAAAAAAAATTTTGATTTCTTATTAATAGAGGGCGATTTCACAAGATATTTTTAAACTTTTAATCGAAATAACATGAAGAATGAAAGCAGCTACGCATTAATGGTAAGGTGTCGCCAAATACCTGACAAAATTATAAATTCAAAACTTATAATTTCATTTCAATTCTGTAGAGGGAGCTTTTCGCAAGTTGCTTTTAAACTAATTAAATATTTAACCTAAAAAAAAACACTTTTATAATTGCGTGTCGCATCTTTCAGTAAAGGGTGCTTATCATAGGCTCTTTTTAAACAAATAAATGAATAACCACAAAGAATGAAATCAATAACGCATTTAATGATAGAAGTCGCCATCTGCAGTTCTGAATTAAAATTTTAAAACTAATGAAATCGTAGCATTTCAGTGTAGGAAGCTTTTCACAAGCTGCTTTTAAACTAATTAACAAAATACCACAAAGAATGAAACGAATAACGCTTTTATGGTCGGGTGTTGCTATTTAAAGGACAAAATTAAAAATTTAAAACAAATTCATTTATTTCATTTTAGTGCACTGCGCTTTTCATAAAATATTTTTAACTTAAAAAAGAAATAATAAAAACAACGAAATCGATGGCGCATTTATGGATAGATGGCGACATCTGCAGAACAAAAATTTAGCATCAAAACTAATTATTTTATTCAATATCAGTAGTGGGCGCTTCTCGCAAGCTGTTTTTACACTAATAAACGAAATAACATAAAGAATGGAAAAAATAACGCATTTATTGTAGGGTGTCGCCATCTACAGGAAAAAATTATAAATGTCAAACAAATAAATTCATTTCTTTTGAGAAGAGGGAGCTTTGCACAAGCTATTTTTAAACTAATACACGAAATAATATAAGGAATTATATATATAACGTATTTAATGTTAAGTTTCGCCATCTACAGAAAAATTATTAAATTTAATTACTGTTGTCACGCTTTTAACAATCTGTTTTTAAACTAATAAATTATATAACATACCAAATGATATGAAAATCGCATATATGGTTAAGTGTGGCCATCTGCAGGACAAAATAATAAATTTAAAATTAATCATTTTATTTCATTTAAGTATACGGCGCATTTCGCAAGTTATTTTTGAAATAAATGGGACATAATATAATGAATAAAATCAATAACTCATATAGAATTGTATTCCTTATCTTCAGGACAGAATTATCAATTCAAAACTAAATATTTCATTTAATTTCAGTTAGTAAAGGGTGCTTTTTATAGGCTGCTTTTTAAAAAGATAAACAAAAAAACATAAAGAATGAAATCAGATACGCATTTACGGATAGGAATCGCCTTCTACAGGACAAAATTTATCAAAAAAATATTTCATTTTGTTTCAATAGAGGGCTCTTTTCACAAGAGCTTTTTAAACTCTTTATCCAAATATCATAAAGAATATCAATAACGATTTTATGGTTACGTGTTGCCATCTACTGGGCAAAATTTATATATATATATATATATATATATATATATATATATATATATATATATATATATATATATATATATATATATTCAAGGCTAATTATTTCATTTCATTTCAGTAGAAGCCGCTTTTCAAAATCTCTTTTTTCAAAAATAAACGAAATAACTTATAGAATGAAGAGAATAACGTATTTCACAAGCTGTTTTTAACAAAAAGTGGAAATACCAAACAGGAATGAAACCAATATCGCATTTATGGTTATGTATTGACATCTACTGTAAAATATAAAAAAATTGCAAAACATTATTTCAATTCAATTTAGTAGAGGGCACTTTTCAGAAGCTATTTTTAAACTAATAATATTTCAATTCATTTCAGTAGAGGGCGCTTTTCGCAAAGTGCTTTTAAACTAAGAAACGAAAAAACCTCAAGAAGGAAATGAGGAACAATTTTATGGTTTATTGCCGCCATCCACAGGATAAAATTATTCAAAAAAAATTTTTTCATTTCATTTCAGTAGTGGCTGATTTTTACAAGTGGTATTAAAACTTTTCATCGACATAAAATAAAGAATAAAATCAAAAATGCAGTAAAAATTTTATCAATTTAAAGCCGAAGTTTTAATTTTAATTCGGTAGAGAACACTTTCCGAAATCTATTTTTAATAATTAACTGGGGACCTGCGGTCTGTGAGACCGCTAGCGATGGATTTTCTGTCACCCCTATTCTATTTTTAGCTCAATTGAATGGATTGATCCTGTAGCTTCCTGTTTTGTGACCTTCAATACACGTGCACTTCAACTGATTTCAGCAGATGTTTTTTAAAATAATTCAGCTGTTTTTTCGAGGGTGGTCTCTCAGACCGCATCTCCCTCTTAGTGTCCCAGTGATAAACAAGGCTTAGCAGATGGCGCTAAAATTTGGACAACGAAATATCATCCAATTTACTGATACTTTTATGAAGCAGTGCTCCAGACACTTTTAAATGAAGCAGAAAGTGATTTTAGTGATAAGGATAATTATACAGAAGTGTTTTTCGATTAAAGTACGCATTCAACTGATTTTGATAAGTATGTTCAAACATAATTATTTTTTCTAATAATAATGTATTTTGAAAAATTTATAAAATATATTAATATACCATGATATATATGTACAGAACTTATAGGTTGATTTTTATACTAGTTCTTAACCTGTATGTTTAAAATGCGCTAGAAAACAGTGCTATGAAAGTCACACAAGCCGATAAAAAAAGGGCCAATTTTACCCATTTTCATTACTTTTTTTCTTATAATTGTTGAATTTTACATTATATTGTATTCTCTATACATTCATATACTGTAAAAATAAATATGATTTAAAAAGTAAAAACTAATATGCTTTTTCAAGAATATTAATTATTGTAACATGTAATTTGATAAGAAAATGTCTGTTCCAACTCATTTACTATTTTCAATGATAATATATTTTGAAACATTTCTAAAACATATCTATATATCAAGAAAAATATCTGCAAAATATGTTGGCAGTTTTTCATACTAATGCATTCATTAGAAAATTTAAGTGCAAATGTAATGCAGTCTCGTAGACCACAACTCCCCAGTTAAGTTCTAAAATTTCACATCCCCAGTTAAGGGTTAAGCTAATAAACGAATTTACGTAAAGAATGAAATCCATAAAGCATTTATGGCAAGTTTTTGACATCTACAGGACTAAAATATAAATTAAAACTATTTATTTCATTTCACTTCAGTAGAGGGCACTTTTCACTTGGTCTTTTTAAACATTTACACGAAATGACATTAAGAAAGAAATCTAAAACATTTTATGGTTCGATGTTGCCATCTACATGATAAATTTATAAATTCAAAGCCAATTATTTCATTTCATTTAAATAGAGGGCGCTTTTAGAAATTTTTTTAAGCTAATAAACAAATTACCGTAAAGTATGAAATTCATAAGACATTTGTGGTTTTGTGTCGCCATCTACAGAACAAAATTATAAATTCAAATCTAATTATTTCATTTCATTTCAGTAGAGGGCGCTTTTCACATGCTATTTTTAAACTAAAAAAAGAAAAACATAATGAATGAAATCAGCAACGAATTTATGGTTAGGTGCCATCAGCTGAAAATAATTATATATTCAAAGATAATTGTTTCATTTCAATTCAGTAGAGGCCGCTTTTCACAAGCTGTTTTTACAAAAATAAACGAAATAACTTAAAGAATGAAATCAACAACGCATTTCACAAGATGCTATTAAGAAAAAATCGAAATACCACAGAAAAATGAAACCAATATCGCATTTATGGTTGGGTGTCGCCATCTACAGGATAAAATAATAAGGTTGAAAAAAATTTATTTATTTCATTTTCGTAGAAGTGGATTTCCACAAGCTGTTTTTAAACTTTTAAACTCAATAATATAAAGAATGATATCAATGCCGCATTTATGGTTATGTATTGACATCTACAGTACAACATTACAAAATTGCAAAAAATTATTTCATTTCATTTTCGTAGAGGGCACTTTTCAGAAGCTCTTTTTAAACTAATAACATTTCAATTCATTTCCGTAGAGGGCGCTTTCCCTGAACTGCTTTTAACCTAATAAACGGAAAAACTTCAAGAAGGAAATCAAAAACGTTTTAAGAATGTTCTCAATTTAAAGCCAAATTTCAAATTTCAATTCGGTAGGAGACACTTTTTGAAATCTATTTTTAAGCTAATAAAGGAATTAACGTAAAGAATAAAATGCATAAGGTATTTATGGTAAGTTTTCGCCTTCTTCAGGACTAAAATATTAATAAAAAACTATTTATTTCATTTCACTTCAGTAGAGGGTGCTTTTCACATGGTCTTTTTAAACAATTACACGAAATGACATAAGAATGAAATCAATAACGCTTTTATGGCTCGTTGTTGCCATCTACATGAAAAACTTATGAATTCAAAACCAATTATTTCATTTCATTTCAATATATGACACTTTTAGAAATTTTTTTAAGCTAGTAAACGAATTAACGTAAAGTATAAAATAAGTATGACATTTATGGTTTGGCGTCACCATCTACAGGAAAAATTATAAATTTATATCTAATTATTTCATTTTATTTCTGTAGAGTGCGCTTTTCACATGCTATTTTTAAACTAAAAAAAGAAAAACATATGGAATGAAATCGACAACGCATTTATGGTTAGGTGCTATCAGCAGCTGAAAAAAATTTTATATTCAAAGATAATTATTTCATTTTAATTCAGTAGAAGCATCTTTTCATAAGCTGTTTTTATAAAAAATAAACGAAATAACATAAAGAATGAAAACTATAACGCATTTTAGAAGCTGTTTTTAACAAAAAATCAAAATGCCAAAGAAGAATGAAACCAATATTTTACAATTTATCGTCGAGTGCCGCCATCTACAGGAAAAAATGATAAGGTTGAAACAAATTATTTCATTTTTGTAGAAGTCGATTTCCACAAGCTGTTTTTAAACTATTAAACGAAATAATATAAAGAATGGAATCAATACCGCATTTATGGTTATGTATTGACATGTACAGTACAAAAAAAAAATGCAACAAATTTTTTCATATCATTTTAGTAGAGGGCACTTTTCAGAAGCTGTTTTTAAAGTAATAAACGAAATATCACAAAGAATCATATCAAAAATGCATTACAGTTACGTGTTCCCATTTATAGGACAAAATTATTCAAAGAAATTATTTCATTTCAGTAGAGGACGCTTTTTACAAGCTGTTTTGAAACTAATAAATGAAATACCATAAGGAAGGAATTATATAACACATTTATATATGACGATACTGAACCATAAATGCGTTATTGATATCATTCTTAATGTAATTTCGTTTAAGCTTGCGAAAAACACCTTCTACTGAAAATAAATGAATTTTTTTTCTGAATTTATAATTTTGTTCTCTAGCTGACGACAACTAACCATAAATTCGTTATTGATTTAATTATTCATGTTATTTCGTTTTTTAATTCAAAAATAGCTTTCGAAAAGCGCCCTCTACTGAAAATAATGAAATAATTAAATTTTAATTCATAATTTTGTCCTGTAGAATGCGAAAAGAGACTAAAAAATGTGTTATTTATTTCATACTTTATGTTATTTTGTTTATTAGTTTAAAAAAGTTTGGGAAAAGCGGAAGAGACTGGTCTACGGAAATGAAATGAAATCTTTTGTTTTAAATTTATAATTTTGTCCGGTAGATAACGACACACAAAAGTAAATGCGTTACTTATTTATTTCATTATTTTATTTCGTTAGTTACTTTAAAACAGCTTTTGAAAAATGACCTCTAATGAAATAGAATGAAAATTTTTTTAATGTAAAATTTTGTCCTGTAATGGGCAAAACCTGACGATTAATACATTATTGATTTTATTCTTTATGTAATTTCGTTTATTACTATTAAAACTGCTTACGAAAAACGCCCTCTACTGAAATGAAATGAAGTAATTAAATTTGAATTTATAATTTTATCCTATGGATAGCCACAAAAAGTCATTAACGTGTATCAAATCAAAGAATGAAATCAATTCTTTATGTTATTTCGTTTATTACTTTAAAGAAATTGGAGAAAAGCGCCCTCTACTTAAATGAAACGATATGATTAATTTTAAATATTTAATTTAGACCTGTAGATGGCGGCACCTATCATTAAATGCGTTATATATTTCATTCTTTATTATATTTCGTTTATTAGATTAAAAACAGCTTGAGAAAAGCTTCCTCTACTGAAATCAATTCAGATAATTTTTTCTCAATTTATAATTTTGTTCTTTATATGGCGACTCCTAACCATAAATGCGTTATTGATTTCATTCTTTATGTTACTCGTTTATTAGTTTAAAGACGGCTTGCGAAAAGCGCCCTGTATTGTGGTGAAGCAAATAGTAAATTTGGTTTTAATAGAGATGTAAGACATAATGTAAATGATAATAAATGCCCAACGTCAGTGAAAGAAATTGAGTACTTAGTTAAACGAATCCAATATGTGTAATCCACTTTTTTTCTGAACTTAAAATTGTGCAACTGAACTTACATCATGCAATTGCTGCCACTAAAAACCTTAATAAAATATCAGAAGATCAAGAAATTAGTATTGCATGCATTCAAGAAATTTATCAAAAGAATAATAGACCAATTGGTTTTCCCTCTAATGTTAAAACTTTCTTCTCTGACCGAGACAATCTGAATTCAGTTATCATAGTCTGCAATAAATATCTTCAAGCAGTAAAGATTTTCTCTCCCAATAATATCATTGCTATAACCATTCCTTTTCGCAAATGTACCTTAATGATTATCTCAGTTTACTTCCCTCCTTCAGAAGATATTGAAACTACTTTAATGAGGTCAATTCATGATCAAGTGATATGTACCAAACAAACCGTTTCAGTTCAATTTTCAACCGTTCTGCTCATGTCGGGATGTCTGCCGATAACGGTGATGAAAGCATTGATGTTGAACTTTAAGCTAGCCGTATAATTATTAAAAACTTTTGATTAAAAAAAGAAATTAATATTTTGAATTATTTTCTCCAAATTTTCGTAATAATGTAATATTACTTCTGATATTAAAATTTTAATTAGTATTTTCAATGCAATTATTGTTTTTGCATAGTTAATTAATATCAATTTATTGGTAATAATTTTAATAATTTTCAATTTATTTGGTGCTGTTTTATTCTTTACTTTACCATATCCTTTTTTTTGTCCAAAATATACATTTTGATAAATGGCTATGGCAGTGTTTTTGAAAAATTGCATTTTTACATATTATTTAAATGTTATTTAATGTTGAATTTTATGATGAATATATTTTTAAAAGTAATTATTATTCTTAGACAAGCTAAGATTTTGAAGCTTACTAATAAAATTGTTACTTTTTTTTTCCTTAGGCAATGATTTTTCATTAAAATTGAGACTTTGATGTTCTTAGTTTACTCAGAGGAAGGAACATGAAACTCAAATTTGTATATATTGAATAAATTATGTCTACAATTTCAAATTATAAATATAAAAGGTATATATACCATCTTTTAATATATTCAACTTGTGAATCAGTTAATTCATTTTAATTTGTAGAAATCATTAAAGGAGAAACAAACAAAATGACACCTTCATAATTTTTTTACACATTACAAAAAATATAGAAAAAATGCATATGATAATTATTTGAGAAAATATGATAAAATGGACATTTCAATGTATTCACCTATTAAAAAAAACTCAAAGACTTTTTATCAACATTTGTTTTTCTAGACACTATGAATATAAACATAGCATGACAAGAATGTCAAAGTAAATGATGAAATCAGCTTTATTTAACAGAAACATTCTAGATACTAAACCACAGTTTTTTTTTAAATCACCAATAAAAACATAATGTTAAGCAATGTACTTTAAAGAACATTTCTGAAATGTATTTTAAAATGCTAAAATTACTTGAATGAATATCGTAAAATAAAACAAAAACATACAATAGAGTTAATTTAATAAACAAGAATTAGGTCATGATATATAAGTTTAAAAAGATATAAAGAGGAGTTGGAAAAAACAATTTTATGCTTTTACAGAGTTTTATGATTTAAAATCGATATGTTAAAGAAATAGAGAGAAAAAAAGAGTGAAACATTCTTGTAGCAATGAAGTTGGAAATACAAAATATATAATAAATGTTGATATAGAAATTGATTTTCAATGAAAAGATCTGTATTTTTTAAAACAAAAATCACTGAAGTGCACAATGGTATAGCATAATATTATTGATAACAATTAATTTCATTTTAAATACAAGAAACTAATGTCATTTCATTTTTAACAATAGAAACAGTTGCTTGACATAAATTCACCTTGAATCCATCACAAAGCAGCATATATAAATATTTGGAAAACTAGTAATAAAGCTTTCTGGAGTATTCCATGTTGCTCTTTTGTTATTAGACATGATTACCTAGCAATAACGAAATAATATGAGTTACTAAAAGATAAAGCGAAGTTTAAGATAGATAATAAAAAAGTAAAACCTCATATTGCATTTTATTATAATACCTAAAAAATAAAAATAAAATGCAAAAATTATTTGATGTTAATTAATGGTCTTTGAAAGTCACACAAAATGCAATAAAAATACTGAATTGACATTATATAAACGTTTATAAGGGAGAGCCACTGCAAAATATTTGTACATTTTAATTCTTGTATTGTTCTTTCTACTCTAACTCTTACACTGGATACCTTGAAGCTATCAATTCTTTCAGTGCTATTAAACAGAATAGTACTTTAAAAATTTAGGATATTTATATTTATATCCTATTATTTGTAGTTCAATTTGGAAACCTTTATCTGCCATCACAATATCTAATACATCTATCATATGGCTTTTAATAAAAAGTTCCTTGTCAGTTATACTACCACAATATAATGGCTGATCACTAATGAAGGCATCATATCTTTTAAACTATACGACAATCATATCTTTTAAAATAGTTGTTTTCTTATAAAAATTAAAAGTTATTTGTTGTTCAACTAGATTGCTTAGGTTTCTATATAGGAAATTCAGTGCAGTCAGTAATGATTTTGGAGTTTTTAATTTCAGAACCAAACTGTATATCGTTTCAATAACTAATGATTTTGGAGGAAATATAGGTAACAATTTCAACTTTTCATAAAAACTGTTGTTACAAAATTAAAATTCCTTGAAACAGCAGAATATAAAATTTCCAACAAAATAGATAAAAATTCATTTAAAATTCCAGTCTTTAATTTAACAAGGAACAGGACATATAAATCAATTGGACACTTCAACAAATTTAACTTTTGAAGATCTGCTTCAAAATTCAAAAAAGAACATATATAGAGAAAACCATTCTTTAGTGAAACCTGTCAATGCACTCATTTTAATGTCATCAACAATATTCTCTGGAATGGATCTCTTTCATTCTCACAGAATCCTGAAGTTCTTGCAGCTTATTTTGCAAATTGCTGATCCTGTCGATTATTTCAGAAAAAGTAATAGTCTGGGAAGAAGCAGAGTACATTCCACTGAAATAAGAATTCAAATAATTTTGTTTATTAATCAATTCTATTTCATTATTATACTTAACTAAATGATATGTATCTTCAAAACTTATATATAGGGATAGGTCGATAAATATATTTCTTATATGTAGCATTCAATGTACCAAATTAAGAGCACTTTTAATAAAATACATCAATTATAAATGCTGATAAGAGTCAATAAGAAAATTGAATTGTCAGTAGTTAGTAAAGACCTCACTTATTAAATAAACGTTTAAAAAATTTATTCACTTCCACCCAAGTTCAGTATTATAGCAGTTGTTAGGAGTGATATTTTTTTTTTGCAAAAGGAGTTTGTTTACTTACATCAATTAAATTTAGATAAGATTTTGCAGGTAAAATGTAATACAATATTCGTGTAAACATTTAAAAACCTTTAAAGCATATTCAAAATTATCAGAAATTTCATCAAATGTCAATAAAGTAAATTAGATAGGCACTCACGGTTTCGTTTCATTGTCCCCATTTGCTTTAGTTGGCAAATCTCTTTCCGATGACTTTTTCTTCGAATGGTTTTTCTAAAAAATTACTGGAACAGCTGGGAATTTCAATTTTCTATATTTAGTAAATGGACAAACACTGGACGAATTCTTCAAAATGATCGGAGCATACCACCGATTTCGAAGAAGAAGTGAAACATTCTAATCCGAAGCTAATAACCCAATTAAGACTGTCGAAAGAAAACAAAAAAAAATATCAAGACAATCAGTTTTGTGTTTTGTATTAGAGCATCGAACAGCACACCAGCATTTCATCTTTTAACATATAATAAGAGGAAAGAAAATGACTAAAAATTATAACTTAAAATGTAAACAAAAAATCCTCTTCATACTTGGCGGAGAGCGTTAATGACAGATTCATCGACGAAAGCGTTGCGGATGAAAACTTTAATGCCATGTGCAGAAGTCCATGACATGTGACTCTTACGTCACATGAATTGACCCCATTGAATTTGAAAATAATTTACAGCACTCTCATGATAGAGTATTGATTCCAGGAGATTTTTATGCAAAAAGTACAGTATGGGGCGAGGCTTTTGAAGATTTTAGGGGTCATATATTACTTGAATTTCTCTTTTCAGAAGGTTGTTTTAAATGATGAAATTTCTCCTCCAACTTTTGACAGTTCGTTAGGAAGATCATATATAGATATTACCATTAGTGACCCTATATTATAAGAAAAAAGTTTTAAATGGAAAATTGATTTAGAACCCATTTGCAGCGACCATAATAGCATAAGTTTTTCACTTTATACTGAACGACCAAAAATGTTAAAAAATGATAGAATTTACATAGAAAACTTAAATTTACAAAAATTTAGAGTTCTGCTTACCAAAAATTTCCAAAAGATGGAAAATATAGAAAAACAAAACCTGGATTTTTATGTTGAGAATATAACAAAAACTATAATATCTGCCTGCAAACACACTAAATTAAAGAAGGTAAACAAACACCTAAAGAAAAAACATAATTGGTGGTCTAGAAAACTAGAGGTTCGAAGAAGTGATGTGAGAAGAGTAAAAAGAAAATTGTTTAAGGCCAAAGATATAAGAGACAAGAAATATCCTCGAATGCTGGTTAAAGAAGTAGAGACAAAGTATAAAATGAGTTTAAATTGGGCAAAAAGAAATGATTGGTCTAATTTATGTGAAAATGTGACATCAAGCGAGCCATTTGGAATTCATTTTGATGTGGCTAAAGTCCAGACAATAAATCCTTCCAACTTAGTGCAATTAGAAAAACTGACGGTTCTTCAGCGGAATCTCCTAAGTTGCTTATAGATGCTTTACTTGAATTTCACTTTCCCTCGGATGATGGTAATACTAAGCTTTTTCATGAAAATATTCGAAAAAATAGTCGAATTCAAATTCTCTAAATGATCCTCTATTTTCAATTTTCCAAGTGAAACATACTATCAACAGTTTAAATAACTAACAAGCTCCAGGTCTAAATGGTATTTCAGAAGGAATTATTCAAGAAGCATTTAAGTGTGATAGCAAAATTTTTGTTGATCTTTATAATAGATGCCTGCACCATGGATATTTCCCTGCGAAATGGAAAGTAGCACAAGTTGTGTTGTTTAACAAGTCAAATAAAAAAGATACAGATCCAGCAGCTTTTCGGCCTATTTGTCTTCTTGATTTCATTGGAAAAATATTTGATAAAATGATTACACAGAGAATATTCTACCATTTATTAAAAAATAATTTTCTTCATCAAAATCAATATGGATTTATTCCTGGGAGGATAAATTAATATGATTTTATTTCTTTAATGTGAAGAAATTATTCATATAAAAATTGGATTGTGGAGGCAAGAAATAACACAAAATATAGTTTTATAATTTCTTTAGATGTGAAAAGTGCTTTTAGTCGAGTTTGGTGGCCATTAGTGCTACACAATTTAAAAAATATGAATTTCCCCCAAGGTCTTTTTAGTGTGATTTCAAGTTTCCTCAATGGCAGTAAAGTTTTTCTAATTTCTAATTTCTAAAAATTTAATCAAATTTTTAATTGAGAATATTCAACTGGATGCCCTCAGGGTTCTAATTCTGGACCTCTATATTGGCTTCTAGTAGCTAATGAAGCACTGCAAATTAATTTTGGGGAAGATACTAAAATAATTGCATACACTGATGAATTTTATCTGTTTGTGGCAGCAACTAGCAAGCATAAAATTCAAGATCTGGTTAATAAGGTATTAGAAAAATTAGATTGTTGGAGTAAGGACTCTAAGGTTACTTTTGCACTTGCAAGAACGCAGCTTTTTCCTTTTGGTAAAAAAAGGCGTTATAAACACCCTCTGTATTGTTCTTATACAGGTAAACCATTTCAATCTTGCAAGAAATATGAACATTCTTGGTATTATAGTTGATGACAGATTAAATGGTATGGCTCTGATAAATCATGTAGGAAGCAAGATGACTAAAATTTTAAATAGACATGCATTTGCCAAATACAATAGATGAATATCAGGAAAAATTGTCAAAATTTTATACAAAAGAGCCCTGGAAAGAATTTTAGTATATACAGTTGCAGCCTGTTCCAAGGGCACTAATAGACAAAGGCAAAAGATCAATAGTGTATACTATACGTAAAGCACTGTTAGCAATAATGGGGGCTTTTCGCTCAACATCTACAGCAGCTCTACAAATAATTAGTTTACTTAACCAGTAGATTTGATATGTCATATTGATACCGCTTGGTATTGGATAAAAAAAATCACCATAAAGACATCTATATTTTTGGCCAAACAATTCAGAGCTCTAAAAGGATTAGTTATGAAAATAGATGGGTTCACCCCAGTAAGATTGAAGAGATACAGTGGGATGTTTCTGCAGTGACAGCTCCGCATTCAATCGATAGAGATGGTTCGAAAATGAATGAACAAGTTAGTGCGGCTTTGTTTGTTTTTGAGGGTGAAGATAAAATCGAAGAGTTTCAGTATAAGCTTGAAAATCACTGTTCAATTTTTCAAGCAGAACTTTTTACAATATGGCAAGCTTTAAATAGGAAAAAACCCATAATAAACCGCATTTGCATTATCATCTATTCAAGGAGAGACTTAGTGTATTAAAAGTTCTTCAAATTTTCAACCTCAAAAGTAATTCAGTAGGAGATGTTAAAAGTCTGGTAGATGGTAATATTTCTTTACACTGGGTTAAAGCCCAAATTGGCATCAAAGGTAATGAAGTAGCCGATCTGGCTGCCAAAGCTACTTCACTTAAACCTGAAATTGACTATTATCTTGGAGAATCTGAAAGGACAATCAAAACTCATCTTCGTAAAATTCTCATCGATGAATGGCAATTAAGATGGGAAAATAATGAAAAAGGCCGCTTTACTTTCAGTATCTTTTCTCAGGTAACAAAAAATAGATGTATTGACAATAAATTTTAGCCCAATTAACTACAAACCATGGACTTTGCCCTCTTTATCTTAAATGATTCAGTCTGAGAAGTTGTAGTTGTAGATGTGGTAATGATTATGTAGACATTCCATACTATATTTTCCATTGCCCTATTCTTCATCATTCGAGAAAACTTATTAAACTTTAATTGAATATTTCGAAAAATTCTATTAAACAATAAATTGACTTTAGAAGCTCAAAATATTTTGGAATTCCTACATCATAATGAAAACAGAATTTTCCAAATTGAACAATAATTTATCCTGGTTTGTCAAGCACTGTTAAAAGTGGAGGTATCTAGTGAGTACAAGAAAAAAAAATGCAAAAAGAACTCTATCAGGCCTTTTGTTCCTGATTCATGGACTCTACCTTAGACCGAGAAATTGTATACATTTATTTTTCTGTTTGTTTATTTTTAAATTTACTTATTTTTTTCATTTGTTTATTTTTATTTTTGACTTCGCTTTTTTTATTTATATTTTTTTCTTTGCTTTTTTATTTTTCATTTTTTTTTTCTGTTTTCTAAATTTAAATTGATATCTTCGGTAAATTTTATTATTTACAAGTTATGATTCAATGATGCTGTGTGAATATTATATAGACTCTTCTGCTTAGGCTATTTAGACCTCTCGCATTTTTCTTTTTATGCCGGTCCTCGCCTTTTTTTTGGCTGTTTTTTAGCTTCCAGTACACAAGAGTATGAAGAAAAAATTTTGAATAGCTAGTCCTTTGATAGCTATTTAAATTATATATATATATATTTTTTATTTTATTTTTGAGCTTTTACTGGTGTAACGCCACTTTTGGCACACACCTGATCTCATCAAAATGCATTAGAATGCTGAAATGAAATGAACTAATAAGTTTTAAATTTATAATGCGGAAGTGCGTTTCTGATTTCATTCTTTATATTTTTTCATTTATTAGTTTAAAATCAGCTTGTGAAAAGAGCAATCTACTGAAATGAAATGAATTCATTTTTTTTTAAATTTATAATTTTGTCCCGTAGATGACGAAACGTAACCATAAATGCGTTGCCGATGCTGATTTAATTGTTTATATGAATTCGTTAATAGTTTAAAAACAGCTTCTGAAAAGCGCCCTCTACTGAAATGAAATGAAATAACTCGTTCTGAATTTATAATTTTTTCATTTAGATGGCGACACCTAACCATAAATGCGTTAATGATTTCATTCTTTATGTTATTTCGTTTATTAGTTTATAAACGGCTTGTGTAAAGCGCCCTCTAATGAAATGAAATGATATATTTAGTTTTAAATTTCTGATTTACTCCTGTAGATAGCGACAGCTAAAAATAAAATCGATATTGATTTCATTCTTATTGGTATTTCGTTTATTATTTTAATTACAGCTTATGAAAAGCGCCCTGTACTGAAATGAAATGAAATAATTAATTTTAAATTTATAATTTTTTTTTTGTACATGCTTACACCTAACTATGAATGGGTTATTGATTTCATTCTTAATGTTATTTCTTTTATTAGTTTAAAAACGGCTGGTGCAAAGCGCCATCTACTGAAATGATATGTATTAATTTGTTTTATATTTATAATTTTATCCTGTAGATAGTGACACCCAATCATTTGTGCATTATGGGTTTCATTCTTTTAGTATTTTGTTTATTAGTTAAAAACCTGTTTGCGAAAAGCGCCCTCTTCTAAAATAAAATGAAAAAATTGGTTTTAAACTTTTAATTTTGACCTTTAGATGTCGACACCTAACTATAAATGCGTTATTGATTTCATTATTTCTTTTATTTTGATTATTAGTTTAAAAACATTACGAACTGCGCCCTCTACTGAAGTGAAATGAAACAATTAGTTTTTAATTTATAATTTTGTTTGGTTGATGGTAACATCTCACCATAAATGCATTACTGGTTTCATTCTTTTTGGTATTTCGTTTATTAGTTTAAAAACTGCTTATGAAATGCGTTATTGATTTCATTATTTATTTTATTTTGTTTATTTTTGTAAAAACAGTGGTGAAAAGCGGCCTCATCTGAATTGAAATGAAATAATTAGTTTTAAATTTATAATTTTGTTTGGTTGATGGTAACATCTCACCATAAATGCATTACTGGTTTCATTCTTTTTGGTATTTCGTTTATTAGTTTAAAAACTGCTTATGAAATGCGTTATTGATTTCATTATTTATTTTATTTTGCTTATTTTTGTAAAAACAATGGTGAAAAGCGGCCTCATCTGAATTGAAATGAAATAATTAGTTTTAAATTTTTAGTTTTTTTCTGTAAATGGCAGCACCTAATCAAAAATGCGCAGCTGATTTCATTCTTTATGTTTTTCTTTCATTAGTTTAAAAACAGCTTTTGAACAGCGTCCTCCACAGAAAAGAAATGATATAGTAAGCTTTAAATATATAATTTAGACACATGGAGTGTTATAAATTTAAAAATAATTATATCGTATCTGTTCAGTAGAGGGCGCTTTTCACAATCAATTTCAAACTAATAAACGAAATGACAGGAATGAAATATATCACATTTAATCTTAGTTGTCGCCATCTACAGGTCTAAATTATATATTTAAAATGAATTATATCGTTTCATTTAAGTAGAGGATGCTTTTCTCAAACATCTTTAAAGTAATAAAGTAATAAACAAAATAACATAAAGAATGAAATGAATACAATGATTTTTTTTGTCACCATCTACAGGACAAAATTTTAAATTCAAAAACTATTATTTCGTATATTTTTGTAAAGGGCTCTTTTCACTCTCGTATTTTAAACTAATAACCGAAGTAACTGTAAGAATGAAATCAGTAACGTATTTAAGGTTAGATGTCGCCTGAAAGCAGGGCAAAATTATAAATTTAAAGCTCCAAGCGCCTGGGGCGTGTTTTTCTGCACAGCAATTCCATTTCAAGATGGGCGCAAACAGGTTTTTCCTACTTTGGATTTTGCCTTCCAAATCGGAACAAACGTGTTTTTCGCCATTATAGTCCCACTCATCTATTAAAGTCTTTGGCAGTGAAGGCTTGGATAGACAGCAGGTAGTCGGGTTTGAAATAATTTGCTCTCACTTATAAGTTTCTTATCTTAAAACGATTTAAATGGAAAATGATGATTTCGGAAGGAAAGAAAATTTTTCTTAAACTATTATTATGGATGCACTTATTTTCAAAAGTAAAAAAAAAAAAAATGTTTTTGAATTTCTTACTATAAAAATTGAGTAAAACATTCTTAAAATATGTCAATTAGCATCAAGGTATTAAAAACAACAAATTTGCTATTTGTGTGTGTGTGTGTGTGTATGTGTGTGTGTATGTGTGTGTGTGTGTGTATGTGTGTGTGTATGTGTGTGTGTGTGTGTGTATGTGTGTGTGTATGTGTGTGTGTGTGTGTGTGTGTGTGTGTGTGTGTGTGTGTGTATGTGTGTGTATTCAAAGAAATTTCCTCATTCATTAATTAAGAAATAGGTTTTTATTTCATATTTAGAATTTATTAAAATATCAATGCGTTTCAAAATTGAATTTGCAAAAAAATTTATTTCCAATAAAATTTTTTAAATATCATTATTTTTTTCTCTGCAATGATATAATATTTTATGAAGAACAAAAAATAAATGCTCAATGTTTTTTTTTTATAATACTTATGGCACAGTACTTCACTCTGAAATACTCAGGAGAAAAAATTTAAAATAATTTAAATGAATCTGATTTTAAGGAAATGAGGAACCACAACTAGATTTATATAATCGCTGACAGATTATTTGTAATTCCAATTGAAAAAATAAAAATTTATGAGCTTTTGAATGAAATAAAGAAAGTAAAAAAAAAAAAGTGGACTTGCATGATATATTTGTATTGCTTACAAACATCGCTAAATTAATTTTCGCAATCATCTGGCTGTTTTTTCACTTATTACAAAAAATTAGAACAGTTAGTTCAAGAAAATTTTGTTTAGAATTCTTGATGTTAATGTTTTAATACTTTAAGTTGAAGTATTTTCCGTGAATCAATGAATTCAAATTGACATATTTTCCGTGAAAATACTCAAATATAGAAATAAATAAACAATTGGACCTAATGCAGATAAATTTGATTTGTACTTGCTATTTACACAGTAAATGCCCAAAAAGAAAAAAACAAATCAAAACTAAAATTTTTATTTAAATAGAAATTATTAAATTTTTGATCCATCGAAAATTTGCAATTTTCTTTCTTTTTATTTTTTCCTCATAATGATATAAACCGAACCAAGAAAGATAAAAAAGTTTTAATAGAAAATATTAAATCCATTACATCTGGAAAATAGTTTTCAAAGTTATTTGAAAAATGTGATAGATGACATAATTAAATACGAAATTTACTAAAAATAAATTGTCATTCCAATGAGGAAGATTTCACAAGGGTATGAATATTCGAAAGTAGAACATGAAAGTGATTTTATAAATTTTAATGCGGTTTCATTAAAATTTATTAAAAATATGTAATATATTTTTAGTGATTTATTGTCACACTGGTAAAAATAACTAAAGCAGAAATTTCATCAAAATCAAACAATTTTATATGTTGTATGTAGTATCCATGTGTTATTATATTCGGGATAGTTTTAGGATATTACAGAATTTTCCACTTTTTCTAACATATAATTTGGATTGGGGCAACCTAGCGTTCAATGAAAATAATGCTGAAAATTGCAGAAGTACATCTACAATAGAGTATCTGATAGCAAAGAGGCATTTGTGAGAATGGCCTTGAAAAAAATGTCTTTTACATATATTTTTAATATTTTCCCCCTGTGTAAGTAGTGTTGAATAATTTACGGTGTAAAGGTGAGGAGATGGTTGCAGAACACATGTTTCAGGCAGATGAGCTGTGCTGCAAACGGTTTTCTTTGATAAAAGAATGTTAATTGATATTTTTGTTGAGATTGCAATGAAACGGGGAACCCCGTAGTAGTAGAGTGAACATATGCTATTCATACTAAATACATGAAGATGAAATTCATTCAAAACTAATTTTAAGTAATTTTATAAAAAATGTGATTGAATTTTACTATTTTATTACAGATATCATTTCAGAAAAAGAACCATGAGAAAATCGGGTAAAGAAATTAAACACAAAAATGTTCACAAAAATTGCTTAAAAAACATATTATTTTTAAAATTACAGCCTAGAATATATATAAATAAGAAATTTGGAGTTTTTTTACAAGTATTAGTATTACAAAAATTATTAATAGCATTAATCATATTTAACAATATTAAAAAAAAATTCTTAAAAATTTGAAATTAAATTCTTTTTAAACTTTTGCAATTTAAATAGCCCAATCTAACTCTACTTTTCCCTAGAAAAAATAAGTAACCGTCATTTGATTCTTTTAAGCTGTTGAACAATTTGTACAAAACTGGCCTCTGAGTTTTACCCTCAGTGTTACGAGATTGTGAATAAAAACCAAGTTTTTCGAAAAATGGCTCTAACTGTTTTTTTAGGTATCCGAGAAAAGGATAAAAACCATTGACCCTAAAAAATTTTCTATAATTTCAAGTGGTATCCTAGTTCCAAAAATTTCTGAAAATGAAATTTGAAAAAGAAAGCCTTATATTTTAGTGATAGACTTAAAAATTAGGGATCGTGAGAATAATGATAGTAGTAAATTGAATACTGGCTTGATAAATGAAACAAAATGCTAAATGTAAATTAAATTTTCACCACTTTTTTTAAATTCGAATTTATACTGGATTGTATTCAGTAAATGAGTGATGATGCACACAAATTAACTGCAGATTTTTGCACAAAATTTAAATCCAACAATACATATCTAAATATAAGGAAATTATTCTAATATAGGTATTTTAATTTTTTCTTCAGGATTCTTTGAATTAGGAAACGATTAAAAAATTGTATTAACGAATCAGCGCAAAAATTTTAAATGTAAATTAGTAAAACAAAATTTGAAGGTCGATAAATTGATTCAAACATATGATTGTTATCATTTCCTATAGCATTAACTTCGGTTTATATTCTATTTCACCTTGGTTTCATTGAGAAATATGGCAAATATGTAACCATTTAATTTGGAACATTCGATTCTTACCATTTCAGGCATACACTTACATTTTCTGGCATTCATGATTTTTTTTTTATAAAAATACCACTATCTGTTCACTAATATTTTCAAAAGATCGATTCTAAGATAGATTGTGTTGAATCACTGAAAATTGTTTTCTTGCCAAGAGTGATTTTTGATTCAGAAACAAAACTATATTAAAAGTGACAAATCACTTTTGATTCAAAACAGACATAAAGATATCAAGACAAAATCTTTTCATAAAAAGCAAAACTGTATTTAAAAAAAACAAAACTAGCGGACAATTCATTATTTTTGCAAAAGCGTTTTGCTTTATTTCATGACAATATTTAGATTACTTGGTCCCTTAAGTATAAATAAATAACTAAAATTGCTTAATATCGCTTCATATCTCATTAAAAAATAGTTCTAGCAATTTGAAATTTAAAAAAATGTGAAACATTTCTTTATTTATTCCTTCTCCTTTTCCTTCCTTTCAATTATCTTTGAAAAACTCCTTTCAATTTTGAACTCAAAATTAAAAGATCCTACTGTTATTAAATGTAGGGACGCCCTTAAAATCATATTTTCAAACTTTTATGTAGATGTTTTTATTACAAAAGCTGGGAAATACTGGTTTAAAAAGTTTGTCCAAGAATGATCGAGTTATATATTCCTCTATAAAATGAGAACATAAAATGGTGAGGCTTCATAATTACTATGTAAAATTTTCATCATTCAGTGTAAAAGATATCTTAAATTAAGTATCTACAAAAAAATAAAGTGTAGGAGATACCGATTTTGAAAATTAATATACGTTCGAAAAAAAAATATTCAATTTGCATTAAATATTACTTATATTATTTGCAGAAAAAGTGTAAATGCGTAGCATAATTTTAACGAGTTTATATTTCTAAATGCTTTTCTTCGTTTTTATATAATATTTTTAATGAAAAGAAAACTTGTTTCATTGTCTTTTGTAAAAATGTCGGAATAAAGAAATATATGTAATAGTCAATTTAATTACAAAAATTGTAGTTTAAAATTTTAGACCTCTAATGGAAAATATTTTTTCCCTTACCAAGATGTGGTAATTTTTCGAAAATCCAATTGGGATCACAGTTTAGTTTGGAACTACATATTGTTAAAACGAAAAAAAAAAGGGGGAGTGACGAGCGGGAAGGGGAGTGGTCAGTCAGAATGATAAGATAAGATAGCCATATAGATTACAATCCAATCTCTCCAAGGGGGTAATTGGACCCCTACGGCTGGTAAAGAAGGGGAGAGAAAAATGCTCCTTTCTCTCTGGAACACTCTCCCCTGTGAAGTTGCTAATTTTTGAAGAAATATTTTGATGAATAGAGATAAATTTTTGAGAAGGCATACTCAGAATAATTTGCAGCTCGGAGGGTTAAATATATAATTTAGATGTGTAGATGGCGACACCTAACATTAAATGTGTTATATAGTCCACTCCTAATGTTATTTCGTTTATTTGTTTTAAAACCGTTTGTGAAAAGCTCCCTAAACTGAAATGAAACGTTATAGTTAGTTTTAAATGTATAATTTAGAACTGTAGATGGCGAACCTAATATGAAATGAGTTATTGATTTCATTCTTTGTTATTTCGCATATTGGTTTAAAAACTGCTTGCAAAAAGTGCCTTCTACTAAAATGAAATGAAATAATTTCTTTGAATATTTTATTCAATAGATGGCAACACCTAAGCGGAAAGGTGTTTCTAAGTTCATTTTTTATGTTATTTCGTATATTAGTTTAGAAACAGACTGCGAAAAATGACCACTACTGAAATGAAATGAAATAATTAGTTTTAAATTTATAATTTTGATCTGTAGATGGCGAAACAAAACCATTAATGATTTTATTCTTTATGTTATTTCCTTTATTAGTTTAAAAACAGCTAGGGAAAAGCTCCATTTAGTGAACTAAATTAATTAATTTGTTTAAATTTATAATTTTGTTCTATAGATGGCGAAACTCAACCATATAAAAGAAAAGGAATGAACAAATATTCATAATATTTTTAAAAAAATCTTCTTTAAAGAACAACTTGTTTGGATAAATTGTTGAATGTTTCGTAGAAAACAAATTAGCGATAGTTTATTTTAGTGTGATTCAAATGCATTTGAATGGAATGAGGATTATGTTACTACCTAAAACATAACATAAAAATAGAATAAGTGTAGAAATCAATAAAGGAGAAATATTTGATGGTATATATATTGATCTAAAAGATTGTTAAATTTAGTTCAGAATGTAATTAATATTTTTTGTTGATTAAATTTAGATTATTTTCAATAACCCAATATTTAACTAAATATAAAATCATTCAAAAACAAGCACAATGAGTTTTAATTTCAAATAATATAAAATCAAGAAACTCGTTCTTAACATTTAAAAAAATGCTTTCGATGAATATAAAACTGCAAATATTTAAATCTGGAAAAAATGAAAACTTTTAATTATTGAAAGTTCAACGTGGCATTATCGAAGTTCTTTTCTTTGATAACTATGCTGCAGAAGCTTTGAGGTTTTCAAGATGCAAATGTTCTTTTAATTGTTCATCAATTATATCTTTTCTGTAAATGTTTTCAGCTGTGTAAAAATGATTGCCAGGATCATCAGATTTTTTTGAATAATTAATAGAATCGCCAAAAAAAACGAGTTTAAAGTGGAAACTTTTTTTTTATTTTTTTATTTTGATTCAATTGAAATAAACTTAAAGAGGCACTAGACATGAAAATAATGCTTGCTTTTCCGTGATCTATATTTTGTAAGAAAAAAAAAAGCGTGAAAAACTTTGTGTTATGTTTTAGGTGTGATGCTATACATCAACATCTTACAGTAACTGCAACCATATTGGCTTACCAATAAAAAGGAAGGTTTACAGACTTCCTTTCCATGCTCGTAAATTTCTAGATGCCCTAAATTAAGAATAATTATTATTCTTGCCCCATATAGTAATTAGAATTTTTGTTTGTAAAGTTAATTGAATTACATATAATTCAATTTTTATCTGTTTTTAAACTTTCTCAGAAACAGATTTGAGAAGTAATATCTGACTGAAATTAACGTTTTTGACAGTGTCTTATATTTTTCTTTCAGAAACAGCTGTAAATGCATTCATTAATTACAAATTTACAATTTTTGCAAAAATCGATTACGCCTCCTTTACTTAAACATTGAATAAAAATAGTTACGTTAATAGTAGCATTTAATTTTATATAAATGCAATACTTTTAACTTTAAATTAAGATATAAAAATTATTAAACAATAAAAGTCAATAAGGGAAATTGCCAAGATTAAACTACTGCAGATATTTACATTTTATATAAAATTAGTTATTTCATTGTATTTTTTAATGATTTAAGGACTATAAAATTCGCAAGTCAAACTCTTATATGAAAATTCTCAACCTATGATTATATCTCACTTCAGTTAGTATAAAAATTATAATTAATTGTCCCACAGAAAGTTTCCCTTCGTCTTTATTTTAAAATGCATTAAGGAGGGAATAAAAGAAATATTGGCGATTTAAAATGGAAATCTAAGAAAAAATACCAAATACAAATTCATCATCAAATAGTAACGAATAACAAAATGCTAGAATGTAATGCTTGTATATTTTTTCAAAATGCACAAAGGTTTCAGTGCACTTATTATTGTATCTTTATGTCTTGATTGTAACTTAGCTTAAATAATAAATTAAAAATAATTTCGGAATAGCATTTTCATAGATTTAAAAAAAAAAAAATTCGGTTCCGGTTGAATTATTTTCCCTTGGCCATTAGATAAAAGAAGAAAATATTTGATATTATTTTCTCAGAAATTAAGTGCTGATATTAGTAGAAAATATGGTATAAATTCCTAATGTTTTTCTTCATATTCGAATTTCTAATATTTTAGATTTACAAAAATAGAAACTGTTAACTTTAATAGACAAATTATAAATTCTACGATTCTATCACTTTTCCAGGAAGAACAATGACGATGAGCTTCTAGAACTGGTTTCACTATGTAAACTTGACAGGCCTTCTTGGTATCTTTTCAGCAAGTGCTTATCGGAAAGTATCCTTCAAGATCTGGCGTCCGACCTTGCAGTTGCCATCATTCGTCCGTCTGTATTTGGTAGTACATGGAAAAGTCCGATGCTAGTAACTATGCTTTGAAGAATTTTCATAGTTCAAACTAATTTTTAAGATGGCCTATTTTAAGATAGATAATCTTAAATTTAAAAGAAAATCATATTCAGTAATATAGAATATTAACTCATGCAATTAAATAAAGTACAACAAGAAAAAAAGATTTATAGAATTTTTATTAATTTGTAACTTTATTATGCAGGCTCCATTCTTGATGAAGAATGGAGCCTGCATAATAAAGTTACATTTATTACATTTATTAATGGAGCCTGCATTAAAGTTATATTTATTGAGCATTTATATTTCTTATTTAAATTTCATGCTACTTAAATTTAATTTGAATATTTACATTTTCAATTTCGTTTTATTTCCTCAGTTTAAATTAGATTGGTTGAGACTATTTAAACATGTGCACTAAATAGAATATATAATCTACGGACTCCATTTCCTAAATGCACCCATGTATTGTTCTAAAGAAAAAAAATCTATTTTCATAAATCAGTAAATCATAGAAGAAATAAAATTATTTTAGTTTAAAAACATAGTATGTCATGACCGATTAACTGAATATGATTATTAACATCACAGGACAATACCACAATTTACAATCTGTAGTTATTACATTCACAGGCAGGATATAGCCTAAAATCTAATTCTTTATTTCATTTGAAGCATTTTTCCGATTCTAGCTCCATATCTCTTTTTAACAGTTTGGAAATGCTTAGTGAGTCAATAATCGATAGGAGTTTTATACAATTTGAATAGTAGCATTATTCTATTTTGTTATACTTTTCATTGTTTGGAATTGTAATTTTTTCTTCAACTACATAGAAGAAACTCATGGGGAGTAAGAAATGCAACTAATGAACCGTTTCTTAGAATTGCTAAAAATTCTAGTATTTTATGGGCTGTAGAAGCCTTTGATGACTCTAAAAATGCTAATGAGAAATGAACTAATAATTGCGGTGTAACTAATGAAAATAAACTAAGGAATTCCGGTGAAACTAAAATGATGAAACGATGCTTCTATAAAATGATGCATATTTAACTGTACGAAGTGTCATGGAGTCACCACGCTACCGAAGGTAAGCATCGCGTTCGGAGTTCAAATCAAGTTTTGAGGGAACTTCAGAAATCTACTTTCTTTCTTAGCCAGTCTTAGATCAGTTTTCGGAAAGCAATGTTCAACAATCTCACAACAGCGCTTTGTTCTCTTCGTTCTCGGAAAAGCCGGTTCTACGCCCTAGTTATTATTTGTGAGACTAATTAGAACGACCTTTAAGTTATAGCTGATTGAAAATTTATTCATTGTTTTGTTAAAAAAATTTATCGAAAATCCATGAGAAATTTATAAGCATTTGGAATTTTATAGTTTTTACCTAAAAACATAATGCGCAGAAGGAAAAAAAATAATGAAATATTATAATACCAATGAAATATTTATATATAAATGTATTTAACAAGCTTAGTTCATACTGAATATGAAAATTTAATGTAGTTATAAGGTTTTCATATCACATATATTTATTTTTGTTTTCAAACTGCAGGCGGTAATATTTCTTACCTGAAATAATTGTAGCTTATTTGTAATAATTGTACAAATATTTTAAAATTAAATAAAGTTTATAGAACTTGTAGTTTGGATTTTTTTAAAATAATTATTTACTTACTGCATTGATTTGAGCCACAGGAAAGTATTTTCTTAACAATCAAATTGTTAAAAAAAAGTCTATATGAATTATTTATCTTTTATTAAAGTTTCTTTAACCATTAAAAAGATTTTCGTATGATAATTATCACATTGAAGTAAAGACTTATATATTAGAAAAAGCTTCAAATTCATTGCCGAGGATAAATAAAATGTCTTTCATTTTCTGAAATTTACATAAATTATAAATTAGGGAAAACAACTTTCTCACCTTATTAATGAGTAATATAGGTGACACAGTTTTATTAATAATTCTACTAACAGGAAATCGAAAATAGGGACTGAAAATTAAAACTCAATTTTTTATTTAAAAATGATGATAATTTAGCAAGAAAAAACTAGGCAGCCAAATGCATTTATTAACTTATTACCTCTTCGGTTCTTTTACCAAGTGTAAGTCTGATAATGGTTAGTTGTGCTAACAATGGAGTTACAGAGATAAGAAGCTCATAATTGAACGCAGTCAATGAACTAACCATTGATAAAATCTTTACACATATGTTCTGGGCGCAAAGGAAACTAATTCAACCAAAGAAAATAAAAACCCCAAACTAGGGAAAGGAAAAGGCTTAGAAAGAAAACTTAGAAGGTCTGATTAACACAAACAATATGACCTACAAAATATTACAGTTACATCATTCAAACATAATTAGTTATGCATAACATTTATTAAAGATAGGCAATTTAAATTTAGAAAGCAGAAAAATAATAAAAATAAAAAAAAAGAATTTTAAAGAAAAGTGAACATATATAAATAAATAAATAAATACATGAAACAAAGAAAAACAGGATTAAAAAATGAATCTGTACACTGTTTCAGTCTTTAATAGAGTTCGTCCTTAAGAACAAAAGACTAGCAAAAAAGTTGATCTTGCTCACAGAAAACTGTTAGGTTTACTTGACTTTCTCCATGCAAACTTTCTAAAGTTCAGGCAATTATAGAGTCTAATTAAAAATTAGCTATTGTTAAAAAAAATCTTCAACTCTTGTCATTACTAAGATTAATGCAAAAAATGGTGCACTATAAGGGATAATTAACAAAATGTCTTTTTGTAGTTTAAAAAAAAAACATATAACTTCAATGAAGTTAGAATCCAAAATAGGGAAAATTAGTCCAGTAAGGAAAAAAATATAAGAATCTATTATTACTCTATTTGAGAAATATTGCTTTCGTAAGGATAAAAAGAATACAAGATTACTTGAGGTTCTATAGTCAATTTTTTATTTAATAAACTATGCGAAATATTTTCTTCGTGTTTTATAAATTTTCTTAAATGATAAAGAATAGGACAAAGAAAATATAGTGTGGAAATATATTTTTCTTTAAAAATGTCGCAACTCAAGGTGAAAAATAAGTTGAACGATTTCACCAGAATGAAAAAACAATGAAAGATGAATTCCTGGACATATCATGTAATGTTACGAATCTGCAAAGAATTCGTAGCTAAGGAAACTCAAGAAAGAGAAACAAAATAATCTCTCGAAGAAACATAAAATAACTGATAGTTAAGAATAAACAATGAGTTTTTACTTGAATTTCCGAATTCCTAATTTTAAGCAATTGAATATTTACCGAAATATTGTGGAATTTTTTTGTTATAATTAATTAAAAGGCTTATAAAATTCGCTTTATAAAAGCCCTATTTGAATGTGTTACCATCGGCTTACTTTTATGTGTAAGAGCAAATGATGTTTTGTCATACTTTACAAAAAGAAATTATGTTCAAAAACTAATGCCTCGTTTTTTTCAAGTGCATGATACGTATAGAAAAAAAATCACTGGCACCAAAATATGTGTTAGCCTATGTTATTAACAGAGATTGAAATCTTCCGAAAGTCATAAAGAAAAGTATTACCACCTGCTTACTTGATAAATCTTATTACTTCCTTATCGTGAGAGGTCATCATACGTATTTTCGGAAACGTTTGATTGGCCCAAAAGCAGTGGCGGTAGTGAGTTAGAAATGTTGCAAACGATCTTTTTTTTCATTTGAAGTAGCTAAAGTGAATGCTTCGAAACATACAGCAAGCTCGGATGATACAAGGAGGACACCGAAAATAAGGGTATGTAATTTCAGAATTTATTCGAAAAAACATTGAATTTCCTTACTAATAAAGAGTAAGTAATGTCTTTTTAATTATGAAATGTTTACTTTAAGATCTTTTTGTATAAAAGTATTCTACAAATTAAAATTAAAGTAAAAAGCAAACGAGCAACATAAGAAGAGAATTAAAATTAAAGTAAAAGTATTAAAACAACAGAATACGATCAATCATGAAGTAAAATAGAATTTAAATTACATAATTTAAAATCATCTTATTATTTTATATATAAAAAGAATATAAATGTGACTATTAAATTACTTT
Source organism: Argiope bruennichi (assembly GCF_947563725.1). Lineage (NCBI taxonomy): Eukaryota > Metazoa > Arthropoda > Arachnida > Araneae > Araneidae > Argiope > Argiope bruennichi. The sequence continues at coordinate 109,314,826 of NC_079157.1, read as the reverse complement.
TTTCAAAAAAATTACCACAGCTTTTGTTTTTAAATTTTAGGACAGTGTAAAAACACTTTTTATGTCATATTTCCGAAATTATTTTCTGAAAACTGTTAAAATTTCGTATAATTTATAATTAATTCCAATTATTCCATCTAATTCTTTTCGAATATTATATTTTCACTGTTTAATATATTATTTGTGGGAAATTTAACAAATCCAGATCAAACAAAATATCAATATAATGATTACAGACTGACAGACAGTTCATTTTGAGCTTCTGATTATGAATAAATGCATTTTCTTTATTTAATTTTAAACTTAATTACCGTTGAAAGTGTTGATAATCTTTTTTTTAAGTTCGGCATTTTCTTGCCATATTGAAAAGCTGTTGCGCACATTTTAGCGACTTTCATCTCGATATACTATATTTTGATAAATTTCGAGTAAATCAGATCTAAATGTGAGGTCGCCAATGTCTAAAGAGATCAATACTAAATTCTTAAGATCTTTATTTAATAGGAGCATGGATTTCATCTAAATTTACTACATATCTTAATTAAGAAGTCATGTATATAACATCTTAAAAAAAAAGATATTATATAAAATTTACAGCTCAATTGCTGCTGGCAAAATAAGCTCTTCACCAATGGTGTGAGGGTTTTACTGACTATTTTATATGAAATTTTGTGAGATGCAATTAAAGCTCTTTTATTCACAAAGTTTCTTTAAAAAGTAATTTTTACTTTTTATATGATTTTAATTTTAATTCTAAGAATTATCTGCGTTTGTTGTACTTACTCACTATGAAGCGTTTCCAAATGTCGTCGTTTAAGTTTATTAGGTTTTATGCTGTCTGCGGCCAACATTTTTGAGCAAATTATATACATGGACCTTTCTTCATTTACTTCAGTACTGATAAACCCAAAATTTAAGTATTCTTGAAAATGTTTTTTTGGTTTTATTTTCAGAACCACGCTCGTCTGTATATTTGTTGGTGCTTGAGCTTTTTTCATCTCGATATACTATATTTTGATGAATTTCCAGTAAATCAGATCTGAATGTGAGGTCACCAATGTCTAAAGAGATGAATATTAATTTCTTAAGATCTGAATTTGAAAAGGAGCATGGATTTCATCTAAATATACTATATATCTTAATTAAGAAGTCATATATATAACATCTTAAAACAAGAGATATTAAGTACTATTAATATCTAAAGACCTGAAATTTAAGGAATTATTTCAAACATTGATGGGATTCTATTCATATACGAGTATATCATATTTGATAATAAGTGAAATACAGAAGTTTTAAAGAGAAATACATTATGTACTACTGTTCGCTTTTAAAAATTAAAAATTTACTTCTATGCATTTAAAAAACAACAACCTGGCAATTTCATCTAGATTTAGTATTTTTAATTAGAAAGTCAAGCATATGATATCATTAGAATGGAACAACTATGAAACTTTATTTCTAAAGATAAATATCTATTTGCAGTTATTTCAAAAAATTCACACATTTCATGCATATTTATAATGTCTCTATAATTACAGGCATACAAGATATAATTGTAAGATATACTATACAATATTATTTTATAAATATTGGAATTATTCTGTACTTATATCGAAAAGTGCAAAGATGCTTCAAAAAGACGTAAAATACACGATAGAATCACTCCAGTATCCGTAATGTACTTTATATTTGAAAAAATTATTATGTATGATTCAAGTTAAGAAACTTTTCAGTTTCTTTTGATGAAGGAATAAAAATGAACAAAAATAAATAAAGTAAATAAAAATTGCTGTACCGAATTTGAGAATTCCAAAAACGTTTGGCATTTTTTCACAAGCATAAATCTGGAAATTCTCTTATACATTTAGCATTTTCATTCAATTCCACAACAACTTACTTTATTATTATTATTTTATTGATATTCAAGTGTTTTGTGATTGTACAGAGATAGATGAATATAGAAAAGCCTTTAATATGAGGATAAAATAAGACTGCCAGTCAAAATGTAATATAATCAATGAAGGTTAAAGGATTATTTCTTAAACTTCTGTTGCTCCAAATTTGAAACATGAATAATTAAACACATGAATGCATTTATTTGATTTCTCAGTCTATGTTATTTAGATTTGTAAAAGAGATAGAAAATATTTTATTAATCCCATTGCTTTTCTTGGCTCTCAAGATAAGTGCTTATAAGCCATATTACAAAAATGTTTTCCAGTACAAAAACGTAAGTAAATTTGATTGTCTTTTATGTGTTAAAAATTTATATTATTTATTCGAAAATTTTGACTACATTTTTGTTACTAATTCATTTACATGCAACCGTTACACAAAGTGAAGTACTTTCTGCAACTTATATAAAATGCTCATTGTTTACCTAACTTATATGCTGATATTTTGTCATTTAGATGAATTTCAGTGTTTAAGAAAACAATTGTGATTTTGATATTATTAGGCATAGAAACATGGAAGAGAACAAAACTCTTGATTTAAATTGAAAAGAAAAATTCCAGGGTTTTTTTTTTTTTTTTACAATTTATCTCTTACTTTTTTATTTACTCATATAAAATGCTCATCGTTTTCCTGAGTTGATATTTCGTTCTTTTAGGTGAATTAAGAAAGAAAATCTGTGGTTTTGACATTATTAGGCATATAAAGCAGAGAACAGAAAATCAAATTGAGATTAAAAGTCCCAGCTATTTCTTTTGCCTTGCTATTCGTTTCATACTTTTTTACGCTAAATTATAGTTTTAATGAATATTACTTTTTTTTTCTTCTTAAAATTTATCGATTATTTTATTAATTTTATTTTTGAAGTAAAACAAATGGCAGAATGAAATTGTGACTAAAATTACAAAACAATGTCACTGAAGCTGCAATTACTCGTTTGTTTCTTAAACATTTAATCTGGTTGCTTCATTTAGTGTGGGAATTAATACCAATTGGTTAATCAATAAGCTTCTTCTTTTTCTGAAATTTTCCTTTTAAAATTAAAAATGCATAATATTATAGCAATAAAAAATTAAGATAAAAGTTTGCTGTAAAAAAATTATGATAACAATATTAAAATAATAGCTGAGAAACTGCTGAAAATATTTGGTAAATTTCTTTTACAAATAATTCTAATATCTTATATGAATCCCTTGATTTATATAGAGGGAAGATAAAATTTGAGAAAGATAGGACAATTGAATAAATCTTTTCAAACAAGGTCAGCATACTATTAGGCATAGAGGAATGAATTAGTATGTATAGTTATAAAGCCAAAGAGGGAAGAATTTATAGGATAGTATTATTATTTTGAAAATATTCTCCCGGTAAATCAGTTCTTGCCATGTGTTTGTGAATATTTTTATATCGATCAACAAAACGATCTACAAATATATATATATATATTTTATCATGTGAGAGCTTGATATTGTTTTGGTTTGGGATTTTTGGAGCTTCAAAATGCACGGGTAGAAAATTGGCGATTTATAGCTTTTAAGGCATCAATTTTTCGCTTTTAGAGTTGTTAGAAAAAGTTAAAGAAGGTTGTCCCATTTGGCTACATATCACCAACAAAATGTTACCACTTGGTGCGAATGTCCGCCATGTACCTGATTCTCCTGTCTGGCTAATATAGGGCAGGGTCATAAGGAGTTTTCGCCTGAAAAAGCATAAAGAAGAAAATGAGAATGAACGCGAAACAGCTAAGGAAGGAAGGTATATTATATATATATATATATATATATATATATATATATATATATATATATATATATATATATATATATATATATATATATATATATATATATATATATTGAAATTTTTAATTTTTCCAGCTTGTTGCAAAAAAATTTCGAAGCTTGAGTAATACAATAGATACATGTTCATTCTAAACCCGTTTAAATCGGATTTTTTTGAAAAAAAAATGTTGGTCTCGAGGTAAAGTTTTGGAAATTAAACGATTTAAAAAAAAAGTTTTTTTTAAATATTGACGTATGCGCAATCTGATAATCACCTACTTGTTTTAAACCTGTTTAAACAGGTTTTTCAGGACAAAAATGTCAGAACTTGGTTGATTTTGAGATGGTTCAAAAACCATCAATTTTCTGAATCACATGTGAGGACATGATGTTTTTCGGTCACATTTATACCACGTGACCTAAAAAAATTATGTTCTCACATGATAATTTTAAATTTGTGATAGCAGATTCCAATTCTATTCGAATTTTTTTAAAGTCTTTTCCTGGTATTTCGAGGAAAAGATTTTTTTAAGTAGGTTTAAGTATAAGTAAGTCTGAATTTCTTGACTTCACTGACATAATTTCTATTTTCCAGGCCTCTTATAATTTTCATTCCTGTAACGGTTCAGAAAGCATGATGAACAGTCACTGATCACATCTCAATCAAATAAGGATGTCAAATACTTGAACATAGGTGACTACATAACTACATGAACTTAGGTGACAATACTGAAAGTAATCTACTGTTGAACTTGCATTTTGTAACCCAAATAGCAATAGCACCAAATTGTATTTTTTTTACTACCCAATAGCAATAATATTTTATTGTATTTAGTATTCATTTTTAATAGAAAAATTTATTTACAAAGTTATCTTAAAATGTCTCAAAAAATCTCTTTCTTTTTTCTCGAAAAAATCCTTTCCCATCAGTCCTATTTTATGCTGTGACTTTTGGAGGTAATATTTTTAATTGTCGCATAATTGTGAATGTCGAAAGCGTTGTATTTAATATTCAAATACATGTGATGATGCATTTTCCAAATAAAATTTAATCTGGCAGAATAATAATATTAAAATATAATAATGTTTTCCATTGCCATAATACTTTATTAATAATCGCTGTTTTTAAATCTGGCGGCAAATCTCAGTCCTTGTTAATGCGTTCAGTTAATGCGTTAAATCTATACTTTTAATCGTACAGCAGTAGTGAGATTTCATAAAATCCAAAAACAAGAACATCTACCAAGGTTAATGAAATGAAATGGTTAACCGAGGTTAATGAATGAAATCAAAGAATGAAAGAAGGAATCGCTAGTAACTTTTTCTGCATAAGAAATAAATTTCAATTAGCACAAAAAAAGCTTCAATTATGAATTAATCATATGTATCGCATAAATACATATTAAAAATTGATTTTTTTATTCATATATAGTTTGGATGGAATATGTTTAATATATTCTTTCAATTATCGACTAAAATGCACAGTGAATCTATTAAGAAAATGTGGTTCCAAATTATCTATAAGAACATCTCATACATTTGAAAATACATTGATTTTCTTATTGAATACATAATAAACTTACTGTTTGAAGAATATTTATCTTTTTAAGAATTTTACCAACTAACAACTACTATAATTTAAACGGTTACACTTCTTTAAACAACTTTTGATCACCTTTACATTGACGTGCACTCTTTAAGCTCTAAATAAAATCTTCTGTGCATTATTTTGCTAACATTACTGTTGCAGAATTATGAATTTTTTTTATTAGCATGCTTTAATTGAATTATTCATAATAACACTAGAATTCTCTTACGTCTAGTTCTATATTCATTTTTTGTTTTATAGTGAATCTTACTATCCAATAATATCTGCCGCTTACGTATGCCGAAACATAAATAATTAAATAAATAAATAGATATTTATTCTTTATTGCTTTTGTTCATTAAATTCAAATTACAAATATGTAAATTAAAATTTTACAACCAATGTATTAAACTTAAAAATGTAATACAATGAGGTGACAAAAATCACAGAATACTTCCTAATAACTTGTCGGACCTCCTTTTTCCAGTGAAATCTAGCAACTAGATTGGCATGGATTCAACAAATCGTTGAAATTTCCGTGCAGAACTATTGAGTTATCCTGCTTCTATAAACCTCTATAGATTTTATAGATGTATAATTGTGAAAGTGTTGCTAGTGCAGGACATTATACATGAACTGACCTATCGATTATATCCCATAAATGTTCGATGAGATTCATGTCGGGTGATATAGGTCGATGAATTGTCCATTCGATGGAATTGTACAGAATATTTTTCAAACCAATTGCGAAGAGCTGTGACCAGGTGACATGGGCGCATTGCCATCAATAAAAAAAATCCACAGTTGTTTGGGTATTCCAAGAATCACTCCAAGTGGTCCTACTTATTTTTTCTTCAAAGGAAAATACAAGAAGACACCTTATATTCCTAGAAGTAATTTATTTATTTTCTTTGGAAAGCGAATTCTATGCATGAAAATGCCAAATGTTAACTTCTTGGATTACGCTGCTAGAGTAGCTACACTAGTCAAAGCTGTTAAGTTAAAAAATATAAAATTGACTTCATAGTTTTTATGTCCTTTTTAACTCTTTTTGTCTTAAAAGCAGGAAGAAAAAGACCAGCTTTCTCATACATTAAAGAAAAAAAAAGAGTTTGGAGCATTTGGAAAGTTTTATAAATCGTTTGTTATAGCTAGACTTTTTTAAAAATTAAAACATTTACAGTAAGATTTTAGCGCAAGTAATGGTATCAAGTAAATTAGTTTCCTTGCCTTTTCTTGCAGGCTATCCGGCGCTTTTAATGCCGTGGATTCTAATATGCAGTAAAATATTAGGAAAGCATGTTTATTTGCTTCAACTTTTAATGAAATTATTTTGTAATGGGCTTCCTAATTATGCACACCATACATGAGATACCTTTTCTTCTCAAAACTTTCTCGCTTTATCATTGGAAGGATAATGAAAACCCAATGATGAAGCTTTCAATACTCACCTTTCTTATTTCGAAACAGGGAGAAAGAACTTTCAACTTCTGTTTATTGTAAAAAAAAATTAGAATAATTTGGGTTTGAATATACAATCTGCTATGAGAAAGAATGCAACTTAGGTTTGGAGGATGTGTATTGTGTCACATAATTTTTGTTTTTAACAAGCGTTAAAAAAAAAATTCAAAATATTTTGTTCAGTAACACGCCTTATATGTTACGTTACTCGAAATATTTTTCCATCCGTAGCTTAAAATGCAAGGGTCAAAAAAATAAAATTTTCGTAAATAATAAAAGAGAATATTCAATTTCAGAGAAATTTACATTATTTAGGAAGTAGCAAATTCATAATATCTTCTAAATGATTCCTTCGCATAAAATACTATCAAAATCAAAGTAAACTCTCTTTTCTAATAATTATTATAATTTGATGCAATTATAATTTATAATGGAGTCGTTAATCAAAAAAATTCTAAAAGCGCCATTAACACAACACAGATATAAAGCATCACCATTAATAAATGATGTAAATTTAATCGTCTTGAATCGTTTGAGTCGTTTAATTATTTATTAAAGGACTTAAATTACTGTACAATTTAATTTTTGAAAACCACAAACCAGAGGTAATAAGTGATTTTATTAAAGAGAAAGAAATCGTACACGATTCAAAGAGCAAATTGAGTTTAACAGTAAATTGATTAATATCGATGCTGAATGGAATTATTTTATTGTTTTCTCGCCTTGTAACATTTTCTTAAAGACGCTCTTGGTGAAAAGATACACGGAAAGGATGTATCAATCAAATGTAAATCTGTAAAATTTTAGAATCCAAGTAGGAAACTAATACCTGATTTTATCGATTGTCCCTGTATTCTTGGTCTGTATTTTCCTCAAAATGCTAACTTTATTACAGAGCTGAAAAGGATGAATATGAAAAAAAAAGAAGAAATTGCTTTGTTTTCTGCCAGGGAAACACCCTTGAAAAGGAACATTCCTCGGAAACGCATAACTTCTCTATTAAAAAGCATACTGTAGGGCTACTTGTGGCCAAATAATATTGAACGTCGTAAATTTAATGGTGATCATTCTACTGCTAAGTACCGAAAAAAAAAGCAATAGAATGTGTAAATTGCAATGCTAAGAAACAATAAATAATTAGAAATTAATGATCATTTCAAAAGATACAGGAGCCGATTCCAGTACATTAAGGATCCAAAAAAATGAAAGGTTGATGATAAGTTTTTGCTCTGCAATATTCCTAGGATCTTAGCTATATGCAACATTATATTTCTCGGAAAGAAGGAGAAAAGGAGAGTAAACGCTCTTGCTATAAAGCTCAAAAACAAACCTTTAGGCTGAATTTATCTAGAAAAATAGGAACAATTTTTAAAAAACCGGAAAGTATACTATGTATTTCCTAAATTTTTTATCTGTATTCATCAATTATATCACAGGAAACAGCAACAGTGTTTCCGCGAAAATACCCCTACATAAGCTGCTAGACTCTGAATAGCTAATGCTAAGGACATGTAAGACAACTTTCCTGTAATTGTCAATATCCCCCCCCCCAAAAAAAAAAAAACTATCCAGAGCAGGACGAAAAATTTAATTTTAATGATGATTTTATATATTTTAATAAAGCATCCAAATCTAATATAATTATTCAGAAATTTTTTCTTGAGTATATAGAATGTAATTAAAGTTTTACCCTTACGAGTAATGAGAGCTCAAATTTTGAATATCATGTCGATTCAGAAGTAATTTCCAAATATTAAATTAATAGAATAGAATTAATTCAAATTTTCTGTTTTTGTTCCTCAGAGCTACTACAAAGCTCTTGAAAAAATTTCATATCGAATTTCTTAAAATATATTATTTAATGCAGACTAATAGAACAATACTGAAGCTTTAAAGATGTTTATTCGCATAGTCATTTCTTAATTCAGAAATATTTATATCTCCTAAATATACTCAAAAATTATTTCATACCTATGTATTATTGGATCCCAGAACACGCTGGATTTCGATTAATAATAATTATCACAATCAATTTCAGAATAATTAATTCTTACGACTTTTGTTTTACGGGAAAAACTATTTCATTAATTGGAATAAGGCTCTGGTATTAAGATTAGATAAATTGTATTCTTACAGAGGGAATTGCAGAAAAAAATTTTTACTCCTCTAAAAATCGATGTATATTGGAAGAAAAAATTAGATTACATAATATGTTCATAAATAGTTTTTTAAATTATATAATTTTTCCTTTGAATAGAATCATTAATTTTTTTTAACCCTAACTGAATTAATCATCTTACTCCCAAATAGTTTTCTTTTTAAATAGAACTGGAGACATGCTGTATTTCTGAAAATTTCCTGCTAAATTTCAAATTTTCTTTCATATTTTTTGATTTATAACTTCCGTAATGGGCCAGCGAATGTTCTAAATCAAACACAGAGCTCATGTCTAATGGAGATAGATGTCTTGCAGATCTTCCGATATTTTAGAACATTTCTGTTGGTAAAGCCGGGAGTCATTGACCTGGTATCATTTCCTCAGCTATTACTACATCTGTGAAAGTATTTTTCTTACCAAACGATTCACTCTAGAAGGAAGAAATATAACAAAATCGTAAAAATGGGTTATTCAACTATTGGTTTTAACTGAATTTAATACTTTTATTTCTTTTACACTTAGTACAAATATTTTTTTGTTTCCAAATAAAACCAACTTTCTGATACGAAAGTTAAACACAAATTAAGTAAATTTATAGAGGATTAAGTAAATTTTTATATTATCTTTTATTTGAATATTTGAATTCTTATACATACCAATGAAGGAACAAATAATTTTAAATTCAGTGGTTTACTATATATGGAAACAAGGTACATTTTTTTCATCATTCATTGAAAACCATTCTTTTGATATGAGCGAGGAACTAGCACTTCTTCTGTTGATGGTATTGATTCAAATGACTGAAGAAGCAGTCCTGTAAGAAGAGAAAACAAATCATTCGCAGCTCCTCATTACCTTAAGAGCAAATAATGAATTTATACGAAATATGTGTCTTGTTAGGTTATAAGTTCTTCGTGATTGTTTAAAAATTTTCAAAATATATCTAAACTTCATATTTTCGATCACTAAGTTTTTCATGTTTTTATAATAAGATTATAAATACACTTGCGGTTTTATGCTGTCACTTCATTATATACAATTATGAAATGACAACGTAATTTCAGAATCATAAGTCTAGATATATAATAATATGAATTCAACTAAATTGTATAGTAACGAGGTATCATGGATAGTAATTTGCAACAGCTTTATTTTTTTTAAAAAAATTAAATAAAGTAAATTTCAATTTATAGCTTATTTAGAGCTTTAATTTATAGCAAAAGCTAGTTACGTTTTGTATTGAAAGGAGAATTTTAAATGAGAAAGACTTCAAGTATTGTGCGATCATCTTCGAAGAGTAATAAATTATCAGTAGGATCTTCTGAACAAGCACATTCCCGAAAGGGTCTGATCGATTATTAAATTAATTTCAGTTATTGAGAATCGGAGCAAAGAAATAATTTTCAGTTGAAATATTTAAATATTATACAAAATAATGATCAATTGTCTCTTATGAGTATGTTCTTCATTGGTTAAACTTCTTTGGATAAGATAAAAAGGTATTTTCGATTATGAAATGCAACTTTAGTTATGAAGTGATTATAAATTCATAATAGTTTATAAAAATAATTATAAATTATTATGAAATTTATAATTTTTATAATTGAAATGCAATACACTCCCGAGTATCCGGCCAAATGTGGTGGAAGGGCAAGTCGGATAGGCCGGTGTTCTATGAACTTATTTCTTTGCCCATCAGTACCAGAAGACAAAGTTTTTATACCAAAACTCACAATGATAATTTCCTATTTTCTCACTTCTTATTTAGTACTAATCCTTCCATTAATCTCACGCCACGTAGAATGTGAACGCAACTTCGATCTTTAGAATCATAGAATCATTTGCCGGTAACGTGTCTAAATAAAATAGAAGGCTCGATACTGGTTTATGTATGTTTATATGCTGAACTGCACATCTGAAGAATCTTTGTGAATCTATTTTGAAACTGTGGTACACTTAAAGAAGCATTAAGCCTACCCCCAGAATAATTTACGAATACTGTATGTAGTGTGCAGTTATAATCAGGAACAGCGTCAACAAATGAGATCTTTTACCCACTGACGAAACAATGAACAACGAGCAGAACGCTGCTCTTTTCCTGTCACAAATTGCATTTTGCTCACGGCAGAATCGTAGCAGAGGTCAGCTTCCAATGCCTTGGCAATGTTACTAGTACAACGCCTTGCCTTCCATATTTAAATACGGAAAAGAAAAGTATACAGGATAGTACGGAAGCTAGGTAGTCGCGAACCGGATACTCGAAAGTGTACTTATAAGAATGTAGTGTATAATATATAATGAATATTGAATAGTATCGAGAGTGTGTAATGAATTACTGAAATGGTGAATATCAACTTTCACTTAAGACAATTAATAGTACTTAGCTAAAAATTTGTTGATTAAGTAAATTTACGCTTGTTACATATGTGATTAAAAATATGCAATTATTTACGATAATTCAAACCCCCTATTTCTGTTTGTCTAATAAATTTATAAATTTTTAAAATATCTTACAAAGTATTCTTTACAACGAGAACATTCGCCAGCCATGTCTGAATTCTCACAGATTTTCTGTAAAACAAAAAATGAAATTAGTTATCATTTATAACATCAAATTTGAAGTCATACGTTGGAAAATTCTCTCCTCAAAGAAAGCGAAAAAACTACCTATAATACCGATTTATTGATTACTTCTTCAAAGGAAGTGAAGAAAATATGTATATTTTTTTGTTGGGAACTATTCGAACTCAAATTGTTTTCCACACATAAGATGAGTTATCTTGAGGCCGAGTATTTTAAGAAATAAATAATGTTATTTTATCTGTCTGATACCACAGCCTACAGCTGTCAAGTGCAATATCTTTTTAAACATATATTATGTGGTAAAAAACTCGAAAGTCACTAATATGGGTGGCGCAAGATCCTCCAAATAAAGAATAAGTTAAGACTAATGGGACATTTCGAAACTTTTAAACCAACATGTACTAAAAAATTATAATCCATTTTTTTTTTTTTGAGATTTTGAAAATAAAACTATGAAGCAGAAAAAACATCAGAGCAGTCTTAGAATCTGAGACCTCAAAAATGTAGAATAGAACCGAATCTAACGAAGAAATTGGATATATTTCAGTAAGAAATACAAATTCTTTTTCATTCTTTGTTTGAGGTTGTAATCTGATAAATTTGAATACACTATTATTGGATAAGATTAAATAACTTAAAAAAATAATGTGACTAATAACATGGAAGTTTTGTACATGATCTTTGTACTTGATAACAAGAGGCCTGTTAATTCAGTTCATGAATTAATGAGTTTGACGAAAGTGACTCTATCTAATGTGGGTAATGAACCACAAGCTGTTTAAATACTCCTAAGAATTGGCATAATAGGAAATGCTATGGAAGGTAAACGAAGATTTTTGATTTCTAATCTAGTTACTCTAGAGACTATTACTTAGCTATACACTGTTGAATAAATATTTGAAAATGAGATAACATTCCATCAATGTCATGCTATTAATTTCTCTTTTTTGTATTCTCTTTTTTGTAAATGTATATTCCTGGAATGGATAATTTATGCTCTTTGGGTATACAGTATCCTTTAGAAAAAGAAATCTCAAGAAAATCACTAGCCTCAATGGAGCACTTACTAAGAACTTTCAAGGTTGATTTAAAAGAAAGTTTCTTGTTGACCTACATTTGTTTGATGGCTATTTCCTTTGGACAGTTCATTTTAATTTGAAACGACAAGATATATAACTCTCAAACTCAAAACTGAAAAGTTATATAAAACTTGTGGATGAGTATTCGAAGAAGACATTATAAAAGAAATTAATATTAAAGAATACTACTATTAAAGAAGAAATGCATTAGTATAAAAGTTTTACTATTAAAGAAGAAATGTATTAATATAAAAGTATTACTATTAAAGAAGAAACGAAGTTATCTGATCATTATTTGAACCATCGACATGTGCTAAATTGGCACAATACGATTCCTTTTATAATTTTGGCGTCTTTTCGCAATAACTTCCCAAAATATAATCGCACAAAAATGATTTTTACATCAAAGATAATCTTTTTGATGATGCTAATATTTTGATCTATAAATTAAAATTCCATTTTTAATGAATTTTCAAAAATATAATTTAATCATATTTTTCAACAATTTAACAATAAAAAATAAAAATAAAATTTAATCCTCATGAGCATGGTAAAAAGTAGCTTTTATTAACGTGTTGCCATCACATTTTCAAAAGCCCTGATTAAAAAAATAAATTGATTTCTACTGCAAATTAAATCTAGAAGAATTTAATTTTCGGCACGTGACTGTATGAAATGAAATAAATAGGAAATGTGATATTTTCTAAACAAATGAATGCAAGACAAATTTTTCTAATATCATTTGCAATATCTATATTATTAATTCAACAAATTAGCTTTTTTAAAGGTAAATATAGCTTAATATATATATAGGATATCCACTCAAATTCTAATGACAATGGTTCAAGGCCCAATGGTTATTTTGTAAATCTTTTGTAAAAGACATACATACTATTTAATACTGTTAGAATGGTCTGAATGAAGTAAATAATTATATTTATGTAACTTGAGTCAGTAAATACACTGATGAATTACGAGTTTTAAATTTTTTCACTCTGTAGTCTGTGAGTCATATTTAACAAAATACTCTTGAGACACTAATATCTATACTTATAATAAAGCTCAATGTGTGTGTGGGTGGATGGATGCTGGTGCTCTACAGGCTAGACCGTTATACCTACAGCTACCAAATTTGGCACGAGTATATTTTGAATACAGGGAATGTGCATCTCAGAGCGGTTTTTTTCAATAATAATTTTAATTAATTAAAATTAAGCGAAATTTGGGCATTTTTTCTGCTATAACTTTCGAAAATATTACAGCAAAAAATTAATTTTTACATTATATTGAAGTTCAAAAAATAATCTTTTCAATTATACTAATGTTTCAACAAACAAATTAAATTTTTATTTTTAATGAATTTTTGAAAACAATTTAATTATATTTTTCAACAATTTATATAGTACAAAATAAAAATAAGATTTAAGTTGCACAAGCATGTTGCATATTAATAGAAAAAAATTAAGTTTATCAACGCGCCTTGCCATCATATTGACCAAAGCTGAACGAATAATTTAACTTTCATTACAAATTAAGCATATAAATATGTAATTTTCAGCATGTGTCTGTATGAAATGAAATAAATATTAAACATGATAATTTTTGAAAAGTAAATGCAAGGAATCGTTTTATAGGATCTTTTACAATACAAATATTACTAATTCACTTAAACAGATTCATTTAAGGAAACTGTAATTTAATATGTGCATCCATTCCAATCAGAAACTAACAACTAATTTGTAAACCTTTAGTAATAGACATACATCTGTTAACAAATTGTCTAAATGAAATAAATAATTATATTTTATGTAAATGGAGTCAATAAAGGCTAATGAATCACGAATTTATAATTTTTTTTTATATATCCTGTGCCCTGTGCGTCATATTTAACAAAATATTCTTGAGACGTTAATATTTTAAATGAAAAGAGTTGGATTCCAATCAACTAAATCGATCACTAAAGATGACCAATTTATGGGAATCTGAATGTCACGATTAAATAAAAATAGGAGATTTTAGAGTACTTTATCGACAGTCTCAAAGCAGCCAATCATCTCCCAGGATTTCTGAAGAGTGATCGGCCTAGATTTAAAAAAATATCGATTGTTCTAATATTGTAATATTCAAAACTTAGTAAATCCGCCAGGTTTGAATGCGAAAGATAGAGCGTTTATTTATTTATTTAAAAGTTGAAGTGTCAAGAATATTTTGTAGAGTCTGATTCCTTAGGACTGTCTGAAATTTAGACTTTATATTTCTTAAAAGTATATTTATAAACCGAAAGAAATAAAATACTATTTTGACATCATCTATATCCATTTCAAAATAAAATTAAAAAGTGAATTTTGCATTGAATCCGTGAAGTTTTTGTTGAATAATTCTTTGAGATATTATAAATTATTAAAATGATTTTGTTATGCAAATAAGACTTCCATGCCGAACGACTCTGCTTTAAGTTATAAAATCCTTCATTCTTTAAGATTGAAATTTACGGGCAGTATAGAAAGTTGAAGAAAGATGCGTAATATAATGAACAGAACGGCTTCAATGCTTAAGGCCTACATAATTGTATAAGTAAATAACATGACTATTAAAATTTGAAGCTTATAAATATTTTGCTTAAAAACCTATTATCAGAACAAGTTACATAAAATGTTAATTGAACATTTTAGCGAACATTAGTACTGGCGAACTGGCTGTACGCCAAAGGCGGCTAGTAAAATAATAAAGTCAAAATTTGTTCAGAAATATAAACACAATCATCCTATGCAGAAAGAAGCACCTTTTAAATAAAAACCGTTTATATTCATTTACACAATATAATTTCTAACAGCATCATATCAATGATTACTGAAAAAGAAGAGCATATATTTCACTTACCTTCTCAAAGTCCAGCATACCATTTAATGTTTTGTTAGAGGCCTCTCGCTGCAAATTAGATATAAAAAAAGAGAAAAAATACTAAATAATTTGTTGCTAAAATATAAATATAAAGTTCACAAAATTGAAATTAATTACAAAGACTATTTACAAGTCAATAAAAAAATAGCCCTCCATATCATTTAGTTTTAAACATTTGGAGCTGTTTATTATTGTTAATTTATTAAAGATATTAAAATATATTTTCCAAAGATAAAAATAGATCTTGAGATTTGGCTACACTATACTATTTATATATTAAAAATGAAATATTCGTTCATAAGTGAAATAAACAATGAAAATTATGTGTTTTAACTCCTAAATTCTAACATTAAACATATTTTCATAAGTGTGTGCCTATATGATTTATTTTCTAAATGATAACATTATACAAACGGATTTTTGTATAATATGATGCCTTGTTTATTCTCCCTGCTCATATCCACTTTTTTGTTTTAAATATCAATAAATTACTAAAAAAACACTATGGGAATAGCAATTTAGTAAAACTTTTAGAGGTAAGGATAAAAGTAAAATCCGTATTTATTGATTTAATAAAAGTGGACCCAATTTTTTTTTTTTTTTTTTTTTTTTTTTTTTGTACTGCTGAAAAAAAAGTCAATAAAAGTCACAAAAAAATAAGTTGGATAATGAATTTTGCAGTTAAATGTTAATTGCCTTCTATAAAAATATTTTAAATTAATTTCAATATAGGCAATTGATAAAGGGTTTCGTTTTCTTTAGATTTGTTTAACTTTTTTCGACGTTAATTTCAGGGCGTATTATTCCAATAAAATGTTTTTTATTCATCCTTAATTTCCTGTCCTGTATATTAAATGAACCTCATTCAGTTTTATTATGATTTTCATTGCTTCTTTAAAATAATTTTTAACTCTTACTCCCATGAGCTGTATAAGAAAGTTTACGTAACATTTTTATTAGAAAGTTACAGTTCAAAGTTGATTAGGAATAAATTTATAAGAATGTAAGAAATTTGGTTAAATTGTAATGATACCACGGACATTTTGCCGTTATAATTTCAGATTATGCAGAAAAGAAATGAAGTAAGTATTGAAAACAGTTCTTGTTAACCAACTTAACGTATTGATACATATTTAGAATTTCTGTATTAGAATGATATACATTAAATTGTCGTACTTCGAACAAATAACACAACCACTTTAAATTTCCAATTCTCAGCTTCGCTAAAACATTTATATTATTAAAAAAATTAGGTATATTATTTCAGTAGTTTATTGATTCCAGTTTCTAACTTTTATTTATAAAAAATATTTATTCTTGTGTGATTTTAAATGTACAATAGTATATGTCAAATGATAAATAATTGAAGGAGTTTAATTTAAAGCTATATAAATCTTGGGATTTTTTCTAAGAAAGAAATTTATTTAACATTATGCAAAATCAATATACATAATACAAAATCAATTACATTCAACACTCATGTTAAATCTGAATCAAGGTGACTTCTATCTTAAAATAATAACAATATCACATTTTTTTACCAGGAATTTATTGCATTGCCTTTTGCACTATGCCAATTCATGGGAAATAAAGTAACATGACTTACAACACTGTAGATTTGATCCGTGCGATTAACAGATTTGTAAAAGATTTTATAATACAATTTTAGGTAAAATATTTAAAAATGGAAACAATTAATTTTGATATTGGTTATTGTTATAGCTTTTTTTCTCTATTTATATAAATATTATACAAAAAAAAGCAGCTTTCATATGGAGTCCCATATAGTAGCATATTTCCTTGAAATGACATGTTCCAAAATAAAATGGCGGTTAGGCTTCATTAGATCATATTAAAAAGTCATGTGCCGGCGTCCTGGCATAGGGGTAGCGCATCTTCCCCGTGATCCGGACGTCCTGGGTTCGAGTCCCGGTTTGGGCATGGTTGTTCTTCCGTTGTTCTATCTGTGAGATGTGTGAATGTGCCCTCCTGTAAAAAGGGGTTGTGCAAGCGAATGAGTGATGCGTGAGTAGCAAAGTCGTACTCTTGGCCCTAGTTGGCGCCACTATAAAAAAAAACAAGAGGCGCTCCTCCACCGGCTTAAAATCGCTGTCTCCGTAACAGCGGGCTTGTCCATGGCAAGTGCCATAAGAAACAACAACAACAAAAAGTCATGTTATTATTCAGTACGTCTCGAAAGCATATGGACAAGCGACTTTTTTTGAAATAACAAATAAAAAAGTGAAGCAATAGTCACGAAAAAAGTAATTAGCATATGGAATCATAACATAAGTTTATTACAATACAAAAATATTCTGCTTACTTCACAGATTGTTTGTAAAAAAATGGAATTCAAAATAAGCTGATCAAAACATATATAAACAATGAAAAGAATCGCTTTTATTGCCATTTTGTCAAATAATTTGCATATTCTACAGTCTGAATATGTGACTTAACAACTTCGAAATATAAAATCCCTGCTTGTTCGTCAATTCTCGAGTAGACGAAAAATGCCTCCAAAGGTTCAATTTTTTGTTGCTGATATAGCTAAAATTAGATGCTTAAAAGCTCAAAATGTCAAAGTTTCTGATATCGCCAAACAAATGAAGCGTAGCAGATTTGGAATTTACGAAAATATATCGAAAGGTGGCAATGTGCTTTCTTGGTATGTTTTTGTGCGGTTTCTTGGTCCAAGAGACATTTTTGCCTATACTGAGCCAATCAAATGGTAAAAGTATGAAAGATAAAAAAAAAAACCCCACTCACTTATTAAATTATAAGTGGAGATGCGTAAAGATAGAAATGAATAAATATGACGTAAAAAAATGGTGTTAGAACATTAGCATTTGATACAATGATGTAATATACAAGAACTTAAAAAAGAATGTTCAACACAAGCAGAATAAAAAAAAATCCTAGATGCAAGTAAAAAAGCCAATAGCTCTTTAGAAGTAATATATATATATATATATATATATATATATATATATATATATATATATATATATATATATTCCCCAAAGGAAACCTTTGGGGAATGTGTATGCCCTTGTATATACATATACAGATGTGTATGCCCATGTTCGTCAGTATTCAGGAATTATATGAACAAGTAAAGCAGAGTTGAGTCTCTTTAAAGTCGCACTTTCTGCAGATTCAAGTTCAAAGTAGGAATGGGAGGATGTTCACGATAATTCAAATAATGGATTCAAAATTTGAATTTAAATACAAATATTCGAAAAGTCCATATATTTTTAGGACAATTTATTTTTATTAACAATAAAGAATATGCATAAATTCTTTAAAAGTTATACTACATTCTTTGCTATAATAAACTTAAGATTCCATAAGCTAATTATTTTTCGTGATTATTGCATCTTTTTTGAACTATTATTTGCAAACATGCCTATCCATATACTTTTGATATGCACCGTTTTAAACACTATATCTGACTTAGATATTGTTTTAAGAGGTTTATTCTTTATTAATTAGAAGGATAGAAAGAAAACGAACCTTTGTGGCATCATCATAAGAGCAGAATTCGTTTATTGCACCTGGAATGTCATCACTTTTGTAATTGAAATAATTATTATTTACGAACTGGTAGGCTGATTTTACTTCCTGAAAGAAATAACATGTAAAAATAGCATTTTATTTCATTAAATTATATTCGAGTAGAATCTTAAAACGGCAATTTAATGACAATAGAGTTTCTCTCAACACTTTTTCGTATATCAAAACAATACAGCGCTTACTGCTAATTCCTGTCTTACAAAAGTCTGCATTGTTAGCAGACAGCTTTATAATATAAAATAATTGATTGTCTGGTAAGCTATTTGCTGGCAAGAAAAATATGAGAAGCACGAAGTTCCGATATCAACAATGGGAATGTTTTGTCCCCACTTTCCAGTATTTTGTCCAGTATTCGATCCAATATTTTGAAAGTCTTCCTTCCTAACAACCATGTCCAAATTTCACATAGATATACCTTTTGGATCACAAATCCACAAAACAAATTTCTTTTATCTTCATTGCATTTAAGCTATCGCATTCATACGCAAGTAAACATTTAAGCCGACAGAAGATAAACACAATGGCATAATGCAAAATGTGATAGAAATCAATATTTTTGATGAAAAGATATAATAAAAATTTCGTTCTTCAATCTTGTATAAATCTTGTTCTAGTTCAATCTCGTTGACAGACAAGTCTACGTCCGAACTGTAACTGTAATAATACCCACAGAACTGTAACTTGTAATCTGTAACAATACAGAATACAGAAGACTAAAATAAGAGAATTTTTCAAAATCTAAAGATAGAATTTTTTGACGATTACAATATTATCTCTACTTCATATACTAGAAAGTAAACAGGAAAGATCATGGAATGAATTTGATTACAAATATATCAACAAAAAGTTTTTATAACCAATAATCTATAGAAAATATCCATAATCCTTGTTCAACTGTTGCAGGAATATATGGAATTTTTCTTAACAGGGAATTTTTTTTTTCATTAATAACAATTTTTACATGAAGAGAATCATTCTTCTTGGGTATTTTCTGAATTAGTCAAATATGATTTTTCATGAAAAAAAATCTAAATAATTATTTCCATCTCAAAAATCATTTTTTTACTTTATTTAAAAGTACCACACTAGTAAGAGGATCAGAAGGTTGAACAGGATGTAATGGAAGAAATATCTATGGCATTCTATAAATCTACTGATCTACTAAATAAAATAATACAGGTCAAATCTATTCAACTAAATCAAAAACAAAGTAGAGGTGGAGGGAAAATCTTATTTAGTTGTCTGTAAGACTGCACTATCGTAGATGAGTATTACATAACAAAGGGGGGAAAAATGGAGCAGCATATATATTACTTGTAAAGAAGAGGCTAAAAATAAATTTCATTTGATTTTTATGTTTTCTTTAAAAATTCAGATAAAGAAAAATTTTGTATGTTTTTATTAAAGATGCAGAAAATGATCATCTACTGCATATCTACAGGATGTTTCAAATTCTTAAAACAAAGACATTCTTTATTTCAGCTATGCATACAGAAACAAGTCGTTTTTACAATAAATTATGCAGTCACAAATGCAAAGGTCAGTTAGCTATGGGACTCCAAAAATATAACTTATAAGCATATACCATAAGTATAAAAGATTATAAATTCATAAGAGCATAACTACGCAATTGCAAGAAAAGCAACATTGCATTTGGCACACAGCATGGCAAATCTATTGCAAGTCGAGCACAATATCAATAACAAATCTTTGGAGTTCTTAATAGAGAAAGAAGAACTTGGATATGAAAGCCATACATTTCTTATACATGCAGTTGTTTTGTTGTGCTATTAATAATTGTATTCCCTTTAATTTGTACTGCATACTTTCTTTTTCTTTTGCTTAATGTAATGATTGAGAGACTGGTATTGCTCAATGTTTCCAAAAGTACGTTCACGCGGGGTAATTGTCACCGATTCTAAATCTGCAAACGAAACGATGCATTGATATCGTTCACACTAAACTGGCAAATTCATCTTTTACAGTCGAACAAAGTCAATTTTTACAAACTGCCTTTTTTTTTTTTTTGTTATCATAAATTTGTATGTTTTATCAAAATAGCATTATCAAATTTGGATTATTATTAAATATTTCAACAAAATTAATTCATTGATGTTAGCTATTGAGCACTTCATTAACTTTAAAGTTCATATTAATACATATATATATTTATTTTTGTTTCAGCGGATATTCAATTTTCACCTCTCGTATTCTCCGAAAACATCTTCAATCTTTTTAATGTACTATAGCTTTAATGTACTATTGCTGTTATCAATAATATTACAGTGATTGTTCTTAATGGCTGGTGTATGTTAAAGTCACATATGTTTTTATATCTATTTAACTTTTAAATAACCGAGTAATCACGACAACTTCTGGAAATTCACCCATTTATTTTGTATGTAACAAAATAGCAATCACGTATTTGTTCAGAGGTAATGAAATCATTCTCATAAAATTTGATCAATATACCAAACTCTTCAGTGTTTCTCAAGCCAGATACTGAATAGGAAGAGAACAAAAGAATGTCTTTGTCAGTGATAAACCTATTCTGATTTTCTAAAAACGTGGAGTCTGAAAATGAGATAATACGATTCGGAATTATGATGGTTCTATCCAATTGTCGCTTAATTGTTCTGGGATTGTTCTAGAAGAAACTATCGATTAACCAGTATTTTTATTACGATGTCCATTTATTCAATGAACCAAGTTACGAAAATTCGAAATTCACCGAATATGTACTACGGTCTGATAGCTCCGATTAGTTAAAAAGCCTGTTGTGACATGAATCTATATGTTTTTAATTATCAAGCGAGGGGGCGAGTGAAGGTTCCTCTTTTGCCCTGAATTAAACGAACACGTTAAAACATGTTCTTTTTTTCCTGGACCAGAAAAGATGCACCAGAGGTGATCTTCTATGACCAAATCACTTAGAAGATTACATCTATTTCTGATGCTGAATAAAATTTTAAGAGTATTTTAAATATTTTAAGGGTTGAGGAAAACTGGTTGATCTGATTTCGGCGAACGGAAGAAGGAGTGGAATACTCTAATAAAAATAAAAGTGCCGAAAGCCAAATATAATAGCAAATTAAAAGAATCATTATTCTTTGAAAGCTTTCTTACTCTAGTTTCTTTAGCAATGCATTAGCTCTAAGATATTCAGAAGCTAATATTTCTGTGAAACAAATGTAATGTCAATTCATAATTTAAGAAATTCTGATGTTGATTCTTTAAAAATATTTCTATATCAAAAATTAAAGAAAAAATCATATTAAAAATGAAATTATCGTTGACCATCATAGAAAGAAAATATTCTACCACTTGCAAATTAGTGTTACTAAACAAATTACTAACTTAAATAAATAGTAAAGTTTTTTTTCTTTAATAAAACAGGAAAAATTTTTGAAAGATTTTTTTTTAAATAAATGAACCAAGTAAAAAAAGGCCTATGAAATTCATAAAATGAATATCATATTTTGTTTTTGAGAGGATTCTTCACTCCGATTTATTTATTAAAATTGCTTCTTCTTCAAATTAAATTTAAAACCATTTTCCAGTGAGGATGGCTTGTAAAGATGTAAATAAATTATTTGAAAACTTTCTTAGATTATAAACAGCTTTATTAGTTATAATCCCAAATTTCGAAAGTAAAATTAGATGGAACTACTAGAAAATTACACTAATTTCCCTCTTAATAATTATTTTGCATTAATCTCATGAATAAAAAAAGTTATTTTTTAAATCATGGAAAGAAATCTGAGCCTTTACCTCGGGTTTCAATTTCTTGAAGCAATTTTCCATTTCTTCACTTTCTGGCCCATCTAAAATGACAAAAGTTTATTAATTTTTAACTAATATTCTAACTATCTATTTCGCCTATCCTCTCAAAAATTTTTAGAATTTTAAGTTTTTGAGAAAAGTAACGAAGAATCCATTTTTAATAAATAAAACGGTTAAAATTACATGACAAATCATATTTCTTATTGTATTTGAAACTGACAAAAAATTGCAGTTTTAATGATTAAAGGTTTAATATATATGGATTTAATGAAAAACTTTTATTTTGTAGATGTCAATAATTTCGAGCTTGAAATAATTTCTATGATGAATAAAATAATAATTAAATCAATTATTGCAGTTCATTTCCTTGCAGAAAGAAATCATTGGACAAACTTTTAGAGTAAATCAGACATACAAAAATACATGAGCTTGTGTTGGTAATTTTAAACTACATTATAATTTGAAATATTTAATAGAATATTCACTTACATAAATCAGATGAAGATGGCTATTGTAATTATATATCAAATGAACAATGTGAAAATTTTATAAAGAAGTTTCCAGATTAATTTTGTTTTGAATGAAAACCGAATTATAATAGTAACCATTGGATAAAAATATTTGAAAATGCTTTCTACTTGAAAAAGTTTGTCTGTAAACAATAGAAATTAGGCGAAAATGAACTTTCAAAAGTAAATGATATGCTATTTCAATCATACTCTGGATTTAAATATCAAGCTAAATTAACTCACAAATCATGATAGTTGATTGAAGATTTTTCAAAACCTAAAAATTTCAAAGGGGATGGCAAAAGCCTCAATTTAAAAATATTCATTAATATTTATTTATTAGTAATTTACAATGCCACATACAAAAAAGTCAAATTCAATACCCTTATTGATTACGATTCTAAAGAGTAAAGATGGCCAATGGTAATCCGATAAAAAAAAATCAAAATTTAAAGACGATCAGGACAAAACTTAGTAAAATGAGCAATTATTCTACACGTCTTTGATATTGCTGCTTTTGAAAGATCATTTAATAACTACATTTTTCAATAATGTTATCATATATAGAAAATTAAATTAACCAGTAAATTGCAAACAGTTTTTCTAACTGAATTAATTTATAACAGAAAGAACGAAAAAAAAAAAAAGATCAGTAATATTGTTGACGATTAAATAACAATCAATTTTCTTAGTTACATTATATACTTTTTAATATCAAGTGATTAAATAGTTATTATTTTTACCTTTGATAATAGTTACTAATAATTATTACATTAATCCATTTAGAAATTTTTTGAACATTTCATATTACCTGAAGAGCACGTGGCATACGCCCAGCACTTCTTATACTTATCGTATTCGTTTGGGTTGACTGTCATACCTTGAATGATAAAAATCAAACTTAAAAAGCTCAAAATGGCCATGCTTATTTTGCTTGTCATCTTTAGTTCCGTAATAATGTACTAATTTAAGTTGAAAGAAACCATAATTTTTCCAATCTTTTTTATAGTCTGTTTGAATCGGATAAAAATTTTATAAATCGTTCAGACTTGTAATAACATTATTTGCTTTTACGTGAAATTATGTTTTATGTGCATTATAACTATCTTTATTTATTGATTAAAAATGATTTCGTATTTTCTTTTATTTGATCAGTCTCAAATATTTGTTATCATTATGGATTCGTGTGCGTGTAATAATTTTGTTATGATTAATATATATATATATGATACGTTAGTGATCGTATTCCATCTGAACTTATTTGTTTTATATTAATGGAAATATATACACTGAGGTAATAAAAGTCATGGGATGGCAATATAGAAATAGCAGTAGCATCACATACAAAATGTATAAATTAGACAGTGTATTGGCAAGGATTTCATTTGTATTCAAGTGATTCATATGAAAAGGAATCTGACCTTATTGTGGTCGCACGACGGGAATTTTGAAAGCGGAATGCTAATTCGGGCCAGATGAATGGAACATTACATTTTGGAAATTGTTAGAGAGATCCACAGAGTCAAGAATGTGCCAAGAATAGCTAATTTGAGGCCTAACATCCTATCATACATACCGCAGTGGCTGACCGCCTACACTTAATGTCCGAGAACAGCGACGTATTTATAGAATTGTCAGTTTTATTAGAAAATAACACTATATGTAATAACCACAATAATCAATTTTGAATGTACAACAAACATGACCGCTAAGACAGTGCAGTGAAATTTCGTTTTAATGGGCTCTGGCGATAGAAACCCGAGTATCATGCCTTTACTAAAAGCCCGATATCATTTGCTGCGCCTTACCTGGGCTCATGACCATATCGGTTGAACCCTGACGATTGGAAAACCGCGGCTCGGTCAGATGAGTAAGGAGTTTAGTTGGCAAGAGCTGATAGTAGGGCTCGAATGTTTGGCAGCTCCTACAAAGACATGGACCCAATTTGTCAACAAAATGTAGTACAAGCTGGTGGTCGCTTATTGATGGTGTTGGCTATTGATACATGGAATGAACTGAGCCCCTTGGTTCAAATGAAGCATTCATTGACTGGAAATGATTATGTTTTTCTGCTTGGAGATCACAGAAAGTTGTGCATGTTTAAGATTCGAACTCGCAACATTAGGGTTCGTAGCCGAGTAACAAAGCCACTAGACAAAAGTGTACACTCTTCTCCGGAAGTTGTTAACTGGCTTATGATGTTACCACCACAACACTCCCCCACCAGTGAGTCGGTAGTGTTTATCGCGCCAGTTATGGCGAACGACGAACGTGATTATCGCGCCAGGCGTTATGGCGAGCGACGAACGTTGATATCGCGCCAAGTGTTATGGCGGGCGACGGCGAGCGTGTGTGAGTGGTTGCTGCCGGTAGATGGAGCCACGACAGCTGAATGAAGGATGCGGTTGTTCAGAACCAGGGTCACCAATGTGCATGTTTAAGATTCGAACTCGCAACGTTAGGGTTCGTAGCCGAGTAACAAAGCCACTAGACAAAAGTGTACACTCTTCTCCGGAAGTTGTTAACTGGCTTATAATGTTACCACCACAGAGTCATTCATGAACTGTATGTGCAGGAACAACAATGGAATTTTTATAGATGACAATGCGTCAAGTTATTGGGCAATAGATATTTATGGGCCCCGTTAAATATTTATGGGACATGTCTAGAGGATAGTTTGGGCACAAAATCTTGTACTGGCAACATTTTACACATACACACACACACACAATATACTTCTACATCGTGCAGTTTTCGAGTATTTTTTTTTAACATTTAACCCCCTAGAATCTTAGAAAAAATTTAAATTTAGAAATTTAGAATGTAGATTATGCAAATACTTACGTTTTTAATACCGCTATTATGTTATAGGACAATTTCCATCAAAAAAGTTTCATAAAATATGATAAACATAACTTAATTACGACAATTAAAATAACAGGGCTTTAATGTCAGACACATTGTCCAATCGTGAACATGAAATTACACAAGATTTATCTAAAATCTCTCTCTCTCTATATATATATGAAACAAAGTCTTAAATCGCGTTAGTTACACCATTTATAACTCAAGAACGGCTGTATCGATTTTAATGATATTTGTTTTTTTGGATTAGTCTGAGTCCCGAATTGCAGAATAATCATTTAAATACCGTAAAAGTTCAAGGGGAAAAAAATTAAGAATGAATCGTAGTTTAACCCCCTTCTTCGCCGTTTGTGATAACGCGCCAAAGCTGGCAACCATCGTTTTCTCTATCCTAGGACTCCTCCAAAAAACCCTGCGTAAGTTCTTGGCTGGCGAGTTGGCGATTTTTGAAAAGTGCGCCAATCAGGGGGTTAAACTACGATAGCACGAAAATTAATCTTGATCTTAGTGGCATTTTTTAATTGGTAACACTGCAACAACCCTCGAGTAGGTCAAAACTACTAGTCAGATGATTTGTTTTGTTTTTACCAATTAAATGACTGAGCTTCGTAACAATATTAAAAACATTTTAATAAATCGAGAATTCAACTCTGCCATTACCGTACAGAATTTTCTTAGTAAACTGTAAGATAAATAATCGTAATTCATTCAAAACGATAATTATTAAATATCCGTGCGCACTTCAAAGTATTTTTCAAACTTCTTCTTAAACAAAAAGTAGAATTTCAGTATGCTATAAATTAGTGATCCATTAAAACGTGTGGAGTTCATCATATTCAAATAAAATATCTTATATCCGAGAAACGTCTCCGTGCACAGTAATAAAAAATTCAAACATAAGATAATAATACTTGATCTGTTGCAAAGTATCAAATTTATTCTACGCATTAAAAATAATTCTGGGAAGTAATATCTTATTTCTGAGTAACATTTTCGGATAGGATGATAAATAATTCGAACATTTGGCTTCGAAATATTACAATGTAAAAATAATTGCCACTGATAAAAAATGAAATAGTTTGAATCTATAGAGGCTGGATTCTAGCGTCCCAGGATACTTTTCAAGTTTTTTTTGATTGGAAGACGGTTTTCAGCATGGTTTTGCTTCAAAATGAACTGTGATCGTGACAGTTTAAATTCATTTCTTGAACTTCGATGGCGTTCTTCCGAATGGAATATTATTTGCAATTTTCCGTTGTGTATT
Source organism: Argiope bruennichi (assembly GCF_947563725.1). Taxonomy (NCBI): domain Eukaryota; kingdom Metazoa; phylum Arthropoda; class Arachnida; order Araneae; family Araneidae; genus Argiope; species Argiope bruennichi. The sequence goes on along the minus strand of NC_079157.1, from coordinate 109,287,325 downwards.
TAAAAATGATTTTTTATGATTCATTATTATTTCTTTAAAAAGCTGAAAAAATTGCAACATCGAAATAATATTCGGCGCGATGCTTCAAGTGTCGATTTGAATCGAGCAGCGTTTCTATACAAATGTGCAGCGGATTGTTATGAACGAGGAAAGAATCTGGGACCTTGTGGTTCGCCACCGAGAAATAGGACCACAAGACAAAAATCAATTGCTCGTGTTTCCTAGCTGTTATCTGGCTTATAAACTTTTCACCACAATTGCACAATTGATTACAACTCGCATCCTTTCGTTCGCATTAGTCAAATGGACGTTGTTTGCGAGCATTGTGGCGCATTAAAGTTTGCTGGAAAAACGTCTGGATTGTGCTACGTGCTGCCTTAACGGCAAAGTGAAATTGCCATTATTGATTTCGCCACCTGAGCCATTGTGTTCATTGTTTTTCGGCGAATCACCAGAATCACGACATTTTCTAGCGAACATTCAAAAATACAATGGCTGTTTTAAAATTACTTCATTTGGGGCAAACATTATCCAAGAACCAGGATTTAAACGGACATTCAAGGTCATTTAATTTATGTTAAAGAGAGTCAATGTTCATTTTCTTTAAAATATAAGTTTTGTTTAATAGATGAAAAATTGCTCAAATGTAATTTCAATTACAGGCGAAAAAGTTTAGGTCAATGTATTTGTTTCTAAAATAAATAAGGCATGATAACATAAAAAAAGAGATTATAAATGAGTAATGTTGATTTCGCTTTCGACAGATTCAAAGCCAGATTCACCATCAAATTGGATCATTGCTACTTCTTGAACAAGCACAGCATAAATTCTTGCAAATATACATCATTGGTAATATGGAGGAACAACTTGATCGACGTGAAGAGATCAACCCAGCAATGAAAAGGAGCAATTCTCCATGATCTGCAGCAATTGCTTCATGAGTATAATGCATTAGTCAGGCTGTTCAGAACGGTGTTGGAACGCATGTTTTGTTTTTACCAATTTAATGACTGAGCTTCGTAACAATATTAAAAACATTTTAATAGGTTGAGATTTCTAGTCGAGTAAATTCGAGCTAAGCTCAGCTCGAGTTGACACATCACTACCATGTCTTTTTTTTTCATATTGTCTGTGATTTGTTGTGAAAAAACATTTAGGTTACCGGTAAATTTGTTTGTTTTATATTATTATGTACGTAGACGTTATGTAGACGTAGAATATCTAATATTTCCCAACAAACCCTCAATGCAATTAAGCTTCAGGACATTGCGAATCAATCCACCGAAGAAGAACGAGAAAACGAATACGAAGAGTTAGTATGGACCGACTTCTAGCTTTTCAAACAGAAGAGCAAAGAGGGGAAACCCGCGGCTCGGCCAGGTGAGCAATGAGAAATCGTCGAGCTCGACGTAGAGATCAACAATGATATAATCTTCGGCACCATGCTTCACATGTTGATTTGAATCGAGCAGCGTTTCTATACGATTGAACAATTCCTCATATCATTGCTTTTGGCCATAGTTCGCACGAGATCAGACATTGCGGTAGCAGTTGCTTCTTCTGGCATAGTGGCCACATTATGGAAGGATGTCTTACGGCTCATTCAGCGTTAAAGTTGCCGTCAAGCCATTAAAGTTGCAAAATTCTAAACCAGTGACATGTAACATCTTAAAACCGTCCGCAATGGCCAAAATTTTAGTAGAATCTAAAATTTTGGCCATTGATTGACAAATGCACGATGACGCACAAACGCGCATTGGAAGCACTTGACAGGACATTAAAAGATCTGCGCAATGACTCGAGATGCTTTTGAGGCGCAATGATTGTACTGTCTGGCGATTTCCGCCAAACACTGCTATTCATTCCAATATCGACTGTGCCGATGAAATAAACCCTTGCCTTAAATCATCAAATCTGTGGTGCTATGTGAAGAAACTTCAACTGACAACAAATATGAGAATTGCATTGTTGAACGATCCATCTGCTGAACATTTCTCCACACAATTTTTGACTATCGGTAATGGCCGTATTCCTGTCGACGAATCGAACTGATTGATTTCGTTTCCTCGGAATTTTTTTCAATTTCGTTTCATGGAAAGATGAGCTCATCAACAACGTGTTCACGAACATGATTGATAACCACAAAAATCACAAATGGTTGAGTGAGCGAGAAATTTTGGCGGTTAAGAACAAAGATGTGGATGACTTAAACTTCGTAATTCAGAATCAACGCTGCAATCATTCAAATCTATTGACTGTGTAACAAACGAAGACGAAGTCACCAACTAACCATCTGAATTTTTAAACTCCTTGGATGTGCCTGGCTTACCGCCGCACAATTTACACCAGAAGGTTGGCTCGGTGGTCATGATGCTTCGAAAACTAAACCAACTTAAACTATGCAATGGAACGCGTTTGATGAAAAAAAAATGATGATCAATGTGGTTCAAGCGACTATACTGAAAGGAAAATTCAAAGATGAGGATGTTATTATTCCGAGGATTTCCATGATCCCAAGCGATACGCCTTAGTTTAAAAGAATTCAATTTCCAATTCGTGTTGCATTCGCGATGACGATTAACAAATCACAAGGCCAATCGTTGAATGTTTGTGGTCTGAATCCAGAAAACCCATGTTTTTATCATGGTCAATTATATGAACCGTTTAGTTTGAAAATGGGGTAAGTCCATTTTTTGTTATTGCGAGATATTTAAAGGTTTGCATTTCAATAAATTTAAAAATATTGGTAAGTATTAATAGATATATTTTTTGTATTTTGTGGTACCAGATAATGCAAGTTTATAATCCAATAGTGTTTACAGTGCTGACTAAAAAAATACGAGTTTTATCATAACTAAATAGACTTGCCTGACTTTCAAAATCAATGAATTATTTATTCTAAAAGTTCATTTAATTGGAAAATAGTTCAGTTGCATCAGCCATTTTTTAAATAATATAAATAAATTACTATTCAAAAATTTATAAATATTTATTCATTTGATAAAAAGTGAAACAAAACAAAGAATTTTCTTGTGGAAAATATAACATAAAAAGAAATCCAGTTTTATTAAGAATTTCAATGAAATCACACATTTTCAGTTTATACTTATGTATAATTAAACTGAATTTTATTCAGGATTCAGCATTTTAAAATGTTCATGATGAACAAGATGTATATAAGGTAATAAATCCATGTCCTTGCATTTTTCAGATGCAATATATCTTCTTTTTTCATACATGAAAGATAATTTTATATTTCTGAAATTACTTGGTCTTCCTTGTTGTCGTGCTAAATCGATAATTTTAAATTCAGCATCTCGTTCTATAGAAATTTTGTAAAACATTTTGTATGGTGCATCCCATATAAATCGGATCCATCATAGAGTTAAACAATTGACGGTTTATCCATTGGTATTTTTATTTCTTTTTAAAATCGCTTTCTCCAGAGGTTGGGTTATATAAATATCCACGTTTCATTTCATGTACTAAGAATTTATTATGTCTTCGACAATTTCGTATTACTTTACAGTAATCCTGGGGAATATACAAGGAAATGGTTTTCCGGATTGCCGTTTCTACCACTCCAAAATCACGATCGTTCAGTAAAATTGAATGTCCTGACAACAAAAATTTATGATTAATGATATTTATTTCATTCTCACTGGACTGAACAATCGGTGTTGGAAGTAAACATATAGTTATTAAGACATACTAAGATAAATTAATTATTAAGATATTAAGATTAAGATAAATTAATATATACTTTTTAATACGTATGAAATACTGTAAAAGCACCGATTTTCTTTATCAAAGATAGATAGATAGAAATACCCTAGATTTCACACATGATGTCAAACGGCCACATTTGCTTCATCATATAGCAACCGGGGCCAAATTTTGCCGTAATATAATCGATCAAAAATTAATTTCAATCTAAGATGGACTTGCACCACTTTCAAATAAAGAGATTTTCAATACTGTTAAGAGCTAAAACTTCCATCTCCAAAATGCTAGAATCTGATTTTTTTTTTACATTAAATTGTTTACTTATAAAAAGATCATAATAATTTTTATCTATAACTACCATTATCTCCATTTTTTTTAAAAATGGACTTGCCCCACTTTCAAAATAAACGGCTCTAATGTGGCAATTTCACGTGTTGATAAACCATCCGCTTTATTTGTTCTTGCGCCTGATAACAAAACCGAAAATGTTGTATATCAGAAAGCACTTGACTCAAGAGAATAAACCCGAATGTAAATATATGCATTCGAGAAGAATGTATGCGGGATTGAATAAAGAAAATATCTTTCTGATAAGCCATTGTAATACTTATTCTTGTAGTTTTATTGAATTTTTTTCCTTATATTATTATAACAAGTCAAATATGATTAAAATCGGAACAGCCGTTCTTGAGTTATAAATGGTATAACTAAACTGTTTATTGATTGTTAGGCGGTACGAAGTTCGCCCTGTCAGCTATTCAAATATAAGTAATATTTACCGCGAATCAACTGGCCGACTGAGGAGGCTATTAATGCACAATTTTGTTACTTAATATGCAATTTTACATTATTATCGCTTATTTTAAGTTCTATATTTTATAGCATATATATATATTTTTTCTTGCTTGTAATTTGTTGTCACACTATTCCTTTTTAACCCATGCTTTGGTTGCATTGGATTATTTTGTATTTGTATTTTTTTTTGTCTTTTATTGTTTAGTTTACACTTATTCTAATTTTTATGTAACGAATGATAGATTAAATTGCTATATCAATAAAATATATTTAGCAAAATTAGAGGAAAAAACTTGAGCGATAAAAATATTGGAACGCACATTAATATATATTTTTATTATTTTTAATATATACTCATTCCAGAAGATCTCTATTTACTATCAGAAATAATCAGTTATATGCTATATAAAATATGTTTACATTGTAGTAAAACTATTTTCAAAAGGCCATAAGCTGTGATGTTAAACATAGTTAAAGCTACATGCGTTCTTCTTTCCTTGTTATTAAAGTTTTGATGTTTTTCGTTCAAAGAATTTTTTTTTTGTAAAGATTGACTCAGCTTTCTTCATGATGTTTCAAATTACTTACTGATAATCCTGAAAACATTTTATGTATGGGTCTTATTAGACATCCCTCCCGAAATTATTACATGTATATTTTTTTAGCAGTTATTGTTCTTTATATCCAATAATACAGTTTAAAGCACTTATGTCTATACTGTATAGTGATTCAAAGCAACATAGTACCATAACATTTGCACAAAATATCAATATGTTTTGCTAATCCATATTATAAATTGGGTCATTTTAAGGAAGATTTCAAAATTATGGACCTGTAGCCGTATTTTTTATTAAATCCTTTAAATGTTTTTGATACATGATAAGGGTGTAAACAGTGTCGTATTCGCTTTTCAGGACGTCTGTTAGAAAAGATCTTTTCATGAAAAAGCGAAGACATGTGGTCCGCTCATACGGAGTGAAACAGTTTAATTATTAGTGTGAAACAGTTTCGATTCACCATCAAGTTTCGTTTCTGGAGTTACTGAGATATCTTGCAAATAAAAATTCTTCATATGAGGTAGGATTGTTTTGTTTTCTTTATTGACTGTACCCTATTTCGAAATGTTTAAGACTTGTAGAAAGGCTGATTTAAGGCTTATTGCCAAAGAACTTGGTTTGAACACAAGTAATGAAATGACAGTTTTAGAACTAATTGATATGATTAAAAAAAGCGACAAATTTAAAACTGAACCTGAAACTGTAAGTGACCTTGAAAATTTAATTATTGAAGAGCGCAAAGCAGAAGATGAAAAAGAATTAGCATTTGAGAAGTTAAAATTAGAAAAAGCAAAGACTGAGCTTGAAATAGCGCGAATTCGTGCCAAGGCAAAAGAAAATAATGCAGGATCATTTGAGCCTAATGATTCCTTATACTCATTAGTAAAGAGTATTAGAACTCTAACAATTAAAGTACCAAGCAAACCTGAAAATTGGGGTTTCTTTTTTCATCTTTAGAGCGAGCATTGGTTAAATCCTAGGGACGGGTACCGCCAAGTTTGATGCCAAATTTTAAAGCTTATGTCGCCAATAAGATTATACGCCTCCAATGTATGGCAACCGTGTGAAGAGAGTGGGATGATGTCGGTGATGTAATTATCAACTAATCAGGTATGAATTGACTTTGAATATCAACCTTTGAATATCAAGTCTTGTAACGTATTTCTTTTCTTACTTTCTTCGATTTTTCTTGAGGTGTAAAATGGCTGGTATGAATGTGACAAATGAGGAATCCCCAAAATTTAGGGTTTTTTTTTAATTATTATTATTATTTAGAACGTTTGGGGGCGAAAGCGTGTGTTGAATGGTGCATGAAAATGGGTTTAATTGCTATGGACGGAAGTGTGGTGAATGCGGGCAAGATATGGTATTAACGGAAAGGAAAGATCGGGGGGGGGGATTGGGTTAATTGGGTTTGTAGAAGGTAAGGGCATTTTTGTAAATTAAGTATTCGGACTAACTCTTGGTTTGAAAATTCTCGGATGGATCTGTCGAAGGTTTTATTGGCGACGGCCATGTGGGTGAAGGGTTGTACTGACTCATTTATAATGGAAGAGGCCGATATTGCCAGGCAAACCGCGACAGACTGGATTAGTTTTTGTAGGGAGGTGTGTGCTTGCATGCTTGTGAATGAAAGTGTTACACTTGGGTGGCAGGGTAAAATTGTTGAGATTGATGAATCAAAATTTGGGAAACGAAAATATAATAAGGGAAAGAGGGTTGAGGGTGCATGGGTTTTTGGAGGTGTTGAAAGGGATTCGAACAAATGTTTTATGGCTGTGGTACCGGATCGAACAAGCGAAACTTTGATTTCGGTACTGAAAGAATGGGTTCTTCAGGGTTCCACAGTAATGTCTGACTGCTGGAAGGCGTACGATTGTCTTTCATCCGAGGCATTTGTGCACCTGGCAGTTAATCATAGTCTCACATTCAAGGACCCGGATACAGGTGCCCACACGAATTCAATCGAGGGGACTTGGGGAATTTGTAAGCTATATTTCCGAGAAACACGAAAAGTGAAAGATGGTACGGACGGCTATTTAGCTGAATACATATGGAGGCGGTGTCACCGCTCCGGGGATAAATCTATCACCCGGCAATTTTTTGAATCCATCATAAAAGTGCACCCGCTTGACAAAGAAATCCGAAAAGAGCAGTAGCTGCCATACCGACGAAATTTACATTGTTAAATCGGGTGAGTTAAAAAAAATATTGTATTGTTATTTTTGTGAATTTTTTTAAATTTAACATTGTTCAAATTGTGCCATTTTTAATTATTTTTAATTCTTGTTTTTGTTCTTTTTGTATACCTCATGCCAAATTTTTCACCTGCCATGGCCCCATAGACGCTGTAATCTTCAGAAATAAATCTCTTGAAAATAGTCATAATATTGAGAAATACAATTCTGAAGATTACAGCGTTCGCGGGGCTTGGCGAGAAAAATTTGGTGGAAAATCGCCAAATGGTACCCGTCCCTAGAACTGTACCCGAGCATTTATGGTAAAGAGTGTACCAGAGAAATATAAATCTGAGATTCTTCTTAACCTGCTAGGTGAAAGATCGTCTAATATAATCACATACATAGATGATGATGATCTAAATAAATTAAATATGAGAAAATTAAAGAAATTGTGCTGAGAGAGTTTCAGTCAACAGCTCAGTCCTGTCTAGAGAATTTCAGAATGACCACGCGGCAGTTAAATGAGACCTATGTTCAGTTCGCTTCCCGTTTAACCACAGTCTGGGAATATTACTTAAAATTAAGGAATGTGTCAGATTACAAAACATTAAATCAGCTTATAATTTCTGATAAACTTTTCCAAACTTTGGATAGAGAAACCTCTTCACATATAAGTGTAAAACAAGCAGATACCTGGTGTGATGAAATTACGTTGGAAAAGGAAATTGATTTATATTTGTCATCTCAGGGAAAATCCCTATCAAAGAGTGTTGTTCCTCATAATAAAAATTATAATGTGAAAAATGTATCAAAGACCTTTTTATCCGATGTAAAATGTTCGAAATGTATTCTATGTAATGATGCTCATCCTCAATATATGTGTTCTAATTATAAGAAATTACCTGTTAATGAGAAAGTACAATTTGTGAAAGATAATTATTTATACTTAAATTGCCTTGGCAAACATAAAGTGAGTAGTTGCAAATCAAAGTAGTCTTGTGCTAAATGCAATAAAAGGCATCATATAGTTTACATTTCACCCGAGATCAGAATTCTTTTGGGCAATTAAAAGAAAAAGATGAAACCTTTTCTGAGTACGATATTAAATAAAAAACAAAGTGAAAATAGAAATCTGTCACCCTCCTCTCTCTCCCCATTAGCTTCTACATTCATTCATTCCGGCAGCAAGCAATGAACAGAACACTGGCGCCAACGTCTTTTCAGCTACGCGTAGTCGTTTCTCGACTAAAAACAAAACAGTTCTCCAGAGTACAGCGTTTGGTTATTTATGTGATTCTTATTGGAAATGAATGTGAAGTACGGATATTAATGGATTCTGGCTCAATATCTCACTTTATTAGCAACGAATGTACAGATCGACTTCAGTTGAGAAGAAATAAAATAAATATCGTGGTGTCTGGGTTAAATTACTCAGCGATTTCCGTTCGATCTCAAGTATCCGCTACTTTGTGTAACAAGGCCCGAACCTTTGAGACTGAATTAAATTTATTAGTTGTTCCGAGAATTATGGATCTTACTCCATCAAAGCGAGTAGATGAATGCGTAGTAGGGTTAGATAATATTAAATTAGCTGATGAGCATTTTTATATTCCACAAAGAGTTGATTTATTGGTTGGAGCGGAAGCATTTTTTGAACTGTTGGAACCAGGACAAATATGTCCACCAAATTCCAATCTAATCTTACAAAATTCTGTTTTTGGTTATCTAGTGAGTGGGAGTATTTCTAACACGGAAGAAAATAAAATATATTGCCGGTTAGTCAAAGAAAGTGTTGGTTTAGAAAAGACTTTAAGAAGTTTTTGGGAAATTGAAAATGTTGAAACGGAATTAATTGAGAGTAAAAAAAAATAATGTTTGAAGAACGTTTCAAAAATAAATTTCGAGAAATTCGGAAGGACAATATGTTGTAAAAATGTCCTTAAAGGAAGATCCTAAGTGTTTAAAAAAATCTAAAGAGTTTGCACTGAAAAAATTAAACTTGTTGTGGCAACGTTGCAGTGCACATGAAGCATGTAAAGTAACATGAATTCCGTAAAAGTCGAATCCGACGCATTCTGCACGAAATCTTGAAATTGCATCCGTTTAAGATAGAGGCATTTCACCATTTGTTGCCAGCAGATTGCGAGAAAAGACAAGCCTTTGCAACATGGGTGCTCGCATAAATGGAATCCAGATGATCCAGAATGATTATTGAACATCACGGGGACAGATGAATCCTACTTTTCATTGCATGGTGACGTCAATACGCAAAACAGTAGTATCTGGGCGACATCAAACCCTCGTGCGTAGACGACCAAACCACTACATTCTCCGCATGTGATTTTTTAGTGCGGTTTGACTGCGTCCTTCATTCTAGTCCCTTTCTTCTATGAAGAGCGTTGTCCTGTATCCGGTTGGGAAACCTGCTCTGTCACTGCAGAAAGCTATCTTAGGCTTTTGCGTGACCACGTTATGCCTGCTTTGCAGGAAAGACGTGCATTATCTTCCTTCACCTTCATGCAGGATGGCGCCCCGCCTCACGTTGCTAGTTCCGTTAAGACGTTCATCCTAGACACATTCACTGAGGACAGAGTGATAAGCCGAGGATGTAAGACTGAGTTCCCCTCATGATCGCCAGGTCTTGCTCCAGCGGACTTTTTGTTGTGGGGATACCTAAAGTCTCGTGTCTACCGGAACTCTCCTGCCACTTTGATGGAACTGAAAGATGCCATTCAGTTGGTCGTTGGTGGCATCGATGCCGACATCTTACAAGCCTCACTTGCTTAATACTTTGTGGTGGCGGTCATGTTGAGCATCTTTTGCTTTAAAATAAAATGTACTATAATGTTACTGTGCTCTGTTTTCCTGATTTGTATATACCGTCTCGGTATGACGTGTGAGCGCCATCTATCGATTATTTGCTAAATGCACTTTTTTTAATGGAAATAACAAAATCCAAAGGCTCTCTGAACATATTCCCGCAAACCGCAATCTTTTTCTAGTCTTACTTTTTTATTATGATTTTTTGAAGTTTGCACGAATTTATGCCGCACCCGGTATATATATATCATTTAGAGAGAAACATTCATTTTAAAACTATCAAATTAATCAATCGCGACATTTATTTTACACGTAATTTTATGTTCTATAAAATTTGTCTTAACATTTTAAGATTTGAAAATGCCATTTTAGAAAAATCTAAGAAAAACAAAAAATGCATTTCATTTTTCTCACATTGAATTCATAGTTCCTCTCATGAGAGTGGATAACTTGGGATAATCATATGAGTGAATTCTAATTCAAATAATTATCCCAAAAAAACTATAGCCATAAACATTTTCCAATGCACGTAAATGGTTATTCCCCAGTCCCTGACTTACATGCTCTTTATTTATTTTTTCATTTTTATAAAACAGAAACATTCAATTAGAGCTGCGAATATAATTTCTAATAAATTCATAAAATTCAATGATTTTTTTAATAATTACAAAAATAAAACTTTAGAATATACAAACATTTCCAAATAATGCATGAATTTAATACACCTTGAAGAATTGTTTAAATTTCGAAATCTGGATTTGTTTACGCCGTGTGAAAACTTCCATTTCGAAACAGAAAAAGATTAAAATAAGCATTTCCCATAATCACACTGCTTCATAAAACTAAGATAAAACTATAAATAGATTTTTTATCTATTGAACGTTGTTCGTTTCCACCAATGAGTCAAGTTGAGCAAAATAAATAACAATATAAAAGTGTGGAATAATTCCTGACCTGTTAAAAAGAAAAGCTTTCTTTTTTGGCGTGTAGACATTTTTTAATCTGTTGAATCGGCTTATTGGTTGCTGTTGATAAATACCTGCTACTGTTACGCTATCTAGCATATTAAGACATTATTTCTTACATTTAATCAAGTGCTCCTTTTTGAATTTTATCTGAATAAAACACAACTTGTTTCTTTAGCAAAAATTGAAAAGTAAAGATAAAGATTATTGAAAAGTAAGTTTTCTTTCTATAAATTGATGTTTAAAGATAATTTTCAATAATTGTTAATTATTTGAAAGACTTTTTTTTTCTTGAATATATTTATTCTAATAAATATTCGAAGATTACAGTTTGTTGAATTTTCCTTTTCAGAAGAATAATAATTTAATATGATGCATTAGATTTAATTGTGAAAGTATTTCTAATCTATTACTGTAACAAGATAAGATATTATTTCTTATGTGTAATCAAAGGTTCCGTTTTGAATTACATCAATAAAAATACTTTTCTGGTGTGGTAATCTTTAAATTGCTTGCAGTATTCTTTGTAAGTTAAATCTATGTATAGAATATCTAGCAGTGTTTTAAAATATGAAATTTGAATATATGCCTTTTTATTGCAACAAAAAAAGGAGAAAAAGCTCTTTCATTGTCACACTGTTTTTGTTATGCCTTTGTTGTAATTTATATGTAAATGACGAATTAAATAATTTATCATCTGAAACAGAAGTTAATTCTAAACTAATTTCAGTGCATTTTCAAAAAATTAACCTTTGTTTTATTCTAATCTAAATTATCCCAATATATTGGGAGTTCATTACTTCCGAAAATTATTACTTTTTGCTCCTCTCGTGTGTTATTTCTGCCAGTTCTGTACAAAGCTGAGGGATTTCCGTTTCTTTCTATCTGCCGTAAACACTGATAATTTAAACGTCCCAAAGGGATTAACCCTTTGGGAAGATAAAAATGTATAAGAGATATGTAAGCAAATAAAGATCTTAAATGTAATAAAATATTTGAAATTAGACACGGTAAAGTTAGAAATATGTCACGTTTCTTCCGCCCGTTATTTATCACTTCCTGTCTCCAAAGTTTAAGAATGAAGGACATCATTTTTTTTCTTTTTTATCAACCGCAAATGGGACATTTGCACTAGAATTTGAAGTAAAATATTTTATGATGAATTTTCTTTATTCAGAACATACATGTGTGTTAACCTATACTTATTCTAACTCTCTTATGATTGTTTATAAATAAACCTTAAAAATATTCTGAATAGTAAATGTACTCGTACAAAAGAAATATTTTTTATCAGTATTGCGAATAAACATTATTTTATATTCACAGCCACACCCAATATTTGCGATTATAGTACTTTTTCTTGGAGAAAACCAAAGTAACATCTATTGTAGAAAGTATGAAAAAAATTTCGTAGCGATAACTCGTTGGTTGCAAGTGTATTTTTTAACAATAAATTGGAGATTGTGATAACTTTCTTTCTAATGAAGAAATAAAAACTTGTCAAAATTGAGTTTATTAATATTAAAGGAAACAATTCTTAATCTCAGGTTCTCATGGTTTGTTTAACTCAAAATTAAAATACTGTTACTGAAATCGTCATGTATTGATTATTTTTCTATAATTGAGATATATCTGATGATATTAAATACTAGTTGTTGAATATTAGCACCCCGTAACTATAGATGAGAGTCAAAATGGCTCCGCGTTGTTCATTTTAGCTCTGATTATCACATGGTATTTTGTTCTTGAATGTAATCAGCTCCTCGGTACCTTCAAATTGCTCTTTATGCAATATGCTGGAAAAAGTCTAAGTATGAAACGTGCGTATAACCGAGTAATTCTTTTTCAAAGTTTTTGTTTTTATTTATGGTGTCATTGAATCCATGTCTCAGAAACTGCTTTTAATTTGAATAATGCAAAAAGAAAAAAGAAATATTCTTGAAATAATATTTTAATTATTTAAGAACATAATATTGAATTAATATTATGTTCTTCTTCTTTTTTGTTAAATTCTAACAGTTATTAACATCAATGTAATTTCGAAATATCTAAATAAAGTTTCGGATTCGCGTCCCTTAGGTTGCGAGTTCGAACCCCGCCGGCCGAAGATTCCCCGCGTGCTTGGTGGCTGACGCGCGTTAAATCTGTCGTGGTCACAAAGTCCTCCATGTCGAGAGTAATACCACTGGGGGTACTGGATCAGGGGTGATGGTTCCCTGATTCAGGTCTAAATTACGATCTGTGTTTGAGTGAATGAAATGCGTGAATGAAGTCCGCCCCGTAAAAAGGGTTGTGACGTGTGTGTAGCTAAGTCGTTCTCTTGGCCATAGATGGCGCTACTATAGAAGCAAGAGGCGCTCCCCCCAGGCTTAAATCCACTGTCTTCGAACAGCGGGCTTGCCAATGGCAAGTGCCATAAGAAACAACAACAACACTGATATAATGGTACTAATATATACTTGAACCTTTTAACTTTGAATTTTGTAATTGCAAAGTTTTGTTTGATGTATACCTGATTCTCCAAATAAAAGGTAATTATTCTAAACTTCCCAAACTAAAAAGCAACCAATTTCATTGTTGATTATAATAAACCCATTTTGTTCAGGGAATCATTTCTCCAGTAAAACATATAAAACTAAATGGAAAGGAGATATTGTATAAAAATTGTAATTCAGCATCTATTCTTCGGTAGCTGTACACCCAATATAAACATTCTCCGACTCATCGGAATATAAGACACACATAGATGTAATAGAAAGACAGTTTATTGAAAAAGTACTAAGAATACGACTCTGCAAAAATATATGTCGAATAAATATTTTTATGGTAAAAGTTTGAATAAATTAATTAAATCCATTGACATTTTTAAAAAGGAAAAGAATTACATTTGAAGAATTATAGGCATTCCATCTCAGTCCGAAAATATTTTAAAACGAGTTCTTAAATATTTTAAACCTTTTAACTAATAATGGTATGCATAGACCCCATTTATATTAAAATTTATAACAGAAGAGCTGAGGCTTAATATTGCAGTTTGAAGATACTTGAATTTGAAGGAAAATGAGCGACCGTGTTCTCCCCGAAACTTTCTAGTACACTCGTTAATAAAATATTACCCATTATTATTAGAGTTAAAAGAATTAAAAATTATTAGCCGTATGCCATTCTCAAAGAAAATCGCGTAAGAGTCAATTAATACGCAATCTTTAGTGATTTCTAGCGATTAATCGCTAGTGTGTGGTTAATACACAAGCGTCAGAATATCGAAAATGTATTTTAGATGCATTTTTTCTAACCTAATGAAAACTAAAATTTCGTACATATCTTCAACGGTAGTAACAAGACGGCTTATCAAATTTCATTTATTTAAATCATTACATTGTTTATTGTGTTTATATGCATTTGTTGCTATTGCGTTTATATGTGTGCGAAAATTCAAACCGATTGACGGCGATAGATTTGATTTAAAATTTGATAAGAATCTGCATTTTATATACTAAACGTATGTACCAATTTTTTTAATCCAGTTCTTTACGTTTTGTGATTATAGTGTTCATTTATAGTCGGACAAATTTTTCTGAATTTATCTCGTTCAAAATTTTATAGAAATTTGCGAACTAAGTGCACAGACCATATAACTAATTTCATCCGTTTATTTCAAAGTGTTTTTGAGTCATTGTATTCACAGAAGTGCAAATTAAATTCCAAAAATATGATTTTTTTTTGGACTCGGTGAGGTTTGAATCGCGAAAATTTGTCAAAATCTCGAATGCGATTTTTTTTTCATGATGATTGCATTATACGTATTTTCTTTGTAAATTTCGGATGCAAACAAATAAAAAAAAGGACACGAGTCATTTTTTAGTGTCTTGTAAAAACAAAACAAAAAAAACAAGTAATTTTTTTTAGTGTCTTGTGAATATTCTGAAGGATTTCTCGTATAGTGAAGAATATAATAATATGACATTTTAAATATTGCCATAAACGGGAAGATTTGTAATTTTGTTGCAGAAGTTGTTATTGATAAAAAATTATAATGAATTTCGTTCTTAAAATCTTGATAAATTTGTATTCGAAAGGGAAAATGTGGAAATAAGCGCAATCAATGCTATCGAATTTCAATCTTGCTAAAGCGACAAACAAGATTTCGCCTCATTTCTGATAAGAAAATTCAAGTCAGCTTTCTTTAAGCTGATCGTGCAAATAGTTTTGAAAGCTGTGAGCATGTAACGATTTTTGCTGCGATGGGAAATTTTATGATTGTGTAGCTAAAAGCAACTAAAAAACGATTCAGCCATTGTGATTATGAAAGATGATTTCATTCGGTGAATTGGTTTTAAATAGCAAGGACATTTTGTTTGGAAATCAGTTATATCTAAAACGAATTGCTGATAATTGTCTTCATAACAAATGTAGAAATCAATCATTGCCATATTATTTAAATAATTAATAAGTATGATAAATTTTTAAAATTTTACTGTTAATTTCTCTTTTAGAAATAGTGCAACGTTCCTTCATCACGTTATAAAAAAGAAACTGTTTCAAAAACTTTCACACTGAGGCAACTGATATAAAATTTAAAAAAAATTGCTCCACATTTTCAAAGAGCCAACTATGGAGCTAGAGTAAATTTTAGAGTATAAAAAAAATGTGGAGATAAAATGTAATTGAATGAGTTTGTTTCAATCATCTGCTCATTTTTAACTTATAGAAGCTTAAAATTTAAAAAAAATCTAAAAGTAAGAATTTTATTTATTTAGAAAACCCCCCCGCTTCATATATAATATTTGATTTAAAAATGTCTTTTGTCCTAGTCGTGTCCTCTTGGTTTTTAAGTCTCAGAAAAAGAAATATATCAACAGTTCATTTTAAATTAGATAAAATTATTTTCTTAAAGAGTTGTAGCTTGTTACGAAATAGCCGAGCATTATCATTTTTTTTAATAAAATCATGCAAAATAGGATGGAAATGTTAATTTTATAATTTTGATGACAGATAAGAAATTTAGTGTGTGTTTCTTCCATATTTCTGAGCATCCGGATGGTAATATTGAGGGTCTTTTTGAAGGAATGTAAACTTGGTGTTATTTGTGTAATAGATTACGGAAACGAGTGATTGTAATACATTGGGATAGCTTGATAATTTGCACTCACTATAATTTTATTACTGTAAATAATGTATCTAATTTTATATAATTATATTTTAGTTGTAATAAATATTTGAAAATTCAGTCTGTAATTTAAGCATCACTGAACCATATTTGCAATAACATCATTCAGGTGATCATTATTCATTTGTTGTTGACATATTGAGAATTGAACGATTGTTTTTATGAGAATAGAATTGAAAAATATAATCAAATATTTGTAATCAAGCTTTGATTGTTTATATAATTAAGATGAAAACATTACAGAAATTTCATTAAACTATGTAATGAAACTAAGTGCAGACACTTCGGACTCAGAAAAGTGGTAACTTTCACGTTATAAATTAATGAAAATATTAAGTAATATACAATTTTATTTTCGCATAAGATTTCTCGAAAGTTCATTATAGGTTTCAAACAAAACACGAATTTCCACATAGCATTCATTTGATAAAAAGACACGTGATGTTTAATAATCTTAAAAATATTGACTAAAATTATGATTTTTTCAAATTAATAATCTGTTTAACAGATGTTTTTGAACTGATAAAACCTATGTTAAAATCTTATGATTGTTAACAATTTTATTATTTAAAAAACACCTTATTCTAGTGTACCGAATCACATCTCATTCCTTATTAGGTTGATAGTTGTTGAATTTAAGTTGTTATTAAATCTTGGAAATTATCATATCGTAATTAAAAAGATTTTATTCGTTGAAATCCCCACTAAGTTTTAAATAATTTTCATTCGATGAAAAACTTCATATTGGAGAGGAGGAAGGTATTCCGAATCTGAACTTGCGGAATGTTAATATATATTTTTATATCGTAAATTTACTGCATATAAGAAAAGATTTGATAAAAAACTTTTTCAGTAAAGATACAATATAAATAAAATTTAATAAATATTAATTAGAGCGATATCTTTATTTAATTTCTCTTAGAAGGCAACTGAAATTCAATCCGCTGGAATTCCGACATTTCTCTGAATATTAATTTGGAGTTTTTATATTGCCTATATTACTTCGAAATTATGAAAAAAAACATGCTATGTATCGTTCATGTACTATTACATATCGCTAATTTCAATAGCTCATATTTTCTCAAACATTCAAAATGTTTGTTGCAAATTTTAACGTAATATTTTGGTCTCATATTATCACGTATATTGTAAGTTTCGTATATTTCCGCTAAAAATTCTGTATTTTCTATAAAAGATGTTTACAAATATATTGGGATTTTTTTTAAAAAAAAATTACATTGCTCTTAATATCCATGCTACATCTATAAAAGCACATGTGAATATTTAACATCCGGAACAAAGCCATTAATAGAAGTTTTAAGTCATTATTAGATTTCTTTGAAACATAACAAGGTCAAATAATTTTCATCAGCAATTTCTAGCAACATGATTATCCTCGTTTGGAGTTTAAAATTCCGTTTCTAATGACCTAAAACTTTGCATTTTTGAAATGAATGTGATTTAGCCTTTCAGGAATTATGATCGTTTAAATTTCTGAAGTTTCTTTGACGTTGTACCTCGAGAATCATCGCGAAAATTAATTTTTCTGTTATAAAGAACTTGGTTGCTTTTGAAATAGTAACTAAATTCTTTTGGGAACTTACCGATTACAAAACTCATTAGAAATATGCATGAAATGATTAGGAATCTACCTGGAGTTTAATTTTGGAAATTCCAAGTCTAATTTTTTTATATTCCTCTGCCTGCTTTCACTTGATAAATATTATGGCAAAATCAAACGTATGCATAATATAAAAATCATTCCTTGTAATGTGAAATGTTTTTCTTCCAGAATGGCTGCTCAGAGTTCGACTGTCGTGAAAGAAGTAGTTTTTCAGAAAAAATCCGAAACACCAGAGTACAAAGTCAAAATAATCTGGTTCAATGTAATATTTTTCATTTTTCTTCATGCAGGCTTCCTTTATGCGCTTTACTTGAGTTTCACGTCAGCCTGTTGGAAAACTTCTCTATTCGGTAAGTATTTGATTGTGATATTATGCGCTTAGCATAAATCCAATCATAAAATTATCAGTTTATCTGTAAACATTGCTTGGTTTGCACATTAATCCCATGAACTTTAAGTCGCCTCTTTTGACATCGTATGTAAAAATCCCAAAATAAAAAAAAATTTGAAACAAAATTCCAATTTTAGATCATTGAGAACTAGTTTCAACTTTCTTAATATAGACATTATTGATGACAGCATTAAATTTATTTGCTGTCAGATTCTTTTAAGACGTCGGAATAATAGTAAAAGACATTAAAATAGCTTTATTAAAATATAGATAATTCAGAAATTTATTACTTAGTGTTGGCAACAGAACAGAACATCAACACATTTTCTCTTGTTACATCGTTTCGATAAATTTCATTTAAATATTCTACTTATCAGAAATAGTTTCTATTCCTAATCATAGGTAAGTTGCGCTTTTCGACTATTGACAAATATGTAACACCTTTTAAACGTGATCCTGCTACTTTCTTCTATTAATTCATTTAATGCACAGTGAATTTCAAAATGGCTAAAGGAAAACATGCAGGCATTTCGAATGAAAATGATGGTAAGTATGATGTATTGTGCATGCAAACTGTAGTCTCACTGCAATGACTTAAAGACCATCATTTGATAAGAAATTTAGATAAATCTTTATATTAAAACTAAGCGTTTGTATTGAATAAATTTCGGATATCTAATTGCTCAGCATGATTGATGCTTCACAGAAGGTTTAGATTTGTAATTTTTCAAATGAATTGAAAAATGTTACTGGCAAAAATCTACATCGGCCTTTTTTCATATCTCTAAGATTCTTTCCCAATTTTATTCAAACTGTTCTTTGGCCACTTCTTCTCCGGTCCAAATGCTTTCTTGAAATATCGACGTTATTTCTTTCACAATGAAGTTTAAAATTTCTTTATTATGCCTGTGATCATTGTGGTTCCTTAAAACTTATTACAACAATATTTTTAAATTTAAACTATATTTTTCAACTGTATTTTTAAATTTTAAAATATTGCTTTTTTATTAAATGCTTTTTTATATATTTTGAAAACACTTTTTAAAATATGCATGATATTGAATATTTTTAAACATAAAAATAATGCTTTTCCTTATCATCCACACCTGTTGCAACAGTTTTATACTATAAATTCAAAAAATATGAGATTAAAATTAAAAAAGAAGAAACTATGAAGACAGAATCTAAGAAACATAGAATTCCTATATTTCGTCCAAAAATTTAGATGCCTTCCCATGATCGGAAATAATATCATAATTGAGAATGATTTTCCTTCTGTTTTTGTATGTACAATTGCAAAATTTGTGCATTTAAGCAAGTCGGAAAATATAAACGAGACCCTTTGCACATCATCTCTTTATATAATTTCCTCGTCCTTTTAAGAACTCAGACAAAAGCTGGCATATATATTTAATTGCACATCGATGGTTTGACATTTAAATTTTCTACGCTTCTGTAAAGAAGTGAAATTGCGGTAAAACGGTTTAATATTCATCCACCATAATTTTATAATATATTATCACTCAAAATTTATCTGAATGCCATCATTAAGATGAAAAATTTTTAAATGCATCTACCTTTATTTTTATATAATTTATTGCTGATTGGACATTTTCACTTTTGCTTTTCTTACACAGAAAAAGGAACTTTATTTATACATTTGTTTATTATTAAAAATTGGCTAGTAAAATTGTCATAATTTCTTTAAATATTTACCTAATTTTGTTTATGTTTTATCACTTTTATATTTATAAAATGCCCAATTGTCTAATTTTAAAAGGCTGTCTTTTTATCTTTAATTTGTAGAGGCAATTTAATTTGTAGATTGTAATTTGTTTGTTGTTAATTATAATCAAAGCCATTTAAAGTTTTATTAATTATGTTATTCATGTGATTAATTTTTTTTGGAACATGTTTGTAAAAAATTATATGGTTACTATTTGGTTTTTGTCTTCATTCAAAATTTTAAAATATATTAAATCTCATATAAAACTAAGAAAAATAAAATATATGCTTAATTTTTTTACTCTATCAAACAATCTTTGCTGCCCCTTAAAAAAATGAGCTAAGGCAGCAACAAAATTTATTGAGTAAGAATTTTCTTTACATGTTTATCACTTATATGCCACTTTTATATATTTAACCATGTCGGCTTTGAAGATGCACATTTAAAACCTGTCAATGCAAGACTCATTTTAGATCAAAATTCAATGACTGTAATTATTTTTACCAATCTATTATCTTTTTACCATTCTATTACCAATCTATATTATTCTATAAATGAAATATTATTTATTTGGTAACCGTTACTGTCATATCATCAAATTTAATTTTGATCCGATCTGACTTTTGTGTGTCAATATCTCCTTTGAAAGAATTAAGACGAAATATCTTGTAAGGTATTTCGAGAAATTATTTATCTCAAAAATATAAGTCCAACGTAATTCAAATAACAATACTTGCAGGCAGTAGTAAAAGAATGATCTTACATGTCCCACAATTCTCTTATTTTAAATAATTAACTGCTAGATTCTCGATGTTGTCAGTTTTCACTTCTTTTTGCTTTCGCAGGCACTATTCATAATAATGACAAACCTCTTAAAATTGAACGCATCCGTTCTTCTATTTTCTCATGGTGAATATAGAAACTCTATTCTTTTCATGATGTGTGTTCTAGAATGGAAACTCTAAATATGTTCTAGAGTGATGCTGAGATGTGGCAACAATATCTTTTTCCCTGTAGGTTAATTGATATAAAATAGGAATTAGATGGGAGGAGCAATCTCGGATATTTTCCTTATTTTAAATTAGATCAAAAGCACGAATTCCTTTCCAAGAAATTTCTCGCACACTTTCATTATATTCTAATTTAACTCGATCGAACCGAATTTCAAAATGGCTCTCGATAGAATATCAAGAACACTTTGAAAAGTGTTAAGTGTCAAAGATCCTGTAACGATACAAACTCTTAGCAGATTCATATTATGGTTTAAGCTTAAATACCAAGATTTATTGAGAATAGAAGCCTTATCCTTAAAATTTTAAGACACATCTTTTCTACTGAAATGAGCGTACATGAATTCGTTTCCTTTTTCACTAGTTTTATATCTGTTCCAGCTTTCATTTATGCACATCTTGGTGGATTGGGTGTTACAGCAGGAACACACAGACTTTGGTCTCATAGATCATATAAAGCAAAGTTGCCACTAAGAATTCTACTCTCCTGTTTTCTTAGTATTGCGGCCCAAGTAAGTTTTTGTAACTTATAAACCATTTTAAATGTGTTTCTGATATATTAG
This sequence comes from Argiope bruennichi, assembly GCF_947563725.1. NCBI lineage: Eukaryota > Metazoa > Arthropoda > Arachnida > Araneae > Araneidae > Argiope > Argiope bruennichi. The sequence goes on along the minus strand of NC_079157.1, from coordinate 109,265,798 downwards.
CATAATACTTATTATAAAACCAATTATCTCGTAGCAAGATATCTACAAATGGTGTAGAGATCATCGGATTCATCACAAATTCACTGAGACCAATGCAGATCCACATAATATCAAGCGTGGTTTCTTCTTTGCTCATATAGGATGGTTGATGTGTAAAAAGCATCCGGATGTAGTAGAGAAAGGAAAATCTATTTACCTTGATGATTTATTGGCTGATCCAGTTGTTAGATTTCACAGAAGGTAAGAATTTTTTTTTTATTTCTATCCTTGGCATAAAGCTTTTTGTTGGTATATTATTAAAACTACACCTCATATTTGACAGCAACTCAGAATGATTTTTATTGTACTCCAGAGAAGAACTCAGTCAGCATTGATTTGGCGATCTAACATCTTGTGAACATCAGAGTAGGAATTTTTAGTTGCGAATTACTAAAGTAATTTAAAAATTAAAGCCTAAATTTTTCAGAATTGATTAGCAGTATTATGTCAAGAGATTTTCTTAAGTTAACGATAATTAAAAATAAACGCTCCTAAGGTGGTCCTCTTTCTAATTTTATAAATCGGATATTAAATATGAATTAAGAAAAGACAGCATCCAATCTTCAAATTCCAAATTATTAGCTAAAATGCTGCTGTTAGACACAGTTTCATAATATCAAATTTCAATCAAATTATGGTTTGGTACATGATGAAAATTATTCTAGTCACATATGGAAGTTCGCCGCTCCACAGATATTTAAAAAAATTAAAAATTCGCTAGATAAAAACAGTGATAGGACAAACTTCATATCCCTCGAAGTAGACTTTCTCGGATTTTACTGATTTATAGGCGTGTAGACAAACGAAATGCAGTAATAGATAAATATAGACTAAACTCACAGAAATATTCAAGAAATAGAATGTACTATAATTTCACATTCAGTTCTTTTACACAGCAAAATTAAAAAGGATATATAAATTATAACACGAAGTCTCAATTTCATCAGGATGGAACCACTCCACAAATCGAAAAAATCTATTATTATTATTCATCACGATTGAAATAAATTATCAGGAAAAATTATTGTCATAAAAAAATTATGTACCTTTATTTATTTTAGAACTTAATATATATTACTAAATTACTTCCTCAACACATCTTGAGGCCTAAAATATTTCCTGCAGCCTAACATATTTTTTTTCAAAAGTTGTGATTAGTTTCTTGTTACAAGAAATCTATTAGAAATTTCATCGACATTTTTATCCTATTTAAATCGAAATTTCGATAATTATTTAGGCGAAAAGTTCACATTTAATTGATTAGTCCTTTTACTTCGATATCTATTCTCAGGCATTGTCCAAACTTTATATCATTTCAAAGTTTCTTGATTTTCTGGCAGTTAATAAAATACTCACTCAGTTTGCAAAGAAATGCAGATTAGTATTTCTAAAAGCGTTAACTCATTCAGCCATATTTTTTTTCTCCAAACAATAAAAAGAAACCTATTTTGGGAATGATGCATCTAATTTTTCAGAGTACAAGAAGCTAGTTTAATAAAATCATCGAAACATTAATACAAAGTCTCTTCGCCTCTTGTTTAAAAGAAATACCACAAAATTTATTTTATTCATAAGATGACTTCATTTTCATAATATTGTTGAGAGATTCATGACTCATTCATAAATTGTTTAAAGCAAGTAAGGTTATGTAACATTTTTAAATGCCACTTTCCTGCTATTATTTTAAACATAATGTTATTTTGCAGGTTTTATTTACTTATGGCTCTCTTTTTTGCTACCATCTTGCCAACTATAATACCTATGTGGTGTTGGAATGAATCTATGCGGAATTCATTCTTTATCGCTTTTGTGGCGAAACACTGCTACCTTCAGAATGTGATTTTTCTGGTGAATAGCGTTGCCCACTCATATGGTGACCAATCTTATGATAAGTACATTGAAGCCAGAGAAAATATTCTTATTGCTTTCATGGGTTTGGGAGAAGGCTGGCACAACTACCACCATGTCTTCCCATGGGACTATTCTACAAGCGAATGGGGCTATAAATTAAACTTTACAAAAGCATTCATAGATTTCATGGCATGGATTGGGCAAGCTTATGATCGGAGATCTGCTCATCCTCAGATGATCAAGAATAGAAAATTGAAGACTGGAGATGGCACAAGAATGGAAAAAGGAGACGAGTGAGAAAAGTAATTCTTCTGCACTTGATAGCTCCGAAGAAATTCTTTTTTTATTTTCGCTCCAAAACTTACTCATAGAGTACTAACTCCGACTGTACAATCTTAACTCCAAATCATTATGTTGTTATTAAAACGTGTTGGTAGAAGTAATTATCTTTTTTTTTATCCAAATTATAAAATGTCTTCTCAGAAATTTTGAAAGTTTGGTTGAAGATGCATTTTTTATACTTTCAATAAATTTTTTTTTAAAAAAATTCAATCCTTCTTTTCTGCAAGTTTGTTTTTAAGCACCGTTCACATGATTCCAACTATTACACGCAATAGAACGCCAAGCCTACTTCAGGAACACCACGAGATCAGAAAGGGACATTGGCAAATAGTTGTATCATCGGGACAACTATTTACCATTGTCCAGTTCGGGTCACGTGAAATTCCTGAATAGGTGTGACCTTCTACTGCGCGCAATAGTTGTCCTCGTGTGTACTCTGCTTTATACTTGGCCACAATGGTGAGTAATTTATTTCCAAGTTAGAGTTTGGTATCTGAAGTAATCGCAATTGGTAGATCAAGAAGACATCAATTTTAAATATATGGTTTCCAATACTATGATTGCAATCTTTTTTTACATCAGCCGGATGTTTTGAAGCATCTGTTACATTAAAATATTTAGATTGATTTTTAATGCAACTTTTGTGGGATTAAAATTTGAAGCAGTCAGACCTCCATGTAATTTTTAGCTGTAACCTGATTATGGTTCAAAGTTGCACCCTTTTCCGAAATAGATTTTTCTTTACTTAAACTAGAATAAAATTTATTTAAATTGTACTTTGAATTTAATATTCAGGTTCAACTGCCTTCGAGTGTGTTCAATTAAATTTTGTATGAAATTCCATTTCAAATTGTTATTTTTGTGCTTTCAATGTTCGGTGATGTTTTTTAGAATAAAGTTGAGATATATATTCAGTTAGAATCCTATTTGGAAAAAGTTAACCATTTGTGTATGCCAAAACCTTCATTAAAAATGTTTTTTGTTATTATGTAACACGTTATTTGAAAGTAAATGAACTTCAGAAATTCTGGATATCTAAACAAATCAGGAGATTGAAATCAGAAATGATGAACCCCCAATTTTCTCATAACTGGAGTAAATATATATGAAAATTAATAACATCGATTATAAAAACTGGAGGGGACCGAATCTACTGCATAGCAACCTTTTACAAGTGTAAATCATCTTTTTCCAAATAGATACCTGCTCAGATTAACTAAATTCGTGGTTTTGGCCACACTTGTTCCTCGGTACACTATCATACATATATAATTACTTGCAAAATGCAGATCTGCTTTCTATTGAGGAATTGGTTGTAGATTCCTTAATGAATTTAAAAAGTGTCGCCCTTTTCTATAGAAGACCAAGATACTAAGAAGGAACTACATCATGTTTCTATGAAGACATGATGCCTTTTATCAACCTTTGAATCTAGGAATTATGGAACTGCCTATATAGTGGAGAAATGCATAAAAAGATAGACTTATTAAAATATGATGAAATTAATTTTATTAATTGATTAATGATAAAACATTAAGGGTTGTTAGGTTTAGCCAATCATAGAAAGAAAAAATAAATTGTAATAAAAATTAGAAAGTGTGCGTTATTGAAAAAAAAACTATAGGTATAGAAAAAAAGTACATACGATTTAAACTATCTAATTAAAAAATTGTAATTTTTTGGAAGATTTTGAGAGCGATTATTACGAAATTAAGAATGAAAAATTCGTTATCCTTGCGTTATTTCAATTATGAGAAGTCTGGAATGTAAAGATTTAAATCAAGTTTTATTCCTTTAGATAAAGTTTTCTATCAATTAAAATATATTTTCTTTGTGCAAATGAAAATACAAATATACTAACGGAAACAAGACTAAAAAATTACAACATTTTCTTAATTAACATTCTTTGACTTAATGTATCATATACTCATGAATTTAGAATGTTTTTAAGATGTTTATGGTAAATGTTTAACATTTATTGTGCTTCTCTGCAAGTCATACATTTTGTGACTACGAGGACAATAGAATCGCATTTCTTTTAAGATTGTCTACACATCTTTCCCTATTACTAATTTTTGGAAATCTTTTACATCATCCAGTTTTTAATATTATGAAAAACACACCTCTTAAATTTGGATTTCTAATTATTAATTCCTTACTAAACACTGAATATGAATTTTTTTAAAAAAAAATTAGAATGCGAGAAATCTTTTCACATGTCAGAATAATAATAATAATAATAATAATAATAATTTTGAAATTGGATAAACATAATTTTTCTATGCTTAATTAAATTACTGAAATCTTTAAAATATTTTATTCTACTTAAATTAAATACAATTTAATATAAGTGTGCATACATCTACTTTTAATTTAAACAACAAAAAGGATAAAAGAGATCCAGCTGTTTAGAGGGTTAATTCTAATATCACAGTATTTCCGTGTCAAAACTTTTAGTTTTGAACTCGTCAATGTTTTAAAACGTTGCGTGATAAAGAATTAATTAAAATTCAATTATTGCATCTGTTGATCTAACTGATAATTTTTTTAGCATTTACAATCTTTGTTTTTAATTTAATTTCGAAAGGGTTTTAAAATACTGGAAGTATAACATTTCTTCATTTCTTTTGATTGCTTGGATATCTTGAACAATTTCAGGGATTGCAACAAACTGGTGGAAAGATGTGGGTTTCGCGGCCAGAGAGTTCCAGGTTTGAAACCCTGATTCCACCGAAACACTGCCGTACAAGAATGTATAGTGCGCTTTAAATCCAATAGGGCCGAATGTCCTAACGCTAATTTGTTGCAAAAGTTTGGAAAAGAGGTGTTAGCTCAAGTGTCGTTCTTCTCATTTGATCACAGCTCAAAATCACGATGCGTGTTCTAAAATAATTCTAATATTGTTGGAAACGGGACATCAATTTGCGAAAACTAAACAAAATGACTAAAGGCCAACATTTTACTTTATACTTTTATGACAAAACATTGATAGAATTTTATACTAGGATCGAAGAATCCTCATATTGCAAGAATATTAAGGAATGCGAGTCGCATGCACATGTTTTAATATTAATCATGTTTTAATATTAATTCATATTTTAATATTAATATTCATTAATTAATATTAATATATTAGGAGACAATTAAAAGGAAATCATCACTATTATAGAAATCACCTCTAACTTTTACAGTTGGAGGTGAAAAATTCAACAACTGTAACATTTGAGGAAAACAGATGGACAGATCAAGACTATGCAATGCACATGTGAATTCATGGAATCACATTTTTTCATTGTTATTGAACAGGCAGAGACAGTTATTAGAGATAAACTGTTCATTCTATCACTCATAAAATATTTAGTACTACCTTAACCCTGCAAAGTATTGTGTCCATTGAAATAGCAGAGTATTAGAAAAGATGAGAGAGCTGGTGAATTAAGTTATTAAGTTGTTTCTGATTAATGATATCATTGAGCCAAATGTATAAAGCAAACTGTAATAAGTGATGTCTTATGAGTCTGAACTATCACAGCCTTCAAAGAAGTATGAAAAGTAAGAGGTGTACGTGGAAAAAAATTGAAAGTTAAAACACAGACACCACAAAAATTATTGGTTCTCCCTGAATCATCATCATAATGTTATAATCCCGAAATTTAATAGAAGCGTTATTATTCCAAAAAGGGGAGGATAAAATATGTTAATGATGCACTTAATGTTAAACATTTTGAAACTTAGGATCGTTTTGGAACGAAGGTACCATATAAGAAACTTTATTAGAAATGTAATCATTCGTAAAAGTGATTTGAGTTGGCGAAATATCATAATCTATTGTAAATCCATTATATTTTTCAGACGATAGAGGAGAATAATTTTGGGCATGCTAAATAAGGACAACAAATTCTTGTGAACTAAACCATCAGTCACTAATCTAAAAGCGACAGAATTCTATGCAATAATAGAAGGTATTTTTTTCACATCTATTTATGAATAGACTTTCTTTGAGTGTCGAGGGTTTCTGAGAAGCTTAGTTGCATTCTTTACAAGGCCCAGTTGCAATAGAAGCCTCATTAAGAAGCTGAACCGACTCATATTTGCAAGCAACTGTAACCGATACATCAGATTCAAAATAATGTTTAAGATCTCTTGTGTCGTATTGAATTCCGACAGTTCTTAGCGGTCCCTATACCTCAAAAGTGTGGATGTACCAGATGCAAGTATAGAAGTTCTGATAATTTTTCAGAGAAATGTCACTTTTCTTTAATTTTTACAGCAACTCTGTCTTTTGGAATTTTTCTAGCAGGACGCTAGTGAAAGAGAGGAATATGTTCTCTTTTATAATTGACCTATTATTCTTTAGATATATGTACATTCAGTTTCGTTGTATAGTACTATACAACGAGTCTCGATGCAAATAGCATTTGAGTGGCCAAAATGCCGATACTTCAAAACTCTTAAAAGATTTGGACTGTAAGGTCTTGGAATAATTTAATGTAACCGGTCTTTATACATTTTGGCAGTTTTGGGAAGAAATGTTAAAATTATATCCTTTATGTTAAGTGCTGCCTATTTCGCCTACTAGCAGTACGGCGAATATAGTTACTCCCTAAACCTAAGCTGTTTATGAGATATAAGAAGCAAAAAGAGTGGTGAATGTTAAGAGTTAAGAATGTTCTCCTTGCCAATTCAAGAAATCGAGAAGCAAAATCAGAAAATGTGGAACTCCACAGTAAAATATACAAAATTCATAGTAACTCTTTCGCCCCCCCCCCATATTCAAAATGCGTTTCATGTTAAATATATTTCTAGATATTAAATTTTCATATTCTCAAAGTAGTAAACAAAGGCAAAAGAGCTGAAACATCATTAATGTCATGTAGGGAAACATAAAAACAATTTTCCAATTATTAAAGCAACATGTTGACTGAAAATATAGACATTTTTCTGCTGTTAGTAGTTGAACAACGATCTGGAAACGAATGGATGCTGATGTTTCTACTCTTAAAACAAGGAAAATGCAATTTTCTTTAAGTAATTACTTAGTGTACCTATATAACCAATTGAAAAAAAAATTGCAGCATGTTTAAGAGATTTCCCAAAGAAAAAACATCCATAAGCCATTGAAGCAGCTGTACTTTTTTTTAGCTGTATGTGTATTTTTTTTTAGTAAAGATTGAGATTTTTTTATGTTACATGAAAACTTTATCCAGATTTAATATAGATATTGCAAACTCTAATGATAAAGCTATCAGCGGTTTTTTGAATTGCGGTTCGTAAATATGTATTTAAACAGTTGTCTGGCTCGTGATTAAAGTCATAACAACGGAGCAATTTATTTTCACTTCTACGATAAAGAAACAATTGCTTCATAACTTATAGCAAATACAGGACACAGAGCTGAGCCTTTGGATATTAAGTAAGTTATATCACATATTTTTCAAATAATGATACATTCCTTAACATACATTAAACAGTACACTTTTCTATTGAAAAGGGTATTTCCTATTTGATGATTTTGTAGAAATGTTATAAAAATTAATTTTGAGAAAAATGAATAACTATGAAAGAAGATGGTTATTTGTTATACATAAATATAACAAATGCTTTTGTTATATTTATGTATGCAATTTAATTTAGAAAAGGATTATAGATGTACTTATAATCTTATTTATATAGATATTTAAAATCTCTAAATCTCGAATATATTGATATATCGAAGATTTTTAGAAAGAAGAAATATCAAAAGTTCAAAAATTTGAAGCCAATTCCGATAAAGTATAAAATATTGTTAACTTTATCAAGTAAAGTAAAATTTTTATCAATGAAAAACCAAAACAGAAAAAAATAGCAAAGAAAATATCTACAATGACTCAATTTGATATGTTTAAATTTTAAACGTGCTGAAATTTGAACTGAAATTGGCTCAAGTAGCTCTAAAGAAATGCAACAATTCTAAGAGGTTTTTTAATGTAAATTACTGTACATGAATATTAAAATGTTAGCTTATATTCTAGACAGTAAATGCTGAAATGATAATATCTGGATACACAAATTAATTTTAACATTGATAAAACAGATAAATTAATTAAAGAGTTAAATAAAAATTTCGTCAAAAAAGCATTTGATAAATTTTAGGCTAAAATTATCATTAAACAATTGATTAAAAATCGAAGAATTATTTTATAGGATTTAAATTGATTTTACTGAAATGCTATTTATTTTTAATTTTAAGATAGTGTAGAAATAATTTATATGGGATGATATGTTCTGAAGTTATGGCATTTGAAATACCCCTCCTCTTCCCTTTCACATAAACTAAAGAAATTTTTTTAATAGAGCCAGTAATCCTCTGAAGGAGTAAGGAATGTAAGCGCCAGATTGATTCCGTTAAGGAAAATGAAATTGTATGAGGTTCAAACAAAAGCGCAAATGGATATGCGATTTTATACATATAAAATTAGCCGCAGTACCTGCTCCTCTACTTAAGCTTATTCCGGTTCTCCTAAAAGAATATTTTCTAATTTTATATTCAATCCGTTAAAAGTTTTTAAGATATTTGGCTTTAATAATAATACACTCTAAAAGTATAAAATATATGACAATTTTAATTCCGTCTTTTGATACATAATAATTCAATAAGAATTGACAAATTTAGCAAATAAAATAAAGTCGGATTCGGTGAATTCAAGACAAAATGACAGTGAAAATAAGACGAATTATAAACAATCTAGAAGCATTAAAAATTTTTAAAGTATTAAAATATGAAACAAAATCAGATAATGCAACAATTAGGAAAAAACCATGTTTAGCGTTTAATTATATGTGAATTTTTAAACTTTTGATTTCACTCTTCTTCTTAAATGTAAAAATAAAAATGTCCTTAGAATGCAATTTAACATCAATCTTAACATAATTCTAGGGTCAAACCTGAAAAATCTAAGCGAACTTTTTTTTTTATTTTCTACAGAGAAAGACCGAATCTGTTTAAGGGGGAAAAATTGCTTATAAATGTCAGCTACTTATTTTTCCCACCCCCAAATATCACGCTATGAGATAATATAGGGTATCCCACAAGGTGTGCTGCGTCTAATATTTACAGATTGGAATAAAATACATCAAGACGAATATTTGATGTACATCGTGTAGGATCCCCGAATATAGCGTCATAGTCTAATTAAAGTGTGAAGCTTGTGTTATGAAAATTTCAAGAAATGAGAAAAACAATCAATGAGAACTCTCAATACAAAGATTTTTGAAATGTCGGTCGATCGAACAAATGACATGGCGAAGTCTGGAATAAAAGTTCGCAATTTTATCTACACAATATCTGTTCCAATTTCCTTGATCTCGGTTTCAATTGCTGCTCTCAAGTCGTCCAATGTTAAGAGCTGTGTGAGATACACTGTGTCTTTCAGACCTCCACATAAAAATTTCATAATAAGATGGCCACTCTATACCTGTAGTGATTGGATTTTGAAGCGTTAGGAAATAAAAGTTCATAGATGGCGCTAGACAACTAGCGCGAGTGTAACTAAAAGAGTGATGTCATTCAAATGTTTGCTCTTGGAGGAGAAGGAGTTACTGAGAAGAGTAACCCGAACGAATCTGCAATAAATTCGTTGTTAAATTTTCTATTTGCCTATTTATTCAAAGCACTCACGAACCAGCCACGACATTTGGCGCAGTCGACAGGATTGAGAATCGAGTGCTATTTTTGACGAACTTGAAATCGAACTTCATTCGATAAAGGTGTGTGCTTTCGGTATCGATATGGCCTTCCTAGGCAGTGCGAAAAAGGAAGATTTGAAGTTGTTTGCGGAAGAGCTGGGTGAAACTGTTTCATTAGAGATGAAAATTGTGGACTTAAAAAAAATTAATTACTGGAAGTAAAAATTACGAGGAAGAGTTTGTGAAGAAACAAATGATAGTTATCATAGAGGATAGAAAAGAGAGAGAAGATCAAAAACGAAAGCAAGAAGAATGAGAATTTGAAGAAAGAAAAATTAAAGAAGAGTGGGAATTGCAGGAGAAAAAGGCACAAGAAGAACGAGAATTCGAACTTGAGAAACTGAAGATGCAATATTCCAGTGTACCCGTGGATATCGAATTACCAACTCCCAAGATAGAACTCAGGCACAGGATGCAGAAATTCGAGGGAAAGAACAGTGATATCAGTTTATATTTGCTGTTGTTCGAGAGACAAGCCGAGTGGGCACAAATAAAACGAGAAGATTACGTGTCGCATCTATTAGGATTATTGTTAACGGATATAACCCAACTCATTGCTCGACAGCCAATCGAGAAAGTTAAGGACTATGATCACATCAAGAGTTTATTAGAGAAACGATTTAAACTCAGCCCGGAAAAATTCAGGCAAAAGTTTATGACTCATTTTAAAAGACCGGAGACTACCTGGTGCGATTTTACTTACGAACTTAAAAATTATTTTGAGCAATGGATTCAAGGATTGGAAATAACTACTTTTGAAAGTTTGTCGGGTTTAATCATAACAGAACAGATAAAGCGAAAAGTACCTACGGATATTAAAGAACATTTTATTGTTTGGTCACAATTCACGAATCCAAACGAAACTTCAAGCAAATTAGATGATTATGAAAATGTGCGATCAAACAGTGTGAGGAAAAAGAAAGAACTATATCAAGAGAATAACTATTCTAAACATCAAACCTAAGACGAAAGGGAAGAGAGACATTTTTCGGCATGGAAATATGTACCCCCGCATCAACGAGAATTCAGAAACAAAAACTTTCATAAAAACGAAACTACAAATTGAAGAAAAATAACAAGAGACTGTTACGTTTGTGGATTGTCGCATTTTGCTAGATACTGCCCAAATAGACATAAAAAATCGCAGTTGAGAGAATCTGCGGCAGAAAAGAAACGGAAAGACATTTTAACCGCGGAAATTCAGTCGGAATTAATTAATGGTGAAAAAAACTTAAATATCAACACTTTACAATACGTTGATATATGTGTGGACAATAGAGAACTGAAAACCCTAGTTGACTCAGGTGCTATGATACCAGTTTTAAATTCTAAATATATGTTAAGTGAACAAAAAGAAAAAGGAAAAATCATTTTAAAAAGTGCATTTGGAGAAAGAATTAACGCTACTCTTTTGAGTTTTCAAATATCTTTAAAATATAAAAACAACGAAGGATTTTCCAGGCCTATTGAGATAGTTGCAGCTATCACGGATAGAATTCAAGAACAGTTCATCCTCTCCCCCCCCCTCCTCTGTATTAAACTTATTGGGAGAAAGCATAAACCACAGCGGCTGGTAATGGTCTTATAGAAAGATATAATAGAGTGTTCAAAAATTCACTCCATCACATTATCAGAACTGATCACAGTAATTGGGATAAAAACTTTCCGTATATGCTTTTTGCGTACAGGGAAGTTCCTAACTGTACTACGGGTGTTTCGCCATTCAAATTGATGTATGGACGTGAAGCACGAGGACCTCTCAGTGTTTTAAAATCGAGCTGGTGTAGTGATATTGCCATTCCGTTAAACATGGAGAAATCATTTGTGGATTATTTACAGAAGCAAAAAATAAACTTAGGAAGAGTTGCAGAGGAAGCATCTCTCATCGCTTCTGGTAAACAGCAGGCATATGCAGAATATTTTAACCGCCGAACCGCTTCTAAGGAATTTAAGCCAAGTTACCAAGTTTATTTATTAATACCTGATTCATCAAACAAATTGTATGCCCGATGGATTGGTCCTGGAGAAGTTATCGAGCACTGCCCTCCACATTCATATAAAGTAAAACTGAGCGATGTAAAAATTCGGGATTGTCACGCGAATAAAATTCCGAAATACTATCCAAGAATTAATGCTGTAGGCATGATCTTTGAAGATTATGCAGACTTTGGAGAAGTTTATTCATCTCCCAGTTATAAAAATGTATGTTACTGGAAAGAGATATTTGATCAAGTGGATTTGCGACATCTTTCTGAGGAAGTGAAATGTCAAATCCTGAACTTATTACAGAATCATCATTCAATATTTACCGGACAAGTCAGAGTTGCAAAGGCTGGTCATCACAAGATAAAATTAGAGGCCGATAAAGAAAGGAAAAAACCTTACGTGTACAGGATTCCTGAAGCGCTGAAACCTCAAATAGACTCCCAAATCGAAGAACTCCTAAGACTAGATCTAATCGAAGAGAGCTCAGCTGACATTGCTTATCCTATAGTCTGTGTAAACAAGAAGGATGGATCTATCAGGATGTGCGTGGATTATCGAGCTTTGAATGCAGCTACTAAAACCGACGATTTCTCCATGGAAGACGCAACGGAATTAATATATTCCATAGGACAGGAAAATGTGATTAGTGTGTTAGATCTTTTGAAGGGGTACTATTCGCTTCCCATTTAAGAAGATTCGCGGGATTATACATCTTTTAAGACCCATAGAGCACAATATCGTTTTAAGGTAATGCCTTTTGGGCTGAATAATGCAGCTGCAACTTTTCAAAGAAAAATGAACATAGCATTGTCGCCATACAGAGAATTTTGCCGTGCTTATTTGATGACATTACTATATTCTCCAATGATATTCCCTCTCACTTGAAACACCTTCATTTGGTGCTGGATAGATTGGAAGATCTGCAAATCGCTGTTAATCTTTCAAAGTGTGCTTTTGCGAAATCTGAAATTTCATACCTGGGACATATAATTGGCTCAGGAAAGCATCAAGCTGATGCAGCTAAGTTAGAAACGATCTCTCGTTTGCCAGTACCTGAAACCAAGAAACAACTACGTAGTGCTCTTGACCTGTTCAACTATTATCGTGATTATATTGCGAATTTTGCCGAGATTGCCTTTCCATTACCGGAACTAACAAAGAAAAGAAGCCCTGATGTGTTGCCGTGGTGTGAAATGCATAATGTTGCTTTTGAAAAATTAAAATCAGCATTGCTACACGCTCCTACTCTACACACCCCGAATATGAGCAAACCCTTTGTGATTCATTGTGATGCCTCGTCAATCGGGATTGGCTCGTGTTTATCACAGACTGTTGATGGAAAAATGTGCCCTATCGCTTATGCAAGTCAAAAATTAAACAAAAGTCAACAATCTTGGTCGACAATCGAACGGGAAGCATTTGCTATAGTTTGGAGCTTGAAAAAGTTTGAGAACCCTTGTGTTTGGATCCGAGATCCACATTTTTACCGATCATAACCCCCTTCCTTATCTGACCAAGTGCGCTCCTCAGTCATCTCGACTACAAAGGTGGGTATTTGCCTTGCAAAGATTCAACATAACATTAAAACATTGCCCTGCTTCTAAAATGCCGCATGCTGATGCTCTGTCACGTTTATTACCAAAATAGACTGAAAAACATTTTTTTTAGTACTAATATCATTTTTCTGTTTTATATATCAATATGGGATTAATGAATATAAAATAATAATAATTTGTGCTTGATATTTATGTATATTTGTTTTAATGTTTTTTTTATTATCATTTTCTTAATATGTTGAATAATTGGTATTCGCAAGTTTGGTTAAGAGTATAATGTGCAAAACTATTTGAAATATGATTAGTTACAGGAATATAACTTTTTCTAGTGTTTGTTATAAATTTTCCTTCAGCAGCAGTTTTGGTTGTATTTGAAATATCAATTGAGTAATGTTTATCAAGTGAAATACTTTCTTAATTATGTATTAATGTTTACTAAGTGATTATATACATTATTAAGTATATATTAATGTATATTAACTGATAAGTGAGTTTCTTATTATCAAGATGGTATTTGTATTCAATTGTGCATTTCTTATTTTACCTCATTGCTTTCTCAAATGTTTGTTAGTAATTAGTTATTCATTCGAACTTTGCATTTGTGTTTATTTTTATTAGGATAATTTGATGTTATTAGATACGTTTTAAAATCCAATTCATAATTTTAATTCAGAGGTATGTTTATGTTTTCATATAAACACTACTCTTACGTTGGGGGTGTAGTGATTGGATTTTGAAGCGTTAGGAAATAAACGTTCATAGATGGCGCTAGAATACTAGCGCGAGTGTAATTAAAAGAGTGATGTCATTCGAATGTTTGCTCTTGGAGGAGAAGGAGTTACTGAGGAGAGTAACTCGAACGAATCTGCAATAAATTCGTTGTTAAGTTTTCTATTTGCCTATTTATTCAAAGCACTCACGAACCAGCCACGACAATACCATTGCCTGTTTTCAAAACGGAATCCGAGTCGATTAGTCTATCGTCAAATGTTAGAGAAATGAATTAATGACAGCTAAAAATTTGGATTCTCTACATTTTATGACTTTATATTAAAATATTTCAAAATTAGTTGTAAAGGTACTTTTAAATTTAACTGAGCTTCATTTACCTGTAAAGTATTTTAATAAATGATAGATTTTTGCAAGAAAATTCTTTTACGTTTTGTAAAAATTATATAAAATTACAGGAAACTAATTATACTTAAAGATAAAAGAGAACACTAATTGTATTTATATTTTAGATTACTATCTAACTAAAGTATTTATTTTCTTTACTGACACTTTAGTCGCTTGAATGCCATTTACTATAGAAAATGAATTTGCAAATAATATGACTAAAAAATCCAATTCTTTATCAAATTTGCATATTAAATTTATTTTATGATGATAAATATTATGTTTGAGGAAATGTTAGCATTTCAGTGCTATCGGTCTTGCAAAATACGATAATTTAAATTGTCAGTATTGCAAAATACGATAATTTATATTGAAATTGAATAAAAAGAAAAGAATACTTTCTGCTTAAATTTGCATTCAGTACTTTGTATTTTCAGCCATATATTTTATGTCTAGAATATTTTTTCAGTTAAAGCAAGTTCATTAATAATTTTCTTATAGTCAAAGATTGACGTAATAAAACTGTAACAAAATGGTAAAAATTGGTTTCTTTTTTATTTAAATTAATTATTTTTAAACATTTTCTCAGTTATTATATACAATTTGATTAGTTAAGTTGTTTACGCTTCTTCTTGAGTTTTCATCTTACAAAGAGGCTGAAAATTGTACATTGCATTTACAATAAAATAGAAGTAGTTCAAAATTCTAATTTTTCCCCACTCTCATTTTTTCCCATGACTATTTAAAGTTATAACAGCATTCGATGCAATACTATTATAATTTAAAATTTTACGATTATACAGGGTGGTTATAATAATTAAAGTGACCCTATTGAGAAGAGTCCTATAGTGTCCGTTCTCCCTTTCATCGTTCGGACTTTAATGAAATGTGGTATATACGTTGTATGAACCTCGGGAAAAAGATATATGCAATAAAAAAATTCAATTGGTGACCACCATGTGAAATTGTGACACCGAAAGAAGAGCAAAATATCTGTCAGAATCATTAAAATTTATTCAGGTACAGAATGTGCTGAACGTGTGCCCCACTGACAACAATCACGAGTTGAAAGAGCATCATACTGTGTTCAATGGTAAAGCGAAGAAATTCTCGACGGATTTCAGCAGCATGACATGTAATGCTGGTTTTCAACTCCGGTAAAGTAATAATTCCTCCTCTGTAAACAGGTCTTTTATGAATCCCCACAACCAGAAATCATAGGAATTTAAGTCGAGTGAACCAGGAGGCCAAGTATCCGAAAAAGCTCTGGTTACACGATTCTCGCCAAAATTATCACGCAGCAGTTCTTTCACTTGGCATCCAATAGGAGGTGTTGCTCCATCTCTCAGAAATACAGTTATCTGCAAACATTTCCGTTCCTGTAAAGTAGGAATGCCCTGCTATTGAAGAAGTTCGCTGTACAGTTCGCTCATGACAGATCACGTCTTAAGACCTTGAGGCGTGAGAGTTTCAAAGCAAAACTGTCCGATGATAAATCTAAACCATGCAGTCCATAATCAGAATATAGTGTTTGTTGGTGCAGGACATTAGGATGTGAAGTACCCCATTTGCGGCAATTTGGGTTATTTACAGCTCCATCTAAATAAAAGTATGCCTCATCTGACCGTAGAACTTTCCAAGGCCGCGCATCATTAACTTCCATTCAAGCCAAAATTCGACAAGCAAATTCATATCGTATTTAAAGGTCTTGAGGTTCCAATTTTTGCAACACGAGGATCTTATAGGGATAACCATTTCAAAATGGATAACAGAATTTGTCGTATTAACGACCATGGAATCACCAACTGTCGTGACACCGAGCACTTGTTGAAGAATAGATGAAACTTCAGGCTCTTTCAACCACAGCAGTTGCGACTTCTTCAATAGTTTCATTCGCAACCGATTTCCGCCCTCTTCCTGGCAGCACACCCAAGTCTCAATCTCTTCGAATTTCATAATCATCTTCTTTAAACTGATCTTCGACATGGGCCTTTCAGCAGTTTCTTCAAATGGCAATATTCACGCAGTGTAGTTAAGCTATTGCTGCTGTTTTGTCCCAGACTGATAAATTGTATGAGAATAGATTCCTAAATTCTCCCTTACTGAAAAATTAGATACAACTTTTAAAATAGTAATACAGGTTTAATTTGGATGAAATAAATGAATTATTATGTGAAATAATGAAAGTTATACGGCTAATCAAGGAAGAATTCATAGTTATATATTAATTTCGAAACACGTAAAATTCTACTTTTTTACATATTTTCGATGGGTCTATCCTTCGATACTTTAGAATTTGAAATTGTTCCTTTCATTTGGCACATTAGCTTCCTGTGGTTATTATTTGGAAACTTCCTATTCTTAAGTTTCTTTCTTCCCATGAATATGATTAAATAGATATTTTGATGTAAAGTGCATAAAGTAGAATAATGTACAGTGCAAGCAGTGTTTATTTTGGAAGTATTGTTTTTAGTCTTCCAAACAGATGCATCAGAATGAATTTCATGAAACAATACCTGATTTTTCAGATCTATTATACATCCCCATTATTAAGAGGGCATAGGGAAAAAAATAACAAGCAGTCATATAATTTACATGCTGAATTACTAAAGCTGTGATTGTCTGCAAACCCTAATGCATTAATAATTTGCTATTCATTTGGGCCTTACATTTAATACTTGTTCATTAGGAAATTGTAAATTATTTATTTATGAAGTCATTTTAACACATATTCTATATTATGTTAAAAATTATTTTTTAAATATAAGCATAATAATTTTAATAAACACTACTTTCTATAATTTTATGTGTCTTTTCTTATAATTATTCCTGAGATGGATATATGATTATTTTATTTACTAGGAGATTAAACGGGTTGGCTTTTTTTTAAATACGCATAGATACAGAACTTTTTACATACAGTTTAATTGTATTATAAAACCCTAGTAAGATTGATATAAAAAGCTTTAATTAAATGTTATGAGATATCTAATTAAAGAGAAAACAACAAAGAAAATAACAAAACTGCAAAAAGATTTTTAAAAAAATATTGGCCACCAGGTGGGGCTTTCTTTCTAACTTAGAAAATTCTTTATACAAATTGGGAAAGCTTAAAATGCCAATAGTCAGTGTCAACAATTATTCACCATACATTAAGAGAAGAAAAACTGAGTTTCATAGATCAAGTTGTTTCATAAGAACTACAATAATAGTGTAATTATACTGCAAAAATATCGAAGCTTGAAAGACTTAAGAAACTATTGCCTATATCTAAGAATGGATTGGAGATAATAATTACCAAATTTGAAGATGGATGTTTGGTATACTGCCAATAAGAGGATGGAAACTGATTTGAAATGAAAGTATAAAAGAAATAAAAATGTCTCTACTGTGTTTCTGCTCCAGATGGAATAGTAAATACTTAGAATTATACTGGTTTATGTATGTCTTAACGTTGGGTCTGAACAATCTCTTCATTTTGATTATTTTATTGTGTGATGAGGTTTACTGCGGATTCCATTCTTCGCTCCAATTAGTTTGGGGAGAACACTCATTATAGGTCCAAATGTTGCGCCGTCAGTAGTGCCCATTCCTGCGAGCTTTTACGGCAACAAATCATATCTGAATAACAAGAACGTGTTTTTTTTCTTTATTGTCTTCTTTAATGCAAGATAGCACAGCACTTTATATTTCCAGAATGATTGAAGTTGGTCAGTTTGGAAACAATCGGGTAATGTCGAAACATCTTCTGACTACCTAGCCTATTCTTTCTGCACACTTGAATTCTTAATATTTTTGTTTGGGAAGAATTCATAGAAGGTCGTGTCTATTACAAAAGCCTGGGTTGGAAACAAGAATACCACACAATGTTACTAAAATTCCCCAGGAAACATTTCGTACTGTTGATGAACACATTATAAAAAGTACTGAGCACATCAGTAATAAAAATGGAACGCACATTTAGCAAATAATATTATTTAATAAAGTTAATGTATTATATTTGCGTTTTTGTTCTTAATGCGTCACCTTTTTATGTGATGTCGAAATTTAAAGTATTAATCTCCGTTGCAGTTCTACTTCCCCATGGTCCAAATAATGTTTATAACAGATATCAACAAAACAATCAATTATCAGGGTCTCTATATAAGTTTCAGTAACATTACTTAAATTATTTTCCCCTGTAGTATTAAAATAAAATAAAATGCATTTTTTTGAATAGATATGGATCAAACAAATGAGAAAAGAGACTTCCAGTCAGTGTCCGATTTCTTCGAAGGTAGATCTGTCTTTCTGACAGGGGCGTCAGGTTTTCTTGGAATGGTAAGACGAACATTCTTACGCTTATTTTAATCTTAATTTCTTCTATAAAACATTTTTCCTGAATGCCGCATAGCAGAACAAGTGATTGTGATTGTATGTTATGTGATTGTAAGTTGTTTGTGATTGTAAGTTATTTTAAATGTGATTGTAAGTTATTTTAAAGGTTATCATTTAATATTTGTCATGAAATTGAATATAACATTTCCCTGGAAACACCGTTTTTTTCTCTATTAATACAATGTCTTATGAGATGAATAAGGTATCATTAGATATGAATTCTTATTAACTTCTGTTATAATGTGCTCATTGTACGTTATATCTATTATTTAAATTTTATTTAAATAGTTAAATTTCAAAAAAAAACCCAATTTCATTTCTGAAACTGAATTTTACCACATTGTTAACAACTTTATAAATGGAGCCATATTATTCTTTAGTGAATAAGACTGCCCAAAAATCAACGAATGTGTTATGCAAATTATTATACAGGGTATTGCCGAATTCGACCAACAAATTCAGAGAGGTGATAGTAGGCATCAGGAGGATAAAGAATCACCATACAACATGGGATCCCAAACGACGTTTAGGGGGTGGAAATCGCAAAAAAATAAGTAGTTGGCGAACTTTTGGAAACTGTAAAAAATTAATAAAAAAATAACAAAAGGTGTTTCAACTATGAATTTTTTTTAAGTGAAAGCACATTCTTAAAGGCTATTTTTCATGTAAGTAACATGCCAATTTGATGAACCAGGGGGTCGTAAATTAATGAAAACAAAAAAGAAGTTTAGAACCTTTATCTGCAAAAATTTTAAAACTTTAAGAAAAATAAAAACTTGAAAATATAAGGAATTTTATTCTCTTTAATTTGATATAAGTATGTAGTGTGAAAACCGAGGAGGTTTTAAGATATTCAAGAAAAAACTAAAATGTTTGCCAGGAAACATCGCTGCAACATCGGTACCGAGGTTTACAGAGGGTGTTGCCAAATTCGAAAGGTAAATTTAGACAAGTGATAGTAGGCATTAAGGAGAACACACTCTATCATAAAATCATAGGGTCGCAGGAGACGTTTATTCTGTGAAAATCGAAAAAACAGACATCGAAGAGACAATTAGCCTGGCGAAGAGAATGGCCCTATGAATGCAAGGACTTTGAACAAGATAGTCGAGAAGAAGAAACTTTCTCGTATATAAATTTTCCATGCGTTTGAGGGAAATAAAAGCAGCGAGCATTGCAGAATTGATGGTTCGAGGAATATAAAGGCAGCTTGTATTCATTAAAGAGCAGTGCAGAATTTATTGTCGATAAGTTTCATTCGCAAACAACATGTCAGATTTCACGAATGCCGAATATGCGGATATGCATTTAATTTACAACCGAGCGGATGTTAATGGACGGCTAGCACAAAAAATATACCAATAGCATTATCCAAGTAGACGTTGCCCACACCACAGCACCTTTGCAAATATTAATAAACGGTTGCGTTAGATAGCATCCTTCAAAAAAACGGGGCCAAATGCAGGGCCCGAACGCCTCAGTGGCGTAAAGCACCTTTTTTTCTTGCAGCACGTCCTTACGGATTTACTGCAGGAAATACCGGCCATTGCACGCCAGAACATGGGGTTAATGCAAGATGGTGCACCAGCGCATTTTTTGAATTCTGTGTGTAACTACCTAGATGATACATATCCTGGACGTGGATTGGATGTGCCGGATCTGTTGATTGGCCTCATGTTCCCCGAACTTCAATCCCTTTGATTTCTTCTTTTGGGGCCATATGAAATCTCTTGTTTATCAGACACCTTTGGATACATTGAAAGATCTCGTAGCTGATCGTCGTCGCTGCTGGAGAAATCGCAATCACACCTGGTATGTTTGAGCGCGTCCGGTGGGCCTTTAAACGTCGGTGTCGGTTGTGTAATTACATTTGCGGCCGCAACATTGAGCAATTTTTATAAAAGCTTCTCATCATCTCCTTTCTTATGTTAAAATTTCTTTGCTATAAATGTATGCTGTATCTGTATTGCAGCAAATAAATTTTCACCGTCGTTTGAGACTTTATATTTCTTTGAAAATTCTTATCGCCTTGATGCCTACTATTACTCCTCTGAATTTTTCGATAGAATTTTGCAATACATTCTGTAAACATTGGTGCCGAACTAATAGAAAATTAGAGAGATACATATTACGTTATGGCTGAAGGCCTTTAAAATATTTTGATGAAAAAGTTATTAAAATAGAAGTTACATAAAATATTTAATAATTGAAATTTTAACGAGCATTAAGATTGGCGAACAGGTTGGTCGCCAAAGGCGGCAAGTAAATAATAAATACAATTTCTAATGGAATTTCAATAGATGTATTTATACAGAAAACGAAAAGACACACGCATAGTTAAATATAAAAATAAGTTTATTATTTTCTCTTTTTTCATGAATTCGAAATGACTTTCCGAGATTTAGAGCTCTAAAAGTTTACTCAAAAATTATGAAATTATGTGTGTCCATGTGTACAAGATCATGATAATTTAAAAACAAAACAAAATACTGAAATAAAATTTGATATGAAGTTTTAACACAAAAATAGTATTAATAAAATTTTTGACAAAATCCATAAAAAATAATATTTGCTTCTGTGTTCTTTTGCATTTTCGTAAGATCTAGCGTTCAAAATAAGATCCCGAAAATGCATAAAAATTTCAGTTCATTGAATTTTTCGACGAAATAAAAGGAGAATAACAGACTATTTTTATAAAAGAAGAATAATTTAACTAGGATAATAAAATCAAAGAATTAAAAAAGTTGTTTAAGCTTCTTCATAAAAATAAACTTCTTAAAATAAAAATTCTAATGATTGTTTTAACTTACCAAATTATTAAGAATTAATTAAATGGACATAATTACAGTTATGAAAAATAATCTATTATAAAATATGCCTTTGTTAGTTAATAACCCCACAATGGAAAGGCTAGAATTTGCTAATGGTTATAGCAATTTACTTGCACTTAAAAAAAATTCTATTAAGAGGTAATTTGTGTATTATCTTTAAAAAACACCAAATTATCAGAAATCTGGTATCTTTAATAGGTAAGAAGTTAACATACCGCAACTTTTAAATTTCTCTCTGGATTAACATTTTTTGAATTTTTTTCAGCAATCTGTATGTTTTTAGAATTTAATTGAGTACAAAATAATGTTTTCTCTCCTCTTTTTCCTTATCTTAGGTTATACTGGAAACGCTTCTTAGATGCTGTCCAGGAATTGCATCAGTTCACATTCTTCTACGATCCAAACGAGGTCTGATGCCAGCGCAAAGAAAGGGAATGATTTTTGAGAAAAAAGTAAAAAAACAGGGACTATTAACTTTTCTGCCAAAAAATTCATTATATTTTAAGCGACTTATTTATTTATTTATTTATTGTTTTTGATTAATATTTTGCATAAAATGTTTTGATGGTACACGTCTCTATTATTTGCCCTCTGTTATTAGAAATAAAGAAAAATTCTGACAAAAAAAATAATAGGAATTTATTGCATTTTTATGCAATTAAAATATAATTCCTACATAAAACAATTTACTCTATAAGAATGTTGTGCTCAATAAAAATAATGTATTCAACACTATTTAAAATTTTATAATCCTCTTTAGAAATTAAATACGATTTCAATATGAAATAAAATCAAAAAAGAAAGTTTAACGATGTAACAAATCATAAGATATAAATTTAAAATCACGTAACAATGGTCATATCGATGTAAAAAATGATAATAAAGATATCACCAATGATATAAATTATATAAGAAATTTGATTTTTCTTGTAGTCGTATTATAAGATATTATGATCGTGTTGTGGTTTGAAATAAAAGGCATCATTCTTTGATGGATATTTGATGACACATTAATTTTTTTCTTTAATAAATAGAAAAATATATTAATTCCCTTAGAAATTAGGATAAAATTTATTGAATTTTATTTTTAAACCTAAAGTGATTACCAAATGACAGGTTTATATTTGCATTTTGAATATATTTTGGAAGTTCCCACGTATAGGCTTAAATTTAATTCACTCTTTGGATGTAACATATATATATATAACCAAAAAAATTAGCATTAGGTAATTAGTATGTTAGAATTTTAGTCTTTTTAGGAAATCTATATGTTTAGACTTTTTAGTCTGTTTTTCCTCACAGAAAAAAAAAAAAAAAAAAATCCCTTTTTTTGAATCCCTGCCTGAGGATGACCCTTGAGAAAGTCTTCAGGCCGGATTCTTATTTTATTTGGTTTATTTTTGTTATTTTTTTCCTATTGACTTGGTTTTTATTTCTATTATATATATGTGTGAGTTTAAAATTTTGTTGCAATTCTTAGTATTTTCTTAATCTGCAACAATAAATTTATCATTTTTTAAAAGGTTTTTGCTGTTTTGAAAGAAAGAAATCCTAAAATATTCGATAAAGTTCATGTTGTATCTGGAGATATATCAAAGCCTGAACTGGGATTAAATGATGAAGACTTGCAGTACATTACAGAACAAGTTTCCGTTGTTTATCATTGTGCAGCGAACATAAATTTAGCAAAGCCAATAAGGTGATTTTTTTATAATGCATTAAGAAAATTAATATGAAATTGCACGACAAATTACAACAAATGTGCTTATTTTATAATTTTTGTTGCAACACTGTCACTTCTCTTTACCGTAATCTCGTCCTGTGCGTTTCAAGAATCAAGAAATAAATGAATCATTTGTTTTTCCAGACAGTGATACACAAATTCATTTTTGAAACAAAAACCTAGAAAGATATTGAGCAATAATGCGAAAGTTTTAATCTTGTGGAGACTTCCTAACAGCCATTTTCCAACTGAGTGTTCATCTTGATGCTAAAAATGTCTTTTCTTAAAAGAAAAAGAAAATCGTAAATTGATAAATTTGATTTCTGATTATTGTTCCATTTCTCCTCTTAAGCCTGAATTGTTGGAATGAATCTAAAATGAAATTTATGATTTTATTTAATGTTCCATATATGTAAATTTTGTGTTGATTATATAAAAAGCTTTCAAAATAAATCAAAACTATTGAAAAAGGGGATAAATACAGAAAAAAATGTTCTTTTTTAATAATATTCTCTCTTTCTTTTGAAAAGATAAATTCTAAAATTATGTCCTAGTATACTGATATCGCTTTCACATTTTTTATTAATGTTATTGCGGATTTGATATCATAACTGGTAGGAATTTTAAACTGAACTAAAAAAAATTCGTTTATCAGGGATGTTTAAAAATACTATATGTCTCTTATGAAGCACATTTTTTCTTGATTTAAAAAGGTTTAATGTATGCTGTAATTTTAATTTGAGTAAAAGATTTAATCAGTTTTATTCGATTTTTAGGTACACAATGCAGCAAAATGTTAGTAGTACCGAAACCATAATCGATCTGTGTCGAAAGATGAAGAGATTTTGTGTAAGTAAAAAAATTTGGTCATTTCATTCTGAATAATATTTGAACAATTCATTTTTATCAAAAATCTAAAAAAAAAAAGCAGTAATGTTATTTACTACTAAGTTTTAACTAAATTTAATAAGTTTCCAAGTAATATAAAATAATTGCTTTGTATGAATTCAATAGTAATTTTACTAATTTTAATACCAAAATTACTGTAAGTTTTCTGCTATTCATTTATTGTTAATATTTAATTGATGATAATTAAATGAAAATACTTGACCCTAATTTTGCATTTTCCATAATACAGGGTGTTTCAGTGAACCGTTTCAGAACTTCTAAGAGGGGTAGGGTATATCCTGACGAACCAAAATCATATACCCATGGGCAGTCAGAAATGCTTTCCTGACGCGGTAGATCGCGTTGTGCGAAAAGTCCGAGCTTTCGTGCAGGGAATTTTCATTTCGCACAAGAACGCCAAGTTTGTAGGATGGATGATTACATGATCGCAGAGTTAGCCGATTTGCATTTGGCGTATGGGGCTGCAAATTGTAGTGGGCCAGCCGCACAGCATTTGTACGCGGAACGATATCCGACGAGGCGTATTCCCAGTCATAATTTCTTTGCAAGACTGCACCAGAGGTTAGCTGAGACAGGTTCATTAGAAAGAGCTCACAGGGACAGGGTAAGAACAAAACGGACTGCAGACGCCGAACAGAATGTGCGGCAGCATGTACAGGGGAATCCAAGAACGAGTACACGAAGTGCAGCAAACGCATTCGGGGTTTCCCATTGCAGCGTCTGGAGGATTCTCCGAGCAGAAGACATGCATCCGTTTCACGTGCAGCGTGTCCAGACACAGAAACCGGAGGATTATGTACCTCGTATTGCTTTCGCACAGTGGTACCTGGGAAAATGTGCTACAAATCCTCCTTTTCCTGCTGAAGTGTTGTTTTCCGATGAGGCATCATTCACAAGGGAAGGAATTTTTAACACGCATAACGACCATATCTGGGCGGTCGAGAACCCGCATGCAATACGACGCCGTGCAGCACAAAATCGATTTTCGGTCAATGTATGGACCGGTATTGTGGGAGATCACCTCATCGGACCTTACCTGTTACCAGGTCGTCTAACCGGACCTACGTACTTGCTCTTTCTGCAGCAAGTATTGCCACAACTTTAGAGAGATGAACAGATTTCTGCATCGACGCAACAGACAATGTGGTTCCAATACGATGGAGCTCCTGCCCATTATAGCGGAGATGTTTGTAACTACCTGGATGTCACATTTGGTCAACGGTGGATCGGACGTGGGAGTCCCGTGCGTTGGCCTGCTTGTCTTGATTTTTATTTCTGGGGTCATATGAAATCGCTAGTTTATGACACCCCTGTTGACACTGCTGAGGAGCTCGTTGCAAGAATTGCAGTAGTTGCCGGAGAGATTCGATATATACCTGGAGTATTCCAGAATGTTCGGATGTCCATGCGTTGAAGATGTGAGGCGTGCATTGTAGCCCGTGGAAGAAATTTCGAACACTTACTTTAATCCATGTACCTCTTGCTTCTTTTCATGTATTTTCAAAACTATTTCTCATTTACGGTCTCTTTTCTTTATGGTGCTTCTGTGTACAACACCACTTCAGGAAGCCATTTCCGACCCCACATTGCTCTATGATTTCGAGTTGTTAGGATGTACCCTACCCCTCTAAGAAGTTCTGAAACGGTTCACTGAAACACCCTGTATATGAATCCTTAAATTGCATTTATATCGTCTAAATGCTTACTTTCTTGTGACTCAAATATTTTTTAAAAATTTTAGCTATGAAAGCAGTCTAATCATACAAGTGTACAAATATAATAATTCCGTTTTGTATTTTCACTACGAGTTTACTATTATACTATATTGCAGCATAAGGAAGATTTATCGATTATGCCTAAGGTGTTAATTGCTATACCGTTAAACTGCTTGTCTGTGGTTCGAATACCGATAACAGTAAATTAATATAAGAACTATGAATTTCAATTATCAATAAGAATTATTAATTTTATCGCTTAGATTTATTCTAGAAAATACTTGGTATTTTTTTTAATTCGAATAATTATTCTAAAATATTCTTTAGTTGCATAAATGCTAAATATCACAAATTGGTGACAAATTCTTTGTTATATTTCATCACTAATTACTTCGAATTAATAAAAATAATTTTTTACTAAATTGCGCTTAGTAATTCCTCAAGACTTCGTGAGAAAATTAGTAAAAGCGACAGGAAGAGATTCGAAGAGCATGGGTATACCATGCCTTCTAAAAAGCTGCCGTTCAAAACAAATATCTCAATTTGTACCATATATCCCTGAAAAAAAGATAGAAAAACTTCTGGATGAAGTCGAGTCAATCGTATTATCGCCTACTCATTATTAATGCTTGAAACCAGAAAGTTTCCTGTATACGACATAAAATTGCTGCATGCATACTCGCCTAAATATCATTCGCTCTCAAAGTGCTAAGAAATATCTCCATCTTAAAAGGAGAGGAATTAAAATGGCTCTAACAAATGAACCGAGAAAAATTATCGAATGTTGAGATTCAACAAATGCTTCAATTGTAAAAAAAGAAAAAAAAAAAAACCTTTATTTTTTATAAATTGAATTGTAATAGAGGAAGTTCCTCCGATAAATCAAATTACTAACTTTCAGATACATCAACCTAATCGAAGAAATAGAAAAAGATGAAAAACTGTTGGCATCTGGAATATTTCTGGAATGATTATCAGAATTCCCGCAGTGATTCACACACACCGATGTAGAAATAACATCAAGAGGTTACAATCCTTGAAGGAATGAATGAAGAATAGTTGACCAGTCTAATTTTACTGCAATTGTCCTGGATAGGCTGCTACCGAAAAAGAAAAACTATTTTGAAAACTTATCAAATTCACCAAAAAAAAAAATGTCAATCAAGTCATGTATTGAAATTTTTTAAAATCGAATTTGATTCGCTGATTCATTCTCATTCTAAATGGAGATCAGTTATCAGATACTCGTAACGGTTGCCTAGACAAGTAATCTCTGATTCTTCACAAACAAGGGAAACTAAGATGAGCCATCTTTTGGGGAAGAAAAATTTTCAATCCATTGCAAAAACATTTGGAAATTTCTGCACGCTATAATAGATAGTGAAACTATACTTTCTCTTGTGTATTCTGCATCATCTTTTTCGTTAGTCTCGCATTATTATCGTCGATACTCCAATAAAAGTGTTTCCTGGCTCAAAGTATATCGTTCTGAAAATCGGTATTAGAGATTTTGTACAACAAACTGGGAAATATAACTAGCTTTTTGCCAAGAAACATCCGAGAGCTACGTTTTGAATTCATAGCTTTACGCATTTCAGTTCTGATGTCTTCATTTTAAAACCGTCTAGAAGCTTAGAGAAACGTCTGAAGCAGTGATAAACTGAGGGGGGGGGATTGAATTATTTTTCGAAAATATTGTAAAAACAAAAGAGCAACGAGCGCATGGAGATTGTGCGCCATAAGAGATTGTACACTGATCCCCATGGTCTATAACTAATGTGGCAATGTCAGGATTTCAAGTTGAAAAACATCTAAATATACCATTAGAAAAGAATAAAAAGTAGTTCTTTGAAGTAGCATATTTATTATCTTGAGAAGGACTTAATAATATGTCGAGAACAAAATCTAAAACATTTTTATCTGAAGCAGCATAGCTATTATCATAATTTTCTGTATTTTGACTGATATATCTATTAGCAAACCATGCTTCAAGTTTCTAAATCCACTTTTGGCTTGTTTATTCAAACATTTGGCGAGTTAATTTTTAGTCGATTTATTTCGAAATTGAAATTTACTTTATTGAGATTCTTCACATCACCAAGAACGCTTGCAGTACCAACTAGCCAATGTGGTAGGTTTAGAATATAACAAGACATAAAAAAATTAATAATGAATCAATTAATAATAAATTTTCTGGAAAAAGATCTCAACTCTTTTCAAAAGAAAAGCAAACCGCTAGAAAAGCACCTTTACATGTTAGTTTGAGTTACCATATTGTCATTGAACTAAAGATGCACATTAAAATAAATGTCAACCAATGTTCTAATTCGAATTATTGAAAGTAATCGGCTAATAAATTATTGACAATAGAATTATCCTCCTTTTCAATGAGATCCACTACTAATGAGACCACAAATCTTAATGTTGAGGGGTAAGAGTAAATAGTTAATTAACTCGAAACTAAAGGCCTTTAAAATGATGCAAAATCACGCAACAATTGATTTTGCCTCATTCTTATTATTTGTTAGAATAGATGCTTGACAAATCCTTATTGTTTATTAGAATATAAATACTTGGTAAGTATTTAACAAGTTGAACTAACTAGAGCTTTTATAACATTAAAATTTTTTGAAAAGAATATAATTTATAGCTAAAAAAATTAGAGAGTTCATATTATATTTGTGAACTTACCTACACAAAAGTCTGAATTACATGATATCGTATAATTTTGCAGAGATATATCGACATTCATTTTCAATATGGAGTGTAATTAATGGACTATGTTCTCCTCGACTAGATGAATATATCCTCTAGATAGCAGAAATAATGATGATGAATTACAACATCTACTCTTATTTCACTTTTTTCTACATGAAATTTCATATTGTATGTTAAATTTTAACTTCGTGGTTTTGAGCGGAAATTAAGCGGAAATGAGAGTTTTAGTATATCACGCCGGTTGAGACGTCATTATCGATATCTCGTAACGATTCAGGATAATAACAGTTAGAATATTGATATCATAAAACTCCAAAATGTTGAATTAATGTTATTCGTATTAACTAAATTAATATTAATTGCATAAAACGTTAATTATTTTTTTTTCTTTACTGGATATGCCTGCTGAAGGCAGCATGTTCATGAAGTGAAGCAGATCCAGATGCAGATGAACAGCTTTTATTACTGTATATTTAGTCTTGAATATTGTATATTACAACAGAAATTAAAGCGCTAAGTGACTTTGAATTATGTTTTAGGTCCTAGTATATACATCATCATCTTTCTCTAACTGCCACGTTGATTTACCAATAAAAGAAGAGGTTTATAGACTTCCTTTTCATGTACAAACCTTCCTCAGTGCCTTGAAGTAAGAAAATTATCATTTTTTTTTATTGCGGATACCTACTCAACATTTTTTTCTTTGCAAAATAAAGTTACTTTACATTTTATTCCTCTCTAATCCGTACTACGCGTACTCAATGATAATTTTCTCTATGCAATTACAAATTTTTAGCATGTTAATCATGAATAGAAATTAAAAACACGTTTGAAACAAAAAAAAATCACTGATTTAGGTGCATTCTTATATCGTTTCATAACAAATAATGACATCTGTCTCAAATTCCCAAATTTTACAAGAAGAAGAAATTTAAATTTTTGAGTAATAAAGTACAATTCTGATAATGTTATCATTATCGCACATCTATTATGAACATTCAATCTCATGGGTACATCGAATTTGAGAAAAAAACAGATGGATCAATGTTTCTGAAAAATGAAACTTTGTGTACTTATCTGGTTTTTAGATTAGTTTTATTAGTTTTATAAAGCTTAGAAAATTATGGTATGCTGTTTTGCTTTAAAAGTGGCGATATTTCCTACTCTTGTCAATCTTACAATTGAAGATGGGGCGATCCATGTAATCATTTACTAAACAAATGTATTTGATGGCACAATTAGTTATATCATTGCCAAATAAGATAGGTTTTCATTATTTAAGTGGTCAACAATAATATTTTGTTTAAAACTGAGAAAACATCAGTTTTCTTTATAAGGATAAGCATAATGTATATATGGTGAGTAAGATCCAAACCTTGGAGAGTAAAGGGCAGAATATCGAATAGGAAGGCAGAGAGAAAGAAAGAGATGACTTGAAAAAGTATCTGAACTTATATAGAAATAGGAAATAATTTTTTCAACCCAGCGTTTTGAATTCAAGATAGAGATAATATCCCTAGTAACTCAGAAGTTGCAATAAACTTGTTATTAGAGTCATTAAAAATTATTTTTAGAACATAGAGCAGTAAGAAAACAGAGCAGTATAAAAATTTAAGTAACATATAATTTACGATGTAACTCTTAAAGACTAGTTCTGATCTGTGATCATATATAACATAAATTCTTCATGAATTAACTTGAAGAAGAAAATTTATTGTCCTTCAGAAATTTGTTATTTCTGTTTGTTTAATAAGTGTGAGAATTACACATTTACATCAAAAATGTAACACCACTGTTTCAGAGTACGATTTCCTTAATAGACAATAGTATAAATATTAGTAAATAACAAAATGTCTCTGTTATCGTGCACATTTTCTATTAGTAGGGTGCATATTGTCATTTAACTCGTCTCCCTTGACATTGCATCTTGTTAACGGGAATTGACTGTATTTCATTCTATCTATATGTTATAAAAATTATCAAAAATCTTTTTATAAAACATTGCTGTAAAAGTGAATCTAAAATCAAAGTAAAACAATCTGTCAAATTTTACACTAAATTTTTTTTTTTGCTTTCAAATGGTCGTTATTCCCCAAGAATAATCTCATCTATAGAAGATAAAAGAATAGTAATTAGTTAAAATGTCTAAATAGTAAATATTAATGTCTGCTCTTTTTCTTAGAAATCAAATGTTACTCGTAGCAATTAATAAATATTATTTCAAATTTCTACATATGTAAATAGTTGTTTATTTGATTTTTCTTTTAACTTATATTTTTTTTCAACTTTCGTTAAAGTTTTCCGTGCATCAGGGACTTCTGAGTTTAATAGACAAATTAGCAAATTTTATAATTCTTTTATTTTTTCAGGGAGCAAGACAACAATAAACTTCTGGAATTGGTTTCACAATATAAATCTGATTGGCCCGATTGGTATTGTTTAAGCAAATGTATATCCGAAAATATCCTTCAATATATGGCGTCAGATCTGTCAGTTGCCATCATTCGTCCGTCTATTATTGGAAGTACATGGAAAAACCCAATGCCAGTAACTATATTTTCAGAAATCCTCAAAATTGAAATTAATTTTTAACGTAGTCTGATTTAACGTCTCTAACTTTAAAATGAAAACATTTGTGTCGATATCTATAAATAGTTTTTCAAAACTGTAATACGGTTCCTCTTCCATGTTAATATCATAGTTGAAAAGAGAGATTTATATGGATTATTAAAAAGGTTATTATTAGGTTCTGAGAAATGTAAAAGTTATAGTTTCATGTCGATTAAAACTGATATATAAAATTATTAGATAATTATATGTGACTCCAAATTTTACGGAGAAATAAAAGAACCGGAGTCCTTCTAATGATAATTAACTTTATCTTTCAAATTTTAACTTTATTACTAGCTGGCAGGAACACTGCAATGTCATTATTTAAAGATCGATTTATTATTTTCTTATTCAATATTAATATCTAAAAGAATAGTTTTTTATACACTTCAGGTGTGCTCTTGTTACAAGTGTTTCGGGCTTTTTTGTGGAATAATGCGCTTTTTCCCTTTGTACAACGGCTTGGACTCATTTTATCTTATGACCACCAGACATTTTCGGTAATATTGATGCCACAGATCTCAAGAATATGACGAATAAGACGCATATTACTTAAAAGGTCTATTTGATTTCTTTGTTGTGCTAGACAAGATGAGTGGATTTCTTTCTTGCATGCTAGACAAGAGAAAATACAAGATATAAAATTTGGACCAAGAGAGTGCAAGAAAAGATACGTCCTGGGTAGGAAGAAATGAATGTTGAACAAGAGAATTCTTGTTCAAGATTTAAAAAAAAAAAAAAGACACAGAGAACAGAATCTAATAAAAGCAACCAAAAATAATTTAGCCTGAGTTTGAAAAAAAAGGCCCTAAATTGATGAAATGAAGGCACTCGTTAGATACAAAATAGAAAACGATCAAGGTGTAAAAAGTAAAACTGAAGAAATAAATGGTGAAATTCAAACTATCGAAATACGCAATTGTGAAGTAAAATCAAATAATTTTCAAAAATCAAAACTCCTATATTGTAAAAAAATATATATTTTCAAAATATAAAACTCCTATTCTACGGGTAGATACTATTATTGACTATTTTAAAGATTCAGCTCGACGTTAAGAGTGTCACAAACCGATTTTGGATTTTGAGAAAGCTGATCAGCTTACAGTGTCTTTCCGAGGATAAGCGGCGAATATTTTTCAAGCAATATCAAATAATAAATTTTTAGAAGTAACAAATATCGAGATCGCTCTAGAGACTAGATTTACAAAGAGTCACCATACCTCTATATTTATCGAATTGAGTTGAAGATAAGATGACTGAAGCTAGAAGATTGTCTTCAAATATTAGCAGAGAATGTGTAGCAACTAATGAGCCTGAACTGAGTCAAGTGTATTTAGAATGCACGGGAAAGTTTGGCAGCTAAATATTTCGTCCACGTTATCAGAAACGAAACACACACAATTTAAGAAGATTGAAGGATGCAAATGATTATTCCAGTACGAATATTCTAGTAGGAGCTATGAATTATTAAAGTAATTTTATTACAATGCTTCAATAGTAGGCAGTACATTTTTGGATTTGATAGTACATCTGAAGTTTTCGAAATATTCCGGATGCAGGAGTAGAATGGATAGA
Organism: Argiope bruennichi; assembly: GCF_947563725.1. Taxonomy (NCBI): domain Eukaryota; kingdom Metazoa; phylum Arthropoda; class Arachnida; order Araneae; family Araneidae; genus Argiope; species Argiope bruennichi. The sequence continues at coordinate 109,232,725 of NC_079157.1, read as the reverse complement.
AGATCATTGGCGATTTCAAGTTGCATTTCTTTCTGACTATCAACAGTTTCAAAAAGATCTTTTAAGTGATTTGACTTTGTTTCCATGTCGGTCAATTTTTGAAACAATAGTTGCTTTAAGAAAGAAATCATTTTAGCAGAACTTTTAGATTCGAAAACAGCTTAGAATTTATTCTAGATATCATTTGACATGGTACAGTGCTTTACATGATACATTTCACTTGGGCTGATAGAGAACATAATGCCCACGTGAGCTTTCCAATCAGTTAAAAATCCAATTTTCTAATACTGCTTCCGCCTCAGCTGTGGCCGCTTCCTCAGACTTAACTTGATTTTAGATGATGTAATCTCAGTGGTTGTTCTTAATTAGAAGTCCTTCAATTTGAATCTTACAAGTATCGAAATTGTCCTTAGTCAATTCTTGGATATTATTTAGTTTAGGCCTTTCATTGCTGCTGACAGTTCAGGAATCGAAAGTGCATCTTTTGCAACTTCGTTTTTATTGTGTGTACTGTGTTACTATCGCTGCTTTCGAATTGCAATTTCAGTTACTCCTGGGCTCAAAACATTTTTGGAGATTTACACAGAAAATATTATAAATCGCCAAAAGCATTTATTTATGCAGCAACACACGCTCGAAGTCATTACAGTAAGTGAATAACTAAGAACATGAATGAAAATTAGGGACAGCATCAGAGGTGTGTTCAATCACATAGAATGCATGTGACGTAAATGTCTAGCAGTTAGTGCATGCGCAAGTTTTGGCAGCTTACATAACTGTGGATTGTACTTTAGGATGAATGGGAGTGGCTGAACAGGAGAATATAAGCATTGATACCTAACATAATTTTTATGATTTTATCCTAAAATTTGTGTAAAAATATTTCTTTTAATTATTTATATTATTCTTAGGGATATTTGGATGAAAATTCTATGTTTGCAATAGTAAATATGTTGGTAAGTTCTTAAACATTAATGTTTTCTTCTCTTTTTTATTTATTATTTAATTTCTCTAATTTTTCAAATGTTATTCCTGAAATTTCTATCTGAATACATTATGTTCTTCACTATTTATATCTCCTGAATATTTGCGAAAATATGATTACATGAAACCGAAACTACTGGGAAATGTCTCTTAATCGGTCAAGGTGAACTTAACTTTAAGTTCTACGATCACCCCGTAGACAGTATTATTTCAATGTTCGAAATATCACACCATCTCAGAAGATTGAATAAGAGGGGATTCATTGATCTTAAAACATGAAATTAAAAAAATTATAATACTAAAAACTGTTTATTATTGAACATTTATCGAATAAATCAGTAGGGATGCTTTGCAAACAATAAAAGCTGAAACATTTCATTATTTTGATCGGAAATTACTCGTTAGAAAATGATTTTATTCCATACCAGCAGAGCTTCAATCTTTTAGGTTCTTATTGTTATGAGTAAATATTCTGGAATGCCAGAAACGACGAAATTTCAGTTTTTTTTTTTAGTGTTATTTGGTAATTATCACGTGAGAGTAGATTGCCAATGATAGAAAAATGTCTATCTTGCTATGTGGTTTAGTTTTCATGTTCACATCTAAAGAGGTAGATGAGATTGTCTTTAAAAGATTTCGTCTAAAATTTAAAAAGGATCTACAATATTCCAAAACACATTCTATTCTTTTTCCTCTTTTGAGCTATTATATTCCCAGATAGACAAAGTACAGGGAGTCTAACTTTACTCAGTTGTTTGCATTAGACTTTAAATTTCTTAATTATTGCATTAGACTTACATTTAATATTTTCCCTTCTCGTATTTCGTACATTCAAATGAAACAGTTTAATATATTTAAATAAAGCTGTAATTTAGTAAACAAAAAATATTTTGAAGAGAAGCTTAGTTTTGTAATATATCTTACACAGAAAGCTTTCTGATTAGGAAGGATTCTGTTGCCTTTGTTGCTCCACAGAACTCAACTGGTTAGTTGAAGGGATAGTAAGGGCTTAGCGAAAAAGAAATGGGCTTAATGGTCTGCTTTTCAGAACTTTTATCTTTCAAGTTAATTAAGAATCATGTGCAAGAAATACTTATTGGAGATGACGTAAAATTCTGCTTCCTTAAAAGAGGTTGCAGAATTTGACGGCTGATAAAGACAGTCAAATTTTTCAATGGTATCAAATGAATTTCGTTTTGAATAAAAATATTTTTGAAAAGATGTTTTTATTGTTCGAATTTCGAAAATGAAAACTTTGTAATACAATATCCAATTGAGAAGATTGCAAAAACATACAGTACAAGCAGTATTTTATTTTCAAACATTTGCATTTGTATAATTTGTATAAAAAATAATAAATTTCTTAAACTTGTCTGCTTTTTATGTTTTAAATTCCATTCAAATTACGAAAACTTTGATTGCTCAAAAATGAAATTAAATAAATTTTTTAAAATTCAGTTGATGTGACGAAGAAAACAAAGCTTAATTCTTAAGCCCTTAATTTGAGTAGTCCATCAATAAAATATATAAAGAGGTAAAAAGCTTTACGTTTGACTTCAGCAAAGATAAACTCTGTTGAACTAACTGAATTTTTATGAAGATACTTTAATAGAATTTCAATAAACAAGAAATTTTCTACAAATAACGCACCAATGTAACTGATAACCTAACTTCCTATTATTGTTAGAAAATGTCTAAATTTAAAAGAAAGCATGAATTCCGGCGTTATAGAGGGGTTTTTACAAGGTTTTCAACTATTGAACATATTATCCTCTTAGAGATCAAAATTCGAAGCCATTTATAAACGGAGCCAACTAGTTTCAACTTTCGCAAATGTAGAAAATGCTTATGGTTCTTTTTGATATTTTGGTATTCTATTTATTCTTTTAAATCTTCGTTTTAAAGCCTTCTTATCAAAATTTTTTAATTACTCTGAACATTTAATACTCATTTATTCCAATCCTTATCTTTAAACTGAGGAGATTCAGAAAGGAATCATATTCAGCATAACTCTTTTAATTATTGAGAATTTAATCTCTTCACAGTGTTTATATGTTGGATGAGATGATAGATAAGACGAACCACTTTAAAACAAAGAGTTTCATTTTATGTCAAGAGATGTAATTAATACTGTGCAGATTATTATAAATATTGAATCTAATATAGGCACCAACACAAATTCGCGATTATAGTTTTAATATATGGGTATTTACATATGGAAAAAGTTGAAATGCTGGCCACCGAGATTCGAATCCGAGGCTTCACTGGTGAAGTTCGAATCCGTAGATTCCCACACTTCGAACATTTTCGGAAGGATCTGCATCAAGCCAATCCAAAAGTTTTGGTTTCTATTCTTGTTATTTTTTAAAAGCTTAGAATTATGGTATAGATTCCAATGATAGAATAAGGGTGTAGGTTTATGTTAAAATACACCGACACCAACAGAGAACATTTGCATGAAAGGCCCGATTTTGTCTTCCAGTAATGAAATCTATTATTTCTAATTCGTAATTATCTGAACTAATACTAAACTATCATGTCTTCCAGATCAAAAATAACACCAAACATCTGCTTTTGAGGGTGCTTAATTATTTGATTAAACTGTTCTTCCTTGATTTCTCTCCAAAGTTTTGTCTGAAAAATGTTGATAGAGATCCTATCCTTCCTGCAACCTTCTTCCAAACATGTTAATTCTGGGATTGATATTTCCTTACCCAATGCATTAATTTTCTTCTTTATTACAAGGACCAATAACCGCTTTCTGATTGATGATCCTGCTTACCTTCCTACTTTAAAAAACACATCTTTGTCATATTATCGATGGAATGCTGCCCACAATAGCAAAAGATAATTCTCTTTGAGGAACTTGTACTCTTTTCTTCTTGAGAAACTCTCTACTTGTTTTGCAAAACTGTATTTTATTATTTCAAATACAATACTTGTCTGTCCAAAATTGGGAGTTGCGTTCAAATTTACTTTTTCATTTTGGGGAAAATGTCCTGAACTCATTTTGCTGATTAATAATCCTGGAAAACAGATTTTCTATTTTTAACAACTCAGCAACGTCCTTCATAGTCATAAAAGTATTCTGATTTAGGTTTACAATTCCAAACTTTTTCATTTTTTTTCATACACTAGACAATCAAAAACCTCACAAAATCGGTCACTTCGAACAGCACTTGATATGGAATTGTTATAAAACTGCTCGACATCTGATGACTACATCATCAAACTAGTTTAAATATCAGAAGAGCAGCCCCAATGTAACAAAAGGCGTCTAAAACCGTTTTCATGTAGAAAATGACAAATTTTAAGAAAAAGGAACTTTGACCTAATTAATATGAACAGTACTTTTAAGATATTACATAATCATTCGATAATTTACATAATTTTATGATTTAATTATTAAAACTATTGATTAGTTCATATAATGATTATCTGAAATGGCACTTAATCAACTGGATCTCGAAATTGTATATCCAGAACATCATTCTTCTTTCTTTTTGAACATTTTAAACTCCCATTGCCCCCTCTTATATTTAGGGAGTGCAATTTAAATTAGTAGATGAAGATCTTAATTCTATTTTTTTAGGTTGGCGAAGGATTTATCAAAGTTTTACTTGGTGATGCAAACAGGAAGTTAAATGTTATACCCGCCGACGTTGCGGCGAATATGCACCTTATGGCTGCATGGAGCATTGGTACCAAAAAGTGAGACAATCCTTCTTCCTTTTAAAACTACATTTTGTTAAAAATGAAACATCGTGTTTTAATTTATGAAAATGTTAAAAAAGAGACCAATTTCTATAAAAACATTTTATTGCCTTTAAAATTTATTTTTATCAACTGAGAATATTAAACTCAGACAACATAATAAAATGAAAATTTGCCAAAAATAAGGGATAATCATTCATGAGTAAATCTTCTTATTTACAGAAATTATTAGAGAAAAAAAATCGAAAAATAAATTTCAAAATAGTTAGAAATAACTATTTCAAAACAAATTTCATTTATTCTACTGGTAATGTGCCTAAATGCTGTAAAAAGTATTGGTAAATGCAATTCAAAAATAATTGGCAATAAATACTAAGGTTAAAAATTAACCTTATAACCACATTAAAGAATAAAAGAATAGTATTTAAGAATAAAAGGAATCGCTTTCACTTTTTACCTTCAGGTATATGAAGTTATAAAAAATATTCGACCTCGACATTTTGAGAAATTTCTGTATTTTAATGCATCCTTAAGTTTGAAAAAGACAATTTATCTTTGTATTTCTGTGTGAAATTTAAAAAAAAAATTCCAAATGAAATCGAGTATATTGCCTTTACTCTAATATATTTGTTTAGACCCTAATTTTGAAAGAAATGATTCGACAGAAATCTGCCAGGCCACATTTTGTTTATCTGCCGATATTTGCCTTAGAACTCAAAAATGCAACATGTTGACTAGACGAGATCAAGTATTTGGTCTTTAAGAAAAGTATAAATACTTAATAAATGTTGTACTCAATTCGAATTAAGGCCAAAGTGCTTTCTCGATTCTTTCTTGCTCAAAATGTTATATATTGTGTATATATCGTACATCATTGCATATTTCAAAAAAAAAAAAAAAAAACTGATGGATGAAGCAATACACGGAAACTATTCCTGTTTGTAAGATTATGATCAGACAAGTGTTGGATTTTTTACCACTTATAAAAATATTTGCAAAAGTAATCGAAAGAGGACGGTTATTTGCCATACAATGGTAAAAGTGAAGCCACTCAGTAAGCACAAACAAACACGGAAACAGATCACAATAGCATGACACTGTATATATACTTTAAAGAAAAGAATGTTCCACTATCACAACGTATTACGCAAAATGAGCCCCTATTTATATCTGTTACACCTGAGTGCAGCATATTGAATCGAAGCTATCGTTTAAGTTCGTCGCATGGGAACTTTAAGTTTTGCCAAATAGGCTGGGAAACTTTGGTACACATGAGATTTTAAATATCCCGACAACCAAAAATCTGCCGGAGACAAGTCTGACGATCGAGAAAGTCACTTAAATTTATAACATCAACCTTCAATAAAATCCTCCAACAGAAACGTCTTGATTTCATGCTCAGATTGAAACAGAGTGCTATCCTGTATGAAATTTGAGAAAGGTACCGCATGTCTTTTCTGGAATGCAGGCACAAAGGGATCACGCAAAAGCGTAATATATTATTCTACAATAAGTGTACAAGGTTTCAAGCCAGATACAAAAATCATCTTTCATTTTAGATTCTCTTTTCAAAAAATAATCCAAAACGAAAAACGATACCAAACAATCCCACTAGGAGAATGCTGTTGCAGATGCAGATATATGTGAGGGTTTAACATCGCCAAGATACAGTTGTTTTTCATGTAGTCCTCATTATGCAATAAAAAGTTGGATTTATTTAACTACATGACATTCAGCAACCGTTTGGGTCACGTTCTGTTTTAGCCAATGATTGTTCAGCAAAATTTTTTATTAATAGTTGAAGAAGTACCTGTCTCTTATATGAATACGCATCCAAATTTCTGTCAAAATGTGATCAACTATTCCGGTATCCCCTTTATTATCCGTGTTTCGCAAGAAGTCTTGTGAAACATTGATGATCCTTTGATGTCTTGGTTGACAATTCTTTAATGGCAATTTTTACAACGAGAAGTTTAGGTACACACGCGATTTTAAATATTTCGACAAACAAAAATCTTCCGGAGTCAAGTCTGACGATCGAGAAGGCCAGTTATAACATCAACCTTCAATGAAATCCTAGAACACAAACGCCATACTCAGATTGTAACAGAGTGTTATCCTGTATGAAAGCTGCGAAAGGTGTAAAGCGTTTTCTGGAATGCAGACACAAAGTGGTCATGCAAAAGCGTATATATTATTCTAAAATAAGTGTAAATGTTTTCAAGCCAGATACAAGGATCATTTTTCATTTTAGATTCTCTTTTCAAAAAAGAAATAATCCAAAATGAAAAACGATACCAAACAATCGCACGAGGAGAATGTTGTTGCTAATGCAGATATATGTGAGGGTTTAATATCGCAAAGATACAGTTATTTTCCATGTAGTCCTCATTATCAAAAAGTTGAATTTATTTGACTGTAGACATTCAGCAGCCGTTTGGGTCACGTTCCGTTTGAGCCAATGATTGTTCATCAAAATTTTTTCTTTCAGCTGCGTCTGCTGTTAATAGTTGGAGAAGTGCCTATATCTCATACGAATACGCATCCAAGTTTCTGTCCAAAATGAGTTGAACTATTCCGGAATCCCCTTTATTATCCGTGTTTCACAAGCACTGGTATTTCGCTTTGATGTCTTGGTTGGCAATTCTTTCACGACAATCTGTACAACGAGGAGTTATGTCTGTCATGGATGGTCTGTCACTTTATTTGCGAATCTCCCAACTCTCCGTTTCCTGAAGATTTCGAATTAAATTTGGTTTCCCATGAAATATGATATTTTTGCGCTATAACTTTTTCTAAGCTACACTATCGCAGTGCAAGAGTTGTCGATTCCCTATTCTTATAGAACAATTCAACCATCAAGGCTCGATCTGGTAAATACAGCTTGCTTTAGGGATCGAATGAAGAATCCCTTTGAACCAGTTGTTTCAACGCTATTTTGATTTACATAAAATGAATGTAGTATGACGTATGACGTCTGGAATATTTTTTTTTAATTAAAAAAAATCTTAACGTCTCTCTAATTATATTCGCACGAAACGAATTTTTTCCCGGGTATCACATTTTTTATTATCAATTTTGAATTGCTTTAATTTATGGCTGTAGTGATTGGATTTTGAAGCGTTAGGAAATAAATTACAACTTTTAATAATAAATGAAAAAAATAAATGAATAAAATAAATGATTTTAATTTAAATGAAATTAATTAATTAATTTTAAAATAAATGAATCTTTTAATTACACTCGCGCTAGACAACTAGCGCGAGTGTAATTAAAAGAGTGATGCCATTCGAGTGTTTGATCTTGGAGAAGAAGGAGTTACTGAGCAGAGTAACTCGAACGAATCTGCAATAAATTTGTTGTTAAGTTTTCTATTTGCCTATTTATTCAAAGCACTCACGAACCAGGCACGCCCTGTAACGAAGGAAATCCTCTGGGAATTACTGATTCATTTTGCTTTTGCGTGAATGCAGAATGCAGTGTTGCGAAATTTTCTTTGATTGACTGATGGTATTAACGAACGTCTTTGCGATGGAAAGGGATCCCGAGTGGAGAAAATTTAAGATGAAAATACTTCAAAATTATACATTCTATGACTAATTTTTATTACGTAATTCAATTCATGACCAAATAACAGTTTTATTTCTTTTGCTTTCAGAGTATCATCTCCATTAGTTGTAAATTGCACCTCTACAGGTTCCCTAAAGAATAAATGGATCGAACTCAATAAAAGTTGTCAGAATTTTCGTCCTACAAAATGCTTTTAAATATATGAAAATTTTACATTCGTGAAAAATAAATTCTTGTATTGGACTGCCAGTATCAACGAACACTTACTTCCAGGAATCATTGTAGATATTATTTTAAAAATTAAAGGCGAGGAACCCAGGTAAGAGTTTTTGAAAGGTTTCAATGCAATTTCTTTCTTTCATATGAAAGAGACTGCATTAAAACTCGAACAATTTTTTTTCCTTTTCTTTCATTGATTATGTTCATATTCTATATATAGATTTATTTACATTGGTAATGTGTAAGAAGCATGTTTTATCAAATAAGGAAAAATAGTTTCCTTGCAAATATTCTGGAAAAATGAATCAACAGTTGTTAAATATTTTAAATCGAATTTTTAATGATTTTAATCGAATTTTAAAATCAGGAACTTAATTGTGAATTGTGGATTTTTGTAACATTTAAAACACATTTTTTTTTTAAATTTAAGAACTTGTTCTTATGCTGGGCACATGTTATTTTGCAAGAAAAATTAAAACTATTTCAAGTATTTCCAGATGCTTATTATAAAATCTACTCATCTTTCTAAATGCGTCATTTTCTAAACACTAATGAATTTCTTGTGAATGAAAAATGAGATATTTTAATAACCTTTGATTTCTAAAAACCTTCATTTAGATAGAACCATCCGACTCTGTACATAGCGTGAAGCAGGGTTTATATAAGGCCAACTATTGCGCGCAATAGAAGGACACGCCTACTTCAGGAAGGTCAGATAACCGCAATGAGACAATGGGAAATAGTTGTCCCGATGAGCGAACTATTTGCTATTGTCCCGTTGGAATCCCGCAATGTTCCTACAGTGGGCGTGGCCTTCCATTGCACGCAATTGTTGGCATCATGTGAACGTTGCTTGACGAAAGTGCTGTTAGCATGGAACATGAATTCTAAGAGAATTTCTATACTGTTCTTTGAAGGATATTTTATTTCCTATTTATAAAGTCATTCCAGCAAGTAACGAAACTATTAATAACTAATTAATGGACACCATTTATTATGGTCTTTTTTGAAGACCGACATCATAATATTTTTATAAAGTCTTTTAAAATTGAGATCATTCCAACCAAGCCAATAAACTTGGCTGGTTTGATCAATTAATCAATATAAGGTAAACATTCTTAATATTAGATGTATTTTAAAAAGTTGGGATGTAATATTTCATGAATAAATCAGCTGACTTTTTGTCATTATCAACCAACATCAGAAAGTATTTGTAATTTTTTTAACAAATATATTGAAAAAATTATCATGTAAAAGTTTTGAAATCAGCTGTTACAGAAAAAAAACCTATCACATACTAAATATTCCTACTATGTCCATAGAGGATAATCTATATATTTAATTGTGCATTAAAGTTGTCAAGGAAACATATTTAAAAAATTATTTAAGCGAGAAATTTTGAATTTCAAAAATTTTTGAAGAAGTATTGGTTGTGTCTGGAATTTATTGATTTTGGATGATTTACTGAAATTAAAACTACGATTTGGGATAATTAAAGCTATAAAAAAAGAATCTGAAAGAAAAATTAATAAAATTGTTTAAATACAAATAAAAAAATACTCGTTTTATCTTATATGTATAGAACAACTGAGGAAATAAAGATACTGAATAAAAATGTTTTGTTGAAATACAAAACAACATAATAATTTTCAATCTTTAATTTTCACTACATAGATTGTGGAATTCTTGAGGACATTTTATGCACCTTGTCCAGATATCTCTATGAGGTATTCAGAAAATCGTAATGAATACAATCTGCATTCAGGTTCGGACTCATCAAAAGAAAAAATAATCAGAATATTTCAAAGGAGATTCTTTGGTGTCACCCGTTCTCTCTACTCGAATATGGTCCTTTTAAATAGACTTTTATTTTCTTCATATAAATTAAAGAGTTCTTCTGGGTAGATTTAAAATAATCATGTACAAAATAAAATTTTAATATAAGATATCATTAGACATTTTTCTTTGTTTCGCGTTTAGTATAATTTTTTTTCAGAAATATCATCAGTAATGTACAGAAAAAAAATCAATTGATAAAATGATACATAAATAAGGAATTACGTAAAGTGAAAAACTATTACAAACAACTTGCCATGTTATCAAAATGATAGTCAGAAAGTCTTCTTTCAAACTTTTTAATGCTTTATCTCAATTAAATTTATTACTAGAACTTGAATTGACTTCCTATAAATTATTCATATAAACAAAGTTTCGAAAAGTTCTGGAAATAAAGTTACGATCTTTCCAGTAAGTGATGGAAAAAAGCACAAAAGATTTCACATTAGAAATATATCATCCATTGAATCACTTTCGACTATGAAATACTTTATTTTCATTTTTTATTCTTGGGGGAGATTTTCACGGATTATCCATATAATCTTTTTTCTTCTAGTTAACATCTTCTCAAACAGAATGAACTCTGCCAAACAAGGAGTAAGCATTGGAGAACCTATTGGATAACATTGTACAGTTCCATAATGCATCAATATAATTTTCTTTCTTTAAAAGATCCATTTATCTCATTAATTAAGCAAAACAATCAAATATATTTAAGCTTATGAACTTTTCACAGGCGAATGTACATTCGTCAGCAAATTACTGGACACTTCTATGACCTTGTCATATATTATCAAATTTTCTAAAAAAATAGATTGATGGAAATTACTCGAGGACACATTTTTATTTCAATCGACAAACTGGTAATTCAAATTAACATAATTAATCCTATTTATAAAGACGAAAGTTTTTTCATTAAGGTAATCGAGATTTTTAATAACTCGATCAAGCGTGACTTTTTATAATGGGTTTCCTAGAATATATATGTCATATTTATATATTTTATATGTGTTTATTATTCTATTTATGTAAAAATGTATATATGCGATTTCGTACCTAAATCAGCAATAATTCTTGGGATATAATTAATTTATATAGCTCTTGAGATAAAATTATTTATCTATCTCTGTAGGAAAAGAGAAAACCCGCATGTTAATCTCAACTACTCAGTAGCAAAAAACAGTTTTTCTTTCCCTTTTATTCACTGAAATTTCTGTACGGTATGTCAGTATTCTGTACGGAACTGCTCTCACTGATCAACCTCGCCTATGTACTGCGTGTGTTTATGAATGCTTCTTTAAAGTATTGTTGTACTTTTTCTCATTGATTTTATAATCTACAAGATTTCCAGTTTTTTTCACTTGGTTTTCTCGGCTTAACATTATTCGCTTTTCTTGTACCTTTTTGTATCGTATCACACCATTTATCCTAATGTAAAAATTGTTCATTTTATTGTTTTTAACATTTAATTTGATGCCTCCTGTTTGTTGGATAATCTCAGTACTTTTATATAAAAAATTACTTTTTATTAAAATACTTCATGTTTTTTATTCTTGGATTATTTTCTCTTTCTTTTCAGTGTACTTGCTACGTATTACGCTATTCACAAATTTTTGTTCGCTATTGGAAATGCGCAGATGATGACGCCTCAATGTGAGACAATTAACATGGATTTCTTGAATGATTTGCTCCACGATAATGAAAAGAAGGTACGAAATATTACTTTTTATGAATACCTACTTTCTTTCAGAGAATAAAGGTAATGATCGAAACTTCAATCATCCTGCATTCCGATCAATTGATATCGATCTAAATGTAAAAGAAACAGAGTGGGGTCAAACCAAATGGATTAATCCAGAAACGAGTGAAAAAATAAATATAGTGTTTCTGAAAAAAAAATATTGGACGTGCAAATTCAAGGTTAAAGGTAAATTTAGAGAAATTTTATTTGAAATATTATCTTATTTCCAAGTTTTAGATCTCCATAATTTCGAAAACACTCATTGTTGTATTATGTCTGTCTGAGAATCGGATTTTTATAAAATTCTTTAAACTGATAGGAAGAGTTTTAGTATGAATTTAAAATCCAAATTAGCAAATTTCTGTTAAATTTTGAAGGAAATCCATTTAGAGAACACCTATCCCTATGGCTATTCTATTACAAATGAATTCGTTAACATCAGAACGTAAAGAGATATATAGGTAAAATTTGGCACACAAATTTAATGCGAACAATGCAAATTTTTATAAAAAATTGAACTAAATCTGCCAATGGGTTACACGTCTATCGGTTTCTACTTTCAGATGCTTATAAATACAATAACTCAGAAACTCAAAACTTTACAGTTTATATTAGTTCACAGAACTGTAAGCGAGATAGGAACAGAAAGTTTTAAACGAGAAAAAAAATCATGTCAGAAAAAATGAAGTTTAAAGCCAACTAGATGAATTTAAAGCTAAATGGTGTTGGAGGTATTTAAAAGTCCGCTAGTAGATGTCATTATATAAATTTCCGATTATATGGGGGCATGTGTAGCAGTTTACGAATGCAGCGATGTGGAACTAAATCTTGCATCGAGAAAATGAACGCAAATGAAGTACCGGTACATGATCATACGTAGAATGGTACCTAAATAAAAGTACATAATATAATTAAAAGTCTGAAAACTAGGACTGGAAATTGTGCTATATAAAATACATTTTCACAGTCTGTAAAAATGGAAATTTTCATGAAATAAGATATAATGCACATTGACTTGCTATTTCCATATTTTTATGCATCATGTTATCCATCTGTTAAACGAATTAAAATAACTGAAATTACTAAGCATAACTCTAGTAGAGAAATCTTGAAATTAGAAAAACACCAATTTTATCGCTATTTTTGCTTTTTTTTTTATAAATACAGAATTTTTTATTCGCTGCAATGAGTTTTGAAACTATGCATACTTATGTGTTTTCGATTATAATACATTATTTTAGTATTTTCAGATACTAATTACCATTAAATTATAAATTTAACTATATTTAATTCAACAGATATATCATCGCCTAGTAAGAGTAACTGATTTCAAATTTACTTAATATATATATTAGGAAATTGTAAATGTGAGATTACAGGAGGGGGATATAAATTTTAAAAAAATGTCTATAAATGCAATAATAAAAGTGTATTTACAAAATCTATTTTTATTAAATTGGTTAAAAAACTTTTAAAATTGTTTTGTGATTATATTTTTCGAAGTGAAAATTATATTTTCTGAATATTGCTTATAATATAAATCCACAATTTATCAACCTAATTTTAAGTAAGGTAGGACTATTTTTTTAGTTTATTTCAAATACATTCGAATATTTTATTAAGTAATTTCACAGATTTTCTCTTCTTACTACAGATTTTAGATAATGGTATCCAATCAATAAAATTAGATGAATATATGGAGCCTACTATGCAAGAACTTCTATCTCCCAGTTGGAAAAGGCAACACGAAATCATAATACAGTAATTGCGGCTTTTTTTCCCATTTCTTTGAAAGTCTAAATTTCTTCATATTAAAGTATGAAAGAAATGTTTAAAAATTTTATATTTCCCTGCAGTATTTAATAAGACTTTACATGATATCTTTATTAGTTTTTATTAGCATTGATTTATTAAACATGAAGTGAAACTAATTGATTATATATGGAGAAATCGACAACCAAGAAATAATTAATGGCATAAGCTGAACATAAAAAAAATGAATATTCTTTTTTCACTTTCATTTAACAATCTGCCTTTTGAATTCAGAAATATTATTATAACGAAGTCAATTAACATCACATGACGAACATAAATATTCAAGTCCCTTACAATAAAACGCATATATACGCAAAATGCGCAATGCATTCCGAAATTAAATGTGTAGAGTATAAGAGGCGTGTTATGCGATTATTTGATACCATTTACATTGGAACGCTATAGTGCTTTGTATAAGAAACAGATATAGTTTTACCCTTCGTTGTTTATCAATCCATTCCATCCATTTTTCTATATTAGGGGAAATTAAATTAATATTACATCAAGTTTTATCAAAGGAATAATTTAGTTAACTTTCTTACTATATATTCTTTTTTTAAATGCGTGGTAATTTTGGAAAGAATTTTTTAAGAAAAAGGATATAAAATAATTATATATATATATTTTTATAAATTTTTTGCATGTAATAGGCTGGCATATATTTATAAAAAAATATATTAATTCAATGTCAGAAGATATTTTTAAAAAATCGGTGGAAATTAGTAATGAGAGAGAGATTTGGCTAAAAAGAAACATAAAGCAAACACTTTCCAATTTAGAGGTTTTATCAACTGATTTGTTTAAAAACTTGCAGATAGCGTAAGAAACCTATTACTTAGTTCTGGAACTAAAAAATGGGTTATATTTATAATTAGCCTTTAATATTGAGATATAACTAATAATTAATATACCATTCATGGATTTTTAAAGTATTAAAACAACTATTGAAGTATTAAAACAGCTATAGACTGTTTCTAAATGAACAATTTGGTTAGTTTCTAGTTAGAAACTATAGAAAATGTTCAGAATTACTATATCATATTCAAATAGAAAATATGCATCACATTTTAATTATGGTGTTTTTTGCAAGAAAATTGTACAAAAGTCTAGAATTTGAGAAAATAGCATTAAAGGATACAAAATAATATTAAGACGTGTTTTATGCAAATTAAAAATTAATGTAGCTTTCTAAAGAATGAAATAAAAAATAAAATTCAAACGGTTTTGTAGAAAACAGTTCAGAAAATAAGAATATTGAGTAAAAATATTATATATATATTTTTTTAATAAAAGGCCTTGAAATTTAGCAATCTATCATAAATGCGTATACAAAAATTTATTTCGGGATGCTCATATAATGCGCTTTAGAAAAACTTTTAAATCACAATCACTATTTCTTAAATTTAAAAAATTCACTTTGTCCTTTTTTTCCATTTCATTGAGAGTGTGCATTATTATATAAAAGTGAGATCTTTTTTCTCTGTTATATTTTATTGCAGGCATTGCAGACTATAATCATTTGATAATGAGTCTGTTGTATTTATAACATTTAAAAATACGTGCATAAAAAAGAGGTTGCTGTACTATATTTCGTTGTTTACAAACAAAGACTTCTTTTAAAAGGTTCGCCATGGTGGTTCAGACTCAATTTCGGGAGCGAAAATGGCAACAGGTGCTGCAGTGATTCCACCAAAAAGATTCTCAGTTCAAAGAAAAATATATGTTGCTAATCTCCATGGTCTGACGTAGTCAGACCAAATCCAAAAATCCGTTGACAAGAAGAAAGTCAAAAACGAGGAAGGGAGAAGAATAAATTTCTCCCCACTGAAATCCTAGACAGTCCAGAATATGTTCAGCAGAGGCCTGATGCTGGCAGCATTTCGGGCAAAGAGGGTAAAACTTTTCACCCTGAGAAAAGAAAAGACATTTAAGGTGGCCACTGGCAAGGCGCGACAGGCAAGTGTTGGTTTTTCTATCACAAGGAAGATTTAAGGACTGCCCCGGCTTATTGGCTCTATACCAATCATGAGTAGGGGGAACCATCCAATTCTTCTTATTTAGGAATTTCGCCTGAGAGAATAGTTCTAAGTGTGTGAGCTCAGCAGAAGAGGAAGTCGCTAGGCTGCTTCCTTTCTTTGCAACCCTGTTTGCTATTTCGTTACCAAGTAGATCCACATGAGATGGGATCCACTGGAAATGAATATCATGTTGAAGTGAAATCAGCTTCAACTTCTGAAGAATAGACAAACTTGCTTTATCTCCAACATAGGTCCAATTGTTAAGGTGTTCCATTGAGCTGCGGCTATCAGTAAGAATCCAAAGGTTCTTATAATTATTTTCGTGTAAAATTTTCTTAAGTCCCTCATCGATTGCTAAAAGTTCGCTTCTAAAAACGGAACAGAAGTCTGGATTTCGCTGACATAGAGAAAAACTAGACTGAGGAGTTACAATATAGATGCCACTACCTGCAGAATTGTCGATTTTGCTGCCGTCAGTATACAATTTAATGTCACATTTAGGGATTTTATTAATGACTTCCAAGGCCAATTGTCTGAGGTATTCTGACGCATTTTCCTTTTTATTAATGGGAACAGGGAGGTTGAAATGAAAGTGAACCCTGGTAAGTTCTTCAGTAGGATTCATACAGGAGTGAAGAGAATGTGGCTCTACATTTTTAGGAATTATATTCTGAGACAAGACTTGACTAAAGAGACTATTTTTCTTGAGTCCCTGGAGGTTAGTCCAATTTCTTAGGTATTTTGAAGTGTTGTTAGAAAAATATATACTCCACGATATCATAGATAGTGGAATAGATAAAAAAAAATTATTGCTTTTTGCCATCAAAGTTCTAATAATGACTTTAAGCATTTATGTACACATACAAGTACCAAACGCAATAAATCTTTTGAACCCTAAAATATCCCCGCTTGTTTGATATGTTTCCGAAATTTGGAAATGTAAATCTAATCATTTGATTGGAATTTTAAAAAAATTTAAATAATTCTAACACAATATGTAGCTAGGTAGTATTCTAGTTTATAGTAATTCGAGAATCAACTCTTATTTGAATGCAATTTTTAGTTTATTAATTCAAATTAATTGGATAGATATTCATTAACAAAGGATATCTAATAATTTATTTCTAATCATGTTTTTTTTTATTTGCCGCTTGATAAATCATTCCTTAATCCAGCTTCTCATAAATATTATCCAAGAATCCATAATCAATCATAAGAATAATGTATTGTGACGTGAAAGTATTTTAGTTTTTTAGTTTGGTTGGTTTAGTTTGTAAAATAGTTTTGTTTTACAAAATGTACAATACATCTCATATTAAAGTCATTTTCCTTTTCGCAGATACAACTGGCTGATATCAATCATTCGATATATTGTTCTTATAATTTCTGGTTGCTTGATTTACTGACTGACAACTGTCGTGTTTCGACAATTTCATCTAATTTAATTTGATCCGAGACTAAGAATTATGCAGCAACTTGAAAACTGATGTTTTAATAGAAAGTATAATAATTTTTAAAGTGTGACAATTTCTTAAAAATAGTTTTACAAATGAAAAAAAAATTCTTATTACAATTTACATCATACAATAAAAACTTTTGATACCTTGCATTTTCTATTTTTGATTTATCTAGTTCCAATTTTTTAACACATATGTAACTGAATTAATCAGAAAAAAGAACAATAAGTGCCTAAATTTCTCACTTCAAGATGGTTAAGTTTTATGTTACGACAATAATCTAATTTTTTAAATTCCTTAACATTATAAATCTGCCTTGAGCCAGGGGGCTTGAATAGTGCACTCAATGCTTAGATCTATATTTATCGGACAGATTCACACAAAAAAAAATAACATAATTAGGATTTGTACTGTTCTTTTTTTCACTGATTTAAATATAATGCAGCTGATATGATGCAAGCATTACAAAATTTGAAAATAACGGGGCAAGTAATAATGGAACTTAATTTTGTCATAAAGAACCAAATCATTTGGAAGTATAGTTATTTTTTTCAAAATATTAAAGTAAAAAAATAATATTGAACTTTCTAACCGAAAAATTATAGCATAGTAATATTTTAAGCTTGATTTGTTTGTTTTTTCTTCCTCTATTACAATGACATCAATCTTTAATTTCTGTATGAAACTATTTTTTTTCAGACAATTTATTGAAAAATTCCTAATGTAAACATTTTATTATGTCAAAGAAAAAAAAAAGTAAAAAGAAAAAATTCGGCTTTTAGAAATAGCGTCCAAAGACAATAAAAATAAATAAAAATACCCTTATAAAAAATAAATTTGTTTCCAAACACGAAATTTGAGCTGATAATTTTAAATTATTTAAATAAAGAACAGAATTCATTATTCCATAAATAAATACCAAATTCCAAGTAAATCCGAATTAACTCCTCGCCATCATGATTTATTATTTCTTTTTGAAGAAATATAGAAAAAAATGTTCAGATCCAAATCTATCCGAATACTTTTATACCCTTATTCATGTCCTTTATCTAATTAAAGATTACGAAATACCAATCAATAGCTACGTTTCATGCAATTTCTTTTATATTAAAGTTAAGTTAGAAAATAGATAACAATACAAGGCTCATAACGGAGGAGTTTTACTTTTCTTAGTGGAATGACACCTTCCCACATGTTACTTTGAAGAGAAGCAAATTTTTTTTAGAAAAATTCACAATGTTTTGTGGAAAATAACGAAAAAACGGAAAAAGCAGACCGTGTTGAGACCAAAATTACCAGAAGAATATAAATGAAAATGTAAAAGTGAAAAATGAATGTAATTGGTCCAGGACAGGTAACTAGTTTTAATTCACAGAGTTTAAAATCATAGAGTTAATCAATCCAGAAAAAGTTATAAAGAATTTTTATTGCTGTGTTTGTGATTTTTTAGGTCCAAAATTGAGATTTTTGGTCCGAAACTATTTTTTTTCATAGCGTCTCATTTTGGAGTAGAAATTTTTCTTTAGAAACTTTAAAATAAATGTCATCAAAATTAGTTACTTATTTATATTTAAAAAAAAAATATGTTAAAGTTTCATTCTATTTTTTTTAAAACCACGTTATGTATCAATCAGGATTCACAAATGTCTGAAATTTAATTAATTAGGAAAAAATTGATGGAACTTTTCATATTTTCCAGAACCTAAATTGACAGTTCTTTTGAATCCAAAACCTTTTTTATTGAGCTTTATGCAAACAAATCAACATAATTAAGTTTTAAAAAGTGCAATAATGCTATGTTAATAATGGCGGTGCAGGAAGCGTTCTAATTGAAGATGAAAGAATCATGCAAGACTACTTAATTGCTATATTCAAACAAATGTGAAGGGAGATCATTATCTCTTGGAGAAAGAAGTTTACTATTATTATATCACTAACATTCAAACTTCTCCAATAGATTCAACACTTTAATGCATTTCTTCCATTAAGATTCAGATGCTGTAAAAACATTTGGCTTCTTTGAAGGTGCGCTTAATTAATTACAAGTTTAGTTACAAATAAAATATATATACTAAAAGATCTGGGCGTCCCGGGTTCGGGCATGGATGTTCTTCTGTGGTGTGTGAATGTGCCCTCCCCCCCCCTGTAAAAAGGGGTTGTGCTAGCGAATGCGACGCATGAAGTAGCCAAGTCGTACACTTGACCTTAGTTGGCTCTACTGAAAAAAAAGAGCCTCTCACTTGGTTTAAATCGCTGACAAATAAATGTCAGCGGCTTATAAAGTGCCATAAGTCACAATACAACAATAACATATACTAAAAAGAGCTAAGAAAGTCATATGTCATTTTGAATAATATTGCAACATAACCACTGTGAGAGATGGAAAACAGAAACAATATTGTTGCAAACGTATAATTTTGTTTCCCAGTCCGAATGGTGTCCCGAAGAAAGACTGATTTAGAGTCATCCGTATTGGATGTTGCCGGATGCCGATCTAGTGATCCCAGAGCTTAGCGCAAACTTGGTGACTTTGGTGATGAAATGTTTCGAAATTTCGAGAATTTTGTCGATCCGTCCATTAGGAACCGAGATACGCCTGATTGGTATAGAAGATTCTAGACCCGCCTTTTGGGAACTATTAAAGGACGGCACTCTCAAGCTATGGCGGTGTTGTTGAATTGGGTCGTCGTCGGAAATTGTAGTCGGAGTCACCGATAACTAACGAGTCTTCGAGAGAATAGTGAAGCAAGAAGAGACAGTGAGCTAGAAGAGACAGTGAGAAGCATACTGTTGGAGAGACCGTAGAGCGAAGCGCCGAAGATCCCCTCTCCTGCTGGATTCTGTCTGGCCGCTTCGTGTGCTGTGGCCGATTACTACTTATGGGTTACGGTATGCTGTAATGGGTTGCTGTGTGCTGTTCTGTGTTCTTCTCGGCTGTAAATATTCGTCGTCTTTGTGTACTCGTGTCTTCGTGTTTTCTACTGTCGCCTGCTGATTGTGTTTTCACACCATACACCCACTATCAAAAAAACCCGATAGTGAGAGGAAAATCTGTAACAATATATTTTGCAAACAATTGCAGAATATGTTATTACAGAGCAGTTTAATCGCAAAGTCTAACCTATGAAGAAGAACTTTTTAAATTGTCTACCACTTTCCTAATTTCGGACACTTAGTTTAATATACTTAGATATCTATTTCAATATTGTTCAAATTTCGATATATGATTTTGTACTGAGGTGAATTATTTCTATTTCATAAATTTATTTTTGTAAAAATTATTTCAGAGATATATATTCTTTACAGTTTGATTATAGTGAATAATTAATTCATATGTCATTATTTTCTCCCCTCCCCCATCTATCCAATTCTTCCTTTCACTTAACTATCTTATGAAAAATCTATTGAATGAAAAGCATATTACTTCAGTTACCTGATACTAAATTGCTAAAAATTTTAGAAAACATAAATATTTATCCTTTTTTTTAAAAGTAAAATTTCAATATCTGTTACATTGATCCTGACTACTTTTCTAAAAACAGTTATGGAAATAAAAAGGGATTCATCAATATTCTGTACAAAACTAAAATCAAATCATTTAGGTTTTAGTATTATAGAGGCAAAGTTTGATTTCTTTTTGTTCTTGAATGATTTAAGGTTGATGAGGCAGGTCTTTAAATCTGCCGTTTGAACTGAAACTTGGTCATTCTCATTTTTAGATTGAAGGGAAGTTTCTTTAGGCTGCTTATATACAGAAATTTGAAGATCGATTTCCTACAATAACCTTAACACAAATTCTAGATTAGCATACAACAATATTCTAAAATAAATAAACAACATAAAAAGGATGTAAGCAAAGTTACAAATATCATGTAATTTTTCTCTATTCTCTTTGTTTAATGTTCCAATGTTAAGTTCAAAGTATAGTGTAAAAAATTTCTCTCATTTTTTGCAGTTTTGAAATAATGAATAATAGTAATTATAAATAGAAGCATCAAAATAGCCTAGTAATAATTAAAAATGGAAAATGTTTGGTACTTTCTACACTTTTAAAAGAGATAATTTCAAAATATTGATTTTAATGTGAATTTACAAATTCTTTTTTCTTTTTTTTTGATACATGATTTTTTGAAATGTGATGAAATTTTATGTAAACATATTAATGTATTCTCAATAAAACTGCTCACCAATGTGCCACAAAAATAATTTTTCTTCGGAATTATGTCTCAAAGAATTCTTTTCCTCAAACATCTGAGTAAAACAGAAAGCTTCTCAAAAAAGCATTGGAGAAGAAAATTTTATCATTGACTATTTAGATAAACTAAGAAAATATTATTGGGAAAAGATATCTTGTATCAGAAATCTAAATATCTTGAATGCGCAATGATCGGATAATAATTGTAATTCGATAAGTAACATAAGGTTGTTTGATTTATTAATCATAAAAAATGTTACTGATTCTTTAACGAATACTCTTTATAGCAATATGAAATTACTTGGAATATCTTTTGTTCAAAATAAGGAGATGTTACTTTTTGTCTTTATATAAATCAATCAATTGTATATGCAGTGGACATTCATTAGATTATTAACGGCGGCTCCACTTTCATTTCCCCTATTTTTCATTTATTTATTTTTTCATTTTTTCTCTAAATTTTTTTTATTTCATTTCTGTTTTGGTCATTTTTTTTGAACATTAAACTCTCAAGCAAAACGCAATTTTCAAAGTGAAAAATAAATACATTTGAATAAAAAGCAAAATTTAAATTTAAAAAGTAATTTCAGCGAGCTTCTGCAATTCTATCCCCTTAATGGAATCACTGAATTTAAGCTTTCAAATCAAGCAAAGTTTCATTGAAAGTTGCATTAATATTGATTATGCAAGGCTTCAAGATATATTGAAACATTCTATATGTATTACTTTTCATTCTTGCTGACGGAAGCACCTTGTTCTGAAAATGTGTTTTCAATTCTCGAGAGAATATAACCGTGGAAAATGGTTTTGGGTTGAAAAATTAATAGTAACAATTACATAATGGCATCATTGACAACGTGGATACTTCTTGACACTTTTATAACCCTTTATTTTTGTCACGAGCACTGTGTGCAGTTTGCTTTTATGTTTTAAAATTCCTTGCTTCTCTTATATATTTGAGGATCAATGCTATGAATAGACGAAATAGACGACGGTTATGAAGGAATGAATGCAGCTTAAATGAATTGAGATGAAGTTTCTCTAAAACATGACTAGAGAATTAGAATCTCGAGCGGTTTATTGGTTGATTTGTCTTATTTATAATTCTGTCTTTTTCATTTGTAGACCATTTGTATGGCAGAGTCTTTAATGTTTGCAGAAAGGATTGAATCCACATGATCATTTAATGACATTAGATTAAGTCTTTCTCAATTAATTGGAATAGGAGAACTACCAGAAATGAAAAATTTTGCACTAACAGAGCAATTTGAACAATTTGTGCACTTTTTAAATAACTCTCAGAACTGTTGTCACCTACCTTTTTCTTTTGTCTCCTATCAAGACCATTTCTTCAGGAGTTGAATCAAAATATTATGAATGAAGTTCATAAATGTCATGATAATCATTCTTTTATCTAAAACCCCATTAGAAACAAAAACAATGATATTTGTCTTGTTGTAAAGCCTCGATATTCTACTCTGTAACTCAACCGCATGTGTGGACCTCGCATATGTTCAATGTAATGCCAATAATCAAACATCCTTCTGTCGGAATGGCGAAGGAAATGATATGCTTGTTTAATTACTGCATTCATAGTTTGATACTAGTAAAACACTAGTAGTAAGTAGTTTGACACTAGTAGTAAGTAGATTTGTTCAAAACAACTATCGTGTTTGTTTCGAAATAGAATATTTATGTAATTAAACTAAACGTTTGCCGTCAGGAAACTCCTGTCAGATATTAATGATGTCTAGGTGGTTTCAAAATGAGATCTCGGCATTAAGAATGGAGATTCATAATTTTAGAACTGAATTTCAGCAAAGATTTTTTGTGCATGAGGGCCTGGTGTACTTTAATTGTTTGTCGCAAAATAATTGCCCTCCGTGAGTATGGCGCTGGATTTTCGAAAGGAAGTTAATACATTATTATCTTACCATGGATAGTCAACCATCAGACCACGGCATAGTATGAAAATTGCGAATTTTTTGTCTAAAATTGCTACCATGTATGTCCAAAACAGATTTAATGTTACTAAACTCAGTTAACCTTAATGTGTAATGTAGCATTTTTCTCTTAACAGGTAACACAAGCAGCAAGAAGAAATGGGCACCGTCAGTATTCAAGATCTTCTGCATTTAATGATGTATAATGTGACTCACTATCTAGCCTTTAAAAGTCTATTACTTGCAAAATTTAGCTTTGCATTTAGTTGAATCGAAATGCAAAATGACTTTATGCGTTAATACTTCTATTGATATTTTACTCTAACAGCTATCGTCAAGATTCCCGAATAAAAAATATTATAGATATCCACTTTTTTAAATAGAAATTTCCTTATGTATAAAGTTAAGTAAATCCGTATATCATCAAAAATTGCATAGACAAATTCTGTCATGGTGGCTTGGTGGTAAGGTCACGGCTTCAAGATAAGACGATCATAATTTCAGAAGCGAATTTCAGCAAAGATCCATTGTTTGTTTGATTCTGGTGTATATGTTAAATCGTTCGCCTTAAAATAAAAGTCCGCCTGGTAGTGTGACGTGGAAATTTGAACAAGTAATTTTTATAATATATCATACAAGGTGAGGTGTCAGACTTTCTATCTGGCCATGAATCACCAACTGATCATTTTGATATTCGATCACAAACTGACACTAAAGTGACGAGTTTCGTTCTGAAATTGCTATCATGTAATTTAAATATTGATTCAAGTGGTCAGAACCAGTAAATTTATCAAAAGCTGACAGTAGAATTTTTAGCGGTTATATTTCTCCCTTCTCATGTATTTGAAAATTAAAATACGTAGGTTTTAATCTCACATAAGAAACACTCATTCACTTGGAAACTAAAGCACATAGCAGCGGCTTCAAAACATTATTATAGCTAGTTAACTTTAAAGAACTAAAACCTTCAGAGACATAAAGTTATTTCTAAATGCTTTAAGCGTATTTTATAATAATTATTATTTCTTATATAAATTTTATGGTATTTTTGATAAACATTCTAGAGATTATTTTTTAAATACTTATCTTTCAACGTTCTTAAGGTTAAATGTCAATTTCTTTTAAACTGATATAACCTTAATGTGATATATGTTATTTGATAATTATACAGGGTTTTGCCGAATTCGAACGACAAATTCTAAGGGATGATATTAGGCGTCAAGTGGATGAAGAAGCACCATAAAACATACAGTCCCAAACGACATTTAGTAGGTGAAAATCGCAAAAATATACGAAGTCGGAGAACTGTTGCAAAATGTAAAAATTTGACAAAAAAATAAAAAATGATGTTTTAACTATGGATTTTTTTAAGTGAAAGCACATTCTCAAAAGTTTATTTTTATGTAGGTAACATCCGGATTTGATGATATAGGAGTTTGTAAATTACTGAAAACTAAAATGTAGTTTAGAACCCATATTTGCAAAAATATTAAAACTTGAAGAAAAATAAAAGCTTGAAAATGTAAGGAATTTTATATTCTATAGTTTGATATAAATGTGTAGTGCGAAAATTGTGGATTTTTAAAGATATTCCAAGAAAAACTAAAATGGAAATCAGAAAATATCGCCGCAACATCACCGATGTTCGCAGAGAACGTTAACAAATTCGAAAGATAAATTCAGAGCAAGGATAAGAGACATTTAATAGATGAAAAATTAAGTGAAAACATTGGGTCACAGGCACCGTTTTTCAGTGAAAATCTCAAATCGGGTGGAATTCGCATGCAGGATGCTTGATACCAACCAGGAAGATGCACACTTTTATGCTAGAGTTTTAATCTCAGAAGAAGCCTGCTTTACGAGAAAAGGTGTTTTCAACACGCGCAATGGACATATTTGGTAATTCAAAAATTCTCACATCACTATCTCATCGAACATGCAATACAAGTTTAATATTAACATGTGGGCAAGGGTATCTATTGAGGCCGTATCTTCTGCCCAAACACCTCAGTTGCAGAAATTACCTTATTCTCTTGCAGCATATCCTTCCATATTTACTCCAGGTAATACCGACAACTATAAGCCAAAGCATTTGTTTAATGCATGATGGTGCACCTGCACATTTTAGTTGCATTCGAAAAATCTAGCATGTTGTTTGCGAATGAAGTTTAACGACCATCGATTCTGCAATGCTCATTAATGAGTACTTGCTCTCTGCTTTTATTTTCCTCGAACACATGAAAAATTTACATACGAAAAGTCTTCTTCTCGATTATATTGTTCCTAAATTCTCTTCGCCAGGCTCATTGTCTTTTCAACATTTGTTTTTGCGATTTTCATTGAATAAACGTTACCTGCGACCCTGCAGTTTCTGGCAATTTTTCATCTACTTAAGGCCTATTATCCTTTCTCTGAATTTATCTTTCGAATTTGTTAACGTTTTCAGCAAATATCGGTACTGATGTCAGAGCGATGTTTTCTGGTTCCTATTTTAGTTTTTCTTGAATATCTTTAAAACTCCACAATTTTCGCACTACACGCTTATATCAAACTATAGAATACAAAATTCCTTACATTTTCAAGATTTTATTTTTCTTAAAGTTTTAATACTTTTGTAAACATGGGTTCTAAATTACATTTTCGTTTTCAATAATTAAAGACCCCCTAGATCATCAAATCCGTATTTTAAATACATGAAAATAAACTTTTAAGAATGAAAATAGTTGAAACATGATTTTTTAATTTTTTATTAAATTTTTACATTTTGCAACAGTTCTCGGACTCCCTATATTTTTGCGATTTTCACCTACTAAACTTCGTTTGGGACCCCGTGTTGTACGGTGATTCTTTATCCTCTTGATGCCTACTATCATCTCTCTGAATCTATCGGTCGAATTCGGCAATACCCCGTAATGTATAACACTATGATGCGCAAATATTTTTGTATCTCTTTTATGATTAACGATTTTCTGCTTTTAATCTCATAATATCTTTATGTGATCTGGGTTTTTTTTAATGGTGCAAACGTTATATGATGAGCAAAATTTTTTTTTTTTTTTTTTTTTTTTGCCTATTTTACGATTAGACAGCTTTATTTTTCGACCTTTTTTTTCTGAGGTATGTTTTAAAGTAATTGGATTTTCTGTTGCGCACATAAATACATAAACAAAAACCAATATAATTTTAGCAGGATGCGTGGAAAGTTAAACACGTGTTTTTTATTGAGACATGATCAACAAAATTTCAGTTCCCTATCAGTATGTGATTAAGCATTGTAGGTGCTTTAGACTGTTGAGTAATCTTTTCATTTATATTGAGCTGCGTTGCAAATACAATTAGTTTTGTTTATTTTATTAATGCATAAATACTTTTACTTATGCAATACTTATCAAAAAGTTTCGCTGTCTGAAAAAATGTAAGTACATCATTTTTTCCATCTTATTTTTCGTAAAAAGTAACTGGTAAGATTATATATTTTAACATTTTATTCTAAACTATCATAATCAAGAAAAATCTCACGTTAGAAAGAGAGGGACTGTGAAATATAAAACTAACGATTCTAGAAATGAATATTGAAAAATATAAGACATTAATAATACGACATTGACATATATTTTATAAATTACATGCCGATAGGTCTCTGGAGACGGCTGATTAGCAATAAAGTCAGAATTCCATATGCCATTAAATCTTTACTTCATTAAAGAATTAAGGCACTATCGATTTCATGCACCTATTTAAAGCATTTATCATCATCTAATCCTTATTTTAATAAAATTAATTTGAAAATATTGTCTTTAACTTTTTGAAATTCGAAATTCATAAGAATAAAATTTTAATGTAGTTGAAAAATTCGAGGACGGAAATAGAATAAAGATAGAAATGAGCTCAGAGAGAGAAACTTTGTCTTTTTTTATATAAAAAAAATGACAAAAACAGATTTATTTTTATCTTAATAAATAAAAAAACTTTTAATTTTAGGATAATCAAATAGGGTCATAAAAGGACTTCAATGCCAATTTCTGTCGGAAAATTAATTTTAAAAAAATTGTAGTCCCTCCAGTATTTTTAAAACTGAGTTTCACTCTATTTTATAACTAATTCGGAAATTTATACCTCCCCCCATGAAGAAAAATAATTGCATAAAAAAATTACATTTTGATCTGGGGCCACTAAATAACTACATCTAGGCATTAATGCTATAAAATTGAGTTGAAAGCATTCTTAAACCACAATATTTCAATAGAACATTTGATTTTCAGAAAATCTTAAAAAATTACCAATTATACTCATAGAAGATCAACAGAATTACTATAAACGCCAGAAACAATCACTGGCACTTCAACCGAAAAGAGGCTCCTGTAGAACTTCATCTAAACAGAAATTGTATAGTCTAAACTAAGATTTTCTAACTACCATAGCCTTTTTAGAAAACTAACATTTTCTAAAGAATATATGATATATTTTATATGTACCTAAGCGTAAGAGAGCAGCAGTCTTAAATCAATCACTTTGACTTGATATTATTAAATTGAAAACATCGAATAACTGATATTTGTCTATAATTATTTCAAAAGTAATGCGTCCCGTTGGGACCAAATGATGGCTAAATGTCCGTGTTCGCACCAAACGATGACAGCTAGTTTTATTTTTAAATGGTATACATAGTATTTATAGACATAATTATTGTGTTTGTAGAATTATTTGAAAATTAAGAGAAAATTGAAATCTTTCTAGAAGAATATTTCTTCACAATTTAGAAATGGCCTTAGTAAAACCACTTACAGCAATCCTACAAACTAGTCGACTATCAAATGATACCACAAATAGCAAATCATTGTTTTGGGAAAATGCAGAAGACAATGTACAAAAACTTGATGAATAATGTAGAAAACAGAAAGCCAAGTAGAAACATGAGATTTTCGCTAAACGAATTCCATGTTTTTCGTGTCTTAGAACACTCTACAAAAACTATCAAGAAATGGGCAATGGAATTTTTTGCATTTCAATATTGTAGCAACAACATCATGTCATGAATGTAATAAACAAAATGATTGATTAAGTTCAGTTTAACAATTTGTTTTCGAATTCTTAATCCCAAGTTGAATTCATTATCATTTTAGCTATGAAATGGTTTTTACAAATATATTGCATTTTATATTATTTTCAAGGCTGCAGGTCTTATACGTATCATTAAATTATTTTAAAAACTATATTTTGGCTTTTATTTGTTATGGTAAACAAACTGAGATTATGGGGACACTATATGACCCCACATATTATATTAAGCTTCAAATTCCTACCTAGTATTTCTAAGGTAAATAAACAAACAATATTCAGAACGTTGAAAACAATATTTGTGAAATAAAACTTAAAAATAAGCATTATGGGGGGCATCAAGTTTGCTTAAAGTTTTGTAAATATGACAAAATCTAGTTGCTTTTTTTATTTAATACATCGCATATCAATCGAATGAATCAAGAGAATTACAATTAAAAATTATTCCCTTGGGCT
Organism: Argiope bruennichi; assembly: GCF_947563725.1. Classification (NCBI taxonomy): domain Eukaryota; kingdom Metazoa; phylum Arthropoda; class Arachnida; order Araneae; family Araneidae; genus Argiope; species Argiope bruennichi. Next base: position 109,203,719 of record NC_079157.1, on the reverse strand, counting down.
CATCGAATTATTCCCTTGGACAATTTAAAATTAAGAATTACTTCATTACTATTTTTTAGTTTTGCTTTTGGACTACGGATAAGATAAGGAATATCAGTTTATTTGCGTAAGGCCTATGTTTGGCCATAATTATCCAAATATTTTGGTAGGTGTTCAGGCGCACAGCAGCCTTTAAAAGTGTCAAAATTCTAAAATATTTGCACTGTGTTTATAAAACGAAAAAATCTAATTATAGAAATCATTAATCACTAAAATCGAATATTTACGATTACATAAATATCATGAAATGGCCCAAAGACGTTCTCTAAAATCTCAATAAAATTTAAATATAAAAAGAAACTAAATAATACATAGATTACTTGGATTAAAAAGATTACATAATATAATGGAACGATACATTATGAATTTTCAAGTTCAAGAATATAAAAAAAATTATGTGAGGTTTCCGGAAACTCTATGAAAACTTTACTTTTCAAAAAGCCAAATTACCATAGCATAATCATTTAACCACATTCTTTAGGTTAATAACAGTTCTTTTATTTATTATTTATATTACAGTACACATTTTTTAAAAAAATAGCGAAATATTTAATGAGGTAGAAAAAAATTATACTTAAATATAAGCCATCTAGCTTCCCTGTTATCTTGGAGAAAAATATGTAAAATCTATTTTGTTTTTTCTTAAGCAAGTGACCGTAGAATATAACAGAAGCTGATCTAGAAGGGGCCTTTTATTTGCAGAATTTAAATATTATAAAACCAGAAAATAAGTTAGGGGTAATTGTTAATTGTAACGTTTTTTGAGAGGTCAAAACATTGCCATGATATGAATATAATTAACACGCCAAAGATAATTGTGTCTAATATAATTGTCGAGGAAATGAAACATTAAGTAATGAAATAGTAATGGAACAAGAAAGCTAATCAATTAGAACTAATATCTTTAATTGAAGAGCAAAATCCAACAGCTCAACAATGAAGCAAGAAAATTTCAGATAAAATGCCAGAAAAGAAAGCCCATTTCTCAGAATAAACTCCTCAACTTCAACTACTTAATTGTATGTATAAAATAATATATTTTGCAAGATTATATTCTTCAGATATATTACACTGATGCACTTTATTCACATTTATCATCGCTGGAAGATAACACTGATAAATTATACCCTATTCTTCGTAGATCTTACTTCCAAAATGGAACCTTCTTTGGATGTTATCCACGATGCAATTCCATGGCAAGCAACTGCTCCTGGAATAATGCTGAATATTAAAGGTAAAGAATTTCAAAACAAAATGTGAATTTTATGTTTGTTTACAGGAGGTAAAAAATGGCATTATGCATTTTTTCCATTAGGTACAGTAATTGTAAATATGTAGATTCCTTTTTGATAACTAAAACACAATTTTTAAATATGTTTTAATGAATAGAATGTTAGAAAATATGGATACCACATACCAAATTAAACTTGACAATTGATAATAATCTCGATTGTGCTTCTAGAAGGATTTGTATATTAGAGTAGATAGAAAATAAGCAAAACTATTTTTCATGTCACTATGTGATGTGAAACGCTTAGAAATAAAGAGAAGAAAAAAGTAATAAAATAAATTGTTATTTTTCTCGACAGCATTCACTAAAGCAGTAAAAAAAGTGCTTTCTTTGATTTTTAAATTGTCGGTTTTTTTTATCATTTAATTTTTTGTGAAGTATTTAATTACATAAATGTGAAAAATTCTTCTTTCAATCAAAATCGATGCATAATTTCCAATAGCAAATTTCTTAAAAAGCTTGATAAAAATAAATGAAACTATTTGAATATGAAATTTTATTCAGTAGTAATCGTGCAACAAATCTATGAACTTTATTTTAGTGGTGGTGAGAGGGGGGGGGGGTAACTTATAATGGCTATTTCTTGCGCTTGATTTGCACTGGTTGTTTCATACGCTTTTCACTTCTCTGTAAAATCTTGCATTGCAAAACTAACACTATCCAGAAGCTAATAATGGAACAAAAGAATGATTGAAAAACTTTCATAAGTTCGAATTGGACTTAATGGTATTGAAAATTAAAAGCAAATCTTTTTAACTTTTCATGATGCAACCAGATTGGCATCGATTAAAATAATACTCATAACTTCAAATTATTTTCCATCATTCCAGTTTCTCCCAATACCAATATTCTCAAAATTACGGTGATTTTAATAATTTTTTGATTTTTTTTTTGGAATCATTAAGATGTTAATAAAAAATAATCAATATAATCATAATTGGGAGATTTTGAGATAGTTGTGAAGAATGTCCTTAAACATCAAAGATTTGCAGGAGGAAATTGTTAAGAAGCACATTTAAAGACGATTTTTAATTAATGGAAGCAGACAGTCGCTAAATTGAATTAAAAATTCAAAAGTATTTGTTCACAAATTAATATGATTTTACTAATAAATTCGTGCAATAGTACAGAGAGTAAAAAAAATAGAATAAATAAATTAAAATTGTAAAAAATTTTGAGTCTGATAAGGAATTAAAAAAACAATATACAAAAGGAATAGATTTCATGACAGTTAAGATTCTTATTTTTTTATTCGCAGAATGAAGACGTTACAGATTTTTTTAACTAACTTTTAATTGGAATGAAATGTTTGAAAAATATTAAAATACGATGCATATAACCATACAATATACAAATATTTGATTGTGTATATTATTTACAATTATAAAATATTCTTTAAAAAAAATTATTGTTTTAAAGATTTTTCTCTTGCACAAATAAAAATTACTTTTATCATTTATTAAAATAACATTTTCATTTATTATAAGTGTTTCTGTGAGATAGATATCATTCCGCTAAAGTTACACCATTTTTAATAACAAACGTATAAGAAGTGATGTCCACACTTTGTATCCGAGGAATGTATGGATTCATAATCATTCCATGGAGACGATTGTTCTTCCGAAACCAAGTATAAGAATCCGGATCCGCAGACATACTTCAGAAATTGATGTTGATCACTAATTTTAAGGTCTAAAACATGAGAAATAGAAGGTAAAATCGATTACAAAAGTTAATCTTTACAAAAATGTAACAAGTTAAATAAAGGCGTATGAAAAGAAAACAATACTACATTCAAATATAGCAAACTTTTTTTTTATCAAAAAGAAAAAAAGATCAATGTCTGTAAACAAAAACGTGTTTTAGTAAATTGAAATAAAATGCAACTAATATTTAAACATTACATGCTTATTTTCAACCCTTTACTTTCATTTTCCTACAGCATATGCAATATTTTTTATTATATATAGATGAGCTACTTGCTGCTATTCAGTCACCTGTAATCAATTATCAGCGATCACCAAAGGAATTAACAAAAGAGGCTGCTTGCATGATGTAATTATTTTTTTAATATTTTGTTTAGTTTTTTACATGTATTCCTTTTTATGTTTTTATTTTATTACTTTCCTTTTCAATTAATATGCATCTGTTGATGGACAATATAGTTCTAAACGCTTATATAAAACAAACTTAATTTCCATTATTCATCTTTCTTTCCATCAAAGCAAAATATTGTAAGTTTTCCAACGTAGATTCGATGTCAACTGGAAAAATATGTAAGACACCATTATGTTCCGAAAAAGCTTTTGCAACCTCGGAGTAATTAGACTATAGAAAGGGAAGGAATAATTGATGTTAATTAGAAAGAAATTCAAATAAAAAGAATTTCACACCGTATGTTAATTTTCATTGGTCTGACAATGTCAGATTACGTCTCTTTTATTTTATATAAATGTATTTACATGAGATTGCCGTTATGGATTGTACTATAATACTAGGGTTCTTAAATATAGCAACCCCGTTTACTATAAACTTAAAGAGTATGATTGGATTTCTTTATAGCCTGCTGTAAATGTAAACAGTGCATTTGAATTTGCTTATACCCTTGAACAGAAATAACTACAAACAACCTCACTATACAGAGCTAGGAATGCGCATAACGAGAGAGGAAGCAAAAAAAAAATTGTTAACAATGTATATCTTTTTTCATTGTACTTTCCAAATTTGCATTTCAAGCTGCCATAGTAAAGCCGGAACATGAGTTATGACCTATCAATCCTTTGTTATTCTGGTTCATTGAATTTATTACATTATTGGCCAGATATTTATCCTTTTGACATTTTGATATTTGTATCACAGGAAATATTTGATTAACCAGAAAAAAAAATCAAATGACCTTATTAACCTTAAAACTCCTCCATAAGTCTCCCATTTTCAAGCGGACGATAAATAAAGGGAGATATTTGTACTTCTATCTAATAACTTTTTGATTAAATTGCAATTCGGAGTCAACACAATAATTTGATAACATTATTGTGTTCGAGGAATTCACTTTGAAAGTATTATATATTAAATTCTTTTTCCAGGCATTTTCTTCAATAAAAAATGCTAAATTTTTGCTTTTGTTCAGATATCATTAAAAAAAGATAAAATTGTAGTATTAACTGCAACGATTCAGAATTTATTTCAACTCTAAGTTATGTGCCAGTTAAAACTTAACCTGTGTATAATCTGTTCACTAGCGATTGTAATAAATAACATAAATTGGAAGGTAAGTGAACTGTTTTTAAGATTTTATATCACTTTTCGCTAATAAATATTGAAAGATTTGAAGATGTGATGGGAAATAATTCACATTTACAACAATTTCCACATGCATATCGAGATGTTTGAGAGGAGTAAATCAATTGAGATATATGAATTAGAAGGGACAAAAGAATAGTATTCTTTTGTTCTTTCTATTTTACTAATTTACAACCTTTTTCATGAATGATTCAGCATCAAGTGTTAATTCTTCGAAAGAATGTTTTTATGGCTTCTTTGAAGTTCCTTACGTTCTAAACGAACACGAGAATGCATAAGAACATGAAATACCTTCATACTAAACCCCTAAAATAAGTGATTCGAATAATGCTGAGCATCTAGAATATTTAGAATAAAAGAATGATTTCATTAATGTGATCATATACATTTTAAAGAATTATAAATATCACATTTGCTTCTGTCTTATAAATATGATTTGCATGCATTATAATGACTTAAATCAATTTAAAGAATTACATATTTAGAGGTAATGAAAAAAATTGTAATCCGGCATTTTTAAAAGTTATTTTTAGCTACACACTCTTTTTGAAAACATTTTTAAGAATGTGAAAACTATAAAATTCTTTAATTAAGTGACGAAAGCAATTTATGTAACCTTCTAATGATTTTTATAATTTCTATTACTTTATCATTTTGCAAATAATCCTTTGTTTTTAGAAGGAATAATTGCATTAAGCTCAGAAAGTAAGAAAATAATACCAAATTTTTAAATTAAAATTATTGAATTATTTATTATTTTTTGTAATTTTAGTTTTGGTTTGAAGAAAAATCGATATGCGTTATTTCTTCGATTTTAAAGAGAAACTTTTTCTGTTTTAATTGTTTTAGTTGCGTGATAATTTTCTTCGTGCTGCTTGCTGTCTTAGGAAGTTCAATCACTGTTTATGAGTGTTTTTGTAAAAACAATAAGAAAATGTCAAGATATGAAGATGGCGATAAGAACATAAAAGAAGTCAAGAAAAAAGGGGATGGAAATAAATACCTCAAACGCAATGGTAATAACTTTTTTTGATTTCTGAAATAGTGCTTAGAAGTAGAATAGTAGAACATTTTTTTATATATTTTATAAAAACTGAAATTTTAATTTTCATTTCAACTCCAATTTAAAATATTACGTTTAACAAACTTTGGGGATAGCTGCAACGAAAAAAAATTAAGATGTCTACGCTATATATATTACTTGAAGCACTTCATAAGTGGTACCTTCATATAGAAGCCATCCTATGTGTTACTAACATCGTTTTTCATAACTTTACCTAAAAAACATTATCTAAGGATATGATTTCCCTTATATGACATGAAATTGCTAGAAATAACATTCAATAATTGAAAAGAAAGAAGAGCAAAGGAATCCATCATGCCAAATAGTCTGGTATGAATTTAGAATATGATTAGATATTTGTCAAATAAAATATTACTCATAAAAACTATTACTAATTCTTTTTATGATTCATCCATAGGATAATTTATTAAATGTTATAATTGGTAATTTAGCTAAAGAAAAACTTTTAATAACACTAATTTAAATTGGTAAACCATGTGTAAAAACAGCAATGATTTATAGAGAAGAATTAAATGCATAATATTTTCACATGTACAATTATTTTTGAAAATGCAAGGTTTTTACATTGACAAGGAAAATAATATACCATTTTCCCTTTCATATCAATTAAAAGTCAATTTTAATTTAATGATATATAAAGAAACTCAACATCCTAAGAGTTTGTGAGATTGTTATTCAAATGTTCCTCAGTTCCAAGAATTTCATTGTAGAATTCTTTCAATTACTATTGAAATAATGACATTATATAAAGTTGTTTTCAAATATTTAAAAAAAATGAATCGTTATGAAAATAATTATGAATTTGAAATTAAAATGAAGGTAATTTGAATAATTGGAAAAAAAACTTTAAAAATTACAATTTTAATTTAAATAATTACAAAGCTCTTCAGATCTCCAGAAAATATAGTTGCTGACCATTAGGTCTCGCAGCCACCTTTGTTTTCAACTTGTTGTGATTTTGGATGATTACCTAGTTCAAATAACGTCCTTTCCCAGAATTTAAATTACTACTCCTTTTTTAAATTAAATTTTAATTTCACATGACTTTGCATTGATTTTTACACTAAACTCATTATGTTCGATAATTGCTGAATTAATTATTAAGGTATAAATAATGCCGTAAACATTTAAAAAGATTTCTTCATCAATCAGTGACTATTTAAAAATATGGCTAAAAATAAATTTTTATGTAATTAGGAAGCTTACTTTATGTTAGTCTACTTTTGGAGTCAACCGATGCTCATAATTTGCATCTATCTAATCTGTGAAAGAAACTTCAAGAAAGTAATTTACACTCTAAATCTCTGAAAATGCAAAAACTACGACTACCCTTAAATTGAAATGAGTCAAATCCAAACCACTTCAATCTTATTGCCACATTCGATAGATTGAACCTATTTGAAAGAATATTCCTTTTTCTTTTATTTCAGTTCAATATAAGAATACTAAGAAACACTTACATAGTAGCAGGAGATAATAAGGTCTCGTTATTTAAGTTTTTGTAAAACAAAAAGCGAATTAAGGAATATTCGATACTATAAAAAAAATTAGATTTATGCAAGTGTCAAAGTAAGACTATATTATGTACATTATCGAGCATAAAATATCCGGAACATAATGTATGCGGTCAGTTGGGTTGCATCTTATGAACCCTCACAAAAACCATTAAAGTAAAAAGATTATTATTGTAGGCATTATTCCAAAAAAAAGAATGAATTTTCTTTTAAATTTATTAAAACTAAAGAAAAAATATTTCATAAAGAAAATGATATAGTAAATAATCAGAAGACAATCATCTTCTGTTTACTTAAGGAAGTCAAAAAATTTTGCCACTTACTTTTTAAAAAGATAACAATATTGCAGAAGATACAATTTGACTTTAGAAATCCTGATATAATGGCCTTATACTGGATACCTGATAAGGAGCTGATGAAATGGTAATAATATTATCCGCAGCTAAAATGACAAAAACATGGTGTATGGAAGAAATTTTTCATTTTTGAGCACTGACTACCCATGCTACCCTGAATGATCATTTTCTCTGTTCTTCATTTTAGAAAATGTTGTAACGTAACGTAATGTTGTAACGTCTGACGTAAAAATCATGTAGTTGAAGTATTTTCATATTCTTTGTTTTAAGTGATTTCAGATATGAGTTAATGAATGATGTGTAATGCGAACCACTCTACGTTTTAAACGTACCTGTTTTTCATTATCTTTAAATAGTTTCTGAATGTAAGGAAACATCAATTTCTGCATTGCACTAGAATCCAAAATGTATTAAATTCATATATTAAATCAACATTAGAGTAAAATTTTGGCATTATTCGTCTATAATTTGACTATAATTTATAAGTCTCCGAGTCTCACATTTGAAGTAATTCAAAATGTTCATCATACATTCTAAAAATTATTTATACGCTTCATTTATTCTCAATTTATAGATTGGTTAGAAGACTGCGCATATTTCCTGAAGATGTTTTGCATAGTAAAGAATGGAAGTAAAATTCTAAGGACTACTTCCTCAGAAAACCAGATTGGTTGTATACATGGTCTGAGATTTATCGCTAATGCTTGGCTCATTCTTTTACATACTTCTATGGCTTACATCAGCACCATAAGTAGGTATTTTAGTTTGTAGAAATATTTACTACGTTATTAACCTTAAGTATTTTAAGGAATTTAATTATCATGCATAAAATAATTGTAAGAATCGTTAAAATATTAGGTTATTAACACTCTGCTGAATAAAATCTAGTTGTGATAATATTGGAAATATGATTCAGGTTTCATGTGCCTTAAATTTGATTTGGTTGAAAGGAAGTTTAATTTAATTAGGTTTATTTTCCATTTTGAAGATATAGGAGAATCATTTTTGGAATGAATGGAGGACTCTCTATATTTTGATTCATTGCATTAAAGAAAACACCAAAAGCTTAAATTACAATTCCAAAATTCCAAATCTCAGTAAGAAAACACGTTAACCTGATATATGAACTGTATATCCAAGTAACTTCACAATGTGTCCTCAATGGAATTGAACTCTTAACCGTAGCAATAAATACAAGTGGCTATTTATAGCCAGTAAAAATCGTTGGATCATTGATATGTCTAGAATCATCAGCATTTATGATACACGATCATGAAAGATGTTCAGTAAAGTTACTTGATTTGGAGAATATTTGGCTGATATTATTCATGGTGAAGCTTAGAACGGGAATCGGGGTCCTCTGATCATAATATCCAAGAGATACTTCAAGTTAAACGCAACAATAACATGTGACAAAGATGTGATAATAGCAATTTCACAACACATAAATACCAAATAATTATAAAATGCATCGTTTGTAATTATTCAATAATGTAATCGCTTGTAATTATCTGATAATTAAATGCAGAGAATAAAATTTCTGTATAAAAATTATGAATTCGTCGCTTGATTTTTTTTTTGTTAGGAAAGAAAATATTACTTTCTTTTCTTAATTATTATTGTGTGTTCCACTTTTAAATATTTCAGTTGTAACTACTAGCTTGAGTAAGAACGAATACAACATATATATTTAATATAAATATATTGTTACAAAATTTTTCTATACAGCAAATACCGCCACTCAATTGTAATGACGCAGCGCATTTAATCTCCAATAGTTCAGCAACTTGCTTGCTTGCTAATCCTCTAGTCTTTTTACTCGTCGGCGACTACGACCACTCTCACACACAATTTCCGCCGATCCACACAACTTCTTCCGATATCCACACAACAACCACCTCGTAGCTTCTGAGTGCCCGTCTTTTATAGTTCCGGGAGGCGGGGCTAGAATCTTCTGACCAATCAGGGCGTACCTGGCTGCATCTCGGTTGTTAGTGGATGGATCTTGAAAGTTCTCGAACTTTCCGGTACTATCCATTTAGTCGCCAAACTCGCCAAATTTATCGCCAAGCCGCCAAATGCTCGCCAAGTCTGTCGCCAAGCTCTAAGTTCATTGATCTCAGCACGTACAGGACCGATCGTACAACGGTCTTTCTTACGATGACTCTATTCGTGCCGGGTAGCAATATTATAGGTTCGTAACATTGCTCCCCTCTTTAAAGACTGACGTCCCGGCAGTCCACTTCAATCCAGCAGCTGGCGTAGGCTTCCGAACGATGTGATGATGTTGATGCATTTGGCGACTTCTGCACTTTCGAAGATGACATCATTCGCTAATTTGGCGGCGACTAACGATTTATCCGAACCTTCTCAATGCTTTTGACACGGACCTCTTCGTCGTTTCGGATTGTACACCCAGACTTGATCCCGCTCCTTAAAATGCAGGATGTCCCATGGAGCCAAACATCGTATTGCAACGGATTTCTCCGGAACGAATTCTTGCCAGGATGGTCGGTTGGTCATTTTGAACTTCCTCCATCGAACCAATCGACTATCAGGAAGGTCCAACAGTGCCCACTGGAGTCCACTTGAAAGCCAGGGATTCAACTTTGTCGGCAGAGCTCTCACGGGAATACGTCCACCCTTTCCCGGTCCATTCTCAACACTCGAGAATTGTCCGCCGTCCTCCACACAGGAACTTCTGAAGAGCGCATCTGTCTTTGCAGGAAGGGTCCTTTTGCGACGACGTAGCTTGACCAGATACACAGGCGATTCTTCGGCTTCTATTTGCATCACACCACTTTGCAAATCCACAGTAAAGCCGAATTCTTGAAGGAAATTGGGGCCAAGACTGCAGAGATCAGCGATTCGAGCCACGTAGTCTTCATCCGTTTCATTATGCAAGGAGACACTAAGAGGCTTGCTAAGAGGTTGTCCCATCGACCTTCGGGATGAATCCATTCCAAACAGGGTCTCTTTAACACCTGCATTCATAGGCATTGAGCACGGGTCGCCACTAACAGACCCGTCCAAACAGAGTTCATCTTCTCCATCCCCAAGTGTTTGCACCTTCGATTCCACTTCAGGGGACTCGTTCGGAGAAGCCTGTTTCAGTCCTGCAGATATTTGACAGTCTCCCTGTTCGTGCATCTCCTCATTGAACTTCGGTTCACCCTCCGGATGGCTAAGCTCCATTTCGGTGACACTGGTCTCCATTCGATCTTCAGTCTTTTCTTCCACTTGGCTCTCGCTGTTTCCTTCAATTTCTTCTGTGATATCATGGACGTCTTCGGTTTTGTTACTTTTATTTTCTAAAATTTCTATCTTGAATTCATTCATCAATTCCTCTTGTCCTTTCTTTATCTCTGCCATCATGGCAAATAACAATGCGAATTTTTCATCAATTTTTCTGGTTCAAGGCATACACAGGAAAGTCCAACTAATCCCACTTCTGACACCAAATGTTACAAAATTTTTCTATACAGCAAATACCGCCACTCAATTGTAATGACGCAGCGCATTTAATCTCCAATAGTTCAGCAACTTGCTTGCTTGCTAATCCTCTAGTCTTTTTACTTGTCGGCGACTACGACCACTCTCACACACAATTTCCGCCGATCCACACAACTTCTTCCGATACACACGACACGACTTCTTCCGATATCCACACAACAACCACCTCGTAGCTTCTGAGTGCCCGTCTTTTATAGTTCCGGGAGGCGGGGCTAGAATCTTCTGACCAATCAGGGCGTACCTGGCTGCATCTCGGTTGTTAGTGGATGGATCTTGAAAGTTCTCGAACTTTCCGGTACTATCCATTTAGTCGCCAAACTCGCCAAATTTATTGCCAAGCCGCCAAATGCTCGCCAAGTCTGTCGCCAAGCTCTAAGTTCATTGATCTCAGCACGTACAGGACCGATTGTACAACGGTCTTTCTTACGACGACTCTATTCGTGCCGGGTAGCAATATTATAGGTTCGTAACAATATTAAATGTGTAAAAGTTGCCACTTTTAACGTATTATACGCTTAATGAAGGGGTGGACATCGGACTAAGGAACCGATACAAGTAAAAGCTCCGGATCGAGTTTGAGTTTCTTTGTTTTTTATGGCACAAAAGCCATCTTTGATTAAGCTGCGTCGCATTCATGAAATTAAAATGTTGAAATATTAAAATATTCTCTGGATCAAAGAGGTTCATTAAAAAAAGAAGAATTGAAATGAGAAAAACTTACGTTATTGCACAAAGTATAAAGGATTACATAGAAAACATCAAATATGTAATAAATATTACAAAGTATAGTTCAAAATGTGAAGAACAACTGATTTTTCACTTTAGTAAGATAACAGACATCCGTTTACTTAATTGAAAACATGGCAATAAAAATCAATTTCATGAAAAGCATTTTGTTTAGATGGCAAATAAATAATTATCTTTCCAAAATGTTTAATCATATTTAAGGAAGGAACTACTACTCAAGAAGGAAACACTTTTCGAATATCAAGTCTCTTGATTTAATGCTTAAGGAGGTCTCATGATTAGTGAATGATTATGATTGTCTTGAAGAAAAATGGCATTTTAGAAAATAATTTAGTTTATTTTAAACTGTAAAATAAAGACAAAACAAACACACTCACACATTAATTTCAAAAATAAAGATTCGAAAAAATTAAGCACAATTTACTGAGTGCACTGATTTGCGAATAAGTTTTTCTAATAATTTCAGTTTCATGTATAATAAATAATACCGATATAAATATCGAATGATTGTTCATTGATACAAATTAATGAAAAGAATTTCTAGCTATTATTTCAGTGCTAAGAAACTTTCGGATATTCAATAAAAGTACTAGATAAAGAAGTTCCTAAAATATTGCTTTTTAATACAGCATAAAATTAGCCACATTTTGCATACAAAAATACGTACATACTTCTGGCATAAACAGAAAAAGGAAAAAATAAAACTTCAATTATATTTTCCTACAAATTCCCACTTTTTTAAGAACTTAACAAAATTTTAAATTTATTTTTTAAGAGGATATGAAAGAAGTGAAGCAGCCTTTTGAACTGAGAGTGTCACAGTTAATGCTGGGTGGAATTTTTTCTGTTGATATATTTTTCGTAATCAGGTAAATTTTTAACATATTTCTTCTTCAATAGTTTTATGAAACTTCTATTATTTTATAAGAAAATCATGAATTTTGCGTACAATAAATACAAGATGTATGAAATTTGTGAAATCAAAACTGTTTAGAAATTCTTATTTCTTCCACCTGACCACTTATGGATGATGCATTGCTGCGAAGATGAATTAACAAAATACTTACATGATACTATCTTCCAACATGAGTTTGAGTTTCCTTTGTTAAATTTTATTGAGGAAGACTAACATAAGTTTTTTATATCAATTGTATCTAACAAGATTTCATGCACTTTTTGTGTTTTGGTCTAATTCTGTATATCAGACTATACAAATATTTTTACTGTTGCTGATAATGAACCCAAAATCCATAAAGTGGCCGATCTGTGTAATTGCATCTAAACTCAATTGAATGAATCCAATTTCTTTTAAGTTATTGTAACAAGGATAAACTGGTTTATTGCTTATGGAAGACCTGAAAATTACAAAATATATTTTGAAATGTCGATCAAATCTTTGAAAAATTTTCAGGTTATCTAAATAACTAATTGATTCCACATGGAACAACATCAAAATAATAACTATTCATCTAAACAGAAAATTATATATATTTTATGAAAATACACAGTTTTTATAATCATATAAACAGAAATAAATATTTTACCATGGATATTTAAAATTTCTGCAATTTCTCTAAATGCACCGTTAGAAATTGGAAAAAAAAATATGTATAAATATTGGTAGAAATACATATAATTGATTAAAAACAGAAATTAATCTGAAATCATCCAATATACATAACTGTTTATCTCGGAGGTTGGAGTTGGAATAGCTAGAGAATCAAACAATCTCAGTCTGAATTTTAATTGCAGACATTGAAAAAGCTAATTCAATTAGGAATTGTTCTTGCTTTTATTTAAAATGCATATATAAGCCATATGAGATGATTGATTTCGAAAAATGTCAAGGCATAAGGAAAATTAATCAATTCTAGAATAATGTTTTTTTTTTTGGTTCAGTAGTAATTTTCTTTAAACAATTATTTATAAGACTTGTACCATTTACACACATTTTAAGAAGCTACTAAATTCCTAAATAATGTAATGAATACTCCTAATGTTAACTTAGGCAGCATTCCAGTAGGTGTTAAATCGTTGTAAAATTCTTCTAAAAGATCTTTTCAAAATGATCTTTTGAAACTTCAGTTATTATAAAATTAAAGCATTCACGATTCTACTACAGTTTCCATCATGCATTGTAATTCATAATCTTTAATTCCGACTGACAAATCTTTTATGATTATAAGACTGGTTAGTCCTTGGAGCTGGTGGACGACCACTATTTTAAAATCTGTATCGCTGCAATTTTGTTGAATTGCATCTTGGATTTTCGACAAAGGAAAATTAGGGCAATTCTATTGTTTTCCAAATTTGACACTATTCAACTTGCAAAAGTTAACTTACAAATTCTTTCTCAAAATCATGAGTGCTTACATTTTTAAAAATTCCAAATAGCGTCTCTATTTCTTTAGACAACTTAAAACTACAACAAATTCTTACAAATTCTTTCTCAAAATCATGAGTGCTTACATTTTTAAAAATTCAAAATAGCGTCTCTATTTCTTTAGACAACTTAAAACTACAACAAATTCTTACAAATTCTTTCTCAAAATCATGAGTGCTTACATTTTTAAAAATTCAAAATAGCGTCTCTATTTCTTTAGACAACTTAAAACTACAACAAATTCTTACAAATTCTTTCTCAAAATCATGAGTGCTTACATTTTTAAAAATTCAAAATAGCGTCTCTATTTCTTTAGACAACTTAAAACTACAACAAATTCTTACAAATTCTTTCTCAAAATCATGAGTGCTTACATTTTTAAAAATTCAAAATAGCGTCTCTATTTCTTTAGACAACTTAAAACTACAACAAATTCTTACAAATTCTTTCTCAAAATCATGAGTGCTTACATTTTTAAAAATTCAAAATAGCGTCTCTATTTCTTTAGACAACTTAAAACTATAAATGTGAACATCTCAACAAGACAGATAATTAAGGAATGAAGGAAAATTCTATTCATTCGGATTATTTTTCCATCGAATCAGCTAACAAAATTTACTAATGCTCTATAAAAGTTTGCAGATAGCTAACAATGCATGCGCATGTGTAAATGATATGCACACGATGCATTTTGAATAATTTTTTCAAACTTCAGATTGAAATCGGATACCAAGTAAGAACTAGTTTGAAAACTGAGTGAACAATTCAGAATCTACATAGATATATAGAATTTCAATCAAGGAAATAGCTTGATCCCCGTATATATATATATATATATATATATATATATATATATATATATATATATATATATATATATACCATGTTCTATGAAATTTGAAGGACAAAACTTTACACTGTAATAGAATTTTGCATATTTTCTGCACAAGATTGTTTCCTTTTTTCCGATAAACTACGTGACAAAACTTTCACCCCCTTAGTCATGCTGCTTCATCTATGCTCTTTCATATTAAATTTCTGAATCAGCATGATCTGTCTTTCGCTGTGCAAAGCTTAATTTGACTTTCATCATGGCATTCTCTAACTCTCCTAGTCCTCTCTGCTTCATTTTTAATTCATTTCTTTTCAATCAGTGCATCCATAATTTCAATCACACGCTCTTTTCTTCTACACTTATTGTAGGCAATATTATTAACTTTATGCAATAAGTTTATATATTTTTTGTGAGAAATATTTTATATTAGAAAGTCCCTTTCTACATAAATAGTAAAGAACATGCGAGGTATTTAAAGATATGCTTAGCTTGAGATTACAAACTAAATGGTAAATAAGCAAAAAAAAAAAAAAAAAAAAAAAAAAAACTTCCATACAGTTTTGCTACCAAACATCATAGCGTTTTATATATAAATGATCATTAGTGATTATTTGTCCATTTTTAACAAATTCTTTAATGCTCTTATCATTAAAAAATGTTTTTTTTTTAAATTTTAACTCTTTTGTTTTCGTTTTTTAGTTTCTAGTGTAATTTTTACCTTTATTCTATTTCAGACTCTTATCTTTTCGGTTTATCACATGTAACATTGATTTGAAGACAGATACATTTCCAGCAGCTTATCTGAAAGCAATGCGCATTTTGTGATGATTTATTGGTTTAAATTATGTGGAGCAAAATAAACACAAACATTTTGTTTGTCTGGACCTTAAATATCTCACATTGGTGTTTAAAGATTTTTTTCACCATTATAAGTGATGATAATGGTGAATTTTATGATGGGATCGAACATTTCTGCTGTAATCTCAGGTATTTTATACAATTTGGAGATGTGCTTATCGTGCTTGAATTGAATTCATCTGTTACAAAAAATTTATTCCAAGCATTTTATTAATTAAATTAAACTTACAAGAATTTATTCATGCATTGGTACATTTTCAAATCACTTTTATAAAATTTCTTTTGAATTCAATTAATTTACATTGTTATATCCTAATATTACAGCTTGAAAGAATTTAGTATTCCAATAAACAACTGTAAATTTTCAATTAATTTTTAAAAAATAAAAAGAATATTTTTTAAGCATACCATCGAAATGAAATTTACCATGCATGCGCGATTACATTGAAAGCACCATTGTAATTAATGGCAGAGCCCGTTCTTCCAAAATTTGCCATACAGGGTATACGGCTTCTAAGATAGCATACCTATTAGAAAATATTTATGTCTCACTCCTAATCTTTAGTTTAACATCTTGATAAAATAAAAAATATGAAAATTATAATATTTTAATAACTTATTATTTTTCTTCTCAAATTTTAGTGGATTCCTGAATGGCTATCTTTTTTTTCACAAGTATAGTAAGCGCAATGGAAACATCTCCTGGGGTTTTTTCTATTTCAAACGATTTGCAAGGTAAAGTCCATCTTCGTATTTTCCAGTTTTTCTTGTATTTTTCATGTATAGAAAACATTATCTGAACTTTGAAGTTTGTGTTATGCCTCGCGTATCGCATATGAATGGCAAATTTAAAAATATCCAAATAGTAATGAATAATTTAGAAAAACACTTATTAATCAACAATAATATCCAAAATGATTTCACCTTTTAAAAATCTTTTACTTTGAAATATTTCTGATCAAAATGTTCATAGAGATGATATTTTTTAATGGCATCCCACGCTTCTTTTCTATTCATTTTTTTCACGTTTTAAACGAAATTCATATAGATTATATTTTAAAAATAATATTTTTCGTCAATGTATTTAAATATTTCGAAATAAACTCGCACAAAAATTTAAGTGA
The DNA here is from genome assembly GCF_947563725.1 of Argiope bruennichi. Classification (NCBI taxonomy): domain Eukaryota; kingdom Metazoa; phylum Arthropoda; class Arachnida; order Araneae; family Araneidae; genus Argiope; species Argiope bruennichi. Next base: position 109,186,672 of record NC_079157.1, on the reverse strand, counting down.
ATGAATAAAAATCACATTTATTAAAGTTGATTTGAATTTCTTCTCACAACAAAAGTAAAATTTAGCATTCTACTAAATTTATTTAACATTTTCATTGTACAGTTCGATTTAAATCAAATATTTATTTAACCAAATGGCGAAATACAATTTAACAAAATTACCGATTCATAAATATTTTCTTTCCCATATTTAACCTGGCAATCATGAGAAATTTCACACCATGCTTTATACGAAAAATATAAAACCTAGAAATGCATTAATTTTCCCATATGTATGAGGAGACGGCAAATCAAGAACTAAATAGACTGTCAGACGATATTTGGGTTCAAACCCTGTAATTGTCAAGATCAATCGTCTGTAAGGCCCGCAGAGTAAAATGTTCAAATAATAGCAGTGAAAAATGCATGTGACTGGTGCTTGTAAAATGTTGCAGGTCGAGAAGTCTTCTTAAAAACACAGACTTTTATTTCTTGCGACAAACAAACATTTAATACATTATAAAAATATCACATATTACACCGACACAGACTATGAACACAAGGGGAAAAAAAAGAATCTGAATATACGTCTAAGCAAGCGCGCACGAGTGCTTCCGCTCTTATAAAGAGTGAAAAAAACATTTGCATAAAACCGTCAAATAACCTCTTGCATAAATAATTGGAAGCATCATTTCACTTCATGTGATAAATCGTTGCGAACGGGGTTCGAATCATCAACAGTTTGTGTACACGCATTCGGATGGAAAGAAAAACCTAATATGAAACGAGCATCCTATTTTTGCTAACATGGACTGAATGGATAGAATTACAATAAGGCTTTAAAAATTTAGATTAAATCTATCAACAGGAAGATTTTTTCTTCTTCCAAAACTTTCTTTTATTTACCATTGCATTATAAAAAAAAAATGCCAAAATGTACCTTGATTACAAACGTCTTTACCACGCTCATAGCCAGTCAGGTTAACATTATTTAGTTTCACTTAAAATGCATAATTCCTAGAACTTCATTTAATGAAAATTTGAAAAATACTTATTTCTACTCTGAATATTATGGTTATAGATAAAAATGACTACCCGTGGCTACCCATAACTTATATATACTTAGTATATACTTTGATATTAGCACAAACATTATTATGTGCAAAATTTTAAGATGGCTTTGGTAAAAGAGTGTCAAAGTAAAAGGAGAATAATTTCTAAATGAAAAAACATGAATATTTATGTATATTACTAGGAAGAAAATACATTTCGGAAAGTAAAATTATTTTTGAAGATAAAATAAAGAAAAAAGCAAAAAGAAATCCTCACAATCTCGCTTCAGATATCAAAATAAAAAAATAATACAAAAAAGAGCTAAAGTACTTGCAGCTTCTGGAATTTGTAGAAGATGATTTCTTCATAATTGTTCTTAATAATTGCTTTTCCTTTTCTACTATTTATTTTTCAGTTTTTCTTCAAGCTCGTAGATTGGGTTCTCGTGCAATAAATAACTCTCAACATCAGGAAGAAAGAGTAGAAATTTTATTATTTCTTTTAAAGCAACACTATCCGCTCCCTACATATGCAGGCATGTTTAGAAATGTATTGATAAATTTTCAACTTGGGATCATATGATTTTGTCATTGTATCCAAAATTCTTTTCTTCTGAATGATTGCTGGCTCAGAGGCTCGTTTACAGAAAGGGCCAATTATGGGTTATTTATTTTTCATTGTCTTATTTTCAATAGCATCTTCGGTTTAATTTTTTTCTGGTTGACATGAAAAATTATGGTAAAGCTGCATTCTTTGCACATGAACTAAAGCTTTCGCTTTATGCAAATTAGCCGCAACATTTTTTTTTTACTACGACTAAACATATCATCTAATAATTCTATACATGCGAGTCCAATAAAATTATTGCCTTATTCTATCTGTCTTAAGAAAACATAAATAATCCGCAAGACAAACACCATGGAAATGTCGGAGACTTTCTTAAGGTAAATTTGCAAATAATACCAACTAGTTCGCTATAATCAAGGGAGACTCTTTTTTATTTGTATTATTTCAGAAAACTTATCATGATTTTATGTAAAAGGTGTTGGGATTGAAATACACTTTTTTTTTTATTTTTTCGTCAATTGTAGATGGCAACGAATGTCCTTATAAACAGTCGGAATCTTTGTGCTTGCATCCGCATTTGTATGCTATGCTGATATCATGCTCCTGTAGTCTCATCACTCAAGGAACTGGCTTTCCTGATGAAACTTCCCGTTCTTAAAAAAACAGTAGGTACACTGAACATAAGGCGGTAATATGTGTAAACGGGACGTCTCAGGACGTAAAAGTGAAATTTAGTGATCGACCAAATCACATTGAGACATTCCAGCACTGTAGCTGAATAAATCTTGTTCGCTTTGTTGAACACTCTAGGCGCATATGCTATATTTCCATGTCGTTTTGAATTTGCACCACTCTCCATCATGTAGGCACTGGAATTTACAAGCAGTCCTGGAGGGGGGTGAGCATTTTTATCAAAGAGAAAAAGGTTAATTTCATAAAACGATTTTTAAAGTTGTGAATGGCTGATATTGTATCTATTGTATCCTTCATTAGCAATTTTAGGAAAATGTATGTTTTGAAACAAAATATTTTTGATAAATCTTCGATAGTATGAGAAAATTCAGAAATTTGAAACATGGTATTAAAAGTGGAACAGGATATTCAGCAACTGTTTTAACATTATTATTATCCGATTATACTCTAAATCACTTAAAAGTTATCACCAAATCCGAAATTAATTTGACTGCCATGTTTTGTCATTCTTCATATTGCCATTTTTTGCATTTAACTGCATTCCTGCTATAGGGTCACATTCTAGGACAGACCTTAGGCGAAGCAAATGCTCATCAATCACAACAGAAAATACGATTATATATCACACACAAACACAACACAAACAAATTTAATTGGCGAAGTATACTGCTATCATTCTCTCGAATATTGTAGGGTCATTAAAAAGTCCAAAGATAATGACTTTAAACTCCCATAAGCCATCTGGGGATACTAAATGCTATTATTTCTCTGTCAGCCTCATCGTTTTTACTTGCAAAAGCCAGAAAAAATTTTACTGGATGAAAAGACACCTTTTCAACAGACCATTATGTCGCAAATTCTGAGAAGTACATAGACATCCTTCTTTGTCATTTATTTAATTGATGATAATCGACACAAAAACGCCAGCTTCAAATTTTTCCCCTTCTCGATTACAATAGCTATGAGGCCATCGTTTCCATTGGCCTCAATAGGAATGCCGATTCTTGAATAATATCCATTAAAAGCATTTTTTCCTCTTCTTGTATGTTGATTATCTCGGTTGCGGAAATTTTATAGATTCTTTATCTGATTGGCAAAGTGTTTATTCAATGCTCCATGAATTTGATATTTGCTTTTATTTTGATTAAAGATTCGGTTTTACATACATGTGAATGTACGCTATCAGGAAAATGTAATTTTGAGATGAGTTTCGAAAGTTCATCATGTTGGAAGCACAATTTCTTTGTTTTCATATTTCTATTTCATATTTCTATTATTTTGCTGTGGCCATTAAGAGGAAATAGGTATAAGCCCATCATATCATCAAATCCGCTGTACTTAGTAACTCAATGAAACTCCTTTAACCAATTTTCAGGATCTTGGCTTCTATCTCCAGAAAAAATAGAAAATACTACTTCTAGTAAACTAGAAGATACTATAGAGAAAAAATTTAATACTATTACAATCAGTACAAATTCCGTCATCAACATTTTTTGAAAATTCAGTTTTTTTTTTTTTCTTCTGGGTTCTAATTCCAAGATGAATTGCTGAATAGGGGGCCTGCAGAGAAATGTCAGGAAGAAAATATTTGACCAGTTCTTTTTACTAGTTTTCAAATTATTAAATTTTGGTCCATTTGTATTTAATTGCTTTCAAAATTTGTATATGAGCTTAGAATTTCTATTATGTCTTTATATATATATATATATATATATATATATATATATATATATATATTTTCTCTGCTTCTCAGATGCCCGGAGTTTCTCTGCCGTCTGATGCCATGTTTCGTTATTAGAGTAAGTAACATAAATGACCGCCGGATCATACGATTAGTATTTCGCCAGTAAATGCCAATAGTATACCAGTAAAGGTAAATGAAGTCAGACGATTGTCCCTTTTCTTCATCAAATTTGACATTAAAAATGATAGAAACGTAGTAATATTTTGTTCCGCTATGGTTGGTGCCGTATAATTACTTCCTGTTATTCAGTTGCTACGCTAAATTTTCTTATTATTTCTTAATGTACACTCTGAAAAGTGTTTTAAGACTTAATAAAATATCAGACATTTCATTATTTCAGTTCATTGTCTCCATATACAAAACTGGCAAATAGATGTGTGACTTGTCCGGAGAAAAATATTAATATTAACGAACACTATCCAATTTAGTTTAGTTTAGTTATATTAACGTCCGGTTTTTAAAGCAACACTAGAGCTATTTGGTACGGATCTCGTCATTTTGAACCGCGGTCGGATGACGAGGATGACACTTGAGCTGGCACCCCCTTCCGAAACTTCCACACCACACCAGCGAGAGAACGTTTGGTTCCGAAGGATTTAACGTGCATCAGATCCGATTATACGACGGTTCTTCGGTGGATGATCCAATATATATATATATATATATATATATATATATATATATATATATATATATATATATATATATATATATATATATATATATATATATATATATATATATATAATGGTCTACTACTACCATGATTTCTAATGGACAAGATAAATTCATGTAATTAAATGGTGGTTTTAAAATAGATTTTGGGATAAATGGCAATTTTATGCTATTTAAGAAATTTGATTTATATTCTACATATCTATATTCATATTCTATATATATATACATTGATATTCATTTAAAATAGAGATTGTGTATTTATTTCATCGAATCATTTTAAAATCTTTTCTTAAACATAAATTATGTTGATAACTTTTACTAACTGTAATATTGTGTATTATAATTTATTATTTTCAGCATAAGATCATAATTGAAAATGTTTACTGATTTAAAATCAAATTTATTAGATTAACCCCTGTGTACATGATTGTATTGGGGTGCTATACCACGTTGCTTACATACACGGGTAACGGAATAATATGGCCTACTTATGATACAAATCCAGTGTGCAAGAAAGATTGGTGGTGGCAACTTCTTTATATCAACAATTTCGAAGAAGCAGAAAACCAGGTAGGAAAAATGATATCTTTAAAAAAGAAAAATGATACAAAATTTACAAATTAATTATAAAAGAAATATATGGACAAAAATTATTTCTGAGAACTTTACTGTTAGATTTTTTGGTTTCGAAAGTCCTTTAAGTTAATACTACTTAATGGGAAAAGAAGGATCTTAAATTTTGGAATCATGGTGAAATGAATAGGATGGAGCATTTGAATGGCACCGAATTTTTTTAAGTAGATTCAATAACAATGTAACGATGTATTTTGATCTGAAAGATTTCCCAGGAAACAGGTTTACATATACAGTTGCTGTCTATTGTAATGAAGCTTAGAACTCAAGGAATTTTAAGTTCATAAATTAAGCTTTAAATATTCAAAGTACCTTTAACATGAAATTCGATTTTTTTTAATTATCACTAGTGGTGCATGTGATATTTCTAATTTACCCCCAGATAGAAACTAATTTTTGAAGTTCAAAAATCCTCTAGCTTCTTTTTTCATGTATTTCTTTGCGAAAATGTTTTTAAGAAATGCTGGAAAATATTTTTACTAAATAAATTCCGCTTTCTACATTAATATTTAACTAAAATTGAATCAACCGATATATATACCTTATGTTATATTGATGCATACCAATAACAAATTCAACGAAGGACATTGAAATTACCCACGATATTCGATGTCCCACATCGAATATCGTGGCAACAAGGACGAAAACTCAGCTTTATTCGGGAGTTTTAAAAGGAAAATAGAAAATGTTTTTTTATACTTTCTGATGCAGATTTGTGGTATATGAATTGTATTACATTTTACTTTAAAATGTAAACCTTACGTGTCAATTTTTATGTTTTGTTTTAATTGTCTCACTTTCTTACTTACATATATTGTGACATATATTACACAGATTAAAAAAAAGATAAAAAAGAAGAAAAATCGCGCATTATTGTTACATGAGATTAAATTGGGATTTGAAATAACAGGAACCTTTAGATTTCAATAGTATATTAAAACAAGAAATATACAGCAAAATTGTTTCAAGAAATTTCGTGATGGAAATGATATTTTATAAAACGAAGCATTTGCTAGAAATCTGCTATATTGTTTTCTTCTATTTTTAGTCTCAGGCTAAGGAAGAATGATTTACAAATATTTTTAACACAGGCTGAACTGATTCCCGACTCAGGTGACAAAAAAACAAAAATTATGGCACCTCTATTATGATCCGATATCCAGAATTCTCGTAGAAAATTTCATACCCTGTTACGAAAGTGTTTACACGTTCGAGATAATTTTTTTAAATTGCGAGCCAACTTTCTAACTGCCCTCTGAGGGCTATTATTGTGTGCTGCCTGTTTTTTTCTGTTAGTTTCTTAGAGTGCTGTTCTCTTCAGTGTTTTTTTTTCTTCTTGTTTAAGATTTGTGTTTTCTTCTGAGTCCTTATCCTTATCCAACGTGTTTGTCTTTTCTCGACTAAACGAACGACTTTCGCTTCAAAACTAAAGAATCCGAAATGTTGAAGATAAACTTAGTTCAATTATTCAACAAAAGAAGGATTTTTGAACAAATTCTGAAATATATATAAAAGAATCTTATAACAAATGCTTTATCATTATGAGATTTGTTCTGCAGTTATTCTTAGAAACCGAAATAGGCCATTCCTGCATCATATTACGTACACTGAAAACTAGATTTTGTATAAGAAATTATGACCTAACATAGTTTAATAAAGGAAAAATACGAAAATATTTACCAATCTTAAATATATCTAAGAAAAAAGATTGTTGCAATTTGTTTGTTATTGAGATTCTATCTAATTAAGATTTTGAAATCATTTCTTCTTAGATGAAAAAAACATATATCCATAACTGTCCATATAATGTTTTAAACATGGTTCAGAAAAACCATAATTATTTATTTCAATTTATTTTAAATTTTTGTAATTTTTTTTCACATACGCAGTTTTCAGGCAATATTTAAAACCTGTAGTCATATTTAAAGCGTTAAAAATATGTGAAATTTCCAGTTAGGATATTTTTCTTTACATTTTTTAATATCTTAGGAGATCAAATGTGTTAAAGTAAAAATTGATATAAATTCTTGAGAAAAAAGATTCCTTTTGAAATCTTGGTTAATCGAGGAGAATAATTTCCATAATCATGTATTCATTATTTCTTTATTCAGCAAATGATGTGACGAAATGTTTCACTTTTCTTCAGTATTAATTTAAAGAATCGTTAAGCTCGTTTTACGAATTTAAAATTTGTTTGTATGGTTGAAGTTATTTATAAAGTTAAATATGTTTTTGTTTGGTATCAAACATCTTTTCTAATTTTTAAAAAAAAAAATTTTCATTTGGAAATTAAATATCAACATCATTTATTTCTTTTTTGTATCATTTTCTAATGATTATTCAACTGTATTGATTTTAGTGCACCGTCTGGGGTTGGTATTTAGCTGCTGACATGCAATTCTATATCATCAGTCCTTTATTCATGACACTCCTAATGAGGTATGTAATGCTTATTAGTAAATAGTTTTTATTTAAAATTACAGTTAATATTTTTAATATATTCTGTTCAAAATAGTTGGACAATATAATGATTTAGAACATAAATTACAGTTTTAGAATTTTTTTTTTTTGCTTTAAAATTGCTACCGTACAAAAAAACTAACTAGCATCAAACAATGGAATTTATTCAATATTAATTTCGGTCAAAAAATGAATTATTTACAGCAAAACCATTGTTGGTATTATGCATGTCATCAAAATGACCAAATATATGTAATAATAAAAGTGAGCGTTTTATGAATGCGGTTTCCTTGGAACCAAAGTAATAATGCACACTATCACTCATTTTTTAGCTTTTAACAGCCAGAGGATGTCTTTGGATTTCTTGGTCTTTAAAAGGAATCATATAATATTATCTGAGTCCAAACTAGATTTTATGAATGAATGCAGTGCCAAATATTTATTTTAAATGCCTCATTTGATGATCCTGATTTGTGCAGAATTATTTCTCTATTAATAAGGTTGTAATATCGATTATCAGCTGGAAAAATTTCTTCAATCCTTTAATTAATCGTAAAATATTGCTGCTCTGAATATTATCAACAAATTTTGTGTTCCGATTAACCTGCTTTTACTTCATATTTTGATTAGAATTTAAAGTCCAGTTAAATTACATAGTTTGATAAAAATTCCAACAAAAGAATTCTTAACTATGCCATAATAAAAAAAACCCGAAATATTTGTGATTCTTATTTGTAGATCAATTTAGAAAAAAACTCTTGATGCAAAATTATAGTTAATTCACGCTTTCTGTGCCATGTCAACAAATTACGCTAATTGTTCGAATGCTGAGAAATGGTGTAAACCCTTATTGACAGAACTACTAAAACACGTGATTTCTCGTTAAAATTTATAACTAACAAGTAGAGAAACTTTTTCTAATATAAATCCACTAATAATAATCATGTACTCGATCTTTTTTATATCAATCTCTTTAGAACGCGAGTTGCCATTGCAATATTTTGAGAAACAGAATGAAATCTCTCTCTTATTAGAAAGAGGAACTTCGATATTAGAAAAATGTGAAGCCCTAGATCTGCGAGGTTTTAAGAATCAGAAGCTGAATTTAAACTCCATAAAAGTCTTGCTTTTGTAAATCAATTTTATATGTAAAAGGCTTTTTTAAAGATATAATATTTCGGGATGTTCCATAAAAAAGGAAATAAAACTACTTTGGAAATAAAAATTCTTATTCTTAACCACTTTATTTCTTATCAAAATAGCATGCATCTGAACACGAAAATTTGTAAAATGTTGCTTGTATAGTTATTCGATTCATTACATTCTGCATGATTTCTTCAGATTTGATAAATGTAATAAATCTACAATTTAATAAGTGTCCAAGGAGATTTTTAAATACTTTCACTTATTCATGTGTTAATTGCATTAAAAATAATACCAATGCAACATTTCAGTGATGTGAGATCCAAACGAGAATAAAAAAAATAAAAACGAAAAAAACAAAACACACTTGATTTTGCAACAAATACTTTGCATTATTTTGCTGCACTTTTAAATTTTCATTATAATTGTAATTGTAAAAAAAAAAAAAAAAAAAGTGTTGCCCTTTTCTATACAGGAAAACAAGCTCTAATTAGTGTTATTTTCGTACAATCTAAACATTTCTTTTTCAAATACATGCAGATCCATTAGAAAAATTATTATTTTGTGTAACTGACCGAAACTTATTAAATGATTAAAAATAATGTCGTTCGTTTGCACTTGAATCCAAGCAGATAATTTCTTAAATTATTTGAAATAATAACTACTTGAATAAATAATTTGATGAAGATAATAGACATTAGAAATTTTCTAATATACATTAGAAATTTCCATTATGAATGAGAAAGCGATTTGATTCTTATATGTTATTTTTAAGTATTTCTTACCATTAATGCTAAAATGACTAATTTATCATTATGTGTCTGACAATAGAAATAAGAATTTTTTTTGGCAAATTAAGCATTTTTTAGAAGTATTTGGAGATTTTTTTTTAAACAATCCTAATTTGCCAATACTAGCTAAGCAACTATATTATAAATTAGCCTTTTCCATGTGTGTAAAGGATGTTTATATTTATGTGTATTGATTTATGATACTTAGGAATTTGAGTATTTCAAAAGCACAAGCTAATATTACTTTAGTCTGAGAATATTTCTTTTGATTTCTAGTGCCGAAAAAAAATGATTTTAGTCATTGCCCCTGAGCGTTTGATTGTATGATGGCTTTGTTATTCACTCTAACACATTAAGTTAATCTGAAATAAAAGCTTATTTTACTTAACATATTATATGAAAAAATATAACTGATTGAAGATAAACAACCCTTCAAATTTAAAATAAGTTTATATGAAATGAGAAAAATTAAATAAGAGCAAAAAAAGTTATTTTATTTCATTAAAGAAACTTCCTTTATTAGCCTTTTTTGATAATGCAGATTCCTCTATTATTTGTAATCGGAGGAGTATTCCTCTCCCTTTAATATTGATTATTCATTTTCTTAATGTTCTTACAAAATATTTCACCTCGTCTACCTTTTGTAATGCCAAACTTCCAGGGGAAAATCAAAATAGCTGTTGTTTAGATATCTCTCTGTACTTTTAGAGGAAGAAAAGAAGAAATTAGAAATCAGATTAGAAAATTAGAAAGAGAAAAACAAATTAGAAAGAAGAAAACAAATATAATCAAAATCTGTTTAAAAAATTTCCAGACCTAATTTTGACCTACGAGATACAAGATGCATTGTCTATCTATGTACATACTGTACATTCTCCTCTTTATATACAGATGTATATTGTTTTGAATATAATTATTGAGTACTTATTTAAAAATATTTGATATTTTAAATAATAGTTAAGTTTAAATACCTACATTTGACATTTAATGGAATGAAATTTTATATGAATTGAAAGCTGTATATCCTTAAAGGGCTAATTCCATTACTCTAAGTCGTATAAAAGAACATACTCCACCAACTTCCGGTGGAATGGTAGTTCTGTTTATAGATTTCGGTATTTAATTTTTTATTTATTATTATTTAAGACCACTATTCCTCATATGTTAATAACTTTTAGCTTTCTATTTTAGGAGGCCACGCCTAGGATATGCCTTAGTATTGACTTGTATTAGTGGATCATGTGCTGCTTCGTTCGTACTAACATATCAGTACAATTTAACTGAAGGGCTATCAAGAGTAGAGCTCCTAGCTGGAAATATCCGATCTTTATCGACTAAGTAAAAACATTAAATTTTCTTTGAAGTAAACTTTGATATGCGGAGAACTTGTATTTGAGATATCAACCAGTAAATATATGATAGGAAAGAAATTGAAACATTCTTCAAGGTGCTGGGCTATATTTCCCCCGATTTCTAATATTTAAGTTATGAAACCAATGCTAAACTTTAAGTACAATCACAATAAAATCACTCTAAAGGTGCATTAACAACTACGATTGTCATCTGTTGAGGAACAATACCTGATATTAAATGCTAAAAGCCACAGGGAATTAACGACTTCTGAAATCTCGAAGTATCCTGTGGCTGCTAAATATAACAATAAAGTCCGGACAGACTGCCAATGTAAGTCTATCTGAGAAGTTATACCACGTTCTATTCTTGTTCGCTGGACCAGCGATAAGATTTTCGCCACCACGTAACTGAAACATAATCCTTGAAAGTCATTTTAGAATGTCCTAGGATAACTCATTGCATGAAGTCATAGTCCCTAGGACTTCCAGGATACAAAATCCTTATTTTTAGAGGAACAATTTATTGTATAAAGATTCGGATTGCTGTTTAAGCACCAAATTCTGCTGTAAAGCTATTACAGTTGTACAAAATATCCAGCTTTTCATTAACTAAATAATTTTGAAATTAACAGGTCTTTTTTTTCTACTTTTATAGTATATATAAATATTCGTTTAACGCATCTATTATTATTTGAAATAAAAAGTTTCTAATTTGTAATTTAATTTGTAGACTCTATAATAATTAATAATTAGCCGGTTATATTTACGAATTATTATATTTTTATTTCGTACTTTTATAATACTTTGAATTTCAGTAAATTCCTTTAAACATTTCTACATTTATACCACCAGATGTAATAACACATGATTTCGCCAGATGTCCCTAGTAGGGTTTTTTTTTTACGAAATAATTATCCAAAATGAATTTTGAAAGGCACCTTTCAAAGCAATCTGTGTCTGTGATTGTAGTCCAAATTCAAACCAGCAATAATCGATTATAATACGATAAATAAAGTTATTAAAGCATGTCGTAGGAATTTGTAAAATCTTCTGTTTACAAATGTTCATTTTTGACAGGTTAATTCAAATTTTGTATCGTTTTAATTACATCTTTCAATTATTTTTCAGGTTTTGGAAATATTATAATATAATTCATTCGAAACCTTACACGAGGATAGGTCCATATTTGAATGGACTCACACTTGGTCATTATTTGTATAAAAAAAGCATGAGCACGAATGTCATTAGAAATAGTAAGGTTAGTATTATTCACATTACAAGATGATTATTGGATTTAATAATACTTCAAGATGATTTAATTTCATAATTAAGTAAATAATAATTTTAAAAAATATTTTATGACAAAATTTTAGCGTTTTATGCCTTTTTATCAAAAGACAATGAATTTAAATTTTTTTTAGATGACAAGTTTGAAAGAATAAGCGATTGAAAATATATAAAAAAAACTTTAAAAATGAACACGAATTTATTGAATTAAAAAGAAAAATTTATAATAAAGATAATTAAAATATTTTTGCATTAAAACGAAAAGCTTATATAAAAAATAATTAAGATACTTTTCGTATTAAAAAGAAAAAGTTTTAGAAAATTTTACTGAGATTTTTTGGGGGCAAATTATAAATTTTCAAAAAATGATAGCATAAAAGGGAAAATTTAATATTCACTTATTAAAACTTGCATGCCGATGCCAAATTATTTTTATGAGTTTAGCAAAGATGTTGACATTTTACATAAAAAAAGGAAACTGGAATTAATTATTTGCATCAAATGCAGGAAATGTAATTCAAAAAACATAAAATTACTGTTTCAACTTCAGAAAGTTCAGAAAAAGATATTCCTGAGCTTGGTATTTATATGGATGAAAATTTATTTTTCAAGGAAAACAGGAAACTATAGTAATAATATTTACTTGCTCAAAGTACTTCATTTTGAGATTGTTATAAATGCTACAAATCTTAATTTTGTATCCAACTATCCAACTGCTCAAAATATATTATTACCTATCATCACAAGTATTCCAGGTTTGCTCGAAACTATAAAGTTAGTGCTAGATACAAAAGCATAATTCAAAGGTATTAAAGAAAAGAAAGCAATTTATTAGAAATATCGACATACGTGACACGACATCAACTGAACAGAAATAATTCTAAACGTGATACAAGACAGACTGCTCGACCTACGTATATAATACTTGGCACATAGTTATTTTGTGGGTATTAGGCGCTCAAAAACGAAGGTTTTGCTTTTAAATTCTAATTCAAAATCGTGCTGTTAAAGCTTTTTTTCAATATTTTCAGAATATATAATTTTTTAAAACCAATGACATATCATCACAATTATTCCAGGTTTGTCTCGGCTGATAATTTTTGGAACAATTAAATTGGTACCATATAAAATGCAGGATTTTGTCTACAATCAAAAGTCGAGATACGTGATGCGACACCTATAGTTCAAAAATAATTCTAAACGCGATACACGATAGACCGTTGGATCTACAAATACTATTTTTAGCATATAGATATTTTGTGGATATTAAACGTTTAATGAAGAAGAATTATTAAATTTAAAACCAAACTGCTAACTTTCTCCTGAGAATCTTTGAATGTTTTATTGCTCGAAACAATTTTACATAACTTCGTGATTAAAACATTATCTTTTCAATGATATCAATTTTATTTTCCCATACTGTTCTTAAATTTTAATAAATAAAAAAATTATGTATGTTTTGCAAGAATGCTTTTCATAATTTTAAATATTTTATTTATATATAAGCGCTTTGTTCCGATATTAAATTCATTTTTTGTAAGCATGTTATCATTGCTTTGATTATAAATAATTTTTAAAAAGTAATATAAAATCCAATGGATTGAAGTTTGAATCTCTTTCATATTTTTTCCTTGTAAAGTGGAATAAATGCACAACTTGTTTTATTTCTGTGTTTCTTCTAAGAGTGACTCCAGAATCTCTTTGTCTGCTGTTTCTACGTCACAGAGACAAATACATATAAATTACAAAGAATTTTCTGCTAGTTTGGCTTATTCCTGATTATTAAGTGCACAGAAATTATTTGATAAACAACAAAAACATTAAAATTGTTTTAATTTTATTTTTCAACATGGGATTTGAATTTTTAAATTAAAACAATCATAATATTTTCTGTGAATTTTTGTGTTACGAAATCTTTTTATTTGTAGACGGTTTTATGCTGTGGATGGGCTACTACAGCTAGTTTTATGTGGATCTGTTTTTTCTCACTTTATAAAAAGGAAGAGGTACTTTGGGAAACAGCTGTTTATAATGGTACAAAATTTTTGTTATTCTCTTGCGGCGTGGTTTGGATTATTTATGTCTGCTTCACTGGTCAAGCAGGTTAGTGATGCCATTTTACCTCATGAATTTTTTTTTTTTTTTTTACAATTCTTATTAATTAAAATTTTCTACTTTACTGATTGATTAGTAATAAATGTGAAAGCTTGCACTAAAATTCGACAGATTAAATCAAGTTTCTTGCAGCTATTGTCTTCATGGATTCTAATTTTTTTCGAAAAAATTTTAATCTTTAAAAAAGATAATATCTTAACACTTACAAGGATGGAACAAGATATGCATTGAATTATCAGATATTCCATATTTAAAAAAATATATTGAAATCTTTTATTTTATATAAACTAAATAAAAGATATATAATTTGGTGATTAATTGTGTTCTTTTCAGGTCATTAACTTTTACATTACATTCAATTAGAGTTTTTCCAATTAAAGATCTTTATTTGGAATTTGCATATTTGCGTAAATTAAAATGATTTTCAATATAATCTAGTTGTAATTTTTTTACCTTTCATTGCATTTTTTCTTTGAAATTTTTTATGGTATTATTTTCTGTACCATAAAAAAAAGCAATTTACAGATGAAGAATTTTAAGCATTTTCAGTTCAAATATTAGTATTTCTATTTTTTGATATTTTGAAGAAAATTAATTGAAGACAAAGTTAATTTATGAATGAATAGAATGAAAAATTACAAATTTTATAAGAAACCAATAAAATAAAATTATTACCGTAAAAGAATTCCGTAAGTCATATTTGATTCATTCTTCAATTAATAATATATATTTAAGCGATAGTAAATTGGAATTTCTCCCTAATGAATAAAACTGCACCTCAGAATATATGCTGATGTGCTAGGTAACGATTATCATCAGTGATAATTGAAAAGGATGGTATGTAAAATGCTGAGAGTGGTTTCATCACAGGTAAATGATATCACAGTATATCTACGCTTCACAGTGCAATTGAAAAAATCGTCACAAAATTAGACACTTCATTCCCTCATTCTAACAATTCATTTTAAATAAAGTCACTAGTTTCTAATAATGATTTTTTAGATTTTCTAATCAGATTTTTTGTTCAAAAAGTGAGGATAATTTAGAAATTCATTAAACTTTAAAAATAAATTATAAGTAAATGAATACAAACAAAAAGATTCTGTTTGCACAAAAAGGATTAAACCATTTTTTTTTTTTTTTTTTTTTTTTTACTATTATGAAACTGGAAATTTCATCCTCCCGATGAATCTTTATCTGATAAGATATATGTTGATGTAAACATTTATTAATGTTAAATCTGCCATACTCAATTCAGCTGTCAATCGAGTAAAACACATGTTTTGCAAAATTGAGCACGAATTCTAATGATGTGTAAAGCATGTCTTTAAAATGTTCCAACTTTTTCTTGTTTTTGTTTATTTACAGAGCTTCTGAATAATTTTCTGTCTTGGAAAGCCTTTCTTCCTCTCAGCCGATTATCTTACTGCTCAAATCTGACTCATATGATCATTCTGATGAAAATACTTCTTCAAGCTGAGAGTATCATGGATTTCAGTCTCATAACACTGGTTAGTACAATATTATCGTTTGGCATCGTGTAGTCCATACATTCAAACTTTAATATTAATAATATATTAGATTAAGTCATATTACAAAAATTTATATCCCTTTCTACCATGCCCAGCGGGAGTACCTCAGATATGAAGATGGAAAGATTCCAGTATGGCAATTCTTGTCACCTGAGTAGGTACAGAAATGATGTGGGGTCGTCTACCCCTGGCCGATGATAGAATATACCTCCCACTGAAGGGGTAGTACTGTTGCCGGTGTTGACCCTTAGAAAATCTCATTTCTGGTCAATGTTGTTTTGTAGCGGTCCGTTCAATCAGATTTTTCTGTGCCTTTGCGCAAGTCGCATTAATCAACTTGAGATTCCTTGCTCTTAAGAATGTGTTAGCATATTCCTTTTATTAATACAAAGTATGACTATAGTTCGTTTGATTTTCACATAGTAAGAAATATGAGGGGATAAGTCATTTTAGAATCCCATTATAAATAAAATAATAAAAGTAGTAAGAGAAACATATCTTATTACGTTCAAAATATTAAGTCAATGATTTTGATAAATTTTAGTAAATGACGTTAGAGAATTTTAATAATCCGAAAGATGTGATTTGTTATAGTTTAGTTTTTAACTTTTTTTTTATCCACTGAATATATTTTTAAAAAATAGTTAATGGTATTGAGAGTTAAATCAAATAGTATTAATTTCTTATTAAAATAGTCTGATCTTCAATGTACTAACGACATAAAAATAATTTGGATTGGCATTATTTGTTTGCTACGAAGTCTTTTGCATGCAGATATATGGGCGTCATTCATATTTATGCAATTACACGAGAAAAACAAAACCTCTTTTAACATAATGCTTAACAGAGAATGAAATCTGCTTCGTTTGTGCAATGTGTTTATTTTAATGAAACTCCTGCCAATCCTTTTATGATTAATAATTGGCATTTCGATTATTTGTGAAAACCAAAAACGAACAGTTTACTAAAAAATGACAGATTTAAAGATCCAGCAATCACTTCTTTTTTCATTATATTCTAGAAAATTATATAATCAATTTTCTTAAAAAAGAAAGAAAAAAATTAAAAATTGGGAAACCTTACATTTTCTTTCCCACGTCATTTTTTGAAATTTATTAGCAGAGTTTACTTTTTCATGTCACTGCTTCCATGTTCACATCACCCTTTTAGACTTTTCGTTCGTGAGGATATTTAAAGTCTCTTTCGTATCGGTATTCCCCAGCAATTTTATTGTGAAAAACGCCATTCGACGAATTGTCTATGGCTGTACTTGATTGGTTGATTTGATTTTCTGTCGAAAGAGCCATCCTTGGCTAAACTGCGCTAACCGTCTATGGCATCAGTGACATCTTGCTACACCCAGCTGTAATAAGTGTAGTGGCAGGCCTCATTGAATAATTTTTTTATGTTGGTGATTCTGTTAAACATAATTTACTTTAAAATAAATAACAATGATTTGTTATTGTGATATGTTTCATTGTCCATTTGTGATTACTTGATTTCCATAAAACTTCACAATATGACATGTGAACGCCATCTTTCAGTTACATTTGAAATTATTTTCTATGCACATGGAAAATATCACAATGCCTCTTTCCTAATATTTGCGCAAACTAAATTTTTTTTCTTGCATTACTTCATTTATTATGCAATTTTGAAGTTAATACCATTTTAAAACTCGGATGTATTTTGTATTTATCCGTATTTTTTAATAAATTACAGAAAACTCTTATTTATACTGCAAATCATGCAAATTTAAAAATCGTACTTTATCAATAGCCATTAATTCTCCCTCTCCCTTTGTTAGCACCCATGATGAGGATCAATCTCGCTATACCCTAGGCTCGACCCAAATGGCAACTAGAGCATCAATAATGCAATAGCTAAAAACGCTTATAATATTTTTGTGAAGAAGAAGAATTATACTTATCCTAAACATATATATATATACATATATGAAAATTGATGACCTGTCTTACAAAACTATTAATTTCACGAAAACAATTTTTGCATTATCTTAACATTTAAAAAAAACCCCACTAAAATTACTTCTTCATTGATATGAATTTCATTTTAGTAAGATTATCCTCTTTCGTTTTAATATTTTTTAAACTTAACGATACATATATATTTATAATGTTTATAACTACTGCTATGAAATTCTATTAATACAAATGTATTGTAATGAAGCTCAAATCATTTCTTCAAAACATTTAATTACCTGCTTTCGGTATTATTAAAAATAAGATAAAAAATTGCTTTTTTGAATACTCTCTGAAATGGGATTTTTATTTTTGCTTTTATTTCGTATTATTTTCTTTTCTTTTCTATTTTTTTTTTTTGATTCAACTAAATCCAAGTTTCCAATTGTATCAAATAACAATTTTATACTATTTATAGAAACGATATTCCATATTAATCGTTTAACAGCCTAAATAGTCAATAATCTAGAGAAACAGTTGGTCGTGTAACTTTGCACATGAAATAAATATGAAACTTTAGAACTCAATTATCTAAAGGAAAAGTATATTCTTTATATGGATGTAACAACAAACTTTAGCAGAAGAAATTCAGCTATTATAAGATCGAAACGATGTTGTTTCATGAAAAATAAAAAAATAAACAATTATTTACTTATAATTATGTTAATTTAATTACAATTGTTATCTTTAAAAAATATTCATAAGAAAATAAAATTTTTCTACTGTACTATAACATCTATTTGAACCGACTGCATTATGCTTTATTTGTTTTTCAGATGTCGCTGTATTTATATACCTCTGCCTTCACATATTTGGTTTCCTTCACAGCATCATTGTTCTTTGAAATGCCAGTGCTAAACTTCTTGAATCAGCTTGGTCAGAAAAATGGGGGGAAAAACTCAAGTGTGACATTTTCTGTTTACAAAAAAAATAATCAAAATCATTCTGATGTCTTTAAAATTTCTTGAAATAATTTGTTTTCATGAGAAGGTACTCAGATTCGTAAACTCCATTAGAGAATGTAGAATTTTTTTTAATTCAAAATTGGATACTAACATTCATTAAAATAAAGCTTACTGAAGACATCAATTATGGTTTTTACTATTTATTTGTTATATGTACTTTTAACTCAATAAATAAGCATTCATCTTACTCATTTCTATAATTCTTTTGTTATCAAATTACTTCTTTATTTTATAGTTTCTAATAATAATTCATATAATCTTGAATAACAAAAGAAATAAAATGAAGCATAAAATGAATTGCCCTTAAGCATTAACATAATGAAATTGCTTTGTGCATTAATTGATGATTCGATACTATATTGCGAATTGAAAAGCTTAATTGCATATGTATATATGCAGTACGGCTACCTGACACTGAACATCTTAATATAATGATTGGGATCTTCAAATTACTTAGATGCGGCAACGAAATACAAATTCGAAGATGATTTATTATAACCAATTTTGCTGAAAGCCTGTACGAAATACTTGAACTAGTTACAAAGATCGATCAAACAGATTCGGATTATGTTTATTTCGCTTATGCGAATGTGTTTTGTTCTAAATTATGAGCACATTAGTTAAGCATACGAAGGTTCAGCCAAAGAAATAGGATTACTGAATTAAATTCTTTTTTTGACCCAATTTTACTTCACATAACAGCTTAGTTGTTGTTGTGTTGTGACTTATTGCACTTTAGAAGCCCGCTGACAGTTTTCTGTAAGCGATTTAAGCCGAGTGAGATTCCCTTGCTTTTTCAGTAGCGCCAACTGGGGCCAAGAGCACGACTTAGCTACTTCATGCGTCACATTCGTTTGCACAACCCCTTTTTACAGGGGGCACATTCACACACCTCTCAGATAAAACACAGAAGAAGAACAACCATGCCCGAACCCGGGACGCCCAGATCATGGGGAGGACGAGCTACCCCTATGCCAAGACACCGACGCTTTGCAGTTTTAATATATGCAATCATGCACTCCGATAATTCCTGACATACAAAAGTAAAATCACAAAAAATAATTAATTACAGGTTAGGCTATTCGAATAAATCGCATGATGGAAAACCGTGAGATAAGAATATCCATTCAATGACACGATACAAATGCTTGACTAAATTTATTTTTGGTAGGCACTCTTGTGAGCTGCATTCCTGAATACAATCATAGTCTTATGATTGAACGTATTGGGCTTAAATAATCCAATAGGCATTATGACCTAAGGTAAAAACTTAGGGATCATATTCAATTTTTCTAGTCTTTTTGTTCTGCTGTTTTCAATAAGCAAGGTCGTAGGAACAACTAGTGAATGTTTCCTGCAAGTTAATTGAGCCACATACTCCCTCATTTGCAGCTGTCCAAAAACGGTACAGTAACTGTCCCTTGTCCAATATGCCAGCTGTAGTCTTTTTTATCAATATGATGATTGATATATTGTCTGATCAATATTTTTATAATGCTTAAATTTGAAAAGCAATACTATTTCCCCCAATGTACTCTTAAACAATACACTGCCTCTATATATGCACTCAAAGTCTGAATTATAGATGAAAACTAAATTAGACACTCGATGTATTTATAGAGATAGCGGATTCCCCGTGAACTCGAATGTCTTTATTTTTACACCTGAATTAAAATTAAGAGACCGTGGAATGTTTACCTACAAAAATCGTAGTTATTTAATAAAAATAATAGTGTAGATACAAATATTATACTTAAGTTATAAATTTAGAACTCATCTTTAAAATGAAATTATTTTTTTCAAGATTAGTCGCTGGAAAGTGTGTGTAGATTTCATAGATCTAAAATGCAAGTCATATTGAATAATTTACGCTTGTTGTGTGCAAAATTAATTATAATAAATATATTGTTTAAATATGTAATCTTTCAAAAACATTATCTGGTATTGTCCAGTTACAGATCCCATCTGAGATGAAGTGATACCACTTTAAAGGTTATGTGCCTTAAATTTTCCTAAAGGGTTATCTGAGAGTTTAATATATCACTAACTTTAAAATATCCTATGCCAAAACTTTATTTTATTTAATTAATAAATTTTACGTAGAAAAATTTCCGGAACATAAATTTCAATTACTATATCATGACTTCCTGGAGATAATCGGCATTTTCTGCTACGAACTCTTCTGAATATGCTTATAATTAAATTGCCTTTATTTTTTAGACCCCAGAAAAACCGTTTTTATTTTTCGCACTTTTTTAAGGAATCGTCGTGATGTGTTGTATAAAGCACTTCATCGCTATTAGAAAAAAAACTCTTTATTTCACTAACAACTCTATTTTCCCCAGCATTTCTCCTGTTTGTCTAAAATTTCCCCTATGTTTTTCCTAAAATTTTCAGAACTTAGAGAAAAATATGGAAAATTTTAGTGTAAAACTGGATAAAATTCTGAAAATTTTAGGAAAAAATAGGGGAAATTGTAGAGAAAAATAGAAGTGCCGGGAAAAATGGAAAGAAATCTTCAGAAACAGGTGAAATTTTACAGATCATAATGCACTGAATACTGCTAAATGTAGTAACTGTATTTATCGTAGGCGGCACTGCGATCGTTTCTAGGTTACAAAAAATTTCGTAGGCGGCACTGCGATCGTTACTAGATCTCTTCTAGTTGGCACTACGATCATTTGTGTTTACTAAACTTTTAGTAGGTGGCACTGCAATAGTTAATATTTATTGAAATTTTCATAGGTGGCATCACGATCGTTGCTAGTTTGCTGAGCTGGCAACATCCTATTCTTCCCTAAAATATCTCCTACTTCTCTAAAATATTAAGAATTTTTTTTCAGTTTTACAATAAAATTTTCACAATTTCTCTCTAAAATTTCCTCTATGTTTCCGAACATTTCTCACCATTTTCCCCAGCATTTCTACTGTTTTTCTCTAAAATTTCACCTATTTTTTCCTATAATTTTCAGAATTTTTTCCAGTTTTACACTAAAATTTTCACTGTTTCATTCTAAAATTTCGATTATGTTTCTGAACATTTATCCCCATTTTCCCCAGCATATCTCGTATTTTTCTCTAAAATTTCCCCAATTTTTTCTTAAAATTTTCTCCAGTTTTTCACTAAAATTTTCACTATTTCTCTGTAAAATTTCCTCTACGTTTCTGAACATTTCTCCCCATTTTCCCCAACATTTCTGCTATTTTTCTCTTAAATTTTCCCTATTTTTTCCTAAAATTTTAAGAATTTTTTTTCAGTTTTACACAAAATTTTTCACTATTTCTCTCTAAAATTTCCTCTATGTTTCTGAACATTTCTCCCCATTTTCCCCAGCATTTCTCTAATTTATCTCTAAAATGTCCCCTATTTTTTCCTAAAATTTTCAGAATTTTTTCCAGTTTTTCACTAAAATTTTCACTATTTCTGTGTATCTTTTCCTTAATGTTTCTGAACATTTCTCCCTATTTTCCACAACATTTCTCTGAAATGTTCTGAAGCTCGAAAACAAGGATTTTTTAATGCATAGAAAGAGGCTCTTACACACTGTCGCATATTCCAGGAAAGACATGCAAAGAGGCTTCCATTTCACAAAGACAAATACAGGAACTCTCCCAAGACTATCACGTGATAATGACTATCGCTGGAAGCAATAAGTTACTTACCTCATTGTCCGTAAACGAGATTTCTTTCACGCTCAGTGCTATACAAAAAAAAGTCATTTTTTCTCCAAGAATTTTTTAGAGATATTCAATGCTACAAAAAATTCCGTGTGTATTATTCCTTAAATAGATTCAAACGCCATACTTATTGCAATTACTAATACTTTTCCTCCACTGAAACGATTTGATATTCACGTATTTAAATTACCCTAGCCCAGTTAGCCTGAGAATTCCGCTGTCCTAGAGCACAGGATAATTTTGCATAGAGCAAAAAAAGAATGGAATCTCTCTTTTCCTAATAGAATTTTCACGAGGGGGACACATGCTGTTAAACAATTGTCAACAATGAAAAAATAAATATTGATGGTAATTTGCGAATTTGCAGAATTGGATTTAATAAGTTAACCTAGCTTTTTAAATTCACCAAGATGTTTCTTAGCTTAATTAATGTACAGCAAAAATAATTTGCGATTTTTTTTAATGTATATTTATTTTTAAGCACTTTAAAAAAATGAAAGTGATATTTTAAATGAAATATCACTTCCTTCATAAATATCTAAACACATCTTGAATGAAATATCACTTCCTTCATAAATATTTAAACACATCTTGAATGAAATATCACTTCCTTCATAAATATTTAAATACATTTTGAATGATGCATAAAAATCCATCCAAATGTAAATACTTTTTAATCTATAGCAGGAAATCTAAATTAGTTTTAAAAGTTTAAAATTTTTACGTTTTTAGTATAATATTAATTTTATTCTCAGTGCACCGGAGATTTCTCCATAACGAAAAAAATTATAATGTTCGCATTCAATTCTTTTTATATGTGAACTCTTTTTTTCATTTTTTAATAAACTAGCTTTATTAAGGTATTTAATTGAAGAGCAAAAAAATAAATTACCATTTTAAAAAAGATTTTTTTAAGCTACGAAGAGTGCTAAAACTGCATAAAAGATAAATGAAATATTTAGTTTTATAGATTCGGAAATATATCTCATCAATTTGAGAAAAGGTTATTTTAAGAAAATGCTGGTGATGTTTATTAAAGCATCTGTATCTAAACTAAAAAAAAAATAATTTATATTTAAAGAAAAATGAGATAAACGTACAAATGCTTAGCCTATTTATCACTTTTAACCGAAACTTCCATTGGCTAATTTATCCGTATTTACTTATTAGTCATTATGAGTATTAATGCACTTGCTAAGTTTTTCAAAATTCTATCGAAATCATTCTAAAAATCTGTAAATACTATCTGCATTTTCGACTTTATTTACTTCCTTTCACAATATTTAACCGGCTTTACTTAAGTTAGCGTATCATATCATTAAGCCCGAAATTTCGAATTAAATTTTGAAAATCGGTATTTCTCTCGCTTTCTCGTGTAAAAGTTGTGACATTTAGTATAATTCGTGGTGGGACATTTTAATAATTTTAAAGATATTAAGTCATTTAATATATTTTTAAAAAAAAACAGGTTTAACAAATAGGGCATTATCTAAATTTGAAAAAGTTTCTTATTATTTGTAAGCATGAACTATGAAACGCAAAAATAGAATATAAAAATATTTCGAATGCCATTTTATAATCTTAAGGGAAATTTTATCGAAAAGCTTAAAATATTATAGAGAAAAGACAATGTAATAAGAGCATTTCTTGGATATTCCTTAAAAACTATTAAGACGATTTTAAACCTTAAATGGCAGAATGTTTAGGTATATAAGTAGTAATCGATTTTAATATAGGCCAATAATTTGACTCAACCTGGAGGAAAATACACAATGAAATTTGGCAAATTCACAACCGACAGGAGTGAATCAAACTTATCAATTTTGTACAAATCTAAAATTTTGTACAACAGTCTAAAAACGAGTACATCAAAAGGCAAGATTTTTAAACAAACATGGCACATGATTTAGGTAGTTAAATAACGGATTTAATATAGTAATAAAAGAAACATTCAGCTTAATTATAGATATGCTATATATTAATATGGAAAACGAGCAATAATAGTGCAATGAAACTTCAAAATAAACAATTCACATCTAACTCATTAGAAGTTTTTTAAAATGCCACTAATTATTTTTCGTTAAAGACCTCAAAAAATAACCCTTTACAATCAGAAGGACCAAGAATGTAATTAGATCTTTTGGTTTTAAATTCGAATTAAATTTAATTCAAATTAAAGGCATTGAAATTTCTAAGAAAACTTAAGAACCAGAGAAAATTTCATTTCGTAAAATTGATACATTTTTAGAGAATTACCAGTTTCTATTCTCGCATATCTATTGTCTAGTTGAATAATAATGACTTATATTTAAATTGAAATTAATAAAATGATTTTTAGGCGAAAGATGGAAACAATTAATCTTATGCATTTCTACTTTTAAATAGAATACACTATTCGGTGTATGTACCGTCTTAAATTCAACTTATGAATTTGTTAGAGAAGTAGTCCTAGGAAGTTTTAATTCTATCAGAATAAACAATTATCCGAAACGAGAAAAAAATATTTGATAATTAAATACAAAATTGAATTCGAAATACATAAACTTTATTGGAAGATTTTATATACAAAAACGGATCATTTACAAGATTATTACAATATAAAAAGAATTGTAATTTTACAACATAAACATCTCAATTATAACATGTGAAAGGATTGAATTAAAAAAATTCAGTACTGGTCTCAAATTAAATAGCCTTTTATTTTTAAATGCAATAGGCTTAGCAAGAATTCAAAACAATTCTAAATTTAAAACCTTCAATCTAAAATTCATATGTTAATTGGTCCAGCTAATACAAACATTGATTCTAAAGGGTAAAAACATAGAAACTATTGTACAATGATAAAAGCTTAATTAAAGTCGTAAGATTTTCTACAATGCATGTTAATTTATTCAATTTGAATAGATAAAAGTTAAATAATTAAAAACTTCAGACAAAATTTATTAAATTTAATCCTTTTGGAAAACTGATACATCAGAATCTAACTTTTTCATATTATTGAAAAAACAAAAAGCTATCTACATTACATTTAACATTCATTGCATCCATTCACTTTTTTCCCCTCAATAAATGGGGTTTTGTTTTATTCGGGTAGATTTTTGGGGATTGTAATTCATACTAATCACGAGAGAGTGTCAATTTCCTCTAAAAGCATATTGATCACCGTGGTGATCAGGCACAGTGATCAAATGATTTGAGAGTCGTAGGACATTTTGATTGGCTGGCCGGCCGAGCCAATCAAAGTATCCTTTATTCGCGGATGTACATATTTAAGTAAAATTTAAAGACGAAATGATATTTAGAATTTAAGATTTGGTATTTTAAATTATTGATCTTTCTATAACTAATATTAAGTTTAATATATTTAATAACTCGCTGCAAATGGATGCAACGAACAGAAATGTATTTAATTTATCTGTATAGATTATGGTAAAATTTATCGAAAGTGTTGAAATTCGATTTAAATTAATGAGCATTGATACCATGTTTTTAAATTTCTATTCAGAAACAACTCCTTCGAATTTGGTTACATTTTCAAATGTGAAAGATAATGAAAAATGGAATAAAAAATCTATCGTATCGCATAATTTTAGAATATCTATAGTTGCAGTAATCAAGAATTATAAAATTTAAAATATAAACATAACATCTTTTCAAAGCACAACATCATTTCATATGTGCAGAAACAAGATTTAAGGATGAGGAATATTAATTGAAAATAAATCTAAATTTCAAATAATTTTTAGAAGGACAAACATGCATGTTGACAATGCAACTTGCCTTATCTTTCCTGCATAGTATAGAAGAATTTTCTTCCTAGATTTTCATTCGTTTTTTTTTTTTTTTAATTTGAATTTGACAAACTTACAAATACACCTTAAAAATTACAAATTATTTTAGAGTAAATTTTGAGAAAGAAATTATCATTGCAAATTTAGAGATTAAGATCAAACAAACAAAAATTAAGCCTATGTACAAATTTCCTTTGCGTATTTAGAAGATGAATAGAGTGAAAGGTGAAATTTTCTTATGAAATGCAAAATTCTTTGATATTTGAATTACGCGCACATAGCCATTAGAATTAATATAGTGAATTCTTGTATCGTAATTGAAATTCTAAAAATAGTAAGATAATAAAAGCGCTTTTATGAGCATTTATATTCAGTGAAAAATGGAAACCAAGGACAATTTTCGTAGAATTTGTAGATAAATTGTAAAGTAGACAACATAATTAGGATGTGAAGAAATTATAATCGTTTCACAATTGAAATACTCAAATTTTTGAATCTTGTTACAACAATCAGTGATGAAAAGTAATCATAAATCATCCATCAGCATAAAGGTGCATTCGGCACTTACAAAAGACGAGAACATGCACCATGCAAATTAAATGATTTTAGTTTTTTATTTCAAAAAAATTAGTTCTTTGCCATTCCATCCGCACTGTATTGACATCCTTAAATAATTTTGATTTGACTAAAAATGAAACACATTTAAAGATTACATCAGTTTGCAGACTGGTTATATATCGATAATTGATTTGGTACTAAATATGCATTTTGAGTTTGTTCCAATATTTATAATTACAAATTCAACTTCATACGATGGATCTCCGTCCATAATTTCATAGCAAAGGCTCCAACTTCCAATGAGCGCTTCATGAAGGTTCCGGATGTTATCTGCTGTGCTATTATCACTTCGGTCAAATCGTGTTAATATCTGAAAAGATTAAATTTGAATTAACATTAGATCAGATCTGGAACTAAAATTGCCCTTAAATATTTGAGTATAAATTACTTAACGTTGCTGTTATACCGATAATTCAGAATCCTAGAGAGAAAAAGTTTAGTTTCGATTTAGAAGGGAAAATAAAAATCCTTATTAAAATGTAGAATCCAGTTCATCAGCACTTCGGCTTTTGGAAACTAAATTTATAACGATTTAAAAACAATCTTAAAATAATTAAGCACAATTTAATTATTCCAGAATCTTCCGACAGCTATGCAAGTATTCTCCATACGGGCCAGAAGTGGAGCGAATAATGAATGCTCAAACAGTAAACCAGGACTCGCAATCATTAATTACAGTACTGAATATGGTCGATTTTGCCAGGCTGTAACGCTCGTAGAACCGTTTAAAATGCTTTTAAAATGAACACATATGTGCTTAGTAAAGGAAAAAAAAGCAAGGCCCGAAGTTTTGCTTGAGAAGCATTCCGATTTCTTTGCGTAAAATTGCGGATGAAGTTTTATGTATTATTTAAATGTTAAAAAAATGAATTTGATAACCATATTGGTATAAATGTATACAAGTTATTGCAATTAACAAGGGATTTTGTTTGGTTCGTTCTAAAAAACAAGTAACTGGAGGTCAAACGGAGACGCGAAACAAAATGGCACGGAAACAACTTTTACTCATCTGTCGCAGTCGTGGGTCTGAAAAGGTTTCTACTCATGCAACAACCGTCTGCTTGACGACATGCAAAAGGCCTATAAAGTTCAATTCCATTCTCAGACGGCCACTTATTTCGACAACCATTTATAAAAATTGATCACGATATGACGCATATGTCGTATGTTGAAAAGTTCACATGTTGAGAAGTAATTGACACTTGCATCTACTTCAGTAAAAGTTTCCATTGATTGATCTTAAATTTATGCAAGTTTTCAGTTTTACCATTCTATTGGCGCAGTTTAACCTAACCTGGCTCTTGCGCCATTAAATCCCAACTAAACAAACAGTAAAAGTTTCCAAGGAATTAAGGTTTATGCATTTTTATTGCCTCCAAGGTATTTTCTGAAAGACCCAAATGAAGTGATTTCCAAATATCAAATCATGGATTTATAAATCGGGAACTTACCATGTTCTTGAATACTTCGATGTCATAAATGGAGTATCTTCTCCACATCAAGTAAAATTAGTATCTATTGATGACGTGTTTATGGAACAAAGGCATTTTACTACCGACAGTGGGCGTCATGTTTTTTCCTGAAAAATGGCATCAGTATAAGTTAATTTTTTATCCTATAAATGCCTAACAAAATAAAAGTACACTTTTTAAATCATAATTATCATTTGATAATCAAGTCAACTGATTGCACTCAATCTTCATTGATATGACAATTATCATAATTCGTACAATTTACCATCCTCCTGGCCATTCATATCTCTTCGATATATAGAGAATTTGTGACTGGAGCCGAGAGGGCATTCACTTGGCAGATGGGGAGTGCCGTTATGCCATTTTCCCAATAGATGGCGTCAAATGTGTTCTTTGCACAATGCACTGCCGTTGCGTCGATTGTCTAATATTTTGACTCCTTTATATAACGTTCTATCTGACCTGAATAAAAGTAAAGAAATTGGTAAAAAAATTAATGGTATAAGTGAAGTATTTTAAATTCATATCAAAATTCTTGCTAAACGTACTCCAAAAAAATCATTCCGACTCGCATTTGTTCTTTCCATTCATTTGTTGAAAAAACTGTACAAGAAGCGATCGCCATGGTTCTTTATCCCAGTCTAGGTATTTGATATCTATGTAATTCCGATACTCTCGTGGCTTAGAAGCAACATGTGTGGAATATGGAGAAATAAGCATTTCTTACGGTTTCAATTTACCGTGCAGATGTTTTTTTTATGTTTCAACAATTCTTCTGATACTACAGATGAAGCACTTGATCTTGGTCGCGTATTTCAAGCTTTACAAATTATAGATGAAATCTGTTGGATCTCTGTCCCTAATTTGGTTTCAGAGGATCCCAATTCCAAACTGTACTCGCTTAAGACTCCAGATATTATTTGTTGCGCCGTGATCAACTTCGAACAAGAAATAACATCTGAAAAGATTAAATATTTAAATTAACAAATTGGAATTTCATGGTACTCCTGAAGGGTGGTTTCATTTCTACAGTATATAAATTGCCCTTTCATTCTATATCCAATTCAAAAACCTGGAATGAATTCACTTGCAATTCCAATGATAGGACTAAATTACCTACGTCTTTTAAATTACAAACACTAAGGCTCACATCAGTTCATTTTTCCTCTCAAAATGAAATTTGCACTATTAAATACATTTCTAAAACTATCCCTCAAAACGTTTCATTTGATCTTTCCAAACAGACAATTCCATTTTCCCCCCCAAGAGCTGAAGATTAATTAATTTAGGAAATTAAGTAGTGCATCCAGTTATTAAATCTCCGTTAAGCCCAATTACTACTTACTCTTCAGATTCAAAATTCCAATATACTCTTGTTGAAAGCTCCAGGTATCTGTTGAACCGCTGAACCACGATCACTTTGGTCGAACATGTCAACACCTGAAAAGGTTAAGTATTTAAAATAACAAATAAGATACGAAAACACGAATATTATGAAATTCAAGACTATACAATTTACTTCTCTTTTAATTCATATCGATAATTCAAAAATCCGAAAAGATTTTGCTTGCGATTTCATTGCTAGAACTATATTAACTGCCATTTAAATAAAATATTAAAGCTAACTCCAGCTCATTTCCCTTTAAAAATGCAAGTATTCGCAGTATTAAAAATAATTCGTGCAAGTATTTCATTTGATTTCTCTAAAGAAAACTCCGAATTCATTTCCGACAGATATATGCGAATTTATTTAACAAATTTGCATCCAATTATTTGTTCTCCGTTAAGCACAATTACTATTTAATAAGGTTATTCGCCAAATGTTTGAATGATATTCAAAAGAACCCATAAGATGAAATGATAAAACATTGAATTTCACTTCAGCAATATTGTAATAATTTAAAAGTTGTATCGGCGTATGACTGCGCTTTAAAGTGCAGATTGTAAACGCTCGATACATAAAATAAACATTTCTTATTTTAGGATATTACGACCAATGACTGAAAGTGTTTTAAAGAAATTAAAACACAGACTACGTCAATTCCAAATAACAGCGATCATCTCACTCGTTCTACTTTTACAACATAATCCCCGTTGCCAGATGCAGCAGCAGAAAAACAGTTTCATTTAACACAATATATAAAATATTTTTGCAGCAATTACTTCAAAAACAAACATGAACAATTATAACAATTAAACAAATACAGAACATTAACAATTTATAATATTTAATTACGTGTGAACCACAATAACTTGCTTTTCTCACAACCTGTTCCTACAATTGCAACTCATTTTATGGCATGTCATTTAGATGCTGGGAAAATAATGAATTTGATAACGACTAATGAAGAACTGAAAAAACGAAAGATTGGTCATTACAGAGAGTAAGCTTCTCGCAGATCATAAAGAACGAAACAAAATAACCTATAAGGCATTTTTTTTGTCGTATCGTAGGTGCTGTAACAGATGATCGTTTAGGATTCCATTCTCAGGCTGTCAATCATTTCAAAACCTACATAGGATAGCCAGTCTCACAGTATGACACTTACTTCATTTTCGTTAGTTCTTATTCTGGGATTTACCTAAAAGTGCTATCTGCTTCAATAGAAGTTTGAAGTCCGCTTCACATCGCTTCACAGCCTCCAGAAACTTACTTTCTAGACGACCCAATTAAAATAGTTACCAAAGCCATGACATTTGGTCATTTCTTTTAAAATTCGTGAACTTACCGTGTCCTTGAACTTCTAATACAATTAATTCTCGGTACCATCTTGAGAGTATTTCCTCACATTCAGCATAACTAATGTAGAAGTATGGCATACACCTGAAACTAAGAAATCAGTACTACTGATGGTTGAAGGAGGGCTTTTATCACGCAAAATAGCATCTATGAGTGGCCCAACCTATGAATATCCAATGAAATAAAATGAGTAAATTTTTATACTTCTAATTGCCATTTGATAAATTCAAATGACTAGCCTACATTCATTACGATATGACAATTATAATGAGTATAACTTACCTATATGAATTCTGAACTAAATTGAAAAGATTTTCTTGGCCATCCAGATAGCTCTATCGGTACTATTTTTATCAAAAAGTTTACTCTACATGTGGAGAATAACGTTGAGCCATTGTTCCAGTAAACAGCATTGCCTCTGGAGCGAGCTGCATCAGTAACAACTACAGGCGTATTTCCTTCGTTGAGGATTTCTGATGTTGAATTTCACTTAAATGAGTAAAAGCTAATGAATCCAACAGAAACTTTGTTATTGTTGAGACAGTTTAAATATAGAAGCCTTGGAGATCTTTAAACCTAAAACTTATCAAAGGCGCATTATTTCTGCTCATTTGTAGAAAAGGACAAAAGAAAATCATTGCCATGATTCTTCTGTCATTGGGCCATACCATGTAAAATCTACATAATTGCAACATTCACCTCGCTTAAAAGCAACTTGCATGGAATATCCTTAGATTAATATTTCTTCTCCATTCCACGAAATGCTTAAATTTTAACCTACCTTAAAAGCTATCGAATAGTTAAAAATATCTTGACAACTGATTAGTAATTACCATTAAATTTTTAAGGCTACAAAATTTAAAAACACTTTTCTTCGTTTAATATTAGCAAATTTGTTCTCAAATAGAAGAGACCAGTATATTTTTCACATTTACTACTTTTACTCTTAACTTTACTATTTTAAGACTTTATGAAATTTTTTTATGCACCGAAATGCAGAGAAGTGCAATGCGAAATGCGTTTAAATAAGTTCAGAATAACTTCATTTTAAAACTTTTTTTTTAACTCCGAATGCCTACTAAATTAACGCAATTACCTTTTTCTATTTCCGTTTTAGCCGATTACTTCCTTTCATTTAATTCAAAAGCAATTAGAATTCGTCCACATTCGATATATAAAAAGGCGATTAAAACTTCCTTTTAATTTTAATATGGAATAAATGAAATTATTTCTAAATTCTGGAAGCGGAGAAGTTCAAATAAGCTCAGCTACTTTATTAAGTGGGAATTACACGCCTTCCGCTTGATAAATATGTTACCATTTTAGGGTTAATCGATATACAAGACCGAATCAAACTCAAGTTCTTTCTTTCTATGGGTTACGAAAATGTTAAGTCAATTAGAGGAAGATTTAATATATAGAATACAAAGAAAACGGAACCAATAAGATTACTTCTCATATCATAAGATAATTTTAATTCCAAGACAGAAAGGTGGTTGAAAGACCGAAGTGTTTTAAAATTGCACTTTACAAAAACAGAGCTGTAACTGTTCTAGATGGTAAGAACTGCGAGTTGAAATTTAAAAAATAAGAGGCAACTTTTAGTCGGAGTTGTAAAAATTTTGAAACTAATCTAGGTTTAATTCCAACTAAGCGATCCCTCATTTTAACATTCCTCCCCAAATAAGAATAAGTGAATGTTATTCCAAAGAATTACATAATCTAAAACAGTTCTGTTTAATTAATATTTAATTTACATTTATATTTTAATTTATATTATACTAGCATTAGTGTTTTTATATGATTCTATCAAAGGAAACTTTTCACTGGCCGAGTTCTTTGAAAGTGATCTTGAATTTAACAAAATATGAAATTGAATCGATTCGGCACATCAGGAAGACAGCATAGAAATGCCACACGTCGATGATTGATATGCCATAAAAGCTTTCGTCATTGATAACAATCATTATGAACTGCAATTGTTGATATGAGCAGGGAGTTCTCATTCTGAAATAAAAACATGAAATAAATTCCATTACTTCAGCCAATTAATTGATTCATTTTACAATCTTCTAATTTGCGATTATTCCTAGGGAAGGTGGGAACCAATTTGTCTTATTCACTAGAGAAAAAATACTTAACTGCCAATTAAAATTCAAAGACAATGGTTTTTGAAAGGGGCTTTGTAACTTAAATAACTTTCTGGATTATCTAAGCATTATATTAAACATTTTTTCCCATTACTTACTCATTTCAAAGCTACATTGCAAACTCTACGCTAACAATAATCCTATTACCTATTGATATTTATCTTTGGATGAATCTCACAACGCACTGCTTACGCCTCCAGCACCATCCCGAAACCACACACACACACGCATTGCCCACGCCTCCAGCACCATCCCGAAACCACACACACACACGCATTGCCCACGCCTCCAGCACCATCCCGAACCCACACACACACACGCATTGCCCACGCCTCCAGCACCATCCCGAACCCACACACACACACGCATTGCCCACGCCTCCAGCACCATCCCGAACCCACATACACACACACACACGCATTGCCCACGCCTCCAGCACCATCCCGAACCCACATACACACACACACGCATTGCCCACGCCTCCAGCACCATCCCGAAACCACACACACACACGCATTGCCCACGCCTCCAGCACCATCCCGAAGCCTCAACTCACACGCATTGCCCACGCCTCCAGCACCATCCCGAAGCCTCAACTCACACGCATTGCCCACGCCTCCAGCACCATCCCGAAGCCTCAACTCACACGCATTGCCCACGCCTCCAGCACCACCCCGAAGCCTCAACTCACACGCATTGCCCACGCCTCCAGCACCACCCCGAAGCCTCAACTCACACGCATTGCCCACGCCTCCAGCACCACCCCGAAGCCTCAACTCACACGCATTGTCCACGCCTCCAGCACCACCCCGAAGCCTCAACTCACACGCATTGTCCACGCCTCCAGCACCACCCCGAAGCCTCAACTCACACGCGCATTGTCCACGCCTCCAGCACCACCCCGAAGCCTCAACTCACACGCGCATTGTCCACGCCTCCAGCACCACCCCGAAGCCTCAACTCACACGCGCATTGTCCACGCCTCCAGCACCACCCCGAAGCCTCAACTCACACGCGCATTGTCCACGCCTCCAGCACCACCCCGAAGCCTCAACTCACACGCGCATTGCCCACGTCACCAGCCCTACCCAGAAACCACAGCTCGCACACGCATTGCCCACGCCGCCGACACTACCGAGAAATCTCAACTAACACACGCATTGCCACCCCGCCAACACTACTATGAAACTTCAACATTGCCCACATCGCCAATTTAACCTCCAGTCCGCTATCTTGGAAGTATTACCTACACTAGCAACGCTATATCCAATAAAAATTCTCCCACTTGCAAACACATCACTCATACCACTACAACAACAAGCTCCCAATACTCAACACTGCATA
Source organism: Argiope bruennichi (assembly GCF_947563725.1). Lineage (NCBI taxonomy): Eukaryota > Metazoa > Arthropoda > Arachnida > Araneae > Araneidae > Argiope > Argiope bruennichi. The sequence continues at coordinate 109,151,906 of NC_079157.1, read as the reverse complement.
CTCTATCTGATAACACGTTCACCATGACGACTGATTTCTTTTCCATAAACCATAGCGAAATATCACGCATTGACTATTCCTCCTTCCTCTATGATACCACTATTCACTGCTAAATGCGATACTGCACAGATTAGGCATGCAACTCCTAAAATTAAGTACATTAATTTTTTTCCGTGCATCATATCCATTAGAGGAGACATGAGAAATGCTCATTAATGAGTAATTTTCATCCTCCTAATGCATCTCAATCTAGGAATAAAATGCATGTCAGTACACCCATTGGGCCTCGAAAACTAGTTATTTTTCATTGAACTTAACCCAAAAACGGGTGTAAAAAAATACTAAAACCAGCGGATATTATGGTAGTTTTTAAGAGCAATAGGTAAAGTTAAGGCAGCAAAATAGATTGATAAAACCGGACGTGCGGTTTGTTCAAGACCATTAACTTTCTAAATTCTTATTCAAGTATTTTCTATATTTTATACCGATTTCTTGGTCATATTTTGAATTTAAGTTTTTTATTTTCTCAAAGTTTGGTACCAAATTGTACATACCCGATATCTGACAATTCTCGGTCACGAATCTGAAAAATTCGATTAATCACAATCAATAAAATTGATTAATATAATTGATATTTCAAAATATTAAAATACCTAATAAAAGTTTGGTTCAAGTGTTTTTTGTATAGAATACTACAAGAATAGTTGTATTCTTATACTTAAAAATGGATATTTTGATACAGGAATTTAGTTAATTTTTTCCTTGGCATTTCTTTATTGTTTCGAATATTCTAGATTTTTATACTTCTTATATCAGATGAACACAAGATTAAATGCATTTTTCCCAACTTTCAATTAATAAAATTTTGTAATTTGTTAATTTGATGTCGTTTGTTTGGGTCCGAAAATTGTTTTAATACAACTTGGCTGAAATGATTTTACACCTTATGTAATAGTATATCCGAGAATTCATGAATTGAATAAAGAAAACACCAATGATACTAAAATGATACTAAGATAATGATACTAAGACAAATACTAAATATGTTAATACAATTTCCATTTATTCCATTAATGCAAACGTACACAAATGAGCTCAAAATAAGTAGAGAAATAAGAATAATAACACAGTTAAACTGCTAATAAGAGAAATTCAAAGTATTTTTACATAATATAAACTAAACCATGTTTCAACATTTCGTTTTAAAGCAACACTAGGACTATTTGGGATGGAACTTAATTTTTACCGCGGACAGATGACAAGGTCGACACCCAAGCTGTATCGACGGATTTAACGCGTTTTAGACCCGTTTACACGACGACTCTTCCGTGGAATGAGGACTAACCATAAACCCTCCGTCTCCAAAGCCGGTACCTTAACATCAGACCACCGTGGCCCTACATAAATCGTGGATTATGCCATTGAAGAAAGTACATTCAGGAGATTCTTCGAATGCAGAAGATTAGTAGACCTTGATATTTGAATTTCTAATGTCTAAACCAAAAGTATCTTTCGAAACAGTTGATCTCGCATTTGATAAAGATTCTGTTTTGATCCTAATATCAAATATCCAATACATAAAAATAAATTTGTTCGTATTTTATACGTTGCCGTATCTTTCATCCGATTGCGATAAAACTGTCAACTTATTGCTTTGAATCTAGAAAATCCATGTTTTTCACATGCCCAGTTGTATGATCACGAGTCGGACAGCTAAAAAATTTGGTTTTGCTGAAAACAGAAAAAAATATCGTCTACCCCTAAGTGCACTTGAATAACTTAAAAATAATAAATATTATACTTCATATATTATTTAATTTCAATCAATATATTCATTGCCGACAAGAAAATATTCATTCTACCATTCCTAATTATACAAGATGGCTGTTTAAATTTCAAACGATATTTCTAAAGTTACTTTGGTAGCATCAACTCGCCGGGTCCAACCTAGTCAATTATAAACATTAATTTTTTTAGGTACAATAACGCACAGATTCGTATTTTGATTAAGCTTTTTAAAACTTACTTTGACAAATTTTCATTTGTGTTACGCAATCCGATATTTATCACATCGCGATTTGTAAGCAGAAGTTTAATGAGAACTTGTAATCAAATAAATTCATTTGCATTTAAATATATTCACTTCAGAAATTAAAAACTGTTAGGGAAAAAATCCAGGAACTGTAAAGTTAGATGAAGTATTCGATATTCGTTAGAAATATCCCGAGAAGAAACACCAGTGGTTAAATGAAAGACTTTACACAAAGTTAGAATCAATACTTACAGAATCAATGGATCGACAAATTAACAATTACGAAAATTACAGGAATAAAACAGAATTCCAGTTTGCTAGATTCGTTATGTAAAATTCACCTTTCCATTAATAAACATTGCATCGGAAAAATCATTTTTTTGTTTTAACTTTAGAGGATTGTAATTATTGTCGTTACTTCTGCTTCGCGATTTAATATTCATTTCTGAAAGGGAATTTGCATGTTGTTCTATTCCAAATTGTCTTTCAAGTTGTTTTGAAGGCATTAAATTTTAGAATTCCTAGAAGGCATTAAAATCGTAACTTTCGGTATTCTGAAAGCATAGAAAAGAAATATTTACAATATTCGAATATTTGATGCAAGTAAACTTTTAAGCGATTAGGATGCCACAATTATGCAGACATACCTGGTTAGTCCAATACTGTAGAATGCGAAATCCAAAACTAAACGTCTTCATCCGTCATCCAAAAATGGCATGGCACGGTGTGATTAAGATGGTGTTCTTTTTCTCAAATCGCCTTGGAATCAGTATCGAGAACTTGGGAAAAATGGCACTAGCAGCGATGATAGCTTCAATGTATGCAGTCCATCAGGGGGAGGGGGGGGTGCGAGGATACACGTTTCACATCAATTCCGTAGTCGAAATTTTCATTTGGGAAATAAGCTGGAATAGAAATCGTGGTTATTCTTTGCTCAAATCATAATAAATTACAATAAAAATTAGAGCTCTTTTTTTGGAAATAGTACAGATTTGTCATTTCATATTGATTCAAATGGAAATAATTTCGCTTAGAGCTCGCTTAATTTGTTTCGCGTTACAAATAAGATTTGAGAATGAATTATGTTCGTTAAGCGAGAAATCGTAAAATTTTTAATAAAGATTCTAATAAAAACTTCAAAAATCGCTGACATCTACTACAGCAGTTTTGAAGGAAATTAAAATTAAAAATAATCGACAAATGAACATCCATTAAAGAATTTAATTAAATTACGTTTTATAATTGAAAGTATTAATTCTAATAAAACTTTCAACGTTATTTTTAAAGAGAACAATGAAAAAAATTATCTAACATCAATTTATTTTATTCTCATTAAAATGGACAGTTCATGAATTATCAGAACAGAAACTAAAAACATCTGCTCGAGCTTTTTGAATCCTGTCTTGATTTCACAGTTCTTCGTCTTAACATTCCAAAATAATTCTTTGCGATTCTTGTTCTTTTCCTGGATTTCACGCGATTATTCGATAAGTTTTATGTGTTCAATAATCCGATGTCTGACGATTAGGATTATCAGATATATTATATTCAAATATTGTGAGACATTGCATTTATAAATTCGACGTCAATAGGTATATAGGTATACATCGGTCTAATAGTGAAGCTATTAGGATGCTTTCATTTTCCCTCGTGTTCTTATTCTCAGAAGCCTTAAGTTTAACGAGCTGGTGAAGTTACTAGGTTCCCGCTCCAGCTGCCAACGAAGCCGTAGGATGTATATATATTTTTAATTTAAAAAAGCCTTCCCAATGCCTTTTTTAAATGCCGAAGACATCGCATGTTCAAATTTTATTGCCTAAAGTATAAACCGGTACAGCCGGTTAGCAAAAGTTCATTATTTCAGAATTCAAAAGATTCAACAGTTGTGACCCATAAAGGTTCGAAAAGAAATGTTCAATTAATCTCATAATTTTAATAAAAATCTTTCTCAGTCTATATGGTCAGCCAGCTTGCTCCCCGACTATTTTCTATTTGCATCCTTGGCAAAATAAAGGCCAAACTAAACTAGGATTTTGCTTTAATTTGAATGCTGGTGGATATCAAATCCTTACATAACTTATTATTAGCTTTATTGTGCTGAAGATATACAACCGGTTTCTCCCCCCCCCTTCAAAAACAGTGATAAAATCAAAGTTCAAAATACTTGAAATACACTTTAAAAAAAAATTCTGAAGAATTTTGCAACATACCGTTATATACTTACATGGAGGCAGAGGCATTTAAATAATTTAATGATTGTAAATTGATGATGATTAAGTAAAACAAAGAAGTTTAGAATAAAAGTCGAACTATCGAATATCTACGACACTATAATGGCGACATTGAAATGAATAGAAACTATTCATTGAAAAATTAAAACAAATATTAAAATTAATTGCACCTTGGTCAAATAACGAACTGAATTATGCACGTTTCCTATTCAGATGGTATTTCCAAGTCATAAAAAAAAGAGTTTTTTTAATAGAAGACATGCATTTTGAAAAATTGGACGATTGTAACAACTTCAATAGCAGTTCTACATAGAACTGATTTGAATACATGTTTTATTTTATTTACTTCCCATAAAATTTTAAGTTTTATGAAAATAAGAATTCAGGCAAGTTTTGCGCTCTTACTGCAATTTTCCTTTAAAAAATTAAGTAGAAAGATTCTAAATTTGTAATCATTATTTTTCTTAATTTTTTTGTGACGTTTTGAATGAAATCTTGGTTGCAATAACCATTTGCCATTACAATTATCATTTTACCATAGTATTATAATTATGTGGAATTTTCAGTTTAAAAACTCAATTAACAAATATTTGGTCTATATAGTATTACTATTATGCTTTACAGAAAGCAATTTTCAAAAAGTTACTTCAAAAACCTCTCAAATAAGTTCATTCACTCAGCTAGTAAAGGTTAGCTTCATTTACATATTAATGGTTTGCTTAATAATTTCATAATTTACTATACATTCTATTTAAGAAAATACCAGTTTGAAGTATTAACAATAAATTTTTTATAAGAAACAACTTTACTGAGAAAGAATATTTCAGTAAAACAATTCTTCGAATCGTAAATAGGTAAAATAACGATATATATCCATACTTTCTTATTATATTTACGAGAACATGAACACAATGTAACTTACCCATTGTTATTCATTTCGTAATCAAAGCTGAGCAGTTCAAAGCGCGACATGGTACTAAAAGCATTAAATTAGCTATTTATAAGATTCCAGCAAGTTACGCATGCGCAGAAGGAGGATTGCGCATGCGCTGAGAGAGCGACATTAGAAAGTTCTTGTCTCGACGAGACAAGTCCTTGCTACTGTACAGTTTCTGCGCATGCGTGGTCTTACTGGTCTGTTTGTAGTTGGCTGTGTGTAAAGCAGCGTTCACACGAGGCCAACTATTACGCGCAAAGGATAGCGACGCCTACTTACGAGACAATGGTAAATGGTTGTCTCATCGGGATAACTACTTGCCATTGTCCCGTTGTGGTCACGTGCTCTTCCTGAATTAGGCGTGACTTTCCAATGTACGCAATAGTTCGCCTCGCGTGAACGCTGCTTAAACCCACCTTTTTCCATCTACTTAAAAGATACTAATAATCTGACGAGTTCAAGTGTAATCTGGTCATTCTGTGTCATTTCTAAAAGAAATCTTCCTTGCTATGTAAAGAACAAAATGAAAACCGATTAATCTTAAATCGATTAATAGGATTTGTAAGAATCTAGAAATTTCTCATAAATCCTCCTCTTCTTTCAAAGATTAATACAGGGTAGCTACTCAACAAGTCTCTATTAAAAATGATCTAGATTCAAACCTGAAAGAGGCATACGCAGTAAATACAAATGTTATTAAAAAAGTAGTAATTGTTGCGATTACTTTAAAAATAAATCAGCAACCTTTTGTAGAAAATTAGGACAAGGTGAAGCAAAGGTGGCCAGTCATTCATTCAACAAACACAAGTAATTATTTTGCCTGTTATATCGGAATTTTTACGTAGGGATAAAAGTGGTGGCTCAATAGCATGGGAATCAATGAAAGTACATCATGATAGAATTTGGCTCCGAATCTTAGTTAATCCTTTCTGAAATATTCCGGAATAACTCCGTAATAATGATGATGCATGATGGATAATGGATATAATAATAATGATGCATGATGGATGATTGTGTATAAGTTGAGATTTAGGTTAAAGTGAAGATTAGTGTGCCTCCCGAGTTTGTTGTCAATATGGCAACTCAACGGAACACCCCTCTACCAACCCTAATGCTATTTTGTTTACTACTTCTTACAATGATTGAGTCATACATAAACTACAACTATTTTAAGAAAAATATTAAATTAAAAATAACAAAAAAATATCATTAAAGACATTAATTTTGTTCTTTATTATAATTAAAAGTTTTTTTACAACTAATAAGACATAATAAATTTATTTATAATGTGAATACGAACAAAAAATATTTTTTTTTTTTTTGCAATTTTTAATTGTCAGTATGCGCTTTAAAAAATAGTCTGAATTCTTACTTTATGAAATCGTCTGCATTCTTTCTTTAAAAGTCAGCTGCAATGGAATTTTTCGTTCGCATTTTCGTTATTCTTTTGTTGTTGTAACGGTTGGTTCCCTTGATAATTTATTATATCGGCAATTGTGCAAAAATGGATGTCGGATTAATGGAATAGAAGACAGTATTTCAAACCTGCAGAATGGATGAAGGGCGAGTGGAATATATAGTATATTTTTTACGATTTGATGAAAGGAAAGGATGCTTGTTTGAAATTTTGTATGGAGAATCGTTTGATTCCCTCTAAGTGTGTATTAAATAAATCAAGTAAATGCATTAATTCTTTAAAATTCCCTCTGAAATCCGTTCCTATAACGTCCTTCATTCTTTCTTTTCTATTGATTATGTACTGTTCCTGTTATCCACACAGTCCTTATGTTCAATGTGCTAGCGAAGCTACTCGGTTCCCACTCCCGCTGATAGCGAAGCCATAGGATGTTTTTTTAAAGTTAAAAAATTTTGCTCGGTGCCCTTCTACAGATGCCGAAGGTATCGCATGCTCTAACTTTTGCTCTGCACGCAACAGACCGGCGCATCCAGACTAAAAAAAAAAAAAACAATATTTATCAGTAAACAGTCATTATATTGTGGAAAATGGTAACCGTAACTGTTACGCAGAAGTGTTTGTTTACTTTGTCCGCCATCTTCATTGGCGACTTGGCATCTTTTAAACAGCAAGGGGCGATTAAACTTCACTTTTACCGAGATTTATGTTAATAACTGAAGATCAGGTAAGGAATATATTTATATATTATGTTGAATTAATTCTCAACAAATGTGACGAATTATCTCATAAAATGTATGAAAAGAGCTGTCAGTAGTTTTCATAACTAAGTGAATTTTCTATTGGTCATTTTGGTCAAAGTTATCAGAGTTGAGCTCTCTTTAGAGATATAGAAATTTCAGTGTGAGTAAAACAATATATGTCTGTAGTTGCTTTGAATAGTTTTTTTTAAAATATGTAATAGAATTCTTTCTTTTGGAGAGATAAAGTATTCTAGACATTAGAAAGACAGAGCTAATTACTCTATTCTAGTTATAAATGCGGTAAAAGGCTTGTGGAGATTTGTACATAACATGAATAGCTGCTGCCATTCCTAATAAGTTTTATATTTCCTGTTATTTTCATTTTAGGATTTGTGTTGCATCTTATTCCAACTTGGAATCTGGTAATCCGGTTTTGATATAAGAAAATATGCTGTGTTCGCTTTAAAGAAAGAATTTTTACGTTACGTTATTTAATCTCTTTGATGTACGGATCATTTGGTCAATTTAAGTACACGCCATCTGTAAATACTCTCATCAGTTTCTATCATCATCGTGTAAATAGGCTCATGAAATTCTCTGTCTTGTGTTGTACAAAAATAAACTGATTTGAAAGTAGAGTTCCGAGTCATAACAATAACTTAGGTGGGCAGAAAGAACTAGAAAATGTGATCCTAGTAGCAGTTAAATGGAAGATGTGCTGAAACCAGAAATGTGATTCGAAATAATAAAGTATAACAGTTTTATCGAATGGCATTACGAATATAGAGGGGCATGTTCACCGAACTAATCTGGAAGCATCTTAAATGGTCATAATCATAAAAATTCTGTCAGTAGTTCCAAATCTCTCCTTCTCTGTGATGATGAAAACAAGTATACTGCATTTAAGGTAAGATGCAAAACCAACATATCTTGCAAATATTTGTTCATTTTATTAGGTTAGGAATTAAGTATTAAAATTTTTTTTTTTGCTATATTGAACTATTCGATGGAACTTAGCAAATTCAAACATTTGTAACTAGAATTTTTTTTTATCTCTCTCAATTTCAATTTATAATTTAAAATATAGATTACAAATTTTGTTATACACCATTAAAGCGGAATTATGACTATATTTCTCGGTGACTGTAAATTAATAATTTTTAAGGCCTTTATTTCAATAGAAGGTTTAAATTCTGTATTATGTTTTAAATTTTAAAAAAAAATGACTTCTTTGAAATTTGAGAACATATTAGTGGTGTTTCGAAGATTTGTTGTAAAATTCCTGCATTCGAAGTGTTCTGCATTTCTTTGCTAAAATGAAAAATTTATTGAATTTTTATTAACAAGTGTATGCATATTAAAATTTACCATTCATTATTATTTGTTTTAGGTGTTTATAAAATTTTTTATTTTTAATTAAGTACGGTTATGATTATAAAGTATCATATCCATTAATTTCATATTGTGTGTTTATTTGTATTTCATCAATATTAAAAGTATCCCTTTTTTAGATTAAAAATCCTAATTCTTTTATTGTGCCCATTTTTATATTCAAAAATTCTTAAAACGAATTTTTATTGCGATTCCTTTAACTTCAAATTAACCAAAGAATTTGCATCTGAATAGCATGATTAGACTTCACGGTATTCTCGTCTATTAGCAAGAATTTGCTTTCTGTTCTATAAATATAGATTAATAAATGATGCATTAAAATTTATTTCAACAGCTTATTCACTGCTAAAATAGTAATTAACATTCCTAAAACATGTAATTAATATGCAATTTAGGATTTTTCAATCGTATAGATTGCAGTAATATAGCTCAAACAAAATAATTTTGTATCAAATTTACTCGTAATTTCTTAATTTTTTTTTTGTACTTTACTATGAAATATTGTATTAACTACAAATTTCATGAGTAGATACTGTCTTTTAGTCTTCCGTAGTTAATTGAAAAGTTAAAGTAAATTGGGCTTGAAAAATAGGTATTAGGTTATAAAATGTTGATGTTTGTCGTTTGATTTGGGTTTGTCCATATTTAATATTTCGAATCTCCGTTTAATATTTAATATATACTGAAAGGAAATATTGCATCTTGATTAATCGTTATTATGCCAGACTGGGATGATAATGATCTGAAATAAACCAGGTTACGCCAGAAATATTTTCAGAATTTCCCAAACATTTTTATCAGTTTAGGTTCGGAACTTATTTTCGATTGAAAACAAAATATTTATGAAGTCGTATCCGAGGTTAATTCTTTTAAACTTTCTAAATGGTATTTAACTGTTGTGAGAATCAGAAGAGATAAATTAAGCCCGTTTATTGAAGCAAAATTGCTGGAAATGGAATTTTTTAACATATTCTGCCGTCCTATTGCAAGCTTGGTTAATACCGAATCATTCCATTCTATTCAATTCTTAATGCTTCAAATTTTCAGCAATAAATGTTTGCACAATTTAACATGGATTTATAGTCTATAATGTATTATGTGAAGTCATTACTGGTTAAATAGCGTTCATCTATTTGGAAATGAAACGAACTATAGAAATAAATGATTTGTCGTGAAGTTATGAAATTTCTTATAAAAATAATGCAGCTTCTTGTAAAATTATGTAGCACCAGGATGTATAAAAGTATGCCAAAACCGTAAGCGAATCTCTTTTACCTTATATTGGCATAATGTAGGGGATCGAGTGCTTTATATTGAGAAATTTGAATATGCCTTTCTTTCGATCAATTAGACCGGGATTTGATATGAATTTACATTCTTGATTACCTGACTACACGAGAAAATCAAGTAATTGAATTAGAGTATTCGCGCAATCCAAAAGAGAGGAACAATCTTTAAACTAAATTTCATATATCCTTCTAATTTTGTTAATTATACTAAGTTTATCATGGAATTAAAATTTCTCATCAGCAAATTTCATTTAACTACTTGCTCTTGCAGAAATTACAGTTATGCGTATGAAAATATCCACATTAAGTCGATACAAGGCTCAAATCGGAAAATACTTATTTCTGTTTCACTTTATGAATGGCCGACAAAATGATAAATTGAATTTAATTTCAATTTATTTTTCAACGGGAGGGCATGGATTGTACGTGGAGACTACTGATGGAACGCGTCTGTTCGCACAGGGACACAAGAGAAAATGTTTCCAGATTTTTTCCCCTCGGATTTTCCCAAGAAATACCTATAGGGATTTCTTTGACACGTATTGATTCACGAAAGGGAATCTTGGTTATCTATAGAAGTTACACCGCAGGTGTTTTTTTTTTTTATCCTTCTTTTTGAACTTGAGAATTCAGAATAAGCAATTTTTTAGGGCGCGTGTTAGAATTAAATAAGTGTTATTTGAATAGGGAAATAAGAGAATTTAGAAAAAAATAATATTCGTGGAATTAAGAAATTAGAAAATTAATTAGAATTTAAATTATATACAAATATAGTATAAAATTACAATTTTTATTAAAACACTGAAATATGAACAAATAAAAGCGTATGATTTAATATTTCCCTAAAAGATTTGCAGAATTTATGAACATAGTTTTTCCTGATTGCTTGTATGAAATATTCTAATTGTACACGTTTCCAATTAACTTTTGTTCTATGTTTCTAATTAATTTTATTGGCTTGCATTTTTTTGTTTTTGTCTGTTTTGTTATGTCTAGCATATTTTTATAAAGCTACGTAAATTAAATGGCAATTACCATGCTGATTCAGAAACAATTTTAATTGTTAAATAAAAATTCTGAATTTGAGAAATTTTTTGAGCCAGGTTACAATACTACTTCAGGAAAAATCATGTAAAATCAAATATAAAATTAAATATTTATTTTGCGTGTTTTTTTTCAAAGGAACGCTTGTGAATCTTAGACTTTTGAATTTGGTTTAATATCTCTTTACTTCTTTACATAGTTTATATTTTTTGTAGAACTTTTATTGATTATATTTTAACATCTTTCAATAATCCAGAAACTGTAAATTATTAAAATTGCGATAAAATTTTGAGGGGGAAAAATGTTAGAGCTTTTTGATAACATTTCAAGAAAATGTATATTTATTTCACTGTAGACTTTTAAAAGTGCATATACAGAGTACAGTAAATAATAATAAAAAGAATGAGTAAAGTCAATTATTTATGATGTGCCAAAGTTACAAGTAGGTCATTACTTGTTCTTCTTGCTGAAGATATCAAATAAAACAATGTCAATAAAATTCTTTTTTTTACTTCTTTCGTAAAGTATTCAATGAATCGTAATCATTAAATTCGAATTCAAAATTGTGCAACAAAAACCTTCGAGAAACTAAGTTTTGGAATTAAGTTAAGTTTAAGTTAAAGAACGCAGCTGGAAAAAGTTGGAGTAAGACGAAGTTTGATTTGTTTTAACCCCGAATTTCAGATTTCAATCAAATTTTGAATGAGATCCATTCATAGAATATATATTTTTCCCTGTAAAATAAGCTCCATTGTGTTTTCTGAGTACTAATAAACATGCTAACTTCAGAACGATAAGAGCTGTATCGGAAAAACTTGACGCATTGATTTAGCATCTAAAGAATAAATTAATGTCAATTTTTGAATGAAATCTGTCAATATGCTGACTATTTGTCGATTAATAAATTCGCATGCATATAGTATATACATAACTCAAACACATCCATTTTGATATATATGAAATTTGATGAATAATCTTGCTACTGAAATTGTACATCTGCCCAATTTTGCTTTCAGTTGCATCCAAAATGCATAATGGCTTCCTTTATTGTCGTAAATGCTGCACTGACTAGCGCCCTCTGTGTGCGAATTCTAGAAAAAGCCCACAACGAGAGACGCCATGATGGACTGATGTGAAAATGGCGCAGTGTGATAAAACGGTGTCTGTGACGTGTTTGAGGAATATGGTCTCCTGTTAACAAATGGCCCATTTGAATGCTGAAACCACTTTATATATGTGGACTTGTGTTGTGTGCAATTAATTACCTATTAAAAAATATTGCACTAAAGGATTGTTGACCATTATTGCTCTGAAGAGACGTCACAACCTAATAAAGGGTGGCAGCCCTCGGATTCCAGAAATTATAAGAAAAAATGGAAGACCCACGTATGGATTATCTTCAAAGTTGTTTTGGCTAAGTGGGTGAGTACCAAAAATTTTCATACTATAAGTTATTTTATAAATGAACACGCCAGTGTTATTAGAAATTTAGTACTTCTGAAATAGAATTGTACGTCAGTGCAAATACAATAATATAAATCATATATATTTTTTCAAGTACGTCAGTGCTTTTTTAAAGTTATTTTGTATTTCAATTAATATAAATGTGTTAATTGAAAGATCACTTTCAGAATTATATACTGTACGTCAGTGCTTTGTAAATGTTACTATAGTATTAAAATGTCAATTTAGAAATACATATTTAAGTACGCCAGTACTAGTTAAAAATTGAAGGAATTTAAAAACAGAAGTATAGATGTACGGCAGTACTTTATAAATGCTACTATAGTATTGAATTGTCAATTTAGAAATATATATATATGAGTACGCCAGTATCGCTTGAAAATTAATTTTAAAACAAAAGTAGATGTACGCCAGTGCTTTGTGAAACGAAAGTATTTTGTAAAGACTAAAGGCTTCTCAAGGTATTGAAACTTGTAATTTTGCTTAGGCTTTTTTTTTTCGTAATTCATAATTATATTATTTTATGTGTGAACCATTTAAAAGAAGCAATCTTTTATTGTTAACGAAAAAAATGTGTTTCTACATATGTTTAGTGAAAAGAGCTATGCTTTTTTTCTTTTGTAATTGTTGCCTGCAGTTCTAAAGAGATCATTGGACGCCAGTCAAATGAATAATCCCTTCCATCACTGGAAATGAATGTTCCGAGTTTCTTTTTGCTTTGAAGATACATTTTAGAAATTTTGATTTATTCTTTATAGGATGTTTTAGTTTGCTGAATTGTGTTATATACTGATTAATTAATGGGTAAATGGAGAAACTTTTTGTTTTTATATCGGTTATTGATTGAGTGAAGAAAAATATAATACTAGAAATATTGGATTGTTTTAAATGAAAGTGTTTAATTTCTCAAAACTGATATAAAAAATGTTTGCATTGTGTGATATTGAGTTTTTTTTTCTTTTTGAGTTTTTGAATAAGGTATAATTTAAAGAATAGTATAACGGCTTATTGATTGCTATTTTATTTTCCTTTTTGTGAATTACTGTACTTTCTGTGGAAGATTAAGAAAAAATGAACTTGTCCCTAAAGATGATTAAAAAATCCTGATAAAGTACTAAATCTGACTGCTATCTGGTATTGAATTCTGGAACTAGAATTTATTTAAATTGAATGTGTATAAGTAAAATTAATGCATTTCTAAATGTAGTAACAAATGTCACTAGTTTTACTTTTGATATTCGTAGAGAAGAAAAGAATTTACCACCTCACTTTTTTGAAAATTTTCATAGTCGGTCCAGTTGTAAGATTTTTGCCATTTTATAAAAAGATTCAAGACGGTAAAATCCAAAAACTAAATATAAAATATTTTTCCTCCACCCTAGATCAAATAAAACAATATATTAAAACATATTTCATTTTAGTGATAGCAAAAAGAGAATTTCAACATGAGAATGAAATGCTGTTATATAGTTCTTTCAAGTATTCTCTCTAAAAAATGTTTATTACTGAGGAGTTGCAAGGAAAAGTAATAAAAAGATAATTCTTGTTTTCCTACTCTTCAGATCAGAATCAACACAGGAAATTCATTGTTGACTTTCAGGATTGTTATTGCTAAAATAGGTCGAGCCCAGCGGAACTGTAATACAATCATGTAAACTTGACCTGTTTTGTGAACTGCATTTTTGTCCTTTCTTTTGAAAACAAAAATTTCGGTGTCTCCGCGTCCGATATTACGCGCGGCTTGAGAGTTATAATAATCCAAATATTATACTTTTTATGAAATAAAAAAACGCTTCGAAGAACAAGGGGGGGATATTTTCATTTTAGTTTTATTCTTGTACTCAAGAAGTGCTAGTTTTACATGTAACTTCTGTAATGAATCCTGCCAACTGTACCAAAAATTAGTAACAATAAGCGATGTCTGAGAATTTTTAGTTTGAACCATATGAATAAAAAGAGCGTCTCAAAAAGAGAACTGTGATAATGACGAAAACAAATTTATCTTAAATACTTAAGCTTTTACACTAGGAAAAGTAATTCGATGCGTAATTTACCTAATACAAGAAGTTTATTGCCCCAAAACATAATTTTAAATATATTTATAATTATCAAAATATAATAATTTTAAAATGAATTTCCCAGAAAAATCAATCGTCTTACCACTCAATTAGGAACTTTTAAACAAAAATTAAAGTCTGTATATAAAATGGAAAGGTAGGTGGCCCATTCGTCGTTCTTATTACTGAATGGTAACAGTGAAATGTAAACAAATCTTTACATGGATGATCGCTTCATTGTTTTCACAGCTAGTGATTAGTGTTTCGCTAATTAATGGAGCTGTAAAATGTTTTCAGAAGTACTTCGCTGACATTCCGTTGAGTGGGAGGGAACAAAATGAAAAATAAATAGCCATCAAACAAGAAGTTTAACAAGCGCTCACATAAGCTTAAATGTTGCCAGAAAGGCAATCGATAAGTTATCTATTTCATATCAATAGTTTATAAAGTCGGGGAATCGGGACGAATAAACTTGTAACCAAAAGGACTTGGTAAATAATAAATAAAACGTTAAAATGATGCACCATCTTGAATAATGCTCGAGAGGAGATATCCGTGTTCAAAGGGTTAATAAGTCTACTTTTAGGTTATGTATGTTTGTAAAATTTTTATACAGTTTTGTTTAACTTAATTCTCCACTTGTTTACAAAGCTAGGACTTTCTAATAGATTCACGACTGGCGTGTTTATTTTTATGTTGTGATATATTGTGCGCTTAAGTACTCCGAACGACGATACACTAATTCAATTTCTACTTAATTAGAATTAAGATTAATTTATTAAATGGCATTTCATAAGTTGGCGGTAACCGGTAGTGAACTAGAATTCAAGATTCTATTAAAATTATTATTGAGCTAGAATTAAAAATAAGTAAAATTTTTTAAAAGAACTTTTTTACTTTTCTAATCTAACAAATAAAACCTAATCAGCTATTTTCCTTTTCTTTATTATTAATCCGATTTCTACGGATATTGTTACGAATTAGATTTGGTTAAAAATTATCAACAATAAGGCTTGTTTTATTGATTAAAAAAATAACAAGGGCTGTTTTTTAAAATCACTATTTAGATGCGAAGTTTGCAAATAAGTCCAAATATTTTTCAAACAGTGGGCTGATACTATATGTTGCAAGATAAGTAATAACATTCTGTGATCGTGAAAATAAACAATCTAAACTGCGTAGAACGCGGGATGCAATAGGAAATGAACAGATTCCCAACAAGCGGAAATCGCGGGATACGCAGCTGGAGGGTTAATATGAATTATATCGAATTGTAAAATGATGATATTTAAAGTCTTCACTAATCTTTTCTGAAATAAAAAAAACCAGAACAGTGCTTTATTTTAAACTTGCATTTCTATTGACTTCTCAGAAATTTCATTTTTGTTAGAAATTCTATAAATGAATAGAAATTCTTGATTTCCAAAATTTTAAACGAGCGATTTCTTAACGTTTTATAACAAATATGTTTAAAATTAAATGTTCTATCCCCTGGTTGTTAAGTTCAAACCTATTTTTCATACGATAGTAATGAATTTCTATTTCGCTCGCAAAATTATACCCCCCCCCCTTTTTTTTTTTTAGCAAAATCCATTTATAAAAGGCGAGGAAATGACAAGTTGTTTTCAAATAATGCTTTCTCATTTTTGAAGGGACCGATGTGCGGATAAAGACATGTCTGGTTTTCTTTAGCGTATAAAAAATTGCGTCATACAATTAGAAACATTAGAATAGTGAGCTTTTACGTAGGATTTTATTAAATGACTAACCGATTTAAGTGGTTCAGAATGAGT
Source organism: Argiope bruennichi (assembly GCF_947563725.1). NCBI lineage: Eukaryota > Metazoa > Arthropoda > Arachnida > Araneae > Araneidae > Argiope > Argiope bruennichi. The sequence goes on along the minus strand of NC_079157.1, from coordinate 109,135,510 downwards.
TCCTGCAGATTCAATGACCACCAAAATGACTTCCTTCGTGAATTAACATCTAGTGAGTTAAAATCTATTCTAAAAGCTCATTAGAAAACAAAACCGATTAGTAATCCTCAAATGGTACGTTTTCTAGAAAACTTGGTAAGACTTGGAATAGTGATGCTTTTGCTGTCCTTTTTGTTGACATACTGTAGGATTAGAAATCTGCAATCGCAGTGACACACGCTACATTTTCAAAAAATTGCGTTTCATTTCAGCATCGGAATATATGGAACGAATATTTAAAGCCAAATTCCAAACCAGTCGTACAGATCTGATGAACGTTAAATTCGCTTCCACGCCTATCAGCCGTGATGTGTTCAAGTTTGAAGACATGACAAAAGTTAGAGTATTCTTCTTGCATAATCGCAGCTCAAAATTAAGATAACTGGCGGGATAGTTATTTAACAACCTAAATTTTTTTTTACTGTAAAGACCAAACTGTAAACTTATTGGCTATTTGACGCTTTCTTTAAATTCATTACTTTTATATTTGCAAAAATGGAATTTTGTAATCGCTTTTATTATTATGTAGCTATAATAGCATTTTAATACCTTGTACATCTGTTTTCAATGACAAGACGGGATTGATATTTTTTTTATTAATTTTCAATTATTAAAAATGAATTTTGATTTTAAGAGGGGCATCATGGTACTATTAGAGAAATTCAAAAGCTTTGTAAATATTTAAAGAAATATAGATGCAAGTCTAAAATTGAAAAAAAAAAATTAAAAACGCAACTTTTGGCACACTAATAGTTTTAAAAACAGTTTTTATCGAATTTATTCATCCTTTAAAACAAGGAAATTGTTGCTTTCTGTCGATTCATTTATCTTTCTCTCACTTGCATCGTAATTATTTAAAAAACTTGAAAACATTAGTTGATAAAGTGCATATAATAATGCATAAAACCATCAAAGTTTTATTTATTATTGTATGACCTTTGTACTGTTAAAATTAATTATTGAGAAGGGAGCAATTAAGATACTTTGTAAGAAAAATTATTTTCTGTTGTATTTAAACAACAAATGTCTCTTAGCTGCTGTCGGATAATATTTGATATACTTGCATTCATATGATACATTCAGTATCATTAATATTTATTTTAAAGATATCTTGGGTAATATTTTAAAACGAATGATAAATCTAAACTTAAAGACTTCAAACAATTTTTCCTACGGAATTATAGAAAAAAAACGGTAATGACTGAAAATGAATTGTTGTGATTAATTAGTCATTAGCTTGAAACTTTCAGTCTTCTTCCTTTAAGATTAAATAATTGCTTTTAGTAGCGTTGTATGTTTTGATAGATGAGATAAAAAAAGATCTTAAAAATGTAACCGTAATGTTATAAAAACGAACCTTTTATTTTATGTATAAACATTTAATCAGTGTGATTTCTGTATTTGTTTTTGAAATATTAAGTAAAATTCATAATTTATTCGTAGATTTTACTATTGAAAGCAACGTAGTCTCTGTTTAGTCTTCTGTAAATGCAATATTGATTTTTTTATTTGTATTTTGATTTTTAAAGAAATAACAAAGAGTAACTTCGTAGCTTTAAGGTTTTTCCCCCTAATTTTATATAACAGGTTTTATATTTAATATTTACGATCGGTTTATCCAATTCATTTGCATTATTTTATTTCAACTCTCCTTAAACCAAAGAAAAACGCATTTTTTCATCGCTATGCCTAAATTTGGGATGGATATTTGCTATAATTCGGAAGTTTGAAGTTTTTTCTAGCATTGCAATCTGCGCGCATTATTTTGATTTAGAAACGTCTCACTTGGTGTAGAGTATATAAAAATCAAGCTTTGTAGATTATGTAAATTTATATGTGAAGAAAGAGTTCCAATATGCAGAGAAGTCTTATTTGAGATTGTCAGAAAAGCATTCTGGTAACTTTAGTAGTAGAAATCTTTTATAATACGGGAATATTAATTTAAATTTTACTTGTATCATTCTTATTAATTTTCTGACTCTCTTTAGATGTATTAAAACTATTTTAAAACAAGTTTTTGCATTTAAAAAGATTAAGCGAATTAAAGTGATTTGAAGGGAAAGGTTTAAGATTTAAAATGTGCCTTGTGCAATATTTTTAAATATTTTTCTTAAAGTTCATAATGGCTTTTATTCTAATTGTCCATCTTTGGAAGTATAATTTTGAAAAGGATAATTTTTTTTTCCTATATTAAAAATAGTAAAAAATGTGATTTCAGAAAATTTAGACGATTTCTTAAATTTCAAGTCGAGTGGTACACTAAAATATTAATATAAATATATCGGAAATGTGTTAAATTAAGTATAATGCATTGATTATTCATCCCATTTTATATCGCTAGATTTTTCTTAAATTCGAGTGTTATCTAATTTAAATGACTATTTGGTATTAACTATTTAATTATAATTAAAGGATAATTTGAGTTCCCAGTAATCAAATGTTCAGAGCGCACTCCTAGATAAAAAATCACTTATCAAAAGCCTAAAAATACATTTTGGTAATAAGTAATATGATTACTCGACGGAACCTTTTCCTCTTCCGTTTGTTTTCAATTAATATTAGCTGATAACGCTTTATCTCGTAAAACTTTTACTCCCCTATATGAAGTGGAACATTTATGGCTTACGATATGCCAGAAATATTCAAAACAAATAATGGAATAAAATAATTTACAGAAAACTGGGAATATTTGTCATCGGTTTTGCAGCTGAAACCAGTTGGAATATTCGCATTTAAATCCATATCGCAGAGTATGTTGTGTTGGCTACAACTTATATAAAAACCATCGAGTATGCATTTTCGAGCTTGCTCTTTGCTTGATTGGATCCAGAGTTTGATATCACATACATATTCATTCAGTATGCTTAATGGCATTTTTGAGTTTTTGTATTTTCAAATAAGCTGGCAGATGAATATAGGGCAGATGAATAAATTGAGGAATTTCATTAAAAATTTGAAAAAATGTAAAACTGAAATCTGAAACTTTTCGTACATAGACAAAATTTCACCTATATAATTTACCTTTTCACACACATTTAATACTGTTAAGTAAAAAAAAAAAAAGCATGTTGTAGAAGTTTCTTTTATAAAATTACACATTTTATAATTAATATCAATTCAGTATATTTTTATAATTTTATTCTACTGTTTTCTTAAGTAATGTTTCACAATATCAATTATTTCACTAAAGAATAGTGATCGTATATAATGTATTGTGATCATATGTAATTTCTAAATGTGTTGCTTTGTTCACTGTAATTACCCAGTAGCGATTCATAACTTATCTTTGGTCAGGCCCCAACCCATTGATCAAATTCAGATTCATTTAAAAGGTTAACTCTCTCTTCTCTTCTATTAACATTTGGTGAGCAGAACCAATTACTTCCATTTGGCCATTTTAATCCCACTATGAAATTCCTTCTAAAGCATTGATTCCTTTGTTATCCATTCATAATGCCAAGGGTGGTATTTCAAGACAATGGATCTGTTACTAGTATCTCTAAAACAGAACAGTTAATTCTAACCTTAGTGTATTGAATTAACTCAGTACGTTGTCAATCATTCACTTGGACCGATTCCAATATTACTTTGTGTGTTTCTATACACCTTCCTAGTGTACCCTCGAGTTCAGTGAATAATTAGTTTAGAAAATTTTCTTAATTTTACATGCAGCTGATTTTAAATATGCAAAAAGCGGCAATGTCTTTCCTTTTTGAGAAATTTGTTGTTTTATTGCGAAACTAATGTGAACAATAACAATCTTATTTATTCATTCTTCTATTTAAAAAAAAATGCTTTAATTGAAACCTGATGCTGAATTTTCAAAAATCTTTATTTTGTTTTTAAAGTAAGAATTATATAACAAAGCATTAGCAATAAATTAAAATATTTTTAGTATCTTAAATATTATAACTTATTTATATTTCTTATATTTATCTTTTTAATAATTTGATGCATTTAAACATTTTTAATCGGTTTTTAATGTATAAAGTTTATGAGATGGAACTTGCACATATATTGCATAGGAAAAATTGATATCCAAAAATTGTTATTGTTAAAATTGGAGCTCTTGCTGCTAAAAGAAAAGACGAGTCTAAACAGGTTAAAGTGAACAATTTTTTAATGAAATGAACCTTCCAAATATCTATCAATTGAATTTGCATCAATGGATGCTCAGTTTTCTGGCTATTATTTTAATCCAGTTTTAGAATTTTATCTTGTGTTTTAATCAACCAAGTAAATATTTTAGAAGCCTTTCTTAGTTCAAAACTAAAATAATAATAATAATAATAAGCACTTCGTAATTTCTATAGATAATATCGTCATTTTGAAATTTATATTCTAAGTTATGTAATTTATTTAAAAGTAACATTAAACAGTATCCATGATTTTTTTATTCGTATAAAAAAAGCAAATATAGCTTAAAATCTGACCTATTAATACATAAAATTTATTTGCTTGAAAATTTTTATAAGACATGCAATTTAGTAATTCATGAAATACTTAGTAATTTCAAAAGCGGAGAGCATTTCCGCTATAAGCCAAGGCTTAAATTCCGAGAGTAATCCATTTAAATAGTTTGTTAAATGTATTTTCATTCAAATACTTGACATTCTCTTGATAAGATTCGAGGCACTAATTTGATAGTAAATCAAATTCGTGCCCAAGACTATATATGATCAGCAATAACGTATTCCCCGAATATAGACGGCTTCAGACTTAACTATTCAAAATCGTGAGTCTGTGATGTTCGAGATGAATGACGAATTCATGCACTTCACTTGAATGGTTGTAGAAATAGACTTGTCTCATTTTTTAAAAGGTTGTCGTATATATTGAATGTTGAAATGAAATACACGATGCCGTTTGCTTTGAAAATGTTTCAGATAATAAACAGTGCGATATGTAAAAGTATAACGAAACATATCTCCCTGATCCTTCAAACTTTAAAGGAAAATGAAACTATAGTGAAAAACATATGCTGATTTTATAAAATAAAAAAGACTTTTTTAAAAGCATAAACATAGCTGTAGAAAATTATAAGTAAAAAAATGTATTTAAAAAAAAAGTCGCAGGTACACAAACCGAAGCATTTTACAAATCTATAGTTAAAAATAGAATTACGAGGTACAGCGCGGAATGACTTCACGATCAATAGATGATTGCTTTCAAAAATGTAAGTAGATTTTCAGTTGGAAATTAATAAATATTTCATCCCTAGCTCCTGCATATATTATTGGGTAAGAACTATACTTACACGTCTTAAAAATCAATTTGGCACCCTGAAAATTTCAGATGTTTAAAAATTCTATTAACATTACTTTATTTTCTTACCTTTTCTTAATGCTCTTCATTGTTTTATTACTGGATTTATATTCTTATTTCTTTATGTGTACCGCATATGTTATTGCTGTTACATAACTCTCTGAAAACAAAATGTTGCAATGTTTTGCACTAGAGATTCGAATCTCTTAAATATTTTGTAAGTTATTTCCAGATATTCTCCGGACGGAGTCGGTAGAAAGATTCGTAACTATCTCGGCTTGATACAGTTGTGCAATCAGTAGTTCCAATTCCCTTTGTTTTATATTTTCTATTGCAATTTGTGATGTGTCGAGCAAAACTGAAACAATTGCTTCATCTAAAAGATTCCTTTTAGTGCAGTAATTATTCGTATGAATCCTTTAGGTTTTGTGGTGATAAGGTTTTATTAATTAGGTTTTAAGATACCGTAAACAGAGCCGAAGTTATAACGAATTTTAAAAAATGTAGAATGAAAAAAAAATTCTTGATTAAGTTGTGCGAAATTCCATCATTTTAACGGATTTGTATAGAATCTGTTTCTTTTTGCAAAAGTATTTGCTAGTTTTAATTATCAAGACTGAACTAAAACTTCTCCCACCTCAAAAAATATAAGAATTTTTGGAAGAAAAAGCAGTAACATTGATTCAGACGATGCAATTACAATCATTATATACACATAAAAAAAAAAAAAAAAAAAAAAAAACATGAATAATATAATTTTATTTTTGCTTTCCCAAATGTTGGATGTTGAAATTCTGAATATAAAGAGTCAAATAAACCTCATTATTTATCTTCACTCCAATTTCATGATCAGAATGAAGTAGTACAATACTCTGATTGTATCATCAGCTAAGCGGATTGAGGTTTATTCATTGCAGTCCAAATGATTACTTAAATAATAAGATTTAATAGGAATACATTAAGAAAATGAAGTTCTTATCTTTAAAGATAATTTCTTAATAAGTCCGTTTACTTCACAATTACTGTAAGAGTATTGTTCGAATAGTAGAAGGTCACTGAAATGGTAATAATAATTATATATAATATCTTCAAAAGTTTGTTTCAACGTTCATGCATTCATCTTTCACTAGTTTGTTACTGTTCCTTAGTAGGATTCCATTTAATACATTTTGAATTGTAATTTTATAACTTTCAACTTTTTGTTTTCTTAAATATCTTTCACGTTTTTTTGAGATCTAAAATGTCCTATTGTAATAAGATACAAAATAAATCAAAAGGATAAACGAATTTTTTGTGCATTTCTTGCATTTACTATTCCACTTCAGGTAGATTGAATCTGCATTCAAAAAAATTATCTCATTTATCTTGCCGAGCCAATAACTCAAAGTAATTTTGTTTCTTTATGCTGTAAAAATATTGACATCATAATAATCCACAAGTTTCCTGCTTCTTAACTTATCAAATCCTCCGCGGATTCCATATCCAGTTTTGAAAAACATAATATCTTGTTCATAAGACAAAGAGGTACAGTTAAATATAAGACACCGACAGCTTTTTATCCCTTTGTACGAATTTAAAATTCAATTCGCTTGAGAAACACGATACACATCAAACAAATTTTGAGAAATGTGGTCAAAATGTTTTGACAGTTTGCATAGGATAGGTTCCACATTCTTATTACTCGGCTTTTGTAAAATTTCTTCCAAAACTAATATAAGTTAACTTTGTAAATAGATAATTTTCTTTTCAGAATTAAGTGGCACCCAATTCATCTTGGAAACTTAAACGTAAACTTGAAATTCTTTAGAGATGAAGTTCCTTTCAATTTATTTTCTCAAAAATTCGAAAAATCGGTTTCAAATAATTCCGATTGAAACTTTCGCCCTTGATGGTTAAATGGATTAAACTGTTATTCATTAAAATTTAGTGTTTTAATTGAGAATTTTCAGATAAAAACCTTTTTTAACCCTTACTCTTAATCTGTTTTTGTGGCAGCTTGAGGTTATTAGGACTGATTTAATTAACTGAATTTCTAATATAATCGTCTTGTGATGATTATCAAGGAAAAAAATAATTAGGTAATTGTGTAATAGGTTATCGTGACTAGTTACTATTAGTTCTCTAGTTTTGCCACCATCACTGCATCTTTGTTTTCGCCATCTTTTTTTTTTCCATTTCAAATCAACTTTTTTATGATCAGGTGGGGACGCGGTTGCCTGGTGGTAAGGTCTCGGCTTCGGAACCGGAGGGCTTCAGATTCGATTACACCGAAGAACCATCGTGTGAGTCTGGTGCACGTTAAATCCGTCGGAGCCAAACGTCCTCCCCCCGGTGTGGTGTGGAAGTTTAGAGATGGGGAGGTGTGTCCTCAGGTTTCATCCTCGTCATCTGACCGCGGTTTAAAATTGCTAGGTTAGTTCCAAAATAGCCCTAGTGTTGCTTTTAAAACGGGTCGTTAATATAACCGAACTAAACACTCTATATAAAAAGGAGATGACCTTATTGCATAATATAAATTAAATTATTGATTTTAACTAAAAACAACTTCAAAAACAATTTTCTTGCATTCATTATTTTCACTAATAATTAAAACTAATTTTATTATTGATATACTGATTTGCGATTATTTTCATTTGTTTTAAAGAGGTAGTGTATGAAAGTAAAAATGGAAAAATTTAAAAGTTTTGAAGGGGAAAAAAAACCTAATTCATTTTTAATCTTAGACGAGTCGAACGGATTGTGCAAACTTATTTATGCTGCCATGAGTCTAAGCAGCGTAGCACAAAGAGTATATTAATCCCGTTAAGACATATTCTGATATATTATAAGCATATTTCATATTTTAAACCCTTTCTAAAAGTTCTTTCATGAACAACTATTCTATGAAATAAAATGCTAGCAAGACAGATTTTTATTTACTTTAATATTTAAAAAAATGTCGATTTTTAAAATGTATAATACTGCTTTTTCGTAATTAAGAGTTTCGGTTTAAAAAACGTTGTGCTGTTAAAAAGTGGGTTGTTTTCAAATACGCAATGGAGAAAGTGAATTAATGCTGATATCCTAGAGGCCATAATTGCAGTGGTAATCAGTTTAAAGATTTTCCATTACGACTATTTGATCTCACGGGTAAGGAGGAAAAAAATACGATGTAGAAAAAAAAAATTGGGATAGACACGATGAAGTTTTTTTTTTTTTTTTTTTTTTTTTTTGTACAGAATTTTTTAATAGGTATTCTGTGTATTTAGTTTTTTTTTCTCCTTGATTTAAATAATTAGTACGATTGTTTGGATGAGCAGAGTATTGTATTTCGAATCTCATGGAGGGGAGGGGGATGTTGAATATATTGGTTGTCAATTATGTGCATTCACTTTGAGAAGCAACCCGAGACTCTTTGTTGGGGAAGGAGATGATTTCTTGGTAAAGGAGACACTGAGATACTGTTTCCTGAGAAGAGCGTTTTCCTGCTAACAGGTACATTGCCCGGGTATAAACCATAAAAATTAATTTTTAGCTTCATGTTTTCTAAGTTTATCTGAGTGTATTATTTTTTTCCAGTTTTTTTTTTTTTTTAATGTGTGTTAAAAAACTTTATTTCAAGAAATGTTCAGGATTTTCTTGCCAAAGGCTTATCTGAATGGCCCAAAGAGTACTTGATTTCTCAATATTCCTTTGTTCTTAACATTTGACTAGAATTGTTCGAAAAGCACGAATGCCTTTTGTGTCCCTGCTGCATTTCTATTACAATTTTTAATATTCAGTTAATTAACGGAAGTGATTTAGTATGCTTATAATTGTGAGCAACTCTTTTTCGATTGTTTACAGTAACAATACAAATTATAGATGAATAAGAAATAAAACAAATCGATTAAATTTCTAGTTATAATTAGCCATAATTTAAAGAGTTAATTTAAAAATATATTAAAGATTCCGAACAGTATTGTTTTGTTTCGTATTATTGAATAGAAAACATTAAAAATAATTGATACATTATTGAACTAAAGAAATATTTTTGTAACTCATATTTATAGATCAGGGAATTATATTATTAAAGGAAAATTGTATTTAAAGATTATTTATGCTTTAGAAATATTTTCAAAGTGAAGGAAATGCAGTAAAAATTTACGGAGATTAGCTGATTTGGTTTGTAATTGGATTCTTAAAATTGAATTCTGAAATGAGTAAATTGACCATAGTATTTTATGTATAAATAATTAAACTTGTTCTCTTTTTTTAAAAAAAAATATTTGATTTTCTTAGCTGTATTTGATTATAAAGTACACATTATTTTTTCCAAGAGACTTTCAGTCAGCCCAAAATGCATTCATCTGAGAGCAGGTGAAATGTAGAATAACTATTTAAGAACTTTCATTTTCCCCCCTTGCCTTTCCTTACTCTAAATATAAATTTATAAGAAATTCCTTTTAAGAATTTGAAATTATCATCAAATGTTTTCTACAAGACAAATGTGTGAAAAATTTAAGAATTCTTTTTATGCACCATATTTCCCTGTTAAATATAAAGTATTTAATTTCTTTAAATTTTTCATATTTTGAGATCACTATCTGGAAAAGAAATTTTTTGCTTAACAGTGTCATTACTCTATTTGTAACTTTAATTGAAATAGCCGTTAGAATAAATTTAACTAGACCATTAGAATCTTTTTTTTTTGAAAAATTTGTTAGAAAATGCTTTTGGGGAATTTCATTCACTCTGAAAAGCTAAGCGACGAACACGCTGCTGCAAGGCACCAATTAACTTAAATTGTCTGTGAAAGGCGCTTGTTTACGTATATACTTAACTAACACTAAATGAGACTAAGTTTATCTCGGTTAATAATAAAAATGTATCTTTGTATAAGTGTATATGTTGGTGCTTTAATCCTAACGTCGATAAACTGTTAGATCTAGAATATTCGTTAGATATATTTTAGAATGAAAATATGCACTTTTGAGTAATTTTTTGAAAGTTGAATTAAAATTTTCAATTATGTATTAAGAAAATGTTTGGCTCTTTTCATTTAAAATGCCCAGGAATATTACAACACTAAAATGATTTTAAGTAATCCTGTTAAACGACTAAGACAGACCTTAAGTGTCCCGACCTAGTAGAAGGTACAAAGAATCGTGTGTAGTTTTGGACATTTTTGCTAAAAATCCTTTATTATAGTCTTAGTGCTGTATATTGTGCAGAGTATAGTTTCCCAACTGTTTATTCCATTGGTAGGGGAAAAAAAAACTGACATCTTTTCTTGACCACTTCTACATCGAAAAATCAGTCTTTGTCATGCACGGAAACAAGAAGCAACTTGGGGCTGTAATCTAGGCTGTAGTCAAAAGTAATATTTGCTGCGAGGGAGAATTATGCAGTGGGTACTGAAAAGGCAAAGTGAGCAGGTGCGTTGTCACGATGGAAAGACATCTTTAAGTGTTTTAATACTTTTCAATTTCTCCAGCATCTAGAATAGTACGACTTTTAATTAGTGGGGGAGAGGTAACGAGGGAGTGAACAGCTTCCTAAAAAAACCTGTACGTGCCGAATAGGAAATATTAGGGCCAGAATTATTTACAAAAATTTTAAAGCAATGGACGAGAAGAGAAACAAATAACAGAAAAAAAACATGACTTTAAGAACCACTGTAAAAGGATTTAGCTTAAATGTTGTGGTACATTCTCGGAAATATTCGGACTGTATTATTCGGACTCGGATTCGCGATATTGTATATAATTTCATTTTGAAAGCGTTCATAAAATTATTTCCTTCCATCTTCAATTCAAATTAGAAAACGTTTTCTTAATTGTACGATTTTTCCACCTATATTAGGATGTAACAAGTTACTTTAGCTGCTGTCTCATCGATTCATTTAGTTCCGGTTCAGTCATAACTGCCGAAAATAGGAAACCCTCTTTCTGTGCTGTTAGAAGCCAGTAACTTGTTTTATGTTCCTTTTTGCTTCATATTCTTAGCGGTCTCGTTACATGGCATTTCTCTTCAAATGTCATGACTCGGACTTGCTGTAATATCAAAAACTTCATTCAAATTTCTTTTAAATTAATCAAATGATTAATAAACAGCGTTGTGGATATTTTTAAATTATTGAAAATTTTAAGGTACAAAATTCATTCCTCAAATATGGATATGATATAAACATTCTAATGTAAAAGAAAGACGTCCCTGAGCGGTAAGGAGAGTTATTAGGTGGTCCTGAAGAATTAACGTTTTACGAAGGGGATCGTCCAATTGGAGAAAATCGTGTAACGTATTGCGGTCGTTTCAGCGATAAATTTACTTGGGGCTTCGTCTTACAAACGCTCTTCATCCGATGAAAGGAAGCAGTAAAAGGTAGGTGATGACATAATGCAGAGGCACATTAGTTCCACTATATCCCCAATTATCTGTAGTAGTCCATGTTCAACCACCTGAAATAAGTTGAACCTTGCCCATTTGTGAACATGATCTCGTATCTCTGCAACATTATTGACGCTAGACACACTTCTGAAAAAGATGGCTTTTTCTTCCTGCCTCTCTTGTATTTTCGCTCTGCATTAATTGATGGAAAGTTTTAATTCTTTTGTAAAATAACCGTTTTGATCAGGGTGTTGAATTCATTTTTCTTTTGTGGTAACCTCTTTAAGGTAACCAGTGAGCTAGTTGAACAATGAATTTCCAGCAATTTCGACTGAAAGATCAAGTTCTTATATAAGCTGTACAGTCCAGTGTGAATTGATTGGTTTACATGAAAGCACCAAAGAATATTTAGAGACATTTTTCCTTTATTATAGTACCAACTGTAATTCAGCAAGGAAAGGAAAATGTGAATTCTCCTAGATGAATGCTAGAGTTCTCAATCCTTTTTGTATCATTTTATATGTTTGGGTTTGAAAAAGTTTTCTAAACTTTATTGGGGCTTTGTAAGTTTAGCATCTCGAACAAAGCTCGCCTCTTGCTGTGCTTTGAAATGAAAACGAAATTCATCGACCATTTGAGCTATTGTAGGATAATCAAATTATTTACATGCTTTAAAAATACCTTATTCAATACATTTTCGTTCATTTTGGAACCACCCTTAGTGAAAAAGGAAAAAGAGCATTTAAATCAGACATATTTTACGATGTCCCTGGATTTGAAATATATCCAGAAAAACCTACGCTTTCAGTGTCGAGCCAATCTGACAAAAATCTCCTTGCGATTGATATGAATAGGAAGTTCTTCAGTGATTTGAGCAGCTGCTGTAGTTGTACGATAACGTCACGAGATGTTTGATTGAATTGTTTTTTCTCTATATAGTTGAGAAATTCCTTGTGCGAAAGAAAATGCCGTCTGTGAATTCCATTCCCGACGTCTTTATTTAGTACCCAAGTAAATTCTGATATCTAAATTTTTTCTCTTGGAAGTTATTTATATTTCAGGGTTGAGTAACCCAATTTAACCTATGGCCTAGCTGGGAAGCGGCGGCTGTTTGTGGCCTAGCTGGGAACTGCGGCTGTTTGACGCCTAGCTGGGACGCGGCGGCTGTTTGACGCCTAGCTGGGACGCGGCGGCTGTTTGACGCCTAGCTGGGACGCGGCGGCTGTTTGACGCCTAGCTGGGACGCGGCGGCTGTTTGACGCCTAGCTGGGAAGCGGCGGCTGTTTGACGCCTAGCTGGGAAGCGGCGGCTGTTTGACGCCTAGCTGGGAAGCGGCGGCTGTTTGACGCCTAGCTGGGAAGCGGCGGCTGTTTGACGCCTAGCTGGGAAGCGGCGGCTGTTTGACGCCTAGCTGGGAAGCGGCGGCTGTTTGACGCCTAGCTGGGAAGCGGCGGCTGTTTGACGCCTAGCTGGGAAGCGGCGGCTGTTTGACGCCTAGCTGGGAAGCGGCGGCTGTTTGTGGCCTAGCTGGGAAGCGGCGGCTGTTTGTGGCCTAGCTGGGAAGCGGCGGCTGTTTGTGGCCTAGCTGGGAAGCGGCGGCTGTTTGTGGCCTAGCTGGGAAGCGGCGGCTGTTTGTGGCCTAGCTGGGAAGCGGCGGCTGTTTGTGGCCTAGCTGGGAAGCGGCGGCTGTTTGTGGCCTAGCTGGGAAGCGGCGGCTGTTTGTGGCCTAGCTGGGAAGCGGCGGCTGTTTGTGGCCTAGCTGGGAAGCGGCGGCTGTTTGTGGCCTAGCTGGGAAGCGGCGGCTGTTTGTGGCCTAGCTGGGAAGCGGCGGCTGTTTGTGGCCTAGCTGGGACGCGGCGGCTGTTTGACGCCTAGCTGGGACGCGGCGGCTGTTTGACGCCTAGCTGGGACGCGGCGGCTGTTTGACGCCTAGCTGGGACGCGGCGGCTGTTTGACGCCTAGCTGGGACGCGGCGGCTGTTTGACGCCTAGCTGGGACGCGGCGGCTGTTTGACGCCTAGCTGGGACGCGGCGGCTGTTTGACGCCTAGCTGGGACGCGGCGGCTGTTTGACGCCTAGCTGGGACGCGGCGGCTGTTTGACGCCTAGCTGGGACGCGGCGGCTGTTTGACGCCTAGCTGGGACGCGGCGGCTGTTTGACGCCTAGCTGGGACGCGGCGGCTGTTTGAGAAAATCTGTAATTTGGTTAGAAACTAGCAATATTGCTTCTTCTCATCGCAGTGCCCCCTTGGTATAAGGAATGTGGTTTGCGACCATTTGAAGATATCGAAAGTTTCCGAAACTGATTGTTCCTAATAGATAAATCACCAAAATTCAAAGTTGAGAAATCTTCCTAGCAGCTCTTTTGATCTATCTCGGAAATTGTAAAAACCCTGAAAGCTAAGAGTTTTGAGTAGTCTATATTAGTAGTCTTATTCATTTTGTTTGACTTTTTCACTTAACGTCCACTGCAACAGATTTAATTTCTCGACAAAATTATCCTTAAAAATATGGGTCGGTAGCCCTAGAACAAAATTTCCTCAAAGGAAAATTTTCCCTTTTTATTACTTTTTTAGACTATTAAGTTCTGTCATTCCCTTCGGATCTTGGTGCTGACCTGCCGAATGTTCGGAGTTCTTTTTTCATGTTTTTAAAATCGAGATTCCTCCAGTAAATGTTTTGTGCTTTCAATTAATTTAATAACATTTATTGCAGCTATAGAAAATGTTTAGTTGTAAGATGTTTTTTATAATCTGTATTTTCGTTGAGCAAGAGGCTGTTAATTTTTGGAGAAACGATATTTTCATCTATAAACGTTTTATTAATTTCTCGTATCTGAAATCATTAGCTTTAAATGTAATGTATTTGTGATATTGTCTAATGTAGTTTCAATTCTAATAAATTTATCAAGTACAAATTTTAATGAAATTGAACTTGTTCAGGTTAGTCTTTAGCATTGTATTTCTAGAATTTGATAGAACATCTCTCCGATTCAGATGTAATATTTGAGCGTGAGAGAAATCAAGACAGAACCTCGGGAATTGAGATACTGTGTAATGAAGATTGAAATAACTTTTTAAAATGTTTTCGCCCATATGTTGGAGATTAATCCTTCCAATTCCTGGTGGTTGTCAAAAATATTGTTAAATGGTCCTGAATTTATGGTGACAACTTCAAGAATAATTGAAATTTTGTGAGTGGAAGGATGATGATTCTTGCATTTTGTTTGTGATGGAATCTTTGTTTTATGAAGATAATTCGTGAAGTGTAAAATGTATGTCTGGACAAGATAAATGTTGACTTTTCGAGTTTTTGCCTTGCAACTTCAAATGATGAATTTTGTGAGGATTTTAATGATTTTTCTTGTGTGTGTGTTGGATTGTGATTTCTGTTGGCGAATTTGGATCATGGAATGCTTTAAGTTGCAAGTTGTTGAAAAAGCTGTTGCGAAAATCCATTATTGATAATTATGTTTCGGTTAATGCTTTTGATTTCATAAAATAACTGTTGGATTATACAATGGTGTGTTAATATCTTGTTCATATTTATATTCATCGCGATGCGGTTTGTTGTAGTTGCCATCTTCTATTAGGTGTGTTTCGGTGTAAAATCTGGACATGGAATTGTTGTGAAGCCTCTTTGAATTGTGTTAAAAGAAATTGGCATCTTAAATATTTTCGGATGTTGAAAAGCCTTTATAATTTATGAATTTGTATTGATCCTGTCTAGGGCGTGAAAATAGGATTCTATATTGGGAGTTAAACTAGATGAATCAGATGAGACAAAACAAAAAAATGTGATAATTATAATTTTTTTTTACTAAAATTATTCATTTTCGGAGTTATTAAATTGTGGATTACGAAATTCGTAGCAAATTATTTCTAAAAAAGCTTATATACCCTTAAATTATCGAATTATACAAAAAAACGGCTTTCTCTAAAATTTATATACATAAGATTTTTATCTAAAGCACTTAATTATCCATGAAATTTAATAAATATTTTTGGTCTCCAAAAATTCTAAAAATATAAGTGTAGTATCATAAAACTAAAATCAACACTGAAATTCTGCTTATATTTTTTTAATTATTGTAATTAAAATGGATTATTGCAATAAATAATTTTTATGTATCAATAAGTAACTATACGACGTTTTAAGTGGCTGTTAATTTGAAAATTCTTTGGCTAATGATAATTTCGAAGGATAATTGCCGCTTTTTCTTTGATATTTGAATTATTACTTACCTGCAGTTTACCTTTACAGCACTACATCCACGAGAGACAATTATATAAAAATATTTATGGAATTAATAAAAAACAGTTAATAAAGCATTATTTTAATGTAAAAAATATGCGGATTCTTTCCACAATAAACATTATCAAAAATATCAGTTTTAAAAAATGGAGTGTTTTGCTATTAAATTTTATATCTGATATAAAATGTATGCCATATCAAAGATTGGTTTATTTTGATTATAAAACCTCAGAAATGTTTTTTTAAGTATGTTTTTTAATTGCGTATCGAATATGTTACTTTCGAATTCATAACCTTAAACTAATATGGCTTGAGAAAATAATTGAATATAATTACTTCAAAATTAGCATAATTTATAGCATACTTATTTTCATTTAAATTTGCTAATAAAAATTTCACAAAAAACATTAATGTTGTGTAAATTGAAGCTTTAGAAAGAATATATATATAACATATTTTGATTGAAGTAGAATGCAGGTTCGAAGCAGTGAAGAGACTTGGTATTTTTAATATCATTTTATTCTATTCCGAGTGGCAGGCATGATTATATACAAGAAAACGCAGCGCGGCACACACAGAAGTAAGAAAAGGGAAAAAAGGGCCAAACAGATGATCAGTAGCCTTATATAACATTGGATTTCTGTCCAGGCGCCAATTCAATATACATGTGACCTTTGACACCTTTTGAAGGGTAAAAGTATCGCTTTCATTTAATTCGTAGTACTGACGGTGCATTAGTTTTACAGAGGAATTAAGTAAACCGAAAGTGGAATTGGATCACGAAATAAGAGAATATTTTAGAATGAAGTTACTATGGGCTAAATTAAGATAAAATCTTGGAAATTAATTAAATTGAAATTAGAATTAAAATATCATTACATATATAATATATATTGCATGATAAAAAGCCTGTAAAGATTTGCATTAAAAAAATTCTGTTGCATAGAAAAAAAGTTTAATCGATGTTATTGTATGAAGTTGCATACAATTGCAATGAATAGAATTTGTCCTGTGCGCTCCGAAATTTGTGGAAAACATGTTTCGAAAAAGAAAGGAAAAAATTCAACTTTCTATCATTGACCTCATGTTATTTTCATTTTTTAAAATTTAATTTATAAACTTACGACTTTACAAATTACTATAAATTATGCAAATTTTTAATCACATGAAATGTCCGTTATTTAATTTCTACTATTAGTTGACACTCTTCCTGTATATATTTATATATCTTGTTCAAATTTTTAATCGTTAATAAAATACTTCTTATTCACCCACTCGCGTTCAAATACATTTTTTAAACTTGTAGTGGATGACACTTGATGTTAATACAGTTTATTCAAATATTAGTTCATTAATTATTAAATTTAATTTTTAATACTTTAAATAAAATTTTAGCAGTTTGTAATGAAAATTCAAATCAAAAGGAAGTAGCCCAATCGGTAAATGTAAGGATTTCAGTCTTTTTCACTTGAAGATGAAGGCGAGTTCAATTCTTGCTGAAGTAGGAATTGACTTTAAATTTTTTTTATATTACTTGTTTTATTAGACTAAAATTGAAAAACTTGTTTTTTGAAGGTGCATATGTTTCCTTTTTCCTGAACTTAATTTATTATGAGATTGTTTTTAATTTTACTGTGATAATATACCATATTGTTTCAAGGTATTTCATTTGATGTTGGTTATTTAAAGTTTTAATAGCGCTATTTTGCATTCTAATATCAAGTTTTTTCAAGTCAATAAAATGTTTTCTTTCTTATACGAAATGTATATTTATTCATATTTGCCAACTTAACATAAAACTGTTGTGGCTTATCCCACCTGGTTGTCAATAACATCAAACCAGATCCATGAGTCCAAACGCCTTCAAACAATGTAGCACAGCCTCAGGATTCGTGATTAAATGGCTTAAAATGCAGCTTCAAGACGTCAAGGACCTAGATGCATCAAAGGCTGAAGTCTGACTTTGCCTCGTGCTTGCATTGCATTTAGCTAAGCATATCACGCCTTGGGTGACCCTACCAGAAGACGTACTTCGCCCATTCCACCCAGGAATACTCCCCCGCCGCGATGAGGCAGCATTGTAGGACTTTAGGGGAGACATAGAACTTATTGCAATTTGATTTGAAATAAAATTAATGTTGTAAAATCATTCATTTGATGAATAATTTCTACTTAGTAGATAATATTGAGGTAAAGTTTTGAAATAATTGTGCGAATCGGTATTTGGAATGCAACTGCCAGAAAAGAACAAACTCAGAGAAAGCTTACAAAACATGAAGTTAAAAATAAATTTTTATGGTTTATACCGGGCAATGTACCTGTTAGCAGGAAAACGCTCTCCTTCTCGGAGAACACAGTATCTCAGTGTCTCCTTTTCCAAGAAATCATCTCCTTCCCCAACAAAGAGTCTCGGGTTGCTTCCCAAAGTGAATGCACTTAATTGACAACCATTATATTCAGCATCCCCCCCCCGCCCCTCCATGAGATTCGAACACATATTTAAATATACATACAAATATATTCATACTTATCATGCTAACTAACAACATACAGAACTTCATCTTCAATAAATAAATAAATATTTCGTGATGAATGTGGCAATTTTGTGATGAAATTACTTTATTCGAGACGCAAAAGGTAGTAGAAATTCAACACATTTAGTTAAAAGGGTTGTTTTATTTAAATATTTTCATGTTTTAACTCGTATAATTAATTATCGTTGAGTGATTTTTGCGAGTTTTCCGACGTCTAACTTCGAGTGAATGTTAGAAGAGGGTAATTAATATCGATAATCGAATGTCACGAGGTTCGCATTTAAGTAATTAGTATTGCGAATAACAAACCTAGCCTTCGCTTATCTTCTAGGTAAGAAGTGTTTACCGTTAATTCCAGTTAAGAGTGACTTATCGATTGTAGATACATTCCACGATGATCTCGACGTAGTTTAACAAAGGTAATCGGAAAAAAATAAAAGTGAATCGATGCTGGATAATTAAAATATATAAAGTAAATAGAAGTTAATATTAGCTTAATATTTAAATAAAAAATAAAGAGATATCTTTAAAAAATTAGAATTTTGGCAAACATTTGAAATTGCAAAGCCTATTGCCCTTTTAGATACTCTTCTATAAAATTACTAAACTTTTTTTCTATTCATTAGCAATAGTTTAAACCTTGCATATGGCATTATAATGGAAAAGAAGAAAAAATTTTTAATTTATAGGTGGAATAAGTAAAGGAGGGACAAATATATTATAATGTAATGGTTTAATTATAAATCAAGCATTACTCTCCAATCCTTGATGATGAAACTGTTTTATAGGCACAGATAAGGGCATTATTTATTTCGAGGAAATGGAAAATTTTTATTGGTAACTATGGCCCTGAACAACCGCTGGCAATAATGGGAAATAGCAAAATCTTGAGTCATTAAAAAAGCTTGATGTGATGAAATCTAACTATAATATGCCGATCATTCTAAATAAAATTTTCATCACGTTTGTTATATATATATTATTCAAAATTTTGGAATTTGGGCATTATCTTCAGTTATTCGTTATGGTTCAATTTCCTTATATTGTTTATACCGTAATTAATATTAATAAATATTAGCACTGCTTAATTACTGATCTCTGCTCTGATTGGTTTGAATTTTTGCAATTAATTCCCGATTAACCAGAACTTCAAAACGTAAACAGAATTGAATGATAATGAGATATTAATTCATTTTCTTGTCTGAATCTGAATCAAATTTTGCAATAGCTTAAGAATTACTTTATGGTGCCATGCAAATCGTTGGTAAATCAGGAAATTGGTTCAATATCAATTCCAAAAATGCATACGCACTAGACTTCTTATTTTTAGTATAATTATTGTTCTAATTCTGTTAGATATCAATTTATTCTTCTTTCAACAAAAATATTTTCTTCCCTCTCTGCAAGCTGCTATTGTTAATGATCAGTTGATTATTTCGCCATTTCTGAATTCTTATTCCATTGTTGCTGTGTAAACGGATCATTTGTTTAATAATGCGTTTTGTAATTTTTGTTTTGCTTTAAATGAATTATTTCAATATCTGTAATTTCGCTTATCTAAATGAAGAGAAAAAAATCTTATTTCAATTTAAGGTAAATCGAACAATTGTCTTAATTTAATGTTTAAGTGCCTGCATAGAAATGAAATTTCGATCAGTAAGGAAGAGCGATAGATTCAGAAAGAATGTTTAAAGGGTGCTTTTGCTGGAAGTTCCGTGCCATCCAAAATGAGAGGAACCAAGGATAGCGTTCATTTGAACCAAATCCAACGAACGTAAAAGAATCCGTCGGCGATGCTAAAAGAGGAGTATTTCCATCCAGTGGGTTTATTAAGAGGCACCGAAACTGGAGAGGAGGAATGCAGCATGCAGTAATTACTTCCCACGCTAAAGATAGTGATTGCTGTGCCTGGTAGGTAAATTAAATTTCAATTACATCTCGGAAGAGTTGTTTAGCAAGGATCTTGCACAGTTCAGAATCTGTGATAAATTTTTGCTAGAATATGCGGTTGCAGAAAGCATAAGGCTAATTTTTCGAATTGCTCATCTGTTACGAATTCGAATGATGAATCGGTAGTTTCGAATTCTGTGAAAGGTTCTCGCATTGCGTGTGCTTTCGCTCTGCCAGAAGTTGCATTTTAATGAAATTACAGTTGCTCATAATTGTTGGAGCAGAAAAATGGAACCGATGTCGAAGCGATGCATAACATATCTCTGTGTGCGATATGTTTACTGCACCATGTATTGCTACACAATATTTTAAATTAAAGCTAGATGTTAATTTGTTGGATTGTTTTGTTTATGCTTCATTCTGAAATGTTGCGTTTCTATAGTTGGAGTCACTGGCAAAATTCCAACATATATGCTCCAAACTTTATAGCAATTTAATTTAGCTATAGTAACGTCCTATTTTTAAAGCCATACTAGAGTATTTTGGGACGGACCTAGTCATTTGGACCTCGATCACATGACGAGGACGACACCTAAGATTGCACCTCCTCTCCAAACTTCACCACCACATCAGTGGGAGGACTACAGCAATTTTGTACTTTTTTTATAGTTTTATTATGTGAAACAAATGTATTATTGGATACTGTCAATTAATTTGTTGTATTAAAAGTAAATGGCATAAAGCAGAACATATCATGGTTACAAAATATTTAAGGCCATGAAATGAATCGTTTCGTGTTTGAATCTGTTTTCTATTTAAGATGGAATTCGCATTTCTGAGAGACCATACCATTTGTGTATCCAGATGTTTAGAATTGTATTGTAACAAAATATTTCAATCCGTTGTTTCTTTAGTTTTAGTTAATTCACTGCCAACTGGAACGTTCTGTGTTGTCATCTGTAGTTTCATTATAACACGTCTTCTCATTGCATAGTACTTTATGCTTAGATTAGCAGAATAAATTAGCTCATTGCTCTCCTTTCATTAATCATATTCGATTCCGTGACTGTTATACACTTGAAGAATTTAAATTCATTTGTTTCAAACAAACTATAGGGTTGATTCTTGTCTCTTTCAGAATTAAGCGTAGTTCACAGAATATTATGTTTTCTTTGAAGAAACTCGTCTTTTTTTATTTACTTGGGTAAACGTTAACTAGGAAGATTACGAAATTAGATTCCATTTTATAAAACGTTTTTGCTGTTGTTGTTTTTGTTATATTTTGATGCGAAAAGTAAGATGTCAGTCAAATTTAATTCATAATTAAGAAATTATATCTTGAATAGAATATTTTTTTTAAAAAGTGATTCGTTAAATAAAAGTATTTTTACATACTATTTGACTGGAATTGAAATAAATGCATATTTGATTAACACTTTTTCATTTTCCAGTAAAAAGCGGCATATTTTGTCATTCATTAGAAAAAATAGTATTCTTGTCTTTTGTTTTGTTTTTAAAAACTCTAAAAAATATAAGCTGTGAGGAGAAATAAAACCTGGAGTTAAATTTAGACAACTATTTAGATATTGGGAATTTTTATCATGGCTTTTGTTTTTATGTTTACCTTAAATTTCTATGATTTTTGGAAAGCACAAATTCTTGTTCTTGCTTACCGTTTTAATCATGAACATATTTTTAATGTTGCAAATACAGTCGGAACCTGATTTAATGAATTCATCGGGATTGGAAATTTTGTTTAAATCAGGGCTATTCATATTGTTTCAGAAACAAAAGTAAAAAAAAAAAAATTCTTGGGTTTTAACAATGGAAGAAAACTTACGTGATTTAATATTTGATGAAACAATGAAAACAATTTGAATTTCGGGACACCTATGTAATTGTTGGAAATTATCATATTAAAAGAAAAAAGACGAGGGTTAAACAGGAAAACTTTGCACGGTTATTAAGTTATAATTTTATTTGTTTTGAGTCGGTGGGAAAATCCTTTTTATGCAGTAATATTTTTGAAAGTTATCGCGAAAAAAAAACATTAGTTCAAATTTATCTTCAATTAATTAAAATTTTAATTAAAAATATCTAAAATATTCCGAAGTGCACATTCTTATGCTCTAATGTGTATATATATATGTGCCAGATTCGATAACTGTGCGTTAAATAATATGCTTTAGGAACTCGAGTACGTACCACGCATGCACAAATTTAATATTTAACCCAACATATATTTATTTAGATCATTACTATTAGTAGATATGTTATTTAAGGTCGGTTATTTAGGTTTGATATTCACATGAATTAAATTGATCACTTTAAAAGCTTTAAATCGATTCATTTTAAAATATTTTTTTATTTAAATAAAAAAAAACACTTTATTCAATAAAAAAATCTGAGCTCTAAGAAATATCAAGCAAGCCGTTTGGTTTTAATTGCATCATTATTGGCGACTTTATTGCCTGCCCCGGTATATGGAAAACGTACCTGTTTTCATTAATAGGCTAAGAAATTACAAATATACTCACTCTTTATATACGCAACCGAAATGCTCAATTCAGTTTTTTTTCAACATATTAAAGAAATAAGACAGGATATTAAGTATAAATTTGGTTCAGTAAATATCATCTAGAAATAACATATTATCTATTTGGTTCAGAAGGAAACAATTTAATTATTTAAAATCGAACTTATTAACAGATATTTTAAATCGGACATATTCTTCTATGAACTTTAGTAATATACAAAAAAAGAAGCTTAAATCCAGATTCGCCTTATGAATAGTTTAGGATTATATGAATCGAACAAGAATTTTTATGTGCAGACATTATAACTAAAATGAACTAATTTTGAAAAAATTAAATAGGAAGATTTTGTATAATTCATTAAATCGAATTAAAGTTCCTATTCTCCCCTTTCTTATTAGTTTATTATCTCTAAAAAGTTTGTTAAGTGTTGGTTCATAAAAGTGAACTGCCGATCCGTTATGTAGGATTCCTGATAGATACGATTTAAATCAAAATGCAAGTGGGAAAATGTCGCTCCTTTCATAAATATGGAGATTGCGAGATAAATCGCCAGCTGACATGTTTTCTCCTAAGAAAAGATTGCAACGCTTTGGAAGTCGTAGATTCTTTATAGTAAAACAAAATAAATCTTGACTTTCGGTTTATATTCCACTAACCTTGTATGTTATATCTGATATAATTTGTCCAATATTTCCTAATTATACGACAGTCTAAGAAAGACGCATGCGATGTCGTTGGATTTAGTGGTAAAGAGAAGGTAAAGAAGTTCAAGTCATTCATAATTACAGTAGACTCCCGATTATCCGAGGGCTGGTTATCCGCACCTGCCGCACACTTTTTTTTTTTTTGACTGATATTTTCAAAAAGGTGCAGTTTTACAGTTATGCTTTTGTAATTACTTAATACATTACAGTATTCAAACAGTACATATGTATTAATTTTTCTGTGTATCCTTGACACCTCTCGTAAATACAAAGCACTTTTCTGTTTTCATTAACAAAATGCATTTTAGGTTAGTTTTGAGTGATATACTAAAATATTAAGCGTTAGTTAAACATTTCTTGCTGTTTATTTTACATTTTATTGCACATAAAACGATTTTTCAAAGTTGGAATGACTGTTTTCTCTTTTGCTATACCCGTTTTTAGCTTTTTTGGATTATCCGCGATTTTTGTTATCCGCGGCAGCCGCGCCACCCAATTCCGTGGATAATCGGGAGTGTACTGTAATCAGAATTCACTAATATATATATATATTTTTTTTTTACGCATCAGTAAATACAAATTCATTTGAATTGCGAATGTTTTAACAGTATGCCAGATTTTTATTTCTCTAAATGGCTATGTTTCAGATTTGGTTTTTGAAAAATGACAGAAATGCAAAATAATTTATTCTAAAAACTACTCTTATGTATATTTTTAAATGAGATGCGATGGATAAATGCTTATTTTTTTAAAAATTTAAGTGATTGGGGAAGAGTTTCATATCATGCTAGTTCTTCTGTTACTTAGTTCATTTTTTATTAGTTTAAATATAATAATTTTGAAAAAATTAAATATGAAGATTTTGTAGAATTCATTAAATCGAATTAAAGTTCCTATTCTCCCCTTTCTTATTACTTATTTTATTCAAAACTATTCTGAATTTAATGTGATTTAGTATTAACATTAGGTGATTTGACGAATTCTAATAAAGACAAACTCTCATAGCAAAAAAATAATTAAAAATGACGAACTAATAAGTTCTATTGGCGACCGTCTGTTTCATTTGACTGACAATCAGTTAAAATTTCAGCTATGTATGTAACTGTTTGCAATTTACGAATTCTGAGACGTAGGCCTGTCAACAGTATTTACACAATATGCAGATGCATTATCGAAATGATTTCCTGGTTTTGTCTTGATGCTATTAATGTCCGGATGGGTAAAAAAAAATTTAGTTGTCAATTTGGTAATGTGTGCATATAGGTCAAGAGCAAAGTAATAGTGAATAAAAAGAATGTACAAACAAGTAATTTACAGATGACATTTTTCCTTTTCTGCAACACGTGCACCTGATTAATTAGTCCATTTTAAGTATCTTAAAAGCATTAGGTATTCAGTTTTTTTATAATGCTTAATTTTTTAGAATTATAACTACGAAATAATGAAGGATAAGCAAGACTTAGTGATTAATCTATTTTTCATATTTTCTAATGAAATGTTCATTGATACTTTAAGACTGAAGACGGCTGCTTTCAGCAAACAGAAATTTTAAAAAAAAATACAAAATTATTTCAGATTTAAAATTGATATTTGGCAAGAACAATTTTCTATAAATGTAAAGTAAATTTATAAAAGAATGTTTCACGGCAAAGTCTGTCTTCATCAAATATTTTTTCAATCATTTTTCTTAAATTTTTATAGCGGAAAACAGGAAAAAGAAATAAAAATTGTAATTCATTTGCTACTATTGATAATCTGAAAAGTAATTCATACCATCAGAGACCGCTTTTTCATTTCTTTGAGAATTTCTAACGAGATTTGAACTTATACTAAAATGAGTAAAATGATTCTTATTTGAACCACTTTAACTTTTTTACACCAATTTTGATCGTGTCATATCTGGCAAAAGAAGATATGCGATAGCGATCATTTTTCATTCTTTTGTTATTCATTGGTAGGGCTTTGAATTTTGTGAAAGACGAAAATCTTTTTCTTTTTTGTGTCGGAAAGGATTTTTCTTATTTCTGAACGTAGGTACTCTTAAGTACTTGAATGACGAATCTTAGGGAGTCGAATTGCTTTGACATACTATTTAATTGGAAACATATTTTCAGCACCTTTTTTTATTAAAATTTAAAAAACAACCGCTTCAATTCAAAATATGGTTGGAAATCAACTGAAAAATAAATCTAAATTGTAATGAAAGCGAAATTAAATGCAGAAAAATTTGCAGAAATATTGTTTTATTTGAATATGAAAAACGTTTTATATGTCACAGTATTTAATATGCTACAAAGTTTAACTGTAGACCAATGAATCTAAATGAATGAGTATTTTTGACTATCTGATGGTTTTCAAAAGTTTTTATTCCCCAATGCTAGTTGCACTTGTGGATTCTGAACAGCATCGTCTGAGATGATTGAATATCTTTGACAATCGTCATTTTAGAAACAACAGCAAATAAAACACAAGTGCGAAATACCTAGAATACAATATATGATACCAATTTATCATTAAAAAAGATGGGGATTGAAATGCTGTGCAGCCACCCTACCGCCCACCTTTAGAACTCAGTGTACAATAAATAGTAAGTAGTATGGATATTAATTTATGGGCATCACTGTATCTTTAACAAACCAAGAGATTAAAAAAATAGGATTGATAGAAATGTTAGTCAAATTAAAGCATTTCTTAAGTTAATTGTCTAATTTTATTCTGGATTCAAGATTTGTTACTAATTATTTTTTTTATCAAAGTACTTAGTATCTTACAAAATAATAATGCTAAATAATCGACCTCTTTGTACAAAGTTATCAAATATTAAACTTATATTTTTATTCAGTTTTACAGTGATTTGTCAGTGAGGAATTTTCTCTTGTTCAATATTTTATTTGTATTTCCATTGACCACATTTGAAACAACAGTTTAAATGAATCCATTGATAAACAAGCTGTTCTAATCTATTTTACTAGGAGGATTTTTTTTTAATTTAATGCTATTCAACTTTCATTCCTAAAGTTTTCAAAATATTAATGCATGATTTTCACTTCTGATATTAAGTTCTAATTATGAAGCTTCTCAAGAGACATCTAGAATTAGGTCCTTGATTTCTTACTGATATCAAATAACAAGGAAAAAATGTGCCGGTTCTTGGGACAAAGCTTTAATGGGTCTAGAAATGTAAGCAAAAAATGCGAGATTATACTACGCTTAGTGCACGATAAATAACATCATGAAACGACAGGAAAGTCAAATGTTTAAACTGTGCTTTAATTCTTTTATCAAGACTATACAACTAGTCTGCCTTGTTTTGATAATTCCAAAGTATATACACTTACGCAGGACGGTGTATCTTTTAGAAACTTGAATAATTTTAAATTTCAGTATTTCTCTAAATATCTTAAATATGCCTTTGGACGTTATTTCATAGCCTGGAATCATCTACAATTTCGTGGACTGCGTTTACTGTTGTACTATCTGCTGAAGGATGAATAGTTCTATTTTCAAAGTTAAATCATTTTTATTCATTGTACTTATAACATATAGTACAATAATTGATTTTTTAAAATATAACACTTGTATTTTTTTAATGCAAAATAACTATTTTATGTGAAAATAACTATTTCTCAATATTAATTTGGAATTAAATTTTTTTAAATAAATTCATTTTCTTTTAGAATAAACACCTCCATTTATTCCTTTTCTGAAAATTTACATATTTATGATCATAAGATGAATTTTCGAATTAAATTATATACAGAATAAAATGATGATAAATGAAAAGTATCATTGATTCTATACGAATATTAACTAATTTTTCGTCTAAATACATGATTTAAAGAAGATGTAATATCTTAAAGCATTTATTTTTGTGAAAATTAATATTTCAACAGAAATACATTAGATTTGCATTAGATAACATTCTTCATTTACAAGCATTGTGGCACTTTGGAATATTATCCTAATTACGTATCCGATTGTCCAGTTTATCATCTTTCAAAGCACTTTTAATGAGACATTAGAAATCTTGTCCACGCTTCTAATTCATTTCAAATCATTAAATGATTAAATGGCTTAAAGGGTAATCAGTGCCAGCTTCGCAAGACCTTCAACAGTAGGAATTTGATTCTGGTTTCTAAATTTGACCACCCCTCATTAGAGTTTGGACTCGGAAGTGGACCTTTGTTGTCAGGATTATTATCTTATTGGTTCAACAGAAGATTCAATTTTGAATGACACGCATAAAATGAGACTTACGAAAAAGAAAATAATTGGTTACTTTCCTAAGGTTACTCTTCCCATTTTCTTTAAGTACCTCATATGCCATCTACTCGTGTGGCTTCTTGTCTCCTTGCGTTTTGCTATATATAGTTATATATATTTTGATAATTAACTTGCCTTTAAAATCTATTTTCATATCTGTACTCGGAATGACATGGTTTTGAGATCTATAAGCATGAGAACTGTCTTAAAATTTATACGAGAAATAAAAATATTTTTATTTCGGTGAATCACGAGATTTCAACATCTTTTTTTCTTGCCTTTCTTCTGAAAAAATTATTTGTAAAAAATAATTTGAGCTAGTGCGTATTCACTATAATCGTTTTATATAATTATATAAATTCAATTTTATTACAATTAAATTCTATGCATGGCTTTAAATTATTCATAATATGTTGATAAGAATTTTGAATTGACAGTTTTTTTTGTAGTGAAATGTAATAACGGAAGCTAGAAATCTAAAGTTCTTAACATTATTAATTTAAAACATTTTTTCAATTATTTTCTCGTATAATAAAATTTCGTAAGTTAGAACGTTTGTAAGCTAAAACGTTTGATTAAAAACTGTGAATATACTTTTTTTGTGCTTTTTAAAAGATGTTGCTTAATCTTTAAAGCGTGGGGAGAAATCTGATCCTTAAAGCGTAAACTTGGGAGAGATAATTCCGAGTTTATCATGATTTCAGTAAAAATGGTTTTACTGCTCCTTTATTTCCGGGATGTCAAAAAGAGAAAAATACATTTAAAATTTGACTTACATATATGGCATATGAAATTGAAACGTAGAATTATTCAAAAGAAACCATTCTTTTAATCAAAGACAGTTTTATATTTAAGAAAGGCAGGATTTTTATAGTATAGAAACTCTAGAGTGTGATCTGTAATTGCCCATTTCACCTTTAAATGTGTTGCGAACAGTGTGCATGTCATTTCTAATTGATACAAAATGCAAGAAACAGATGGGTAAGCGAACTCTTCTCTTATTTATTTGAATAATTCTCGTTATTGTGAATTGTTTTAAATAATAATTCTGTATGAAGCTATATTTTTTTTCTTCATTAATATCAAATTTTAGGAGGTCAAATCTCGCAGAACAATAAAGCCTTTCAAATAAAAATGATAGTTTTGAATCGAAAGGTATGAGAAGCAAGTGAGAAAAATACGAAAGGTTGAAATACTTCAGAGTCATTTTTTTTATTCCCTAAGAAAATTCTTAGTAATTACTTGAAGAAACTATAATGTCGCATTGAAAATTAATATTAAAGAACTCAAGTAGTGAGAGTAAGATAAATTCAGTAATTTGTTTTATGCAAAACCTAGACATCTTTTGAAACATTGTGTAAAATGTTATTAAAAATGAATGATGGGCAGGAGTAAGATGGATGGGTAAAAATGAAGTGAAAAGAAGAAAGATTGAATGAATAATTACCTTGAAAGAATCTTAATTATCAGTTGGAATCCTTTAAACTTGATGCTGGATTATCGTGTGAGGAGTTTTCACATTCAAACATTAGGGGCCGAGGAATACTAGACATACAATTTTGCACTGAAAAATTGTGAGTAATCGTAAATCTTTTTAAAATAGGTTTTTTTTAAAAAATTAATACATATCTTTCCTCTGTTTCCTCAATGCCCGAATGAAAGTGATTACTACGCACCGTGCTGATTTAGCCTGAGTTTTAAGAACACAAGTTCAAATGCCGTTATAAGAAATAAACTTTTAGAAACAAAGTTCAAAAAAATATTTCTTTTATGAAAATAAAATTTTTAATACGGGATATTTTATTTCTTTAGTTTTCTATTTCTTGATGAAAAATTGATAAACGGTGGGACAAAAAAAATTGTGAACTTCTTTCTTATCTTATTGGTGTATGCTACTAAAAATGTTCTACTTTTTAAGCCATCAGAAATGGCTGTCTCCATGAGCTTAAGGATGTGTTGACGAATGTAACTTCCCTGTCTCAGTTAAGCATAATAGAGTATATTCATTTTTTTTTCTTTGAAAAGGACTCCAGGGGTTTTACAGAAACCTTCTACCAAGCCAAGCACGATGTGCAAAGCTAGTACGCGATTTTTCCTTTTCTATTATTAGTAATGGATTAAATATTTTTCTCTTTCCAATATAAATTTTTTAATAAGATTTTACTTTTTTGCTTAGTACAAATTGTTGACTGAATATCCCACTCATTTGTAAATCAATTTTAATTTGATATGTCCATAGTAGGGAGAAAAGGAGAGTTCTGGGCAAAAATGACCTTTGACCCCAGCTGAAATAGATGATATCAAAACTCTTTCCCTGCAACTCACCCCTCCCCTCCCCAACTTATCTTTCTTTTAGGACTTTGAAGATTTTTGGATTGTCTTTCTGATTTTTGCAAATTAGAATTTTTTTTCAGAATAAAATAACTACTAATTATTTTTTGTTACTTCTCGAATTTAAATTGTGCTTTTCAGGAATACCTTTGGATTTTATTCATTTAATGAAAATCTAACTTTGATTAATTCTCATGAAAGCAGTTTTATTGATTTTATAAGGCATTATTTTCCTTTATTTTTTATTTATTTACTTTGAAAAAATTTGAATTAAATAGGATTAAATAGAAGTATTATTCAACAGAATAGAAATTTTAAATAATAAAATTTCATTATTTTTTCATAATCTGTTTTAAAGAAAATGTTAATATTTTATCCATATGATATACATAATATATATTCCGCCAATATATTAACTTTGATTAATTTTTCTAACCTGATTCAAATTCACTCTTCATGTTGAATATAAATTTTCCAATGACAAAGGTGATGATGAAATATTCCTTCTATAAAATATAGAAATGATCTTTTAAATTCTTTTAATGGTTAAGCATTTCTTAGATATTGAAATTCAACCCATAATATTAATTTTCTAATGATTTAGAAACAACAAAAAATGAAATTAATTTAAAATTGATACCATTAGGTGAAAAAATTCTTCAAAGCTAGAAAAATGAACTTTACATTGATGTTTCAAAATTGAATTTATTTAAAGCTTAAAATTGTCCAAATTATTTTATCAAATAAATCTTAAAAGCGATACCTCTCACATTTTAATTTCTTAAATAAAGATTAATGTGCTTATAGAAATATATGTCTACCTTCAATCATAGAAGTATATTCTAGATGTAATGCTTATATTAGCCAAGACTCATAGACTATCTTTCGAAATGTTATGATAAGAGTTGTATTTTATCTCGCGCACATAGTTCTCAGCGTCACTGAATATTTTATCGTAAATATTTAATGAATCTTCGACAGTATACACTTTTTAACCTAGATAATTCAATTTTATAAGGAATTTTTTTCCCGACTTCGAATTCTTACAGCAGTATGAAAAAATTTCTAGAAATAGAGTTAACGTTTCATATACTTAAATTTCATTTTTTCCCTTTGTGATCGTGAATATTTTAATGTGTTTTTTAAAAAATGTTATAACTTAATTTATTCTTTTCCACTTCTATGAAACGTTTGCCTAGATTAATTCTCATTAAAGCTATTTTTTTCATTTCAAATCGGTTTTATAAAGGAATTTTTCTTTCAATTTATCAGCTTTGATTAAATTTTCTGACCTGATTCAAATTTACTCTTTGCATTGAACATAATTTTTCCAATGAAAAGGCGTTGAGAGAGTATTCCTTCAATAAATTAAATGACTTATTCACATCTAAGATATTTGTTTTAATGATGAGTTTTCCTTAGATAATGAAAGTAAATTCGAATTCTTAATTTCCTATCGATTCCAGTATGAACATAACGCAAAATTAAAGTTCATCGCTGCAAGTGAAAAAAAAATTTAGTTAGAGAAATAGATTTAATTTTAGCGATTTTTCAACAATTAGTTATTTTATGAATATTTATTCTTCTAATTTGTTAGCTTTGACTAATTTTTCTTGCAGGTTTTAAATTCTCTCTATTGTTTTAACATAATCTTTCAGTAACAAAACTGATGCCAGCGTAAATCGTCAATAAAATTTAAAAGTAATTATATTATAACTTCTTGAGTATGAATAAGTGTTTACTTGCATAATGAAATTTGTTGAAATTAAAAAAAGAATTTCATCCTTTTATTAATTACAAACATAACAAAACTGCGTGAAAAATATTTATCAATTTTGTCTTGTTAACCTAATTCTAAGTTGATATAATATAATACTATGTGCAGCGAGTCGTAATCGCCAAGACAGTTTCCGATAAGAAATTTTGACTTCTTTGACATAAAGATTAACCTTTTGAGAATAAAATAATTGGCAAAGAAGTACTCCAGTAAACGCGGACACGGATTAAAATACAATCCTTTTATTGGTAATCTCGCAAAAATTGTCAGTAATTTGCTTCCAGTGCAAATGCGTGGACAGAATATGCATTGAAAATAAAATAAATTCTTTGATGGTTGCTATTACTGAAGATAAAGTGATATATCTGTTAGCGCATTGATCTATTTTAAGGAATTAAAACTGGAGGTGTAATATATTTAAATTTTAGCATTTGCGCAATAAATATTTAAAATTTTTAAAGATTAAGATAACGCAATTTTGTAACGAACGAGTGAAGTCTGTTTCTCTAAGTGGAAAGAATTTTTCATCAACAGCCGTGAACTTTAAAAATAGTGCACAGTTTTGTTATGCTTGTAATTAATAAAAAGATGAAATTCTTTTAATTTCAACAAATTTCATTATGCAAGAAAACACTTATTCATACTCAAGAAGTTATAATATAATTACTTTCATATTTTATTGACGATTTACGCTGGCATCAGTTTTGTTGCTGAAAGATTATGTTAATACAATAGAGAGAATTTAAAACCTGCAAGAAAAATTAGTCAAATCTAACAAATTAGAAGAATAAATATTCATAAAATAACTAATTGTTGAAAAATCGCTAAAATTAAATCTATTTCTCTAACTAAATTTTTTTTTCACTTTGCAGCGATGAACTTTAATTTCGCGTTATGTTCATACTGGAATCGATAGGAAATTAAGAATTCGAATTTACTTTCATTATCTAAGGAAAACTCATCATTAAAACAAATATCTTAGATGTGAATAAGTCATTTATTTTATTGAAGGAATACTCTCTCAACGCCTTTTCATTGGAAAAATTATGTTCAATGCAAAGAGTAAATTTGAATCAGGTCAGAAAATTTAATCAAAGCTGATAAATTGAAAGAAAAATTCCTTTATAAAACCGATTTGAAATGAAAAAAAATAGCTTTAATGAGAATTAATCTAGGCAAACGTTTCATAGAAGTGGAAAAGAATGAATTAAATTATAACATTTTTTAAAAAACACATTAAAATATTCACGATCACAAAGGGAAAAAATGAAATTTAAGTATATGAAACGTTAACTCTATTTCTAGAAATTTTTTCATACTGCTGTAAGAATTCGAACTCGGGAAAAAAATTCCTTATAAAATTGAATTATCTAGGTTAAAAAGTGTACATTGTCGAAGATTCATTAAATATTTACGATAAAATATTCAGTGACGCTGAGAACTATGTGCGCAAGACAAAATACAACTCCTATCATAACATTTCGAAAGATAGTCTATGAGTCTTGGCTAATATAAGCATTACATCTAGAATATACTTCTATGATTGACTGTAGACTTATATATTTATAAGCACATTAATCTTCATTTAAGAAATTAAAATGTGAGAGGTATCGCTTTTAAGATTTATTTGATAAAATAATTTTTACAATTTTCAGCTTTAAAAAAAATTTAATTTTGGAACGTCAACATAAAGTTCATTTTTCTAGCTTTGAAGAATTTTTTCACCTAAAGGCACTAATTATAAATTCGTGTCATTTTTTGTTGTTGTTTCTAAATCATTAGAAAATTAATATTTTTGGTTGAATTTCGGTATCTAAGAAATGATTAGCGATTAAAAGAATTTCTTATAAGAGCACTTCTATTTTTTATTGAAGGAATATTGCATCATGTCCTTTGTCATTGGAACATTTATATTCAACATGAAGAATGAATTTGAATCAGATTAGAAAAATTAATCAAAGCTAATATATTGGCGGAATATATATTATGTTTATAAAATGGATAAAATATTAACACTTTCTTTAAAACAGATTATGAAAAAAATAATGAAATTTTATTATTTAAAATTTCTATTGTACTGAATAATACTTCTATTCAATCCTATTGAATTCAAATTTTATCAAAGTATTAAAATACCTAAAATAAATAAATCAATAAAACATAATATAATCAATAAAACAGCTTTCATAAGAATTAATCAAAGTAAAATTTTCCTTAAATTAATAAAATCTTAAGTTATTCCTGCAAAGCGGAATATAAATTCGTGAAGTAACAAAAAAATAGTAGTTAATTAGAATTTTTTCAGAATAAAATAAGTTCCAAAATTCAGAAAAACACTCCAAAAGGGGTTTCGCTATCATCCATTTCAGCTGGCGTCAAAGGTCATTTTTGCCCAGAACTCTCCTTTTCTCCCTACTGATATGCATAAGATAAAAGATTATTTTCTGTCTTGAGAGTAGAAAACAGGATACTTTTATATTTTTATTTAAATAAGAACAGTGATTGCACGAGGTGAGTACGAAATGAAATCGCGAGCACTTTTTGGAGCAAATTCCCTTCACTCACTTTCGATGCATGTAACGTTCCCTCAGTCTTATACTAAATTGATAGTTTGGTGCTTCTTGAGGTAGAATCTTTATTGGAATTCATTGTATTCATGCAGTTATCTGCTGTAAAACACCACATGAATTACATTAGATAACTGTAAATCATCACATGCAATTGAATCTTTTATCTTCCTAATCATATCTTCTGATACTGTACTTATTCCTCCTTCTCAAGATTCCTTCCCTAAAAAGTTGGACCATGCAGAAACAGAGGCCATTTACATGATTACTTTGTCCCCTCCGAAACACAGGAATAACAAATAACTTTTCATATGCTTGCTAGGCGTAAAGAAAATGTCAGTTTTTTCGAACAAGAATTGCGGCAAATGTTTAGGACCCAGAGTTAAATTCTGACCACAAGTTTGAACCTCATTAAAGGTGATATGAACGTGGGGCTGACAAATCCATTTCTTCACACATACATAATGGAATTTATTAGGAGAATTAGCAGATTTACAAAATACCATTGTTCAAAGAAAAAAAAAATTAATTAAAATTCAACTTTCCTAGAATAACTTATTTCTCAGCAAATTTTTATTGCATTTCAATAATGAGAAACAAGTCGGGAAATAATGTAGATCGTTAGAATGGCAATTTTTATGCACACTATTTAGTATCATAGGTTCTATTCGAAATTAGTTATAAGACTCTTGTCAGAGGAAGTTGAATGGATTTTTAGCAATAGTAAAATTATTCCAAAAAATATACAGTCATTAAGAAGTCTCTTCGGTCACCGGACTCGGAAGATAGTTAAATGTTAATATTGTGGATTCCATTGGTCAAGTTGGTAAATAACTATAAATTAGGAAATGAAGATTTTCATAAACACTTTCACGATACATTTCAAAAAATTGGCTTTCTTTAGGAATCCTAACTTTTATATTCCATAGGTGAGAAAAGCGATCATTCATTTTTCGGATAACTATTTAATTGTCATAGCAGATATTAAAATTCATAAAATCTGGCAAAAGTTAATAGCAGATGTTTGTAAGGAAGTGACGTACCGTTTTAGGTGATTACCGCTAGTAGTGAATTCTAAGAAGGTATATAAATAAATGATTTTTTATTGGATTATTTTACGCTTTAAGGTGTTGCCTTCGCATCCATCATGGCTACTTTTTAATGTACTGTCCACCTCATTTTAATCTGAGCGTTTTTAACACTTTAATAATATATATTTTCTCATAAGTATTAAATTTTTTTTGAATAAAGTGGGGTTTGGCAATATTAAAATTTAATATTTAACTCAGTCTTAATTTAAAAACTCGAGTTAATACTGTTTATTCTAGTTTTACTTCAAATTTCTACATTGCTTTTAAAAATATCGGTAATTTTAAATGAATTTTAAGCTGGTATTTTTTGAAAAAATCGTAATTTAAATATAACTGAATTATGCCATTATTTTAAAAAGTAAAATTCGAATTTTTTTCCCCGGTTATATATAGAATATATATATTGTCAAGAATTGCGATCTAAATATATTAGACATTTAAGAACCAAAAAAATCAGTCGGTTTTTCCTCCATTTTGAATTGTTGTCTTTATTTATTTTTTTTAAATCTGAATCCTTTTCTTTAAAGTTTTCAAGTATGGATTGTAAATAAGAAAAGGAAAAATTTTAGGTATCTTAAGATGTAAAAGCTTTTCCAGATTCTTAGATGGAAAAATATAGTAAGAAATAATAAGATAAATTGGAGGAACGTTTTCCTGAAGACTAAACTTTGAAATGACCTCTTTGTAAATAAATGTTTCCTCACTACTTTTTTTTCTTGGATGGCAACATGAGACACAATTAAAATAATGGTTCTTCTGCTGATAGCGAGAAAGCAGTAATCTTTTTTTTTTTTTCAAAGAAATTTTTTTCTTAAATTCTATTCACGGAACTCGAATTTGCACGGAATATAAAATGGTGATATTATGCTGAAAATCTTTTTCAGCGTTTTACACGTCGGAAATGTCCATTTTTCTTCTGACAAAATGAAAGTATTATCCCTATCCAATTTTCCCCCCTATTCATTTATTTGTAACGCTGGTTTTCGGAGTAGAACATCTTTTTCCGGATGGAAGGGTGTGTTGCAATGGTTTTCTTAGAAATGTGAATGGTACCACAACCAGCACTGAAACTGATATCACTCTATCAGTGACATATCTTTGCAAATCGAATGTCATTGTTTCTCCTTGATATAAATCGGTAAGCGAATGTTTATCCGAGAGACCAGCATAAAATGGAATGTGTTGGATTTAAAGACAATGTATAACAATATAGAACTTTTAACTGGCGGGAAAAACAATTGAGTTTCTCTTAAGGCAAAATCTATATCCATTTTATTCTTGGAGAAGTTTGCATATTGATTATTTTTATAATACGTATGTATTATATATTCTAAATTAATGGATTTCAATTATGTTAAAAAAATATGTTTAAGCTATTAAGAAATCTTGAGTTACACAGAAACCAGATACTTTTCTGTTTATCTTCAAATATGCGAAATCATCGGCGAATCCTAAAATTGTCCGAAATGATGCTATATATTTTAGTAGTTAAAAATTATATATCTGAAGTCAGTTCATCCAAATTCAGTTGGAAATTCAGAGATTTGATTCGCTGCACCACTATGCATTTAGAAGTTGCTCAAGCATTTAAATTAACTTATTGAAACGGACGAATATTTATTATAATCATGTATGCATTTTTTTACAATGCCAAATAATTACAATAATCTTGGAAAAGTCAGGATTAGAACAGCTTTTCAATTTTTTAAAAAAAAAATGAAAAGCTGTTTAGTTAATGAAATTTTAAGCCTTATGTTCATTTTGTATAGTATACCATACATACAACTTTATAAAAATATACTATCACTATAAAAATAATTTACTAATAATTACTATAATACTAATAATTAAAATAATTACTATAAAATAATAATATATAAAAAATAAAAATAAATATAAGCTACCTATATACATTTTTTTTTTTTTTTTGCTTTTCTTCAAAAAAGCAATCTTGCCACGATAAGGGTTAATAATTCTCAATATTCACCAGTGAAAAATTTTGGGAATATTTTTTTTTTCCTCACATGGACGCTTTTCGAAATTTTCTAATGTGCAATAGACCGCTATATAGAAGTAATTTTTGAAAAAAAAATTACGAACACTGGATTATGTGGTTATTGATTTTCTGTCAAAGTTTGTTTTGAACTGAATTTATTGTAAGACGTGACAAAATTAGGCTATTTTAAAATCTGAGGTGTCTTATTATTCCCACAAAAGTTTTTGAAGTATACATACAAAACTTATTGAATTGTTTTTGATGTTGTCTGTGAATCAAATGTGAAACATTCTTTCTGCATTGCAAAAATCGACTCACTCATTAGTTTATCTAAATACAATAACAGAGGGTTGAAGTAACAGGGTAAAAGTTGTTTTCAATATTTTTAAAAATATAATTGCCTAAAAATCAGTAAACTGAGCTGGTAAATAGAAAAATATTTTAAATATTTATAGTAGTTTTAGGATAATTTTATTCTAAAAATGAACGAAATCAACCTCTTCTTCTATAAAATATCACTAATTCTTATTTCATTTTCATATTTTATTTGAGCTGCTGTATTTAGTTCCATCTTACATAAATTGAATGTAAAAAAAAAACATTTTTAGATTATACCAAGTTTGTCTTTTATTTCTAGATCTTGAATTAAAATCGAGTTTTTCAGGAAAATGCTCTTTTTCTACTTATCGGATACCTTTAATGTAATTTTCAAATCATTTTTCCTCCCAATCTTAGTAATACTTAGTTCAAAATTAATTTCTAGTTCAAAAGTTTTTCAATCCAGTTTGAACTTAGCCAACATTTAATAGTATTCCAGATTTTTTATCTTTTTCAGCAGTTTTTGGTTTGGAAGCTATTTCGGTAATTTTTATTGATTCACTTTGAGTTAGATAAAAACAATTTCATTTTGAGTTCGAACTCATAAAATGAATTTCTG
The DNA here is from genome assembly GCF_947563725.1 of Argiope bruennichi. Taxonomy (NCBI): domain Eukaryota; kingdom Metazoa; phylum Arthropoda; class Arachnida; order Araneae; family Araneidae; genus Argiope; species Argiope bruennichi. Next base: position 109,096,979 of record NC_079157.1, on the reverse strand, counting down.
GCAAAAAATTAAAGCAACTATGTAATACTTGGTTTTTCTGACACATTGCTTTTCTTATTGGGAAAATTGAGTATTTTCTGTCGAGAACTAGATTTTATCTTGTTAGTGATAGTAATTTCTTGCATATTGTTCAATTAATATGTTATAATAATGATTGGAGCTAAGTTAGCCCTAAAAGAATACTGAACTTTTGTGCTAATTTGATCCAGCGAAAATTTTGAAATAAAATGAAATATCGTTAGTAAAAAATGAAATCCGCTCATTTTTTCCCTGAGATGTCAGAAATTGGTGAAGTCGCCAGTTAAGTTATAAATGAAAGGGCGAATCTTGTCATTGATATTTACCTTTAGAATTTTATCGTAATGATGCCAGTAAGCTGTTCTGAAAATTGTCTCTGAAATAGATTAAGCAGAAGAAAAAGACTATTGTGCATTTCACAGGTCTCTTTTCCTCTGAAAAATAGAACTAATTTTATAGAAAATAGAATGCAAAGAGAAATGCAGACTGGGTACAAAGTAAGGAATAGAAATATTGACCCGAGAAGAAAATGAGATTGGATGAATATTTTTTAAATATTGTATTTAAAGACATTAAAATAAAAATAAAATAAACTGTGGAGAGCTCTGAAAATTGTTTTGTTCTTCTCGTGAACAGGGATGTTTGAAAGAGGAATCGACATTAATTAAGATATTAAAGTGGGGCATTTGAATGAAAAATGCCATTTTTCACAACATGTAATTTATAACAAGAAAAAGCAGTTTAGTAGAATCTAGTCGGTGAATATTGTAAAAGAATTGAGAATATTAGGAATTCCTTTCAAAATATCAACTATTTTTGAAGAAATAGTTGTCAGGTCGATAGGCTGGAAACGTTTAGCTACAAATTCCAGTGACTTGGAAAAAGTTATTAATGAAAACAAAGAATAAATTGGGAGTGTTCGGAAAACTCTTTAAAAGGAAAAAACTTTTTATTTACATGTAATAAAGTTAGCATGATTTTTATATTCTCGTTATGTTTTACTTACATTCTTAACCGTTTTTAAGGAATTGGAATGTCAATGATGCAGTCGTATAATCTTTTTCCCCGTATATTACGAACTGATGAATAATAAAATAATTTAAGATATGCGATGAAAATCTTTCAATGCGATTTTCAAATGAAACTTGCATAAAAAAAATATTTAAAAATTTTTACTTTTAATGTAGGTCAAAAATATCCCGATTCCTTGTGGCATTAAATATTTTTATTTATATAAAATTTATCACTTGCTCAGTTAATGCCGAACTTAATTTAACATTTAAAATTTCTTAGTTTTAATCTTGTTCAAAAATATTAAATGTGTTTTGTTTATATAAAATTTGTCACTTACTTAGTTCATGCGCAAGAATTTTTATAATAAAATTATCCTGTACACGATTTATGATATAATATATGTAGATGTTAGCAATGATATTTACTAACATCTACATATAGTATTTAAATATAATAGAGCTGACGTGCGTAAAGAGATGTCTAAAAGTATAGAAGTAGAAAAGAAGTTTGAGAATCTCTACGCCAACTAAAATTTATTGTCTTTACTTTTTAGAGATTTTTTTTTTCCGCTTTCATCTAACTTGCAGGTTTAAAGTTTTCTTGTGTTTGATTAATCAATTTAAATTAATCTTTAATGCAACTCGATTATAATACCTTTAGAATGTTGCTGCGTTTGCTAATTTTAAGAAATTTCTTGATTTGAAAGTTATTAAAATTAAATTTTAGTATCTAAACTAAAATTTAATAACATTTTTAGCAAAAATATTATGTAAATAATGCTTGCATATAAGTCTTGAAAATATTAATTTATAATGAATACAAAGAATTAATCAGTCCATAATAAAATTTCTGAATGAATGTTCCAAAAATATTTTACGCGACTCAATTATATTTTGAAATTTTAATTAAACAATTGAACTTCTAGATAAAAATTCCTGTAAAAATAATGCATGGCAAAATTCCTTAAAAATTTCTGCAGACTGAAAGAAATAATATTTTCGAAAGTTTGCGATTATTGTAAATCAAAAATATAGTTTTAATTAACTCTTTTGTATGAGGAAAATTTCATGAAAACTAGATTTAATTGCTTTTAATGAACAAGTGAAGTGTAAGCAAAATTTTCCAACTGAAAAGCCTTTGAAATAGTTGCTCATTCTCAAGTAGTTTCAAATATTTTTATAAGATTCGCCTCGCTTTGAGAAGTTCTTAGAGAATTTGCTTTTATTTTATAATCAAAGTTTATATTTGATCAATTATCGAAGTTTTTGGGGCATGATGGGTTGGTAAGATACCATGAAATACGTTTTGACGCAATATATTTTGAAATTTTGTTTGTTTTCAGATTTTTTTACAAATTTCAAAGATAAGTGAAAATGAACAGTAGCATTCGATGGCAACATTGTTTAAGCTGCAAGTGTTTTTTTGATTTTTAAATTTAATTTTGCTCTGAAAGTGACGTAGTAAGCACTTATTTTATTCTTAGAAGAAACATAATTATTTTTTGAGCTAGCATTTTCTTTAATTTTATTGGCAACGATATTATTTCTTATAAATGCACATTAAAAGAATTCAAAACCTTCTAAAATGACGCGGAATCTTCAAATTAGTTATTTAATTAAAGAAAAATATCTTTTTAAATATTCCATTTGAATCGTCTCTAAGAAATCCCCCCCCTTCCCCATTTTTTAAAGGAGAGGAAAAGGGAATTAACTGATGCTGCAATTCACTTTTTATATTTGTTTACAAACAAAATGGATATTAATAGAAGACTCCTTATCATTCTCCATACATAATATTGATACACAAGTTAAAATGCTTTATTAAAAAAGATATTAAATAGTATAATTGTAAATATTCATTATTAATTTAATAAGTAAAATCAAAGTATTTCGACTAATTAATTTTGATTTTAGAACTCTATAATATTTTTAATAATGTTTTAAAGAATGGAAAGTTTAACGAAGACGAGCAATGCATATTCTTCGATATAATGCATTTAATTTTCTTTTACTTTTATTGATGAAACTAATTCTTTTACTTGTCGTTTTTATTCTAATCAAAATAAAAAAAAAGAAAGGGAATTGATTAGTTTCATAGCATATCCAAACATGTAATTAGCTCATAACCCAATTAATGAATGAAATTTATTAATTCCGTTTAATGAAGAATTTCATTTACTAATCAGTACCATTTAATTGTCATTTTCGCTTGCAGTAGGAATTGAAATTGCTTAATTTATTTTATGGCGGAATATAATTGCATAGTGAAAATTTGAGGACTATTCTTAGCTTTAAACTTGTGCAAACCGAAATATATTTTGCAAATATCATTATTGCTTTGTTTATTTAATCTAAAGAATGTTTTTTTCTTCGTAATTTTTTTTCATACTTTCTATCGGATCTTCAGCTAAAGGTATTTTCTAAAGTAAGTTGAATCTTCCGCCAGTATTAGAGTAGTTTCTGAAATGAACAATATGTGCTTTATTTATTTATTTTTTTTTTGAAAACTCAAAACTCTAATTTAAATATAACATTTTGAATTCTAAATTAATGCTTATGTTTTTATGTCGGTTGTATATTTATGTATTAAGTTTCTGGGAATGATGTTTCGTTTTTCTTACGTAAATTTTAATAAAAAGGTAAATTTATGGGTTCGCAGTTAATTTTTTAATTTTAATATTTCTTGTATTTTGTACTTTTTGTAGTGTTTACTGCGCGTTTGGCAGAAAATAAATAAAATATTTACATTTTTATACTATCGCAGGATAGATAATCATTCATTATTCATAAGTCAGTGTTTGTCATTAATCAAGTCTGAAGGGAAAAATACTTCTTAGATCTGCGGAATGATTCCATCTATTTATAAATAATAAATTATTGAAAATTGAGTCTTTTCCAAGACAAAATCCACGATTTAAATTTAAATTCGAGTTTTAGTATGTTTATAGGTTTAAACTAAATATAAGAAATTTTTGATCTATAGAAGAAAAATAAGAAATTTTTTAGTAATTTAATTTTAGGGGAAAAAAAGAAATGCTGTAAAAAATGGGGAGAAATGTTAAGAAATATAGAGGAAATTTTCGAGAGAAATAGTGAAAATTTTAGTTTAAAACTTGAAAAAATTTTGATTTTAGGGGAAAACGGAGGAGATTTCAGTGAAAATTAGGACAGATACTGGGTGAAACGGGGAGAAATATTCAGAAATATAGAGGACATTTTAGAGAGAAATAGTGAAAATTTTAGTGGCAAACTAGAAAAAATTGTGAAAGTTATAAGGAAAATTTCGAGAAATGCTGGGAAAAATGGCGACAAATGATCAGAAATACTAAGGACAATTTTAAAGAAAAATAGTGAAAATTTTAGTGCAAAATTCGAAAAAATTCTGAAAATTTTAGGAAAACATAGAGGAAATTTTAGGGAAAAATGGGAGAATTTCTGGGAAAGATTGGGAGAAATAATCCGAAACATAGAGGAAATTTTAGAGAGAAATAATGTAGATTTTAACTCCTTAATACAGTTTCTCCTTTGCCGTGGCATGGCCTTCAGCTCTTCCTGGTATAATTCTTATTTCAGTTTTTTCTTCGCTTCGTCTCTAGGACTGTTTTTTTTTTTCAGTTTTTGCCCCCTTCGTCCTGGTGCAATCCTTCTTAATACAGTTTGTCCGTTGCGGTGGCATGGTCTTGAGTATTCCAGGTGACTTTTGTGCTGCTCTTCCAGGTACAATTCTTGTTATTACAGTTTTTTCTTCACTGCGTGTCATAGACGGTTTTTTTCGATTTTTGCCCGATTCGTCCTGGTGTAATTCTTCTGAATGCAGTTAGTTCTCAGCGTTGGCATTGCCTTGAGTGTTCTAGACGGCTTTTGTGCCGCTCGACATGGTATAGTTCTTGTTTTTGCAGTTTTTTCTTCGCTGCGTGACCTAGACGGGTATTTTACGGTTTTTATACGAACGGGACAAAAGTGAGTTCGAGATGGCGTTTGCGCCGCTCAACCTGGTATAGTAGTTATTGCAGTATTATCTTCGCTGCGTGTCCTAGAAGGGTTAGTTTCGGTTTTTGCCACGTTCGTCCGGGTGTAATCCTTCCTAATTCCGTTTGTCCTTCGTGGTGGCATGGCCTACAGTATTCCAGAAGGCTTTTGTGCTGCTCGTCCTGGTATAATTCTTTTTATTGCAGTTTTTTCTTCGCTGCGTGTCCTAGACGTGTTTTTTCGTTTTTTGCCCCGTTTGTCATGGTAAAGTCCTTCTTGATGGAGTTTTCTCTTGCGCGTGTTATTTCCTTGAGTGTTCCATGTGGCTTTTGTGCTGATCGTCCTGGTATAATTCTTGTTATCGCAGTTTTTTCTTCGTAAAGTGTGTAATAAACGGGTTTTTTTCGGTTTTTTCCCCGTTCGTCCTGGTGTAATCCTTCAGAATGCAGTTTGTTCACCGCGGTGGCATGGCCTTGAGTGTTCTAGATGGCTTTTGTGCCGCTCGTAATGGTATAATTCTTGTTATTGCAGTTTTTTCTTCGCTACATGTCCTAGACGGAGTTTTTTCGGTTTTTGCCCCGTTCTCTCTGTTGTAATGCTTCTTAATGCAGTTTCTCTTTCGCAGTGGCATGGCCTTCAGCTCGTCCTGGTATAATTCTTGTTATTTTGTTTTTTCTTCGCTTAGTCTCTAGGACTATTTTTTTTCGACCTTTGCCTCGTTCGTCCTGGTGTAATAATTCTTAATGGAATTCGCTCTTCGCGGTAGCGTGGCCTAGAGTGTTTAAGGTGGCTTTTGTGCCGCTCGTCCTCGTATAATTCTTGTCATCGCAATTTTTTCTTCGCGAAATGTGTGTCCTAGACGGTTTTTTTCGGTTTTTGCCCAGTTCCTACTGATGTAATCCTTTATAATGCAGTTTGTCCTTCGCGGTATCATGGCCTTGAGTGTTTTCCAGATTGTTTTTGTGCCGTTCCTTGAGGTATAATTCTTGCTATTGCTGTTTTTTCTTCGAGGCGTATCCTATGCGGTTTCTCTTTTTTTTTTCGATTTTTGCCCAATTTGTCCAGGTGCAATGCTTCTTAATGCAGTTTGTCCTTTGTGGTTTCATGGCCTTGTGTGTTCTATGCGGCTTTTTTGCCACTTGTCCTTGTATAATTCTTGTTATTGAAGCTTTTATTCTTCGCGGCGTTTCCTATACGGTTCCTCACTTTCCCCAGCATTTCTGCTATTTTTCCCTAAAATGTTCACAATTTTTTCTATTTTTATTGTAAAACCCATATTTCTCTCTGTTTGTTAAGATTTTTCCCAAGTCTCCCAAGCATATCTCCTATTTTCCCCTAAAATGTTAACAATTTTTTCATATTTTACATTAAAATTTCCTCTATGTTTGTAAAAATTTACTCCCTGTCTCCGCAGCATATCTCCTATTTTTCCGTAAAATGGTCGCAAATTTTCCTATTTTACAGTAAATGTTCCCCTATTTCTCTCTAAAATTTTCTCTATGTTCGGTAATATTTATCCCTTGTCTCACCAACATTTCTGCTATTTTTCAATAAAATGTTCACAATTTTTTGCTATTGTAAAGTAAAATTTTCCTTAAAAAGTTCCTTTAACAAAATTTCCTTATAAACACTAAGATGCAATTAGAATTTATGCTTTATATTTAAAATTTTTCTGCTTCAGGCTGAACTCGCGTTACTCAATTAATTGGGCTTAGAGGACGGTTTTAAGGTATCTGTCTACGTTTAAAAGGCAGTTTGGTGTCAAAATTCCCACATTTTTTTGTTTTATTTTAAACCCATCTATTTGGGTTTCCAAAGCTGTGTTTTTTTTTAATTCTAGGATAAACAAAAAGATATGTAATGTTTTATAAATTCAATGGAGCTGAAATCGGAAGTTGAAGGATTTCCAATATTTTATCAATTACATGCCTCCCTGAATTATAATTTATTTTATTATATATCAGTCAGGAGAAAAGGAGAGTTCTGTGCCAAAATGACCTTTGACGCCAGCTGAAATAGATGATAGCGAAACCCCTTTTCGAGTGTTTTTCTGAATTTTGGAACTTAGAATTTTTTCAGAATAAAATAACTACTAATTATTTTTTGTTACTTCTCTAATTTAAATTCTGCCTTTCAGGAATACCTTTAGGTTTTATTCATCTAATGAAAATCTTACTTTGATTAATTATCATGAAATATGTTTTATTGATTATATAAGGCATTATTTTCCCTTATTTTTTATAATAATTTGATAAAATTTGAATTCAATAGGATTGAATAGAAGTATTATTCTACAGAATGGGAATTTTAAATAATAAAATTGCATTATTTTTTCCATAATCTGTTTTAAAGAAAATGTTGATATTTTATCCATTTTATATACACAATATATATTCCGCCAATAAATTAGCTTTGATTAATATTTCTAATCTGATTCAAATTCACTCTTCATGTGGAATATAAATTTTCCAATGACAAAGGTGATGATGAAATATTCCTTCAATAAAATATAGAGGTGCTCTTTTAGAAATTCTTTTAATGGTTAAGCACTTCATAGATATTGAAATCCAACACAAAATATTATTTTCAAATGATTTAGAAACAACAAAAAATGAAACGAATTTAAAATTAATGCCTTTAGGTGAGAAAATTCTTCAATTGTCCAAATTCTTTTTGTCCTTTTATTAAATGAATCATAAAAGCGATACCTCTCACATTTTAATTTCTTAAATGAAGATTAATGTGCTTATAGAAATATATGTCTACCTTCAATCATAGAAGTATATTCTAGATGTAATGCTTATATTAGCCTAGACTCATAGAGACTATCTTTCGAAATGTTATGATAAAAGAGTTGTATTTTATCTCTCGCACATAGTTCTCAGCGTCACTGAATATTTTATCGTAAAAATTAGTGAATCTTCGACAATGTACACTTTTTAACCTAGATAATTCAATTTTATAAGGATTTTCTTTTCCTGACTTCGGATTCTTACAGAAGTATGAAAAAATTTCTAGAAATAGAGATAACGTTTCATATATTTAAATTCCATTTTTTTCCCTTTGTGATCGTTAATATTTTTAAAGTGTTTTTTTAAAAAAAATTTTATAACTTCATTCTTTCTTTTCCACTTCTATGAAAAGTTAGCCTAGATTATTTCCCATGAAAGCTATTTTTTTCATTTCAAATCGGGAATTTTTCTTTCAATTTATCAGCTTTGATTAAATTTTCTGATCATATCATAATTTACTCTTAGCTTTGAACATAATTTTTCCAATGAAAAGGCGTTGAGAGAGTATTCCTTCATTAAAATAAGACATCATTAAAAGAAATATCTTAGATGTGAATAAGTTTTCCTTAAATAATGAATGTAAACTCGAATTCTTAATTTTCTATCGATTTCAGTATGAACACAACGCGAAATTAATTTAAAGTTCACCGCTGCAAGTGAAAAAAAAATTTAGTTAGAGAAATAGATTTCATTTTAACGATTTTTCAAGAATTAGTTTTTTTTATGAGGATTTATTCTTCTAATTTGTTAGCTTTGGCTAATTTTTCTTGCATGTTTTAAATTCTCTCTATTGTATTAACATAATCTTTCAGTAACAAGACTGATGCCAGAGTAAATCGTCAATAAAATTTAAAAGTAATTATATTATAACTTCTTGAGTATCAATAAGTGTTTTCTTGCATAATGAAATTTGTTGAAATTAAAATAAGTATTTCATCCTTTTATTAATTTACAAGCATAACAAAACTGTGCACTATTTTTAAAGTTCAAGGCTGTTAATGAAAAATTCTTTTCACTTAGAGAAACAGACAATCTTTCGTTACAAGATTGCGTTATTATCCTTAAAAATTTTGAACAATTATTGCGAAAATGCTAAAAGTTAAATATATTACTTATCGAGTTTTAATTCCTTAAAATAGATCAATGCGCTAATAGATATATCACTTTATCCTTAGTAATAGGAACCATCAAACCATTTATTTTATATTCAATGCATATTTTGTCCACGCACTTGCACTGGAAGCAAATTACTTACAATTTTTGCAAGATTAACAATAAAAGGATTGTATTTTATTTCGTGTCCGCGTTAACGGGAGTACTTCTTCGCCGAATATTTTATCTTCAAAAAGTTTATCTTTACGTCAAGGAAGTCAAAATGTCTTATCGAACGCTGGTCTTGACGATTACGAATTCGCTGCCCATAGTATTGGATTATAACAACTTAGAATTAAATTGGCAAGACAAAATTTATTAAATATTACTCGTGGTGAAATATATCAAAATAAGCGAATTAAAAATTGAATATATTTTATGTTTAATTTCATTCAGTTTTAGTTTATTAGTTTTCACATTTAGTTTTATTAGTTTCTAGATATTTGTTTGGCATAAAAAAATGATTATTTCCGATTTTCTTTTTCTGTGACATTTTTTTTTAAATTTTTCATATCTAATATAAGAAATGAAAGCCTATTGCGCGTAGATTTTTTCTTCTTAATTTTAACAGTAATCTGTTTTTCCCAGTAATCTGTAGGTAATGTCCCAGTTTTCCTATTTTGTAAAATTCCGTTCTAGAAAAGTTAGATCAATCTGAAAAGAGATTATTCCTGCTTTAAAGAAAAATAGGAGGAGAAAGAATTTGTTATTAATTTTCGGTGCTTACTTTTTTTCTGAAAAATCGATCATTTTGATGTATAACGAAATTTATCTCAGTATATTCTCATCCATACACTTCTAAAACTTTCAATTGCTTTAACAAAATTTCATTAATTTCCGCTAATATTAACGATCCTTCTCCTAAATATAACCACACAAACCAAAAATTAGAGGTTTTTTTATGTCTTTGATTATTTAATTTCGTTTTAAAGTTGAAACTTTTAACGATATTTTAAAAATGTAATGTATTAATTGAATCTCATCTGTTCTCAGGTTTTAATTCTATATGTATATATTAGATCTATGAATTTACTATCATTCATGCTTCCCATAAAAGAATATTTTATATATGATGAAGATATTAATTTTTTTCATATGCTGAACAATTCATAGGTTATATTCATCAAAGTCAAAGAACTTCTCAATATCCATACATACTTTTTCAAAATGTCTGTATCATTTGGTTTCCAACATTAAAAGTTCTCATCGCTAAATGTTAATTATGAGAGAAAAGATTTTTTTAAAAAAAAAATGCATGTTACAACTCATGCCGGTGATTACTTGTTTACTTTAGTGTTTCACCGATTTTTTTCATCAAAATAGAATACTCGATCATATATTACTAGTCGTCATGATAATTTTTATCATGAATTCTTTCACATGAATAATGCGTTGAAATTCCAACATCTTTCTAACGTATACATGCCAACTTAACGAAGGAGGAAGAAGCCCCCAGCACATTCAGACTGTGAAGAAAAAACCCCAAATCACTTATGTTTGGTTTCTTTCAAAAAAGTTTTATTCGAATGTTGAAATGCTCCTCATATTCCTTGGGAAATGGGATTCGCCGATATATCTGGTTTTGTCAACCTTATTGGCGAAATTTCTATCCCTTCAAATGAAATATCTTATCAAAGTCTTTTGAAATGTATACAATATAAAAACAGACAAATTGAGTCATGAACTAAGAAACGTAGTCTTTAAGGAAAACTTTGTCATTCTATTTATTGAATTAAATTTTTGGTAACAGACCCGAACAGGTAAACTAAAAAAACTAAATGTGAAAACTAATAAACTAAAACTAAATGAAACTAAACATAAAATATTAAATTTCTAACTCGCTTATTTTGATATATTTCACCACGAGTAATATTTAATAAATTTTGTCTTGCCAATTTAATTCTAAGTTGTTATAATCCAATACTATGGGCAGCGAATTCGTAATCGTCAAGACCAGCGTTCGATAAGACATTTTGACTTCCTTGACGTAAAGATAAACTTTTTGAAGATAAAATATTCGGCGAAGAAGTACTCCCGTTAACGCGGACACGAAATAAAATACAATCCTTTTATTGTTAATCTTGCAAAAATTGTAAGTAATTTGCTTCCAGTGCAAGTGCGTGGACAAAATATGCATTGAATATAAAATAAATGGTTTGATGGTTCCTATTACTAAGGATAAAGTGATATATCTATTAGCGCATTGATCTATTTTAAGGAATTAAAACTCGATAAGTAATATATTTAACTTTTAGCATTTTCGCAATAATTGTTCAAAATTTTTAAGGATAATAACGCAATCTTGTAACGAAAGATTGTCTGTTTCTCTAAGTGAAAAGAATTTTTCATTAACAGCCTTGAACTTTAAAAATAGTGCACAGTTTTGTTATGCTTGTAAATTAATAAAAGGATGAAATACTTATTTTAATTTCAACAAATTTCATTATGCAAGAAAACACTTATTGATACTCAAGAAGTTATAATATAATTACTTTTAAATTTTATTGACGATTTACTCTGGCATCAGTCTTGTTACTGAAAGATTATGTTAATACAATAGAGAGAATTTAAAACATGCAAGAAAAATTAGTCAAAGCTAACAAATTAGAAGAATAAATCCTCATAAAAAAACTAATTCTTGAAAAATCGTTAAAATGAAATCTATTTCTCTAACTAAATTTTTTTTTTCACTTGCAGCGGTGAACTTTAAATTAATTTCGCGTTGTGTTCATACTGAAATCGATATCAAATTAAGAATTCGAGTTTACATTCATTATTTAATTAAAACTTATTCACATGTAAGATATTTCTTTTAATGATAAGTCTTTTATTTTATTGAAGGAATACTCTCTCTACGCCTCTTCATTGGAAAAATTACGTTCTAGGCAAAGAGTAAATTTGAATCGGGTCAGAAAATTTAATCAAAGTTGATAAATTGAAAGAAAAATTCCTTATAAAACTGATTTGAAATAAAAAAATAGCTTTTATGAGAATGAATCTAGGCAAAATTTTCATAGAAGTGGAAAAGAATGAATTAAATTATAATATTTTTTTTAAAAAACGCATTAAAAACATTCACGATCACAAAGGGACAAAAATGGAATTTAAATATATGAAACGTTAACTCTATTTCTAGAAATGTTTTCATACTGCTGTAGGAATTCGAAGTCAGGAAAAAAAATCCTTATAAAATTGAATTATCTAGGTTAAAAAGTGTATACTGTCGAAGATTCACTAAATTTTTACGATAAAATATTGATTGACGCTGAGAACTATGTGCGAGTGATAAAATACAATTCTTTTATCATAACATTTCAAAAGATAGTCTCTGAGTCTTGGATAATATAAGCATTACATCTAGAATATACTTCTATCATTGAAGGTAGACTTATATATCTATAAGTACATTAATCTTCATTTAAGAAATTAAAATGTGAGAGGTATCGCTTTTATGATTCATTTAATAAAAGGACAAAGAATTTGGACAATTTTAAGCTTTAAAAAAATTCAATTTTGAAACGTCAACATAAAGTTCATTTTTCTAGCTGTGAAGAATTTTTTCACCTAAAGGTATCAATTTTTTAAATTCGCTTCATTTTTTGTTTCTAAATCATTAGAAAATTAATATTTTGGGTTGAATTTCAATATCTAAGTGCTTAACCATTAAAAGTATTTCTTAAAAGAGCACTTCTATATTTTATTGAAGGAATATTTCATCATTACCTCTGTCATTTGAAAATTTATATTCCACATGAAGAGTGAATTTGAATCAGATTAGAAAAATTAATCAAAGTTAATATATTTGCGGAATATATATTATGTATATCAAATGGATAAAATATTAACATTTTCTTTAAAACAGGTTATGAAAAAAATAATGAAATTTTATTATTTAAAATTTCTATTGTAATATTTCTATTCAATCCTATTGAATTCAAATTTTATCAAAGTATTAGAAAAAATGAAAAACTAAGGGCAAATAATGCCTTATATAATCAATAAAACAGCTTAATGAGAATTAATCAAAGTAAGATTTTCATTAAATGAATAAAATCTGAAGGTATTCCTGAAAAGCAGAATTTAAATTCGAGAAGTAACAAAAAATAATTGGTAGTTATTTTATTCTGAAAAAATTCTAAGTTCCAAAATTCAGAAAAACTCTCAAAATCTTCGAATTCCTAAAAGAAAGATAAGCCTAATCCATCTTTGAAGGGGTTGGGGAGGGGTGTGTTGCAGGGAAGGGGTTTCGCTATCATCCATTTCAGCTGGGGTCAAAGGTCTTTTTAGCCCCGACTTCTCATTTTCTCCCTACTGATATACATAAGATAAAAGATCATTTTCTGTCTTGAGAGCAGAAAACAGTATGCTTTTATATTTTTATTTAAATAGGAACAGAGATTGCTCGAGGTGAGTACGAAACGAAATCGCGAGAACCTTTTGGATTAAATTCCCTTCACTTACTTTGGATGCATGTAACGTTCCCTCAGTCTTATACTAAATTGATAGTTTGGTGCTTCTTGAAGTAGAATCTCTATTGGAATTCATTGTATTCATGCAGTTATCTACTGTAAAGCACCACATAAATTGCATTAGATAACTGTAAAGCATCACATGCAATTGTATCCTTTATCTTCCTAATCATCTTATCTTCTGGTACTTTACTTATCCCTCCTTCTGAAGATTCCTTCCCAAAAAAGATGGACCATGCAGAAACAGAGGCCATTTACATGATTACTTTTTTCCCTCCGAAATACAGGAATAACAAATAACACTGACATTTTCGCGAATCAGAATCGTGAAATCAGAATCGTTTCTTGGCTGCGTGGGTTGGTCGTGACATAAGCACTTTGGGCATCAGTTTGTATTAGGTTATTGGAGAAGTAGCACATTTCGGGGTCTTTTTAATATCAGGGGTGTACTTAATGATTTGGGCTATTGCTTCATTTTTATTATTGTCCATACTATTGTAGAATTTAACTGAAAGTTGTTTAATGGTTTCTGTAAAGGTTTTATAATTTATTGCTTTGCAAATATCTATAGTTTTCATGAATCGCTTGGCTTTACATATTGTCCTGATAACTTGATTGTGTGTTTGTTGGATGATTTTTAAATTAGATTTCAAGGCATAACCTCAAACCGGGCATGCATAAGTGAGTACCGGACGCAAATAGGCTGTAAAGATAAGCATTTTTGTATCCCTATGCATTTTTGAGTTCCGGCCTATTAGGGGGAAAAATTTACGTGACTGTGTACGGAACTTGTCCCTGACATAGTTGAAATGTTTTTTCCAAGTTAATTTCCTGTCTAGAATTACGCCTAAATATTTGGCTTCCTGAGACCACGGGATGGGGCTATTTTTAATAGTCAGTTTAGGAAAATCCGTTTGTTTTGGGGATCTGTGAAACATTACCGCCTCCATTTTGGAGGCATTGGTTTTTATTTTCCATTTCTGGAACCAATCCTCCAGTTTGTGTAGATGTCTGTTGAGTGCAATGTGCACATATTTAGGATTTTTGTTCTTGGCCAGTATTGCAGTGTCATCTTCGTACAAGCACAACATTGTGTTGAATTGCTTGGGCATGTCGTTAATATAAATTGAGAAGAGTACAGGGCCCAATTTTGAGCCCTGCGGTACTCCTGCTCCGATGATTTTTGTATCCGATAGTTCTTGTTTTACTCTGACTTTAAAGGAACGATCGGTGAGATAGGATTCTAATATACGAATCAGATAGCCTGGAATCTGATTCTCAATTAGCTTAAAGATAAGACCATTGATCCACACACGATCGAACGCTTTCTGGATGTCGAGGAAGACAGCTCCTGACTTCTGCTTGTTAGCAAATCCTTCAGTGATGTATTCGGATACTCTGACGAGTTGATGTGTTGTGGAGAGATTCGGTCTGAACCCGAACTGTTCCGGACACAGTGTGTTGTTATCTACTAGGTGTTTATTTAATCTTTTTAATATTATACTCTCAGCAATTTTGCTTAACGTTGATAAAAATGAAATCGGTCTGTAGCTAGAAGGATTTGTCGGGTCCTTTCCTGGCTTAAAGATTGGAACCACCGTTGCTGTCTTCCACCGTGTTCGGAAGTGACTTACTTCCAATATCTTTTGAATAAGTAGTGTGAAGATTACGATCATGTTAAGGGGGAGTTTTTTAACGGTTTTATTAGTGATATTATCGTATCCTGGGGTTTAATTGTTATGCAGATTTTTAATTTGTTTAATGATTTCAGATGGGAAGATAGTTTCAAGTTTAGCTTTTGTATATGCTAGTGGCGCCATCTGTGTGTTGTGAAAATTGCTAAGAACTTCCTCGACCTTGGATTCTGTTTCCTTGTGAGTTAAATTGTTATTTTTAAATTGTGTCTCGAGACTTTCAGCCAAGCAGTTTGCTTTCTCAAGGTCGGTTTGCGCTATACTGGCCGGACCATTAAGGGTCGAAATATTGTACCTCTTCTTTTTAAATGGTTTCACAAAATCCCAAATATCTCCGTTTTTATTATTCAAATTTGCCAGCTTGTTAGACAATTCGTTCTCCTTTCATTTTTCATCCAGTTTGTTTATCAGTTTATTCAGTCTGTTTAATTGCGTTTTTAAAGAAGGGCTTCTATTTAGTTGGTATAATTTTCTTATTTTATTTCTTTCTTGGTTAAGTTTTTTTAATTTGCGGGTCAAAGTAGGGTTGCTTTAAATTGACTGGGGTGGAGTTATTTGCTCTGGCGGGTTGGATTTTGTGATCGATTTCTTCGGTTAGTTTGTCTATGCCTGTGGGGGTGTCTATATTATTAATATTAAATATTGTCCTGATGAGTTCATTTTTAAAATTTTTCCAGTTAGTTTTGATTTTGGTGGATTGCTCTGGTAGGTTGTATTTAAAATAGAAATTAAGAGCGACCGGGTTATGGTCAGGGCTCATTTCGGGTAAGGAATTAATTTGGTATGGAAATAAAAAGTGTCTGATTAGTGCAATGTCTAGGGTGGATGCAGAATGCGTGCCAAAACGTGTTGGTTCATTTGGGAACAATAATTCAAGCCTTGCATTATCCACGAAATGTCTGAGATTTATGCCTCTTTGTGAATTAAGTTGGCAGTTCCAGGAGGTGTGATGGGCATTGAAATCTCCACAGATGATATTGTTTAAACCTAGCTGCATGATGTTTTCAATATCGAATAGGAATAAATTATAGTCTAATTTTGGGGGGACATATAGTGATGTGACAGTAATGGGGTCGGAATTTTTAAAAGTAATCTTAACTATTGTGGCTTCTACTTGTTGTAGGGTGGGCGGTTTTATTTCATGATGAGGTATGTGGTTTTTAATTAACGCGGCCGTTCCTCCACTAGGTCTGTTTTCGTCTTGATTCACTCTATAGTTATAGTATCTTGTATAATTTGCAATATATATTTTCTGCCCGGGTCTCAGGTGAGTCTCTTGTAATAATAATATATCGGGGTTATGCTTATTGATAAAGAGTTTTAGCTCATTTAGTTTTCGCCTGATCCCGTTTGCGTTCCAGTAAATAATTTTAAGACAACCAGCCGTGAACTTTTAATCAGAGGTGGCGCCATCTGGGGTGAGGAATGCTCTCATTAGAATTTGGATATTGTCAGCAATTGTCGTGGCTCTTTTCAGGTCTTGCGCCATATTAATTATATCTGGTATGTGCCTGAAGATTTCTCTAATTTGCGCAATAATTTCAAACATAGCAGTGATTTCAGCGGGCTTGATCTGCTCATGGTTTGTGGGGTGCTGTGCGGATGCACTCGGGGTAGCCACTTGTGGTCCCATCTGTTGGACTGTAGTGCTTTGAAAAAGTTGGGCATAGCTGAGATTTAGTTTTATTTTAGAATGGTTAGAATTAAAGTTATTATTATTTATAGGCAGCTGAGTGGCCGTACTTTTTGCAGTTGATGCATAATGGGTTACTGTTCCAGAAGGCTTTTGTGCCACTCGACCTGGTATAATTCATGTTTCCTTAGTTTTTTTTCTTCGCGAAGTCTGTCCTAGACCTGTTTTTTTCGGTTTTTGCCCGGTTTGTCCTGCTGTAATCCTTCTTAATGCAGTTTGTCCTTCGCGGTGGCATGGACTTGAATGTTCCAGACGGCGTTTGAGCCGCTCGTCCAGGTATAATTCTTGTTATTGCAGTTTTTTCTTCGCTTCGTGTCTAAGACCATTTTTTGCAGTTTTTTTTCCCGTTCGTCCTGGAAAAATCCTTCTTAATGCAGTTTTTCCTTCCCAGTGGCAAGGCCATAAGTGTTCCAGGTGGCTTTTGTACAGCTAGTACTGGTGTAATTCTTGTTATCGCAGTTTTTTCTTCGCGAAGTGTATCGTTTTTGCCCCGTTCGTCCTGGTGTGATCCTTCTGAATACATATTGTCCTTTGCGGTGGAATGACCTCTAGTGTTCCAGGTGGCTCCTGTGACGCTGGGCTTGGTATAGATCTTGTTATTGCAAATTTCTGTTTTCACTGCGTGTCCTAGACGGGTTTTTTCATTTTTTGTCCCGTTCGTCCTGGTGTAATCCTTTTAATGCAGTTTGTCCTTCACGGTGGCATTGCGTTCAGTATGCCAGGTAGCCTTTGTACAGCTCGTGAAGGTATAATTCTTGTTATTGCTGTTTTCTCTTCACTGCTTGACCTAGGCGGATTTTTTCTGTTTTTGCGCCGTTCGTCCTGGTGTAATCCTTCTTTATACAATTTGATCTTCGCGACGACGTGGTCTTGAGTGTTCCGGCGGGTTTTGTGCCGCTCAACCTAGTATAGTTCTAGTTATTGCAGATTTTTCTTCGCTGCGTGTCTAAGAAGTGTTTTTTCGGTTTTTGCCCCGTTTGTCCTCGGAAAATCCTTCTTAATGCAGTTTGTCCATCCCGATGGCATGCCCTTGAGTATTTCAATTGGCTTTTGTGCTGCTCGTCCAGATATAATTCTAGTTATTGCAGTTTTTTCTTCTCTGCATGTCCTAGACCTTTCTTTTCGATTTTTTCCACGTTCGTCCTGCTGTAATCCTTTTTAAAGCAATTTGTTCTTCACGGTGACCTGGCCCTGAGTGTCCGGACGGCTTTTGTGCTGCTCGTCTTGGTATAACTCTTGTTATCGCAGTTTTCTCTTCCCTAAATGTGTCCTATACGGTTTTTTTCGGTTTTTGCCCCGTTCGTCCTGGTGTAATACTTCTGAATGCATATTGTCCTTCGCGGTGGCATGGCCTTGAATGTACCAGGCAGCTTCTGTAATACTAGTCGTGGTGTAATTCTTGTTATCGCGGTTTTTTCTTCGCTGCCTGTCCTAGACTTTTCTTTTCGGTTTTTGCTACGTTCGTCCTACAGTAATCCTTCTTAAAGCAATTTGTTCTTGGCGGTGACCTGACAGTTTTTGCCCCGTTCGCAGTTTTAAAATCCTTCTTATTGCAGTTTGTCCTTCCTGATGGCAAGGCCTTGAATGTTCCAGACGGCTTTTGTGCCGCTCCTCCAGATATAATTCTTGTTATTCCAGTTTTTTCTTCCCTTCGTGTCCTAGACGGGTTTTTTCGGTTTTTACAATGTTCGTCCTTATGTAATCCTTCTTAATGCATGATGTCCTACACGGTGGCATGACCTTGAATGTTCCAGGTGGTTTCTGTGCTGCTCGTCTTTGTACAATTCTTGTTATCGCAGTTTTTTCTTCACGATGTCCGTCCTGTCCTAGACGGGTTTTTTTTTCAGTTTTTGCATCGTTCGTCCTAATGTAATCCTTCTTAATGCAATCTGATCTTTGCGGTTGCGTGGCCTTGAGTGTTCCAAAATGCTTTCGTGCCGCTTGACCTGGAATAGTTCTTGTTATTGCAGTTTTTTCTTAAATGCGTGTCCTAGACGGTTATTTTACGATTATTGTCCCGTTCGTCCTGGTGTAATCATTCTTAATACAATTTCATCTTCGCGGTGGCGTGGCCTTGAGTGTGCGAGACGGCGTTTGTGCCGCTCGACCTGGTATAGTAGTTGTTGTTGCATTATTTTCTTCGTTGCGTGTCCTAGACGGGTATTTTTCGGTTCTTGCCCCGTTCGTCCTGATAAAATCCTTCTGAAAGCAATTTGTTCATCGCAGTGGCGTGGCCTTGAGTGTTCCAGGCGGCTTCTGTACTGCTAGTCTTGGTGTAATTATTGTGATCGCAGTTTGTTTTCGCGAAGTGTGTCCTAGACGATTTTTTTTTCGGTTTTTGCACCGTTTGTCCTTGTGTAATCCTTCTTAATGCAGTTTGACCTTCACGGTGACAAGGCTTTGAATGTTCCAGGTAGTTTCTGTGCTGCTCGTCCTGGTATAATTCTTGTTATCGCAGTTTTTTCTCCGCGATGTGTGTCCTAGACGTGTTTTTTCATTTTTTGCCTCGTTCGTCCTGGTGCAATCCTTACTGCAATTTTTTCTTCGCTGTGGCAGGGCCTTGATTGTTCCAGTTGCCGTTTCTGCAGCTCGTCCAGGTATAATTCTTGTTATTGCAGATTTTTCTTCGCTAAGTGTCCTAGACAGGTTTTTTCCGGTTTTTGACAAGTTCGTCCTGGTGTAATCCTTCTGAATGCATATTGTCCTTCGCGGCGACATGGCTTTGAGTGTTCAAGGTTTGTTTTGTGCCGCTCGTCCAGGTATATTTCCTGTTATTGCAGTTTTTTTCTTCGCTGCGTGTCCTAGGCAGGTCTTTTCGGTTTTTGTCCTGTTCGTCCTGGTGTAATCCTTCTTAATGCAGATTGACCTTCGCGGTGGCCTGGCCTTGAGTTTTCCAGGTGGCTTTTGTGCTGGTCATCCAGGTAAAATTCTTATTATTGCAGATTTTTCTTCGCTGCGTGTTCTAGACGGGTTTTTTCAGTTTTTGCCCCAGTCGTTCTGGTGTATGCTTCTTAATGCAATTTCTAATTCCCCGTGGCATGGCCTTGAGTGTTCCAGGTGGCTTTTGTTCCGCTCTTCCAGGTACAATTCTTGTTATTGCAGTTTTTTCTTCGCAGCGTATAATAGATGGTTTTTGCCCCTTTCGTCCTGGTATAATCCTTCTGAATGCATATTGTCCTTCGCGGTGGAATAGCCTTGAGTGTTCCAGTTAGCTTTTGTGCTGCTCCTCCAGATATAATAATTGTTATCGCATTTTTTTCTCCGCTGCGTGTCCTTAACTTTTTTTTTCGGTTTTCACCTCGTTAGACTATTTAAATCCTTCTTAATGCAGTTTGTCCTTCCCGATGGCATGGCCTTCAATGCTGCAGTTCGCTTTTGTGCTGCTCGTCCAGGTATAAATCTATTTATTGCAGTTTTTCTTCGCTATGTCTCCTAGACGGGTTTTTTTCGGTTTTTGCCACGTTCGTTCTAATGTAATCTTTCTTAGTGCAATTTGGTCTTCACGGTGACCTCGCCTTGAATGGTCCGGACGGCTTTTGTGCTGCTAGTTCTGGTATAATTCTTGTTATCTTAGTTTTTTTCTTCGCGAATTGGGCTCTAGACGGGTTTTTTTTGGTGGGGTTTTGCCCCGTTCGTCCTGGTGCAATCCTTCTGAATGCATATTGTCCTTCTCGGAGGCATGGCCTTGAGTGTTCCAGGTGGCTTCTGTGCTGCTCCTCCAGGTATAATTCTTGTAATTGCAATTTTTTCTTAGTTTCATGGACTTGTCTTTTTTTTTCCGTTTTTGCCCCTTTCGTTCTGGTGCAATTCATAATACAGTTTGTCCTTTTCGGTGGAATGGCCTTGTGTGTTCCATATTAATTTTGTGCTGCTCGTTCAGGAATAATTCTTTTAATTAGTTTTTTCTTCGCTTCGTTTCTAAGACGGGTTTTTTTTTTCGGTTTTTGCCACGTTCGTTCTAATGTAATCTTTCTTATTGCAATTTATTCTT
This sequence comes from Argiope bruennichi, assembly GCF_947563725.1. Classification (NCBI taxonomy): domain Eukaryota; kingdom Metazoa; phylum Arthropoda; class Arachnida; order Araneae; family Araneidae; genus Argiope; species Argiope bruennichi. The sequence goes on along the minus strand of NC_079157.1, from coordinate 109,076,188 downwards.
CACGATCACCTGGCCTTGACTGGTCCGGACGGCTTTTGTGCCACTCGTCCTGGTATAATTCTTCTTATTGCAATTTTTCTTCGTTTCGTGTCTGAGATTGTTTTTCCCGTTCGTCCTGGAGTAATGCTTCTTAATGCAGTTTGTCCTTCTCGGTGGCTTAGCCTGCAGTGTTTCAGAGGCTTTTGTTCTGCTCGTCGTGGTATAATTATTGTTATTGCAAGTTTTCTTCGCTTCTTGTCTAAGACATTTTTTCGGTTTTTGTTTTCATGCCCATTCGTTCTGGTCATGCCGTTTCATGCCGTTCGCTGCGTGTCCTAGAAGGGTTAGTTTCGGTTTTTGTCACGTTCGTCCGGGTGTAATTCTTCTTAATGCAGTTTGTCCTTCGCGGTGGCCTGGCCTTCAGTGTTCCATACGGCTTTTGTGTCACTCGTCCTGTTATAATTCTTGTTATTCCTGTTTTTTCATTACGGCGTGTCCTCTGCGTTTTTTTTTTTTCGGTTTTACACCGTTCTTCCTGGTGCAATCCTTCTCAATGCAGTTTGTCCTTCGAGGTGTCATGCCCTTGAGTGTTCCAGACGACTTTTGTGCCTCTCGCTGTGGTATAATTCATGTTATTGCAGTTTTTTCTTCGCTTCGTGTCCGAGAGAGTTCTTCACTCTCCCCAGCATTTCTATTTTTCCCTAAAATGTTCACAATTTTTTCATATTTTACATTCCTCTATGTTTGTAAAAATTTCCTCTATGTTTGTAAAAATTTATTCCCGGTCTCTGCAGCGTATATCCTATTTTTACCTAAAATGGTGAATTTTTTTCCTATTTTTAAGTAAAAGTTCCCATGTTTCTGTCTAAAATTTTCTCTATGTTTATTAAGATTTTTACCATCTACTCAGCATTTCTGCTATTTTACCCTAAAATGTTCACAATTTTTTGCTATTGTAAAGTAAAATTTCTATTAACAAGTTCCTTTAACAAAAGTTCCCTTATAAACACTAAGATGCAATTAGAATTTATGCTTTATATTTAAAATTATTCTGCTTCAGGCTGAACTCTCGTTACTCAATTAATTGGGCTTAGAGGACGGTTTTAAGGTATCTGTCTACGTTTAAAAGGCAGTTTTGGGTCAAAATTCCCACATTTTTTTGTTTTATTTTAAACCCATCTCTTTGGGTTCCAAAGCTGTGTTTGTTTTAATTTTACGATAAACAAAAGGAGATATGTAATGTTTTATAAACCAATGGAGCTGAAATCGGAAGTTGAAGGATTTCCAATATTTTATCAAATACATGCCTCCCTGAACTATAATTTATTTTATTATATATCAGTATGGAGAAAAGGACAGTTGTGGGCCACAATAACCTTTGACGCCAGCTGAAATAAATGATAGCGAAACCCCTTTTCGAGTGTTTTTCTGAATTTTCAAACTTAGAATTTTTTCAGAATATAATAACTAATTATTTTTTGTTACTTCTCCAATTTAAATTCTGCTTTTCAGGAATACCTTTAGATTTTTTCATCTAATGAAAATCTTATTTTGATTAATTCTCATGAAAGATGTTTTATTGATTATATAAGGCATTATTTTCCTTTTCTTTTCATTTTTTCTAATACTTTGATAAAAATGTGAATTCAATAGGAATGAATAGAAGTATTATTCAATAGAATAGAAATTTTAAATAATAAAATTTCATTATTTTTTTTCATAATCTGTTTTAAAGAAAAAGTATATATTTTATACATTTCATATACATAATAAATCTTCCGCCAATATATTAGCTTTGATAATTTTTCTAATCTGATTCAAATTCACTCTTCATGTGGAATATACATTTTCCAATGACAAAGGTGATGATGAAATATTCCTTCAATAAAAATATAGAGGTGCTCTTTTAGAAATTCTTTTAATGGTTAAGCACTTCTTAGATATTGAAATCCAACACAAAATATTATTTTCAAATGATTTAGAAACAACAAAAAATGAAACGAATTTAAAATTAATGCCTTTAGGTGAAAAAATTCTTCAAGGCTAGAAAAATAAACTTTATGTTGACGTTACAAAATTGAATTTTTTTTTTTAAAGCTTAAAATTGTCCAAATTATTTTTGTCCTTTTATTAAATGAATCATAAAAGCGATACCTCTCGCATTTTAATTCCTTAAATGAAGATTAATGTACTTATAGAGATATATAAGTCTACCTTCAATCATAGAAGTATAATCTAGATGTAATGCTTATATTAGCCTAGACTCATAGAGACTATCTTTCGAAATGTTATGATAAAAGAGTTGTATTTTATCACTCGCACATAGTTCTCAGCGTCACTGCATATTTTATCGTAAAAATTTAGTGAATCTTAGACAGTATACACTTTTTTAACCTAGATAATTCAATTTTATAAGGATTTTTTTCTTGACTTCGAATTCTTACAGCGGTATGAAAAAATTTCTAGAAATAAAGTTAACGTTTCATATATTTAAATTCCATTTTTTTCCCTTTGTGATCGTGAATATTTTTAATGTGTTTTTAAAAAAAATATTATAACTTAATTCATTCTTTTCCATTTCCATGAAACGTTTGCCCAGATTAATTCTCATAAAAGCTATTTTTTTTTTTATTTCAAACCAGTTTTATAAGGAAGATTTCTTTCAATTTATCAGCTTTAATTTAATTTTCTCACCCGATTCAAATTTACTCTTTGCATTGAACATAATTTTTCCAATGAAAACGCGTCGAGAGAGTATTCCTTCAATAAAATAAAAGACATCCTCAAAAGAATTATCTTAGATGTAAGTTTTCCCTTAAATAATGAATGTAAACTCGAATTCTTAATTTTCTATCGATTTCAGGATGAACACAACTCGAAATTAATTTAAAGTTCAACGCTGCAAGTGAAAAAAGAATTGTTAGAGAAATAGATTTCATTTTAGCGCTTTTTCAAGAATTAGTTATTTTATGAGGATTTATTCTCTTAATTTGTTAGCTTTGACTAATTTTTCTTGCATGTTTTAAATTCTCTCTATTGTATTTACATAATCTTTCAGTAACAAAACTGATGCGTGCGTAAATCGTCAATAAAATATGAAAGTAATTATATCATAACTTCTTGAGCATGAATAAGTGTTTACTTGCATAATGAAATTTGTTGAAATTAAGAATTTTATCTTTTTATTAATTACAAACGTAACAAAATTGTGCATTATTTTTAAAGATCACGGCTGTTGCTGAAAAATTCTTTCGACTTAGAGAAACAGTCTTCACTCTTTCGTTACAAGATTGCGTTATTATCTTAATCTTTAAAAATTTTAAACATTTATAGCGCAAATGCCAAAAGTTAAATATATTACTCTTCCAGTTTTAATTCCTTAAAACAGATCAATGCGCTAACAGATATGTGAATTTATTTTCAGTAATAGCAACCATCAAACCATTTATTTTATTTTCAATGCATATTCTGTCCACGCATTTGCACTGGAAGCAAATTACTGACAATTTTTGCGAGATTACCAATAAAAGGATTGTATTTTAATCCGTGTCCGCGTTTACTGGAGTACTTCTTTGCCGATTATTTTATTTTCAAAATGTAAATCTTTATGTTAAAGAAGTCAAAGTTTCTTATCGGACACTGTAGCAAGCATATGAAAAGTTTCTTCGAACACGAATTGCGGCTTATGTGTAGGACCCAGAGTTAAATTCTGACCACTAGTTTGAACCTCATTAAAGGTAATAAGTGATATAAACGTGGGGCTGACAAATCCATTTCTTCACACATACATAATGGTATTTATTGGGAGAATTAACAGATTTACATAATACCATTGCTTAAAGAAAAAAAAATTTTTTTAATTAAAATTCAACTTCTCTAGAATAACTTATTTCTCAGCAAATTTCTATTGCATTTTAATAATGCGAAACAAGTCGGAAAATAATGTAGATAGTTAGAATGGCAATTTTTATGCATACTATTTAGTGTCATAGGTTGGTTCTATTCGAAATTAGTTATAAAACCCTTGTCAGAGGAAGTTGAATGGATTTTTAGCAATAATAAAATTAGTCCAAGAAATATACAGTCATTACGAAATCTCTTCGGTCACTGGACTCGGAAGATAGTTAAATGTTAATATTGTAGATTCTATTGGTCAAGTTGGTTAAGAACTATAAATTAGGAAATGAAGATTTCCATAAACACTTTCACAATACATTTCAAAAAATTAGCTTTCTTTAGGAATCCTAACTTTTATATTCCATAGGTGAGAAAGGCGATCATTCATTTTCGGGATAACTATTTAATTGTCATAGCAGATATTAAAATTGATAAAATTTGGCAAAAGGTGGTAATAGCAGTTATTTGTAAGAAAGTGACATAACGTTTGAGGTGATTACCGATAGTAGTGAATTCTAATAATAAGGTATATAAATAAATGATTTTATTATTGGAATATTTTAAGCTTTAAGGTGTTGCTATCGCATCCATCATGGCTACTTTTTAAGATACTGTCCACCGCATTTTAATCTGAGCGTTTTTAACACTTTAATAATATATATTTTGTCATAAGTATTAAATTTTTGTGAAAAAAGTGGGGTTTGTCAATATTACAATTTAACATTTAATGCGGTCTTAATTTAAAAACTCGAGTTAATACTATTTATTCTAGTTTTACTTCAAAATTCTACATTGCTTTTAAAAATATCGGTCATTTTAAAAGAATTTTAAGCTGGTCTTTTTTGAAAAAATCATAATTTAAATATAACTGAATTATGCTATTATTTTAAAAAGTGAAATTCGACTTTTTTCCCCGGTTATATATATAATATAGTATATATTATTAAGAATTGCTACCTAAATGTATTAGACATTTAAGAACCAAAAAAGTCTGTCAGTATTGCCTCCATTTTGAATTGATGTCTTTAATTTTTTTTTAATCTGATACTTTAAAGAAAAAGTTTTAAAGTATTGATTGTAAATAAGAAAAAGAAAAATTTTAGGTACCTGAAAATGGAATAGCTTTTCCAGATTCTTAGACGGAAAAATACAGTTAGAAAGAATAAGATAAACTGGAGGAAGGGTTTTCCTGAACACTAAACTTTGAAATGATCTCTTTGTAAATAAATTTTCCTCACTACTTTTTTTTTCTTCGATGGCAACATGAGACACAATTAAAATAATGGTTCTTCTGCTGATAGCGAGAAAGCAGTAATCTTTCTTTTTTTTCTTAGAAAAAAAAAAAGAGATTTTTTCTTCTCAAATTCTATTCACGGAACTCGAATTTGTACGGAATATATAATGGTGATATTATGCTGAGCATTTTTTTCAGCGTTTTTCACGTCGGAAATGTCAATTTTCCTTCTGACAAAACGAAAGTGTTATCCCTATCCAATTCCCCCCTATTCATTTATTTGTAACGTTTTGGGTTTGTGGGAGTAGAAAATCTTTTTCCCGATGGAAGTGTGTGTTGCAACGGTTTTCTTAGAAATGAGAATGCTACCACAAATAGCACTGCAACTGATATTCACTCTATCAGTGACATATCTTTGCAAATCGAATGCCTTTGTTGCTCCCTGATATAAATCTGTTAACGAATTTTTATCCGAGAGACCAGCGTAAAATGGAATGTGTTGGATTTAAAGACAATGTATAACAATATAGAACTTTTAACTGGCGGGAAAAACAATTGAGTTTCTCTTAAGGCAAAATCTATATCCATTTTATTCTTGGAGATGTTTGTTTATTGATTGTTTTTATAATACGTGCGTATTATATATTCTAAATTAATGGATTTCAATTATGGTAAAAAAATATGTTTAAGCTTTTAAGAAATCTTGAGTTACACAGAAAAGTATCTGGTTTCTGGATGTCTTCAAATATGCGAAATCATCGGCGAATCCTAAAATTGTCCGAAATGATGTTATATATTTTAGTAGTTAAAAGTTATATATCTGAAGTCAGTTCATCCAAATTCAGTTGGAAATTCAGAGATTTGATTCGCTGCACCACTATGCATTTAGAAGTTGCTCAAGCATTTAAATTAACTTATTGAAACGGACGAATATTTATTATAATCATGTATGCATTTTTTTACAATGCCAAATAATTACAATAATCTTGGAAAAGTCAGGATTAGAACAGCTTTTCAATTTTAAAAAAAAAAAAATGAAAAGCTGTTTAGTTAATGAAATTTTAAGCCTTATGTTCATTTTGTATAGTATACCATACATACAACTTTATAAAAATATACTATCACTATAAAAATAATTTACTAATAATTACTATAATACTAATAATTAAAATAATTACTATAAAATAATAATATATAAAAAATAAAAATAAATATAAGCTACCTATATACATTTTTTTTTTTTTTTTTTTTTTTTGCTTTTCTTCAAAAAAGCAATCTTGCCACGATAAGGGTTAATAATTCTCAATATTCACCAGTGAAAAATTTTGGGAATATTTTTTTTTCCTCACATGGACGCTTTTCGAAATTTTCTAATGTGCAATAGACCGCTATATAGAAGTAATTTTTGAAAAAAAAATTACGAACACTGGATTATGTGGTTATTGATTTTCTGTCAAAGTTTGTTTTGAACTGAATTTATTGTAAGACGTGACAAAATTAGGCTATTTTAAAATCTGAGGTGTCTTATTATACCCTGAAAAGTTTTTGAAGTATACATACAAAACTTATTGAATTTTATTGAATTGTTTTTGATGTTGTCTGTGAATCAATTGCGAAACATTCATTATGCATTGCAAAAATCTAATGGCTCATTAGTTTATCTAAATACAATAACTCAGGGTTGAAGTACACAGGGTAAAAGATGTTTCTAATCTTTTTTTTTTAAATAGAATTGCCTAAAATCAGCAAACTGAGCTGGTAAGTAGAAAAATATTTTAAATATTTGTAGTAGTTTTAGGATAATTTTATTAGGATAATTAACGAAATCCACCTCTTCAGATATAAAATATCACTAATTCTTATTCTTCTCGTGAACAGGTATGTTTGAAAGAGGAATCGACATTAATTAAGATATTAAAGTGGGGAATTTAAATGAAAAATGCCATTTATCACAACATTTAATTTATGACAACAAACAGCAGTTTAGTAGACTCTTGTCAGTGAATATTGTAAAAGAATTGAGAATATTCCATTCAAAATATCGCTAATTTTCGAAGAAATAGTTTTCAGGTCGATAGGCTAGAAACTTTTAGCTACAAATTCTAATGACCTGGAAGAAGTTATTAATGATAACATGGAATAAATTGGCAGTGTTCAGAAAAATCTTTAGATGGAAAAAAAATCTTTTTATTTGTATTTTATAAAATTAGCATGATTTTTATTTTCTAGTTATGTTTTACTTACATTCTTAACCATTGTTGAGGAATTGGAATGTTAATGATGCAGTCGTATAATCTTTTTTCCCCGTATATTACGAACTGGTGAATAATGAAATAATTTAAGATATGCGATGAAAATCTTTCAATACGATTTTCAAATGAAACTTGCATAAAAAAAATATTTAAAACTTTTTACTTTAAATGTAGGTCAAATATCCCGATTCCTTGTGGCATTTTATATTTTATTTATATAAAATTTATCACTTGCTCAGTTAATGCAGAACTTAATTTAATATTTAACATTTTAAATTTCTTAGTTTTAATATTGTTCAGAAATATTAAGTGTGTTTTGTTTATATAAAATTTGTCACTTACTTAGTTCATACGCAATTTAATTTATTTCATCGAATTCATAGTTCTATCATAAAAAAAAAATACTACGTTAAGACTGGTACGCATTATTTTTCTGAAAGAGTTTGAAGACTTTCAAATTGCGTATTTTTATAATAAAATTATCCTGTACACCATTTATGATATAATATATGTAGATGTTAATATTGATATTTGCTAACATCTACATATAGCATTTATATATAATAGAGCTGAGGTGCGTAAAGAGATGTCTAATAGCATAGAAGTAAAAAAAAAAGTTTGAGAATCTGTACGCCAACTAAAATTTGTCTTTACTTGTTAGAGATAATTTTTTTTATCGCTTTCATCTAACTTGCAGGTTCAAAGTTTTCTTGTATTTGATTAATCAATTTAAATTAATCTTTAATGCAACTCGATTATAATACCTTTACATTGCTTGCTGCGTTTGCTAATTTTAAGAAATTTCTTGATTTGAAAGTTATTAAATTTAAATTTTAATATCTAAACTAAAATTTAATAACATTTTTAGCAAGAATATTATTATGTAAATAATGCTTGAATATAAGTCTTGAAAATCTTAATTTATAATGAATACAAAGAATTAATCAGTTCATAATAAAATTTCTGAATTAATGATCCAAAAATATTTTGCGCGACTCAATTATATTTTGAAATCTTAATTAAACATTTGAATTTCTAGATGAAAATTCCTGTAAAAATAATCCATTAAAAAATGCCTTAAGAATACTGCAGACTGAAACAAATAATATTTTCGAAAGGTTGCGATTATTCTAAATCAAAAATAAAGTTTTAATTAATTCTTTTGTATGAGGAAAATTTCATGAAAACTAGATTTAATCGCTTTTGATGAACAAATGAAGTGTAAGTAAAATTTTCCTATGAAATAGTTGCTCATTCTCAAGTAGTTTCAAATATATATAGTTGAAGGCACTTTCTTCTTTCAAAGATATCTCAAAGAATAATTCAAATTCTTTTAGAAGATTCGCCTCTATTTGGAAGTTCTTAGAAAAGTTGCTTTTATTTTATAATTAAAGTTTATATTTAATCAATTATCGAAGTTTTTGGGGCATGATGGGTTGGTAAGATACCATGAAATACGTTTTGACGCAATATATTTTGAAATTTTGTTTGTTTTCAGATTTTTTACAAATTTCAAAGATAAGTGAAAATGAACAGTAGCATTCGATGGCAACATTGTTTAAGCTGCAAGTGTTTTTCTTTTGATTTTTAAAATTAATTTTGCTCTGAAAGAGACGTAGTGAGCACTTATTTTATTCTTAAAAGAAACGGAATTATTTTTTGAGCAGCATTTTCTTCAATTTTATTGGCAACGATATTGTGGCAATGTTTTGAATTCTTATATAGGCACATTACAAGAATTCAAAACATTCTAAAATGACGCAGAATCTTCAAATTAGTTATTTATTTAAAGAAAAATATCTTTTTATAATATTTTTAAATATTCCATTCGGATTATCTCTAAGAGATCCCACCTCTCCGTTTTTTAAAGGAGAGGAAAATGGAATTAACTGATGCTGCAATTCACTTTTTATATTTGTTTACAAACAAAATGGATATTAAGAGAAGACTCCTTATCATTCTCCATACATAATATTGATACACAAGTTAAAATGCTTTATTAAAAAAGATATTAAATAGTTTAATTGTAAATATTCATTATTAATTTAATAAGTAAAATCAAAGTATTTCGACTAATTAATTTTGATTTTAGAACTCTATAATATTTTTAATAATGTTTTAAAGAATGGAAAGTTTAACGAAGACGAGCAATGCATATTCTTCTATATGATGCATTTAATTTTCTTTTATTTTTATTGATGAAACTAATTCTTTTACATGCCGTTTTTATTCTAATCAAAATAAAAAAAAGAAAGGGAATTGATTAGTTTCATAGCATATCCAAACATGTAATTAGCTCATAACCCAATTAATGAATGAAATTTATTAGTTCAGTTTAGTAAAGAATTTCATTTCCTAATCAGTACCTTTTAATTGTTATTTCCGCTTGCAGTAGGAATTGAAATTGCTTAATTCATTTTATGGCGGAATAAAATTGCATAGTGAAAATTTGAGGACTTGTCTTAGCTTTAAACTTATGCAAACCGAAATATTATTTTGTAATTGTTATCATTATTGCCTTGTTTATTTAATCTAATGTTGTTTTTCTTTGTAATTTTTTTCCCACTTCCTATCGGATCTTCAGCTAAAGGTATTTTCTAAAGTAAATTGAATCTTAAGCCAGTATTAGAGTAGTTTCTGAAATGAACAAAATATGCTTTATTTTTTGAAAACATAAAATTCCAATTTAGAATTCAAAATATTATATTTAAATTAATGCTTATGTTTTTATGTCGGTTGTATATTTATGTATTAAGTTGCTGGGAATGATGTTTCGTTTTCCTTATGTAAATTTTAATAAAAATGTAAATTTATGGGTTCGCAGTTAATTTTTTAATTTTAATATTTCTTCTATTTTGTACTTTGTTTTCTGCACGTTTGTCAGAAAATTAATAAAATATTTACATTTTTATACTATCGTAAGAGAGATAATCATTCGTTATTCATAAGTCAGTGTTGCTCATTAATCAAGTCTGAAGGGAAAAATACTTCTTAGATCTACGGAATGATTTCATCTATTTATAAATAATAAATTATTTAAAATTGAGTCTTTTCTAAGAGAAAATCCCTCATTTAATTTTAAATTCGAATTTTGGTATGTTTATAGGTTTAAACTAATTATAAGAAATTTTTAATCTAAAGAAGAAGAAAAAAAATTTTTAGTAAATTTTAGGGAAAAATGGGAGAAATGCTGAAGAAAATGGGGAGAAATGTTCAGAAATATAGAAGAAATTTTAGTGAGAAATAGTGAAAATTTTAGAGTAAAACTCGAAACAATTCTGAAAATTTTAGGAATAAATAAGGGAAATTTTCTGGAAAAATGGGGGAAATGCTGGGGAAATGTGGAGAAATGTTCAGAAACAGAGAGGAAATTTTAGAGAGAAATAGTAAAAATATTAATGTAAAACTGGAACATAAAATTTGAAGGGAAAAAAAGTGAAATTTTAATGAAAAATAGGAGAAATGCTGTTGAAAATCGCGTAAGTGTTCAGAAATATTGAGGAAACTTCAGAGAGAAATAGTGAAAATTTTATTGTAAAACTAGGAAAAATTCTTAAAATTTTATGAAAAAAAATATCGAAAATTTAATCGAAAAATGCGAGAAATGCTGGGGAAAATGAGAAGAAATGTTTAGAAACCTAAAGAAAATTTTAGATAAAAATGGTGAAAATTTTAGTGAAAAACTGGAAAAAATTCAGAAAATTTTAGGGGAAAAAAGAGGAAACTTAATTGAAAAATACGAGTTATTCTGGGGAAAATAGGGAGAAATGTTCAGAAATATATAGGAGATTATAGAGAAAAATAGTGAAAAATTCAGTGTTAAACTAAAAATTTTAGGAAAAATTTAGGGAAAAATGGGAAAAATTATAGTGAATACGGGGAGAAATACTCAGAAGAATAGAGGAGATTTTAGAGAGAAATAGTGATAGTTTTAGTGTAAAACTGGGAAAATTCTTAATTTTAAGAAAAAATAGGGGATATTGTAGGTCAAATAGGAGAAAAGCTAGGGAAAATGGGAAGAAACGTGCAGAAACATAGTGGATATTTTAGAGAGAAAAAATGAAAATTTTAGGGGAAATTAGGGGGGAATAGACTAGAAATACTAGGGGAAATTTTTGCAGTTTTTTTTTCGTGGCGTGTCCTAGACTATTCTTTTCGCTTTTGGCCCCGTTCGTCCTGGTGCAATCCTTCTTAATGCAATTTATCCTTCGCGGTGGTATGGCCTTGAATGTTCCAGGCGACTATTGTGATGCTTGTTCTAGGTATAATTCTTGTTATTTCAGTTTTTTCTTCGTTTCGTGTCCCAGACTATTCTTTTCGGTTTTTGCCCCTTCATACTGGTGTATTTCTTCTTAATGGAATTTGTCCTTCGCGGTGGCATGGCCTTTAGTGTTCCAGACTGCTTTTTTCGGTTTTTGCCCCGTTCGTCATGGTGAAATCCTTCTTAGCGCAATTTGTCCTTCCTGCTGGTATGGCCATGAGTGTTCCGGACGGCTTCTGTGCCGCTCGTTCTCATATAATTCTTGACAATGCAGTTTTTTCCTCGCGGCGTGTCCTAGACTGTTTTTTTTTCGGTTTTTGCCCCGTTCTTGCAAGTGTAACCCTTCTTAATACAGTTTTTCCTTCGCGGTGGCATGGACTTGAGTGTTCCAAATCGCTTTTCTTATGCTCGTACTGGTATAATTCTCAAATAGCTTTTGTGATGCTCGTACTGGTATAATTCTCAAATGGCTTTTCTGATGCTCGTCCTGATACAATCCTTCTTATTGCAGTTTTTTCTTCTCTTCGTGTCCTAGACACTTTTTCTTCGGTTTTGCCCCGTTCTTCCTGGTTAAATCCTTCTTAAGCAGTTTGTACTTCGCGGTTGCATGGGTGTGAGTGTTCCGGACATCTTATGAACTGCTCGTCCTGGGAAAATTCTTTTAGTTTTAATTTTTTTTTTTTTTTTGGCTTCTTGTCGTAGACTATTCTTTTCGGTTTTTGCCCCAGTTCGTCCTGGTGTAATCCTCCTTAATGCAATTTGTCCTTCTCGATGATATAGCCTTGATTGTTAAAGACGGCTTTTGTGCCGCTCGTATTAGGTTAATTCTTGTTAGTGCAGTTTTTTCTTCGCTTTGTGTCTTAGACTGTTTTTTTCGTTTTTGCCCCGTTCCTCCTTCTGTAATCGTTCTTAAAGCAGTTTCTCCTTCGCGGTGGCATGGCCGTGAGTGATCCGGGCGGCTTTTGTGCTGTGTCCTGGTATAATTCTTGTTATTGCAGTTTTTTCTTCGCTTCTTGTCCTAGGCAGGTCTTTTCGGTTTTGTTCCCTTTCGTTAAGGTTTAATCCTTCTTAATGCTGATTGTCCTTCGCGATTGTATGGCCTTTATTGTTCCAGACGGCTTTTGTGCTGCTCCTCCTGGTATAATTCTTGTTATTGCAGTTATTTTTTCGCTTCGTATCCTAGACTAGTATTTTCGGTTTTTGCAACGTACGTCCGGGTGTAATCCTTAATGCAATTTGTCATCCGCGATGGTATGGCCTTGAGTGTTTCAGACGGCTTTTGTGCCGCGCTTTGTGGGATAATTCTTGTTTTTGCAGGAGGTTTTTTTTTAGCTTGATGTCCTACGCTGTTTTTTTTTTTTCGGTTGTCAACCGTTCTTCCTGGTTTAATCCTTCTTAATGATGTTTGTCTTTCGCGGTGACATGGCCGTGAGTGTTCCGAACGGCTTTTATGCTGCTCGTCCTGTGATAATTCTTGTTTATACAGTTTTTCCTTCGCTTCGTGTCCTAGACTATTCTCTTCGGTTTTTGCTCCGTTTGTAATGGTGTTATCCTTCTTCATGCAATTTGTCCTTCGCAGTGGCATGGCCGTGAGTGTTGCAGACGGCTTTCGTACTGCTCGTTCTGGTATAATTCTTGTTATTGCAGTTTTTTCTTCCGTTCGTGTCCTAGACTGTTCTTTTCGTTTTCGTCCCGTTCGTCCTTGTGTAATCCTTCATAATGCAATTTGTTCTTCTCGATGGCCCTGCGTGTCCCGGACAGCTTTTCTGCTGCTCGTCTTGGTATATTTTTTGTTATTGCAGTTTTTTCTTCGCTTATCTTAGACTATTCCTTTCGGTTTTTGCCCCCTTCGTCCTGGTGTAATCCTTCTTAATGCAATTTGTCCTTCGCAGTGGCATGACCGTGAGTGTCCCGGACGGCTTTTGTTCTGCTCGTTCTGGTATAACTCTTGTTATTGCAGCATTTTCTTCACTTCGTGTCCTAAACTATTCTTTTCGGTTTTTGACCCGTTCGTCCTGCTGTAATCCTTCTTAATGCAATTTGTCCTTCGCGATGGTATGGCCTTGAACGTTCCAGTCGCCTTTTGTGCCGCTTGTCCTGGGATAATTTTTTTATTGCATTTTTTTTCTTCGTTTCGTGTCCTAGACTGTTCTTTTCATTTTTGTCCCGTTCGTCCTTGTGTAATCCTTCATAATACGATTTGTCCTTCTCGATGGTATGGCCCTGTGTGTTCTGGACAGCTTTTGTGCTGCTCGTCTTGGTATATTTTTTGTTATTGCTGTTTTTTCTTCGCTTATCTTAGATTATTCCTTTCGGTTTTTGTCCCCTTCGTCCTGGTGTAATCCTTCTTAAAGCAATTTGTCCATCGTGGTTTGTATGACCTTGAGTGTTCCAGGTGGCTTTTGTGCCACTCGTTCTGGTATAATTCTTGTTGTTGCAGTTTTTTCTTCGCTTCGTGTCCTAGACTATTTTTTCCGATTTTTGTCCCGTTCGTCTTTGTGTAATAATTCTTAATGCAATATTTAATTAGCTGTGGCATGGCCTTCATTGCGTAATTTTTCTTCGCATCGTGTCCTAGACTATTCTTTTCTGTATTTGCCCCGTTCGTCATGGTGTAATGATTGTTAAAGCAATTTTCCCTTCGCGGTGGTAAGGCCTTGAGTGTTATAGGCGGCTTTTGTGCTGCTCGTTCTGGTATAATTCTTGTTATTGCAGTTTTTTCTTTGCATCGTGTCCTAGACTATTTTTTTCGGTTTTTCCCCGTTCGTTTTGCTGTAATTCTTAAAGCAGTTTGTCCTCCGTGGTGGTATGGCCTTGAGTGTTCCAGATGGCTTTTGTGCCGCTCGTCCAAAAATAATTCTTGTTGTTGCAGTTCCTTCTTCGCTTCGCGTCCTAGACTGTTTTGTTCGGTTTTGCCCCGTTTGTAATGGTATTATCCTTCTTAATGCAATTTGTCCTTCGCGATGGTATGGCCTTGAGTATTGCAGACCGCTTTTATGCCGCTCGTCCGGTGATAATTCGTGTTGATGCAGTTTTTTTCTTTGCTTCGTGTCCTAGGCTGGTTTTTTTTCTCGGTTTTGCCCCGTTCATCCTGGTTTAATCCTTCTTAATGCAGTTTGTCCTTCGCAGTGACATGGCCGGAAGTGTTCCGGATGGCTTTGGCACTGCTCGTTCTGGTATAATTCTTGTTATTGCAGTTTTTTCTTAGCTTCTTTGCGGTTTTTGCCCCGTTCGTACTGGTGTAATACTTCTTAATGCAATTTCTCCTTGGCGATGCATGGCCTTGAATGTTCCGGTCGGCTTTTGTGCTGCTCGTCCTGGTATATTTCTTGTTATTGCAGTTTTTTCTTCGCTTCGTGTCCTAGACTATTCGGTTTTTACGCCTGGTGTAATTCTTTTTAAAGCAATTTGTCCTTCGTGGTGGCATTGCTGTGAGTGTTCCAGACATATGACCTCTCCATGCCCCGGCGAGTATAATCTTTACGATTATTCAAACAGTTGGGTGGACATGGATAGGAAGAGACAAACCTTGTGTTTCAGGAATCCCCTTCGCATCCCACGCCGAACGCTGCATCCCGAACAACTTTATTTTTTCGTAGCAAACTGGATTACATATTTTTAAGTTATTTACAATATTTACAGTTTATACAGTTTTTATATTTTAACAGATGGGGTACATAGCAGATTACGGATGCAGTCCCCTAGACAGTAATTGGTACCGTTTTTAGATGATTGGTGATGTTTGTTTACATTGGACTATTGGTTATGTTGGGATGTTGTATTTGATGATCAGAAAAATAAAAATGAAAAGAATTGACGCGAGAGGTATGGAGAGTTCGTCCATGAGGAAGATGGTACTTTACTTGGTGGGTTTGGTTGGCTGATATGATGGGCTGGGGTGCTGAGAGCCTGGAGAGGTGAGGTTGAAGTACTGGTCTGGTGAGGGTTCGGTCTGGATGGGTCGATGAGGATTTGGATGATGTACCTAGATGGCAGATGTGGTGATTATGGGGACTTGATTCTACAGCTTTTGGCGAGACTGGTTGCAGAGTTGAGGTGTGGTTGCTGATGGTGAGAAGGAGTGAGAAGGAGCTGGTCTTTGGCAGGTGAAGTCTATAGATGAGGATGAGAATTGATGAGCAGGCGGTCTGGAAGTGGAGCTGAATGATGACTATGGGGTTGCTGAAGTGGAATAGAGATGATGAGTTGAGTGGTGTAGTCCATTGGTGAGAAGTCGATTGGGAGAGCAGTTGGTCTGGATGTGGATGTGGTTGAAGATGAGAGGATGGCCGATGGAGGCAGGAGAGTCGTTGTGGTAGAGGGGACCTGTGTGGAGAGGACTGTTGGAGGAAGAAAGGCTAGATGAGAGATTTCGGACATGCTGGCCTGCAGGTTGTTGAAGGATGACTGGGAGGTGGAAAGATCCCTCTAATGGTGGAAGAGGACGGATTCTTCGTGCAGGAACCTCACAAGTTTGGTGATTTTCAGCCTTGAGAGGGCGTTGCCTGCAACCCTGGGGAGCCATACCTGGATCAGGTTTTCAGTTGGTTTCCTCAGATGAAAAGAGGTGGTTAAGAGACACTCTATGGCAAAGTGGAGTGGAGATCCAACCTCACCGCAGGTACACAGGTTATCCGCAGCAAGGTTGAATCTTTTTAGGTAGGTGGGGAATGGTCCATGGCCGGTTAAGAAGAGGATTTCTTCTCTTCTCCATGGCGTGAGCTGAAGAGTGACCTTGGGGATAAGAAGGTGGATGTTTCTTCCTGTATTACCAAGGTCCCATTCCCTTTGCCCTTTTTCCAACATGGCTTGGCGCAGAGTGGTCTTAATATAAGATATTGGTTATGGCTCTGGCTGTATATCTTGGTCGGATTCTGCTGCCTGTTTGGCTTGTATGTCTGCTGACTTGTTGCCGGCATGTCCGGTGTTGGCCTTGATCCAAGAGAGGTTGATATTAATATTGGAGGAAAGGATTTTGAAAATCTCTCTGGCTTTCCTATTCTTGGATTTCGGATTGGCGGCTGCTTGGATGCTGGCTTTGTTGTCAACGTAGATGGTTGTCGTTGTTGATGTTGACCGAATATAATTGACCGCCTTGTAGAGTGCCAGGATTTCGGCTTGGAAGACGGTATTATATTCTGCCAGCTTTGATGTCCAAGTAGTCGTTGGATATCCATTTTGGAATACACAGAAGGCTGCTCCGACACCTTTTTCTGTCTTCGAGCCGTCTGTGTATATTCCATTGACATCGAAGAAACTTCGTCCGTCCTCTAATGAGATTTGGCGATCCTGAAGGTGCACCGAGGGATGAGAGGTCCAGCCGGTTAACTTGCTGTCCACTTCGTTGGGGTCGATGTTGAGACTGTTGTTATTATTGTGGAGCCTATAGACCGAGATGCCCTTCGCCTCTCTTTGTAGTTGGAGGTGGAGAGGAGGAATTCCCAGTATGGTTTGCAGAGCTGCAGTGGAGATCATTCTATAGGCTTCTGAGATGGCTAGGATAGAAAAGGCCTTTGAATGGCAGCAAGTTTCCTCTTCATCCTCTCGGTGGGATCTTGGCACCAGATGACTGCGCCGTGGGCAAGCATTCTCTCGATGGCTGTGAGATACAGGGTTTTCCTATGGGAATTTTTAATTCCCCAGGAATTCCCTGCTATTTTTAGTAGATTTTGGTGCAGGATAGCTGCTCTCGTGGCTTGATATCGAAGGTGTGCGTTCCAGTTGAGTTTATCATCAATTTAAAGATCTAAATATTTAATTGCATTTTTTCTTTTGATGTTTGTGCCGTTCCATTTAATGGTCGGGCCTTTAACTAATTTTCTGAAGCAGATGAAATTCGTTTTGTTGGTTACAATTTGAAGATTATTTTTGTTGGCCCAGTTTTGGAATTTTACTATTGCAGAGTGGTTTTGTTCTTCTATGGCTTTTTTTTGTTGGAGCGTGGGTAACTATTGCAAAGTCGTCCGCAAAAGCTTGGATGGTAGTATTTTCGGGCCAGTCTTGTTGCAAGATGTCGTTTACAACAAGGTTCCAGAGGGCAAGTCCGCTACAGGAAGCCTGTGGGCAGCCCTGCCTCTGTGCCCTTACTGCTGGCCCTTCAGCTGTGTTGAGGACGACTTTTTGGTTTTTGAGTAGGTCTTCAAACATTTCTTTGATATTGGTGGGAGTAGTTGTATTGTGGAGATAATTGATGATGTTCTTATGCTGGATATTGTCGAATGCACCCTTGATATCAATGGAGAGAAAGAGAACATGTTTCCTGCTCCTGCTATCTTCGATTTTATTGGCGAGGTTTTCAATGGCCATGTCCACGGATTTCCCTTCACGGAACCCATATTGGTTGTTGCTGATGTGTTTGCTATTTTCGAGATGCTAGGTGAGGCGTTGTGTTAGTAATTTCTCTAGGACTTTACCTATTGTTGGAAAAAGAGATATTGGACGATAGGAGGTGGGTTCATCAGTTGGTTTTCCTGGTTTTTGGAAGAAGATGATGTTACCTATTTTGAGTGGGTCCGGGAATTTTTTTAGATGGAGGCTTTTGTTGAAAAGGTCCGTGAAGAGGTCAGGGAACTTTCTATTTATTTGCTGGATGACAATGTTGTCAATGCCATCCAGCCCAGGAGCTTTTCCTTTTGGCAGGCCATTGATGATGTTGTATCTGGTGTTATACTGTAGATTGCTGTTGGAGATGCAGAAGTAGTCGGATGGGGGAAGATCTCTTTTAGAATATCGCTGGCTATTTTGAGTTGACCTCCTGTTGCTTCCTTATTTTTGAGAAGGACTAGTTGGGCTGGCGTTATTAAGGACCGGAATGCTGATTTGTAGTGTTTGCCAAATGGGTTAGTCACCTGGGAGCAGAAGCCTTTCCATCCCGCCTTTCTTGCTGTTCTGACTTTCTTCATGTACTGTGCGGTTTCCTGTTTGAGGTGCAGGAACTTTGCTTGGCGGTCTTCTGCCGATCTTTGTGCGCGTCTCCTCAGTGCCTTTAGTCTATTTTTTTCTATTTCCAGTTTAGGAGTGAACCAGTTGGGATGTTGGTTGTGCTTTTGGGTTTTAAGTTTGTAGCTATTTTTGCAGGCTGAAATTATATGTTCTTGGAGGAGGGTTGTGGCTTCGTTAAGTTGCTGGTGGGTGGTACTATTGTTGATGGTCTGTTGGATTTGTCTGACATTTGGTTGGAGGGATTTAAGCATTTTATTGTGGTTGCCGTATTTCGTTTTAAATCTTGTTATTGTAGAGATCAGGTGATTTGTTGCTTCTATGTATTTATGGTCACTGAGGGACGGTTCTTCCAGGACTTCCCATTTGGCAATTATGTGGATTAGGTTTTGGCTGCAGAGGGTGAGATCTGGCCATCCTTCAGTTCCGCAGTGGGTGAAGGTCGGTGGGGCATCTTGCTTATTGATGATAAAAAGACTGTTAGCAAGGGCGAAGTCAAGAATTTGGTTTCCTCTGAGGTCATTATGTTCATAACCCCAGAGGGTGTTGTGGCCATTTAGGTCTGCGGCTATTAGGATTTGTTCCCTAGGCAAGGCGTCAATGAGGTCTTGAATCTCTTCAAGGGTTTCTTGGATGTATGAGGCTGGAGATGAGTACGCTGATATTATTGTGGTAGGAAGAGATGAGGTTTGAATTTTGATGGCTACTGAATTTGTTTTGACTCCTATTATAGCTATTTTAATGGTGGGATTAGCGAGGGCTATTGTATCTTTCCTATTGGAGGAGCAGAACAATGGCCAGGAGTTGGGCAGGCCTTTGATTTGACCATTGCTCTGGTATGGTTCTTGAAGAGCTATAACATCCGGTTTTATTTTTGTTGCTGCTCGGTGAAGAATGTCAGTTGCGACTTTGGCCTTGCCTAGGTTAATTTGAATTAACTTAAGTTGGTTTTGAGAGGACGGGAGGCTGAGCGGAGGTTGAGTGTGCGTCATTATTTTTCTAGGATTAATAGGATGTGGTTCTTTCGGCTATTTTTGTTTTATGTTGAAAGATTGGGCAATCCAGGTGGTTGGAAGGGTGGTCGGTTGGAGATCTCCTGTTGGTGCGGTGATTGTCATCCATGCAATTAATGCATTTTGGTGTTCTACTTGTGCAGTTTTGGATGAGGTGGTTTCCTGCACAGAAGGCACACTAGAGATACTTAGCGTCGCACCTTGCAGCCGTGTGATAAAATGCCTGGCATTTTGAGCACCTGCGCACACTTCTGAAGGGCTCAACCCTGTGGTTTTCCCACTCAAAGATGATTTTCTTCCCTCTTCGCCTGATGACTTGGCAAAGAGGTGGTGGGGCATGGAACACCCAGTGAAGTCCTGTTCTCCATTTTGCCCTTGATGGAGAACAGGACTTTTATTTCCGATGAGAAAGAGGAGTCGAAGTTGAGACGAAGGACTTCTTCAACTTCTTCCTTTTTGGTGGCCTGTTGGAATCCATATGTGATGAGCCTCGGGAGTTTCTTCTCTATTTGTATAGGCCTTATTTTATCTTGCAGGGAGGGTTTGGTGGTCTGGGTTGAGAGTAAGTTGGCTCTGTCTTCTTCAGTGTTGCAATCGATAGCCAAGCCTTGGTTTTGCAGCCTTCTTACTTGTTTGATCTTGAAGGTCTTAGATGGGGCCACCTCCTTTTTTAGGATGGTAACGAGGTCAGTTTTCCCTTCTTTTGTGGGGTATAGGAGCACTGTCTTGGTTGAAGATTTGGGCGTCGCTGCTTGGGCGTATGTCGTCTTTTCTTATGGGAAAGGGCAGGAGTTGGTGGTGGTGGGTGCTGGTTCTGTCTGCTGGCTTCTCTCCTCAGTTACTACTGGAAGTTTGGAGTTATATATTTCGAGGGTGTTAATTGTTGTTTCCAGTTGGTTCAGTAGTTTGTTGGCGAGTTCCCTTTTCTCAGCCTTGAGGTCTTTTCTGCTTTCCTTTCTGTGACTGATAATTTTCCTCAGTTGATCTATGAGAGCCTGGGAGGAAGTGTTCTAATCAATTTGGTATGGCTCTGATTTCGACGAGCTAGATAGCAGTGATGCTGCCGAGACCTATTTCCTTAGAGGGAACGTTGGACAGTCTTGTTCCAGAGAGTTCTGCGAGCTCATTTTTCAGGAAAAAAAAAGTTGACACACAGGAGAAAAAAATAATACAATGGAAAAAATATATATAAAAAATAATTAATTGGAACGCTTAGTTGATTCAAGACAGCTTTTGTGCTGATCGTCCTGGTATAATTCTTGTTATTGCAGTTTTTTCTTAGATTCGTGTCCTAGACTAGTCTTTTCGGTTTTTCACCTGTTTGACAGGGTGTAATTCTTCTTAAAGCAATGTGTCCTTCGTTATGGTATGGCCTTGAGTGTTCCAGATAGCTTTTGTGCCGCTCGTCCAGAAATAATGCTTGTTGTTGCAGTTCCTTCTTCGCTTCGCGTCCTAGACTGTTTTTTTAGGTTTTGCCCCTTTTGTAATGGTGTTATCTATCTTAATGCTATTTTTCCTACGCGATGGTATGGCCTTTTGTGATCTAGACGGCTTTTGTGCCGCTCGTCGGGGGATAATTATTCTTATTGCAGTTTATTCTTCCCTTCGTGTCCTAGACTATTCTTTTCGTTTTTGCCCCGTTCTTCCTGGTTTAATCCTTCTTAATGCTGTTTGTCTTTCGCGGTGGCATGACCTTTAGTGTTCCCGACGTCTTTTCTGCTGCTCGTCCTGGTATAATTCTTGTTATTGTAGTTTTTTCTTCGCTTCGTGTCCTAGACTGTTTTTTTTCAATTTTGCCCCGTTCGTCCTGGTGTAATTCTTCTTAAAGCAATTTGTCCTTCGTGGTGGTATGGCCTTGAGTGTTCCAGATGGCTTTTTTGCCGCTCGTCCAGGAATAAATCTTGTTGTTGCAGTTCTTTCTCCACATCGCGTCCTAGACTGTTTTTTTTTTTCGGTTTTCGTTATGGTTTAATCCTTCTTAATGCAATTTTTCCTTCGCGTTGCTATGGCCTTGAGTGTTCCGGACGGCTTTTGTGCTGCTCGTGCTGGTATAATTCTTTTTATTGCAGTTTTTTCTTTGCTTCGTGTCCTAGACTATTCTTTTCGGTTTTTGCCCAGTTCGTCCTGGTGTAATTCTTCTTAATGCCATTTCTTCTTCGTGATATTTGTCTTGATTGTTCCAGATGGCTTTCGTGCCGCTCGTCGGGGGATAATTCTTGTTATTGTAGTTTTTTCTTTGTTTCGTGTCCTAGGCTGCTTTTTTTTTTTTCGGTTGTCAACCGTTCGCCCTGGTTTAATCCTTCTTAATGCAATTTGTCCTTCGCGGTGGCATGGCCTTGAGTGTTCCATTCGGATTTTCTGACGCTCGTTCTGATATAATTTTTATTATGGCAGTTTCTTCTTCGCGGCGTGTCCTAGACTATTTTTTTCGGATTTTGCTCCGTTCGTCCTTGTGTTCGTTCTTTCTTAATGCAGTTTCCAATTCGAGGTGGCTTATTTTTTGTTACTTCTCGAATTTAAATTCTGATATTCAGGAATACCATTAGATTTTATTCATTTAATGAAAATGTTACTTTGATTAATTCTTATGAAAGCTGTTTTATTGATTATATAAGGCTTTATTTTAATTTATTTTTTATTTATTTTAATACTTTGATAAAATTTGAATTCAATAGGATTGAATAGAAGTATTATTCAGTACAATAGAAATTTTAAATAATAAAATTTCATTATTTTTTTCATAATCTGTTTTAAAGAAAGTGTTAATATTTTATCCATTTTATAAACATAATATATATTCCGCCAATATATTAGCTTTGATTAATTTTTCTAATCTGATTCAAATTCACTCTTCAAGTTGAATATAAATTTTCGAATGACAAAAGGTGATGATGAAATATTCCTTCAATGAAATATAGAAGTGCTCTTTTAAGAAATTCTTTTAATGGTTAAGCATTTCTTAGATATTGAAATTAGACCCAAAATATTAATTTTGTAAAGATTTAGAAACAACAAAAATTGAAAAGAATTTAAAATTGATACCTTTATGTGAAAAAATTCTTCAAAGCTAGAAAAACAAACTTTATTTTGACGTTTCAAATTTGAATTTTTTTTAAGGCTTAAAATTGTCCAAATTATTTTATCTAATGAATCTTAAAAGCGATACCTCTCACATTTTAATTTCTTAAATGAAGTTTAGTGTACTTATAGAGACATATAAATCCACCTACAATCATAGAAGTATATTCTTGATGTAATGCTTATATTAGTCAAGACTCGTAGACTATCTTTCGAAATGTTATGATAAAAGAGTTGTATTTTCTCTCTCGCACATAGTTCTCAGCGTCACTGCATATTTTATCGTAAAAATTTAGTGAATCTTCGACAGTATACACTTTTTAACCTAGATAATTCAATTTAATAAGGATTTTATTTCCTGACTTCGAATTCTTACAGCAGTATGTAAAAATTATGTAAAAAGATGAATGAGTATGAAATTAAAATGAAAATATGAAAACATTTCTAGAAATATAGTTAACGTTTCATATATTTAAATTCCATTTTTTTTAATTTGTGATCGTTAATATTTTGAATGTTTTTTTTTTAAATATTATAACTTAATTCATTCTTTTCTACTTCTATGAAAAGTTTGCCTAGATTCATTCTCCTAAAAGCTATTTTTTTTATTTCAGATCAGTTTTAAAAGGA
This sequence comes from Argiope bruennichi, assembly GCF_947563725.1. Classification (NCBI taxonomy): domain Eukaryota; kingdom Metazoa; phylum Arthropoda; class Arachnida; order Araneae; family Araneidae; genus Argiope; species Argiope bruennichi. The sequence goes on along the minus strand of NC_079157.1, from coordinate 109,052,905 downwards.
ATTTTTCTTTCAATTTATCAGCTTTGATTAAATTTTCTGACCCGATTCAAATTTACTCTTTGCATTGAACATAATTTTTCCAATGAAAAGGCATTGATAGAGTATTCCTTCAATAAAATAAGACTTATCATTAAAAGAAATATCTTAGATGTGAATAAGTTTTTCCTTAAATAATGAATGTAAACTCGAATTCTTAATTCTCTGTCAATTTCAGTATGAACACAACGCGAAATTAATTTAAAGTTCACCGCTGCAAATGAAAAAAAAAAATTATTAGAGAAATAGATTCCATTTTAGCGATTTTTCAAGAATTAGTTATTTTATGAAGATTTATTCTTCTAATTTGTTAGATTTGACTAATTTTTCTTGCAAGTTTTAAATTCTCTCTATTGTATTAACATAATCTTTCAGTAACAAAACTGATGCCAGCATTAATCGTCAATAAAATATAAAAGTAATTATATTATAACTTCTTGAGTATGAATAAGTGTTTTCTTGCATAATGAAATTTGTTGAAATTAAAATACGACTTTCATCCTTTTATTAATTACAACCATAACAAAATTGTTATGCTTGTAATTAATCACGGCTGTTGATAAAATATTCTTTCGACTTAAGAAAAACAGTCTTCACTCTTTCGTTACAAGATTGCGTTATTATCTTAATCTTTAAAAATTTTAAACATTTATAGCGCAAATGCCAAAAGTTAAATATATTACTCTTCGAGTTTTAATTTCTTAAAATAAAACAATGCGCTAACAGATATATCAATTTATCTTCAATAATAACAACCATCAAACCATTTATTTTATATTTAATGCATTTTTTGTCCACGTACTTGCATTGGAAGCAAATTACTTACAATTTTTGTAAGATTAAAAATAAAAGGATTGTATTTTTATCCGTGTCCACGTGTACTGGAGTACTTCTTTGCGGATTATTTTATTTTCAAAAAGTTAATCTTTATGTCAAAGAAGTCAAAATTCCTTATGTGACACTGCTCCTGGCGATTACGAACTCGCTGTCCATAGTATTAAAATTAAATTATAACAACTTAGAATTAGTTTGGCAAGACAGAATTTATAAAATATTACTCGTGGCGAAATATATCAAAATAAGCGAGATAGAAATTTAATATATTTTATGTTTAATTTCATTTAGTTTTAGTTAATTAGTTTTCACATTGAGTTTTTTTAGTTTACTTGTTCGGTTCTGTTACCAAATATTTAATTCAATAAATAGAATGGCAAAGTTTTCCTTAAAGATTACGTTTCTTAGTTCATGACTCAATTTGTTTGTTTTTATATTGTAGACATATCAAAAGACATCTTTGATAAGATCTTTCTTCATTAAATACATCATTTCATCATTAGATACATCGGCGAATCCCATTTCCCAAGGAATATGAGGAGCATTTCGACATTCGAATAAAACTTTTTTGAAAGAAATCACCAAACATAAGTGATTTGGTTTTTTTTCACAGATTGAATGTGCTGGGGGCTTGTTCGTCTTTCGTTAAGTTGGCATGAATATGTTAGAAAGATGTCGGGATATCAACGCATTATTCATGTGAAGGAATTCACGATAAAAATTATCATTATGACTAGTAATATATGATCGAATATTCCATTTCGATGAAAATATTCGGTTACACGCTAAAGTAAGCAAGTAATCACCGGCAAGAGTTGTAACATACATTTTTTTTTTAAATCTTTTCTATCATATTTAAAGCAAATTTTAAGCTTTCTGTCTAAGTCTTCATGGCTGATGGGTTCTAACATTCAGTGATGAGAACTTTTAATGTTCGGAACCAAAAGATGCAGTTATTATGAAAAATTATGTATAGATATTGAGAAGTTCTTTGACTTTTGAATATAACCTATGAATTCTTCAGAATATGAAAAGAATTAATTATCCTCATCTTATATAAAATATTCTTTTATGGGAAGCATGAATGTTAGTATATTCATAGATCTAATATATGCATATAGAATTAAAACTTGAGAACAGATGAGATTCAATTAATGCATTACAATTTTAAAATATCGTTAAAAGTTTCAACTTTAAAACGAAATTAAATAATCAAAGACAAAAAAAAAATCTCTAATTTTTGGTTTGTGTGGTTATATTTAGGCGAATGATCGTTAATTTTAGCGGAAATTAATGAAATTTTGTTAAAGCGATTGATAGTTTTAGAAGTGTGTGAATGAGAATATACTGAGGTAAATTTCGTTATACATCAAAATGATCCGTTTTTCGGAAAAGAAGTAAGCATCGAATATATATAACAAATTCTTCCTCCTCCGGTTTTACATTAAAGCAGGAAGAATCTCTTTTCAGATTGATCTTACTTTTCTAGAACGGAATTTTACAAAATAGGAAAACTGGGACATTACAGATTACTGGGAAAAACAGATTCCTGTTAAAAATAAGAAGAAAAAATCCCCGAGCAATAGACATTCATTTCTTGGATTAGATATCAAAAACTAAAAAAAGTTACAAAAAAAAAGGAAATAATCATTTTTTTTTTATGCAGAAACAAATATCTAGAAACTAATAAAACTAAATGTGAAAACTAATAAACTAAAATGAAATTAAACATAAAATATATTAAATTTTTAATTCGGTTATTTTGATATATTTCATCAGGAGTAATATTTTAGAATTAGGTTGGCAAGACAGAATTTATAAGTTGTTATAATCTAATACTATGGGCAGCGAGTTCGTTATCGCCAGGAGCAGTGTTCGATAAGACATTTTGATTTCTTTCACATAAAGATTTTTTTGAAGATAAAATAATCGGCAAAGAAGTACTCCAGTAAACGCCGACACGGATTAAAATACAATCCTTTTATTGTTAATCTTGCAAAAATTATAAGTAATTTGTTTCCAGTGCAAATGCGTGGATAAAATATGCATTCAAAATAAAATAAATGGTTTCATGGTTAGCGCATTGATCTGTTTTAAGGAATTAAAACTCGAAGAGTAATATATTTAACTTTTGGCATTTGCGCTATAAATGTTTAAAATTTTTAAAGATTAAGATAATAACGCAATCTTGTAACGAAAGAGTGAAGACTGTTTTTCTTAAGTCGAAAGAATTTTTTATTAACAGCCGTGATTAATTACAAGCATAACAATTTTGTTATGGTTGTAATTAATAAAAGGATGAAAGTCGTATTTTAATTTCAACAAATTTCATTATGCAAGAAAACACTTATTCATACTCAAGAAGTTATAATATAATTACTTTTATATTTTATTGACGATTAATGCTGGCATCAGTTTTGTTACTGAAAGATTATGTTAATACAATAGAGAGAATTTAAAACTTGCAAGAAAAATTAGTCAAATCTAACAAATTAGAAGAATAAATCTTCATAAAATAACTAATTCTTGAAAAATCGCTAAAATGAAATTTATTTCTCTAATTTTTTTTTCACTTGCAGAGGTGAACTTTAAATTAATTTCGCGTTGTGTTCATACTGAAATTGATAGAGAATTAAGAATTCGAGTTTACTTTCATTATCCAAGGAAAACTTATTCACATCTAAGATATTTCTTTTAATTATAAGTCTTATTTTATTGAAGGAATACTCTCTCAACGCCGTTTCATTGGAAAAATTATGTTCAATGAAAGAGTAAATTAGAATCAGGTCAGAAAATTTAATCAAAGCTGATAAATTGAAAGAAAAATTCCTTACAAAACTGATTTGAAATAAAAAAAATAGCTTTTAGGAGAATGAATCTAAGCAAACTTTTCATAGAAGTAGAAAAGAATGAATTAAGTTATAATATTTTTTTAAAAACACATTAAAAATATTAACGATCACGAAGGGTTAAAAATGGAATTTAAATATATGAAACGTTAACTCTATTTCTAGAAATTTTTTCATACTCATTCATATTTTTTCATTTCAATTTTTTCTTACTTCTGTAAGAATTTGAAGTCAGGAAAAAAAATCCTTATAAAATTGAGTTATCTAGGTTAAAAAGTGTATACTGTCGATGATTCACTAAATTTTTAAGATAAAATATGCAGTGACGCTGAGAACTATGTGCGAGAGATAAAATTTAACTCTTTTATTATAACATTTCAAAAGATAGTCTTAGTCTCTATGAAGGTAGACTTATATATCTCTATAAGTACATTAAACTTCATTTAAGAAATTAAAATGTGATAGGTATCGTTTTTAAGATTTATTTAATAAAATAATTTGGACAATTTTAAGCTTTACAAAAATTCAATTTTGAAACGTCAACATAAAGTTTATTTTTCTAGCTTTGAAGAATTTTTTCACCTAAAGGTATCAATTTTAAATTCGTTTCTTTTTTTATTGTTTCTAAATCATTAGAAAATTAATATTTTGGGTCTAATTTCAATATCTAAGAAATGCCTAACCATTAAAAGAATTTCTTAAAAGAGCACTTCTATTTTTTATTGAACGAATATCTCATCATCACCTTTGTCATTGGAAAATTTATATTCAACATGAAGAGTGAATTTGAATCAGATTAGAAAAATTAATCAAAGCTAATACATTGGCGGAATATATATATTATGTATACCAAATAGATAAAATATTAACATTTTCTTTGAAACAGATTATGAAAAAAATAATGAAATTTTATTATTTAAAATTTCTATTCTATTGAAAAATACTTGTATTCAATCCTATTGAATTCCGATTTAATCAAAGTATTAAAATAAATAAAAAAATAAAGCCTTATATAATCAATAAAACAACTTTCATGAGAATTAATTAAAGTAAGATTTTCATTCACTTAATATAATCTAAAGGTATTCCTGAAAAGCAGATTTCAAATTCGAGAAGTAACAAAAAATAATTAGTTGTTATTTTATTCTGAAAAAAGTCAAAGTTCCAAAATTCAGAAAAACACTCCAAAAATCTTCAAAGTCCTAAAAAAAAAAATAAGCCTTATTTGTCTTCGAAGGGGTTGGGGAGTGGTGAGTTGCAGGGTTCGCTGAGTTTCGCTATCATCCATTTCAACTGGGGTCAAAGGTCCTTTTGCCCGGAACTGTCCTTTTCTCCCTACTTATATCCTGTAAGTTACACGAATTAGAATACGTCTTGAGTTGTTTTTTATGCCGAAAGGATTGGCAATGACATCTCCTTTGGAACATTGTTTATATCTGTAAAGCCTTTTTAGTACAAGACAAATGAAAACTTTAAATTATTTTTTTTTAAACTTGGATTTCATAAAAAATTTTATACGCAAAAAAATATTTTAAAAACTTATTAATATATTACCTTGAAATTTCGTATGTTTGTTACCTTAAGGCATTAAACAAGGAATATAACTTTGAACTGACTAGTTTTTCTTTTAAAGCTGCCTAATGTTATTTTCAACAACGAATTTTGTGAAATTTTCAATACAGAAATACTCGATTTTCTGTAACTTTTTTGAAAACGCATATATTTCTTAGATTCTAGTTCATCCCCTTCACCATAACTGTAAATGTGTTGCGTAAAGAAATAATTGGAATATGTGCAGTAGAATGTTTTGCTTTTGTTGTAATTTTTACTCAAATTGACGCATTCTACAGAATCTCAATTTGCAAAGAATTTCCCGATCTAGAAAATGAACTGAAATAGCTGATCTGCGAGATTTTTCAAAAATTTCTGTCCGTACATAGACAGATACTTTAAAGCTTCTAATAGTTCCAATTCAAATTCGTTGTAATAAGGTAAATGTCGCGAGATTTCACAAACTGAGAAAAAATTACAAGCTCCGAGAATTAAATTTTACTTTAACCCTTAAAAAATAATATTTTTTTAATCATGGTATATTAAAATATTTTTAGAATTGAAATTGGCTTATGAAAAGCGATTCATTTAGCTTATGAGATAAATGTAATTTCATTAATAAATTAATTTGGAATCAAGAAAAAAAATAGAGTCGCACCAGTTTGTGCGAAATAAGGAATTGAGGCATCTAAGTTTCTTTCCTATTGAAAAGTTTGTCAGAATTTATACCAGCCTACATAACTTCATGCAAATATTGATGAATTTGGGGCGAAGCATACTTGCCCATAACGCAAGAAAGGGTGGAAAGAGAGAAAAAAAAAAGGGTCCAGCGACAGGGCGGTTGGTAATTTCGGATAGCAAAATATAGTTACAGATATTTCATAGCCGGGAATTTTTTAAGTATCTATAACTTCATATGAATTTTTTTAAAAATTTATACGTAAATATTTATATTAAATATAACATAACGGAAAAGTGCATAATAATTACATTACTTTTTTGCTTTGGTATTTTATAAATTTATTTGTAAAGGTTCAAAAAAGTTTAACCTATTCCTTACTATTTTATTCTAGTGGAACTAAATATTTTTCCTTTGCTCGCCAAGTTCTCAATATATAAATACATGTCCGTACTTCCGAGTTCAATTTTTCCCTGCCTTACTTAGCTTGGTCATTTTCTTTTTGTTGATGGTGACAATTTATTATCTCTTAAAGTATAAAATAAGTTCCGTGTGTATTTTTTTTATTCCCTCTTTTTAAAATCTAACTTTTAATTCACTTTCACATTGCTAAATTAAAGAGATTAATTTATATTGTGCACAGGTTTAAAATTCGGTACTGTGTCACATTTGTTATTCATACTTTATTTCTAAAAACTAACCCCACTCCCTCTGTAATTTTAAGCACATCAAATTTACTCTCCTTGATTGAATCTTGCACATATCTTATAAATATTCGGGGTTTTTTTTTGTTGTTGGATTTAACTGATGTTTTAAATCCAGTTCAGGCTTGAGTTGGCTCTCCTGATATAGGACATTTCCCTCGTTTACAGGTTATTTTTCCTTTTAGATTCAAAATAGTCGTACTAGATGAAACGATTTGTTCTATTAGATGAAGCAAATTTAGCATAACACAGTAACAGTATTCAGTAAAAAAGCGAAATGAAAGTAGCCTTATTTAAGCATTTCCTTATAAATTGATACTTGCACAATATTTTTTTCTGACCCTGTTTGGATTATTATGGCAGTCGAGAAACTAGTATTTGCCACGACTGATTTTTAAGGCACAAACTCTTACTAATTTGAAACCCTGTGTTGATTGCGAATAGAATATGGATTAGATATTAATGACAAAATAATTTCGTTTTATAATGTATTGAGATATATTCCACTCCAGCTCTATTCTCTTACTGAAAGATTAACTTGGATTTTAAATGATTCTCGGAAGTTTATATTATTCATGTGTAAATTAGAATTAAAAAATGGCATCTGTTCCGTGAGTATTTTTCCTTATTTTCGTAATGCACGTTTAGTCTAAATTATCATTTTAAAACTTATTTACATTATATCCAGGCGATAAAAAAAGGTTATATTTAGTTAGCAACTAAGTCATTGCGGATTTTGTCAATAGATAGTTTTAGCACATTCTTTTGTTTTGACAACTTGTTCAAAGCATCTCATTTATATTGTTTGGACTTTCAATTTAGTAAAATAAAGTGCATCGAATAGTTTCGTTTTGCTTTTATCCCAATTTAGATTTTACCATTTATTTTGTTCCATGCAGAACTCTTTAAACGGTAAAATTTATAATGACGCTCATGATGCAAAATCACATTTAATTCCGTTTTGTGGTTGCAAAAATGGAAAGTTTTATAAATATGGAATTATGAAACTGCTTGAAAGGTGGAGAAAGGTCATCGATCAAGACGACAAAGCTTAAATGAATCAAGTTAAGTTTTAAAGCAAAAATTTTGAATTTCCTTTTTCATTTAAAATACGCAATCACTTAGTTGCCAATCCTCTATATATATATATATATAAACATTATTTGCTGTGAAGCATGATGCAGTTTGAAGACAATGAAGAGACTTTTTATCTTTTTAATCCCTCGGGGAAGCATAATTATTTACAAGCAAAGATGCGGACATTTCGCGTCCGCCACAGCGCAGCCAAAAGCGGAAGTGGGGAAGAAGGGCCGAAATAAATGATCCCTCGCCTTATATAACCTTAGATTTTGATAGGGAAAATATTTCTTCATTGTGCTAATATATTAATAAGATTCTGATAGGGATTTCTGACGCATGTCAATCACATGTAAGGGAAACACATTGATCTTTTAAGAAAGAATGTGCTTACTAAACATTTTTTACTCCTTCACGCCGAGCGTGTGAAAGTATCGGCGTTTAGCTGATTAAGCAATTTTATGAAACTTCTCTTGAATTAATTAAGTAGAGAAAGTGGAATTGGATCACTAAATATGAGAATATTTTAGAATGAAGTTACTATGGGCTAAATTAAGATAAAATCTTGGAAATTAATTAAGTTGAAATTAAAGTTTAAAATATCACTACATATATCTATGAAAGGAATGTTTGGTTTTATGAAACTCCCAGCGTCAGGTCACAAAAGTTGAGAATGAAGTAAATCGATAAAATTCATAATTAAAGACCCGAGTGATAAATGTAACAGTTATAGCGAAGTTGATTTTGACATGATTGATTTAACTTCCTAATAAGACGACACCTTACTTGTATAATTATTAAAATTCTTATAATAATATAAGGACTTCTGAAGTGGTGATGCGTTTATAAGTGATTTTTGAATTAATCTTCTGAAGACATGCGCACTTCGAATTCTTATATTTTAATATAAAAGCACTGCGTTTGTTTTCCTACTAAAATTAAACAGATACTGGAAATTTAATTAATCTGGACATTAAAAAATCAAATAATGAAAGCATGTAAATGATTTAAAAGAGGACAAATCTTAACATCAGCGTTGCAATTGAATTAAGAACTTAGGAGTTCGTTATATTGCGATCAATCACAAATGCATAAAAACGACTGCGATGGCAATTACAGAAAAAATAATAAACGAGATTTAGATCACAAATCTCCTTTTAAGCTATCCGACGCTACTCCGTACATTTTAAATTAAATAAATGGAAGCTGAACTTGCACTTTAATACTTAAACCTAACTTCAATTAAATATGATCTTACGGTAGTATGGTTTGCTTAATATTAAAATTAACCATCTTTTAAACTAGCTATAAAAATAATTTATAGCTGTTTGGTCAAATTTATAAATTTGCCCTTGATTAAGTATCGTTGCGTTAAAAAAAATTAAATTTTACTTTTTTTTTTTAAGGAAATTTGAAAGGAAACCATCCTTTGAATAGAGAAAAACATTAGATACGTTGTGCAAGAAAAGTTGGAGGCAGAAAATATTTACATGATACACTAGTAATTAACAGCGAATTTCTAATGTTTGCGTATATAATGGGGAATAAATGAACACAAAGAACGCACTCGCATTGAAACCTCACAGCAGTCGCATGCCGGCTCATAAAAATGGCATCCGGATGCGGGAGATGTGGGGTCACGGAAGCCTTTGATTGGCCACCAAAATGTCTCCTTTTTCTTGGGCGGGAGAACAGCGAAGTTTTTTTTTCCTTCAAATTTAAATACAATTAAAATCAATCTGATTTTGATAAAGATACATACAAAATTTTAAAAATAGAAAGGAATATTCTGTAAGTCCCAAGAGTGTCGAATAAAATTCAGATGGTTGACTTCATAAAAAAGTTCAGAGTTTGTTCATTGAAGAGTAATCATTTCTGCGAAAATTCTCGCTTACAGCAAAGAACAGTCTAGTCCATGTCCATGGCTGAATGTCAGTTTTCTTTCATTGAAGTTTTATCACTCTGTAGTATGAACGTGTCAACATTCACATCCGTCCAGTAACATGCTGGGAGAAGAGTATTTGCCTTGCGGGATATGCGAAAGAAGAAAAAAAATTATATTAATAACAATGCAATGCACAACAGTAAAACAATATCATGAAAGAAGACTATAATAAAAATCCTTAATGAATTTGCTGTAGATATTTCTGCGTCTTCTGAAGTATCTTCTGCTTAATTCAGGAGCAACATTTTGCAATTCTTATGAAAGTAATAGTTATTAATTATTACTTTCTCATAAACAAAGAAGAGTAAATATTGCAGTCATAAAAAAAAATAAAAAAAATCGCAATTTTCACGAATCTCCAAGTTTCAGTTCTTTTCCAATTCGAAATACACAATTCTAGCATTATGTTTGTATGCCTGTCCGTCTATGTCAGATAATTCAAAAATGCTTTGAGCTAGACGTATGAAGTTTGGTATACTAGCTTCGCTCCACATTTTCAGATTTTTATCCAATTTTGAGCTAAATTCGTTCTGTGGAAGTTGTCTGTCCGGCTTTCGAATATAAGTTAACAAGATAAATACAAAAGGAAGACAGCTAGACTGATATAATTCGAGATACAGATTTCACTTTATACCAGACACACATCAAATTTTGAGCTAAATCAAATAAGAAGTTGACCATCTATCGCTCTGTAACGCGATATTTCAGAAGCCTATAGATGGGATTACTCAAAAATACAAGGCCTTAAAAGTAGTCACAAAACCAGATACCAAATTTGATATAAGTGGAATTCTGCGTCACATTTTCGTTTCAGTTACTTGGGTATAACATCTCTAAAGCACAAATTCGATTTTTGGATACTATTCACCATTTGCCAGGGATTCATCGCCACAATACACGCCAAGGTACACACGATTAATTTAGTACAAATGCTAAAGTCACGCCAAAGGTTGATATTTCGTAACTATTGTACGGCAATGCCAGGCAAGGCATTCTTTGAAATCACACCTTTATTAGAATATGCGAGAATTAGAATATGCTACACCTGCCGGTCTTTATGCAGGGTCAATTTCTCGTTTTAATTAGGATTGGCCAAGTGCATTTCTTACATTAGCTATTAGTTATTAGTAAAAAGATATTCTTTTAAAGAAATGGATGTCATCGCTAAACATCATGAATCAGAATTTCATTAACAGTAGCAGGTGTAGCCGAAATGTAAATTTTATCGAGTCAATTATATGGCAAGCTAGAAATGGATATCTACCGGATAGAATTACTATCTGTTTTGCCAAAAAATACATGTGTTCGCTGTCTCATCCCGTATTAAAAATTGAGGAAAATGGAGAATCAGTAATAATAATAATAAACTGAATTTCACTGAAAGGCAGGAGTGTATTCAATCATTTGGTGATCCTAGGCATTGCATATTACGTGGTCCCTCCTTTAATAAATTGAACAATTTCATTTCATATTTCACCAGTTATTTAAATTAAAAGGCTTGTTAATGATTTATTTTAGTTCATTTTATATTATTTCTACAATTCTGTGAAAATTTGCTTATAAATTTGTAAATGCATACAATGTTTTCTTAGGACATGCTCATTGCGTTCAATTTTAATGTTATCCTTTATAAAAAAAAAATCTTGATGTTCATGATTTTTTCAACTAAATTTTTTTAATCAGTTAAATGCCAGGTAGCCCATATTTGAATGATAGCAAAAGTTACCATTTGTAGAATTAGATGCGTATGAAACACACCCAAGTTCAGTTTATATCTCTGCATTATCCATGTGAATCGCCCGTGATTCACATCTACCATTTAATAAATTCGAACTCGAGAGTTTGACAAATCTCAATGTTTTAAACATTCCTGAGTTTGGGAAACAAATTTTTGGAAAGTGTCCATCTGTCTATGACAAAGACAACTAAAAACACTTTGAACTAGATAGATAAAATTTGGTATATGGTCATTACACAAAATTTGTAGATTTCTGTCAAATTTTATGCTCTGCCGGATGCTGGAATATAATTTACATGAATACTCGAATGTAAGTTGGCACGATAACTACAAAACGAAGAAAGCTAGATGAATGAAATTCGGAGCACATATTCAATAATTATACTGTTGATGCCTGTCAAATAGTGATCTAAATCCAAATATGAAATGAACGTTTATCGGTGTATAATTTCAAACGATTAAACGTAATATAAAATGCAATGATTTAAATATATCAAATTCGAATTTCGGACAGTATTAACCGTAATCGCTAAATAAATAGCCAAAATTGACACAGCAAATTCAGTAAAAATAATGAACTCAAGCCAGAAGTTAATATTTCGTAACTATCGTTGACCAATGCCATTCAAGGTGCTGTCTAGGAAAACCCCTTTATTAGAGCATATGGAAGAAAATTTTGGGGCAAACACACTCGTTGGTTTTTAAACCTAACTAATTGGACTAACCAAAATTTAATAGTATTCTAATATATTAAAATTAATAGAATTTGTGTATATTTGATGATTAACTAAACATATTTACAATCGAAAATCTGCTTCTCTCCCTTCCACCACCAAGAACCTGAATAACTGACTTTTCGCAAAATTACTTACCTGGTGTTGCTTTAAAATGGAACATTAATATAGCAACGTAATTTTTGGGACGGACCTTGAGCTATGGTCAGATGACGGGAACGACACCTGAGATAACACCCCCCCTCTCCAAACTTCCACACCACAGCCCGACGGATTTAGCGTGCACCAGACCCGCTTACACGACGATTCTTCAATGGAATCTAGTTTCGAGGCTGAAACCCTCCGGCTCCGAAACCCAGACTTTACCACCAGGAACACCGCGGCCGGCTTATTCGCAAATCCTCCTTTGTTTCCGTATGCTTGATTCTTGCAAAACACTGGTGTTGATAGAAATGGGTCGAAACGAGTATTAAAGGTTAAAAAAAGTATTGTAATTAAATTAAACAGTTTTAGTGTGAAATGACCAATTTCCTGTATCCAAGTTATTTCGCTTTAGGGCTAAATTTTATCCACAGCTATGATAATTAAATTCTAATAAATAACAGTCTTTAATAAGATCGTAACGCAATTCGCAGAAACTGACGGAAAATGTAATTAATACTTCAATTATTATGAATTTATTTTACATAATGTTATTTTATAATTTCATTAGATTATGCATTTTAATATTACCTGGTTACGTTATTAAAGTGTTAAAAGTACGTTATTAAAGGTGTTAAGACATTTTATTTTGTCTAATTTTATATAAAAATGTTAAGTACTTCGCTCATTTTTAGGCAAAATGCGAAGAAATCCAATTCTGCATCAAATATTTCTTACTAATTTAAAAATTCCCCCCCCCCCAAAAAAAACTTCTGAATAAAAATAAGATTATAAAGCCTTCGCAATGTACTAGTGGCATAAATTGCTATCTGACTGTGTTTTTATATTGTATAACCTTAAAATGAAGCGCTGTAAATTAGAAAATATTCATTCATTTAAACTTGTTTGAATGAATGAATATTTTCTAATTTACAGCGCTTCATTTTTCTAATTCACAGCATTTCATTAGGGTGAATTTAAACTTGTTTGAATTCACTTTAATAATATATCTAATTGATAATGGCAGAATCCATTTTTGAAGTATGTTCTGAATTCTTTGCAATTTGACCTTGGTAGAAATTAAGAAATCTGGTTTGTTAGTTTGTTGTTTTTCTACGTTATAAAAAATACTGAAATCTTTCAGAAATGGGGTGCGGTTATTTTATCACTGTATAAAAATGCTTTTGTCAATCAAAATTGAACAATTTTTTTAAAAAATGAATTTTTTACTGCCGATTTTTAGCACAAAGAAAAAACTCGAGTAATGTAACTCTCAAGGCCGTACGCGCGTGAGTGTGTAAAATAAATAACTAAAATAATTCTGATTTTTTTTTATATATAATACGTTTAAGATATTTTTTTTAAATTAAAGAAAAAGATCTTACGGAAATAAATTTGATTTCTCCAGAAAGGTCATTTTTACATTACTTTAAAATTCTCGAAAGTTTTGCTCACGATCGAAAGTCTTGAGGGGAAAAAGTTAAAGAAATTGAAAACGAATTAATTGAAATTGTGATTATAGTTTAGAAAAGTTTATTATTGAAAATCTAACACCTAAGAAGTAATTACATGCAATAAATTTGGTACATGAAGGCCAGGATGGCTGCTTTGTAGAGTGTTTTGAATCATTTTTTCATCATACATGTCGAACTGCGTAAATTACGAATAGAAAATAATCTAACAAATTTTATATGACTTAGGATACGGCTTGTAGGTAACCGTATCCTAATTTAGGTTTTTCAGATAGAATGTGGGCCGGAAGAATCATTTATCAGAGCCAGGGGTCGACAGACATAATAGCATTCGTTACAAGTTTATTTGGCAATTAACCCCATAATACTTTTTTAATCGACACTGCAGGTTTAGTTAGACTAGGAATTTCGTTAGCTTTACTATCCGTATGTGCAATGGATCATCCAAAAATTCGAGTCTTCAATCCGTTCTCCAAATTAAGCAAGAAACAGTTAACCGATAAGAACAGTAGAGTCGAAAGTAGTAAAAGTATTAGAGTGTTTTGATCTTGTAATAATATTTCAGGCAATTTTCGTCTTGTTTAAATAAAAAACTTCATAATTTCAATATTTTCAACCGGAGTTAAAAGGAAGTGATCCCCCCCCCCCTCAATTGCTTCCTTCTTTAAGATGGAAGACCCATCTATGAACTCGCATGAGATTTTCACATCTATTATAATATTCATATTATTCAAGAAGTTTTTTGTCGTTCCTGCACTAAAATCTCCCACCGGAGAAGACTTTTCAGAAATTTTCCGAAGTCGCGCCATGAAAATGACAGCTAAAAGGTTCTTTAAATGGAATCAATGTAAAAGTAAATTCCGAGAAAAATGCCACTGGATATCCTTTCATATTTAACTAACAAGATTACTATATTAAAGTGGATATGTTCACTTTCCTCAGAAAGCTTTTCCAGTATTTGGACTAAAATCAAAGGAAGTAGGGATGTGTCGGTACAAAGATACAAGTTGGAATGCCTAGTCTGTTTCTCACCAATCTCTCCTTCCTTACAAGACAAGATATAATGTTACAGTATCTCATTTTCCGAGCACCTTTAATAATCATGAACAAAAATTCAGATATGAAAATTCTGAAGCCAGTTGAAGTGCTCGCCATCAACTTCATTGTACGCACCAGCAACATGTCTTTACTATTACATTTTGTAGAGATAAGAAACCTCACAGCATTTTAAGACTTTTGAATATTCAACGATTATGTCTGAAATTTGATAAACGTCTATAATCACGATCTCAAGGTCGCATATTAGATTTCAATTAATGGCTTTCTGGCACCAAACGAACAAGTTTTTTATTTTACTACATAATAGTACATGTAATTGTATATCATCGTTCCTGCATACCCACAAATAGACGGACCAAAAGAAGAGATGGAATGTGACAAAATTCTAACACAGGTAAACGATTGAATGGTTTGTCGCAAAAAATGGAAATAACTCCATTCTGTGGGTGAAAAAAAAATGACTCCTAAAACCCAGAATTTTCATAAACAGAGGGAAAATACTCTATCCAAACATTAATGAGAATTAAAGTGTTTGCTGCAAAAAGGATGTAGCCCGACTTATGGGGAATTTGGAGTTACATGTACTATTATGTAGTAAAATAAAAAACTTGTTCGTTTGGTGCCAGAAAGATGCAGCTCCAATCATTAGTTTTCGCGTTACCCAAGCGATGGAGCTGTTTGTCTCAGTAGTTTGTTGCAATATAGAAGTAGCTTCTAGTGCTACCGCCATTTTTATTTTCGTGTGAGCTTCCGTCATGAACGGTAGTGTTTGCGAGGAAGGTGGAAAGCGCAGAGACGAATGAAGGAATGATCACCGATGACGATCATAGTGATCTGCCTCAAACAAAAGAGAAATACACCTGCATCCATCAAAAGGAAAGATTTATGACTCGTGATGCGGTAATAGTTCTAAGACTAGAAGTTGAGGGAGCACATTGACTATACTCATCCGCATCTAGCAGCCATGAAGTCTAGACGAAAGCAAGCGATTCGGGAGATGGAGGCCCTTTTGGATAAGATGAGCCTTATTAGTTCTTGTCAGGACTCGAAATGTGAACACTCTAAGGAACCCTCCCTGACCCTCAGTAGTGATAATTTCGTCTCTCCAACTAAAAGAAAACTTTCGAGAAATAAACCGGGACCTCTGAAAATGTAATAACAAGAGCAACAAATTTCAAGTGTTTCAATAATATCCCAGTTGAAAATGAAACTCCCAACACTGCAGAAAATAAAATACTACCAATAATGTTGAAATACGCAAATAACTTTAATGAAATCTTATCCCAAATTGCCAAAACCTGCGGCAAAACTGTCCACAAACTAAATAAAGGCTTCATAAAAATATTCCCAGAATCGGCTGATCAACACAAAGCCATTCAAAATTTCTGCAGACAGCGGGGTTATGATTATTATTTCATAACCCCCCAAAACAAACGACCATTGAAAGCGGTCATCTAAGGACTCCCCCACGAATGCGACACTAAAACTATTGCCCAAAATCTAGTTGATAGTGATTTTCCAGGGACAAGGGTAGCCCTAATTACCCGACTAAGAACAAAGACACCTCTTCCATTTTATATGGTTATACATTAAAAAATTCCTCGGCTTTTTCAGTTTTACTAACTCCTACATCTGGATTACTTTAGTAAAACAGCAGAGCCCTGCAGAGGTCGTAACCTAGTCTCTCAATGTCATCAACTTTGCAACTTTTTTCACCACGCATCGAATAACTGCAACATAAAACTCAGATGTCTGAAGTGTGACGAAAGAAAATGTACTGGTATTTTAACTAAAGTTTCATGCTTAAATACAAGGAAAAAACTTTTAGTATGTGTATATGCTGGCTCCGTACACACCAGGCCGCCGTCTGCCTATCAAATTTGGCAAATATATACTTTGGAGGGTAGGACAGTGATTTTTTGAATTTTTAATTAGAATTTTAATTAATCAAAAATGAATAATAATATTGACTTTTTCCCGTGATTTCAAGAATTACTTTTGCAACTTTTCCTTCCTTACAAATCATTCCAGTACCACTAACCTCATTTAATTGTACTTTAAATTTAAGAAACAACTTTCTTTAAGTGCCTATATATAAATAACATATATTTTAATGTTCGAAATGATTGAATTAAATAAACGAATCAAGAAGAAATAAAGCAAAAACTAATGAAACGCAAACTCTTTCGTTTAATGCAAAACGTTATATTTATGTAAATTAATGCATTTATATCTAAAATCCAGAAGAAATGATTATTATTTTAGTATTAATAGTCGATACACTATTTATATGAGAATAAATATCATTCCTGAATGATTATCATACATTTTTGAATAAATGCATTGCTTTTTATGAAAGATGGATTACTTTTCAAAGTGGAAATTATTCATATAGTATTAAAATGCATGAAATTGTATTAATAAACGTATCGTTAAGTATTCGAAATTGTGTCAAACATCATGCTAACTCATAAAAATATGACACTTTTAGATAACGTTTAAAATGTTCTAACCTCTTCTAGAGCTGACCCTTATCTGTAACACAACCGCATTGTAAACGAGACGATTGATTGACAGTTTTATGATTGGTATGCAAAAGTCCACAAAACTACACTACACTACACTAATGATTGATATTTTAGTATTAAAATACAACCACATAGCTTCTTATCGTGGTTGCCAGGCCTTCCCAAAAATGCAATCTACGAGAAACAATACGGACAACTATTTTTTAAAAAAACCAATCTATAATCAGGCCAAATGTCAGTTTTACAAGGCTTTTTAAAAACACAAGAGATGGTGACACGAGTACACCCTCACGCCACAAGCCTATGTTTACAAACAAACAAACAACACCGCTTTAGAAGGCAATGCTTTTGCTGACATTGTTGAAGCAACGAAAGAACTTAAAAAGCTAACGACCGAGTACCGTTACTCTTCTCACAGCTTAAAGAAACTAAAATCTGCAACCACTGTTTTGGAAAAATTGGATATGCTCATGAAGGCATTCGATAACCCGAATCAACCTGTCAGTAACTAGTTTTCTTCTGCAATAGCCTTCGCTTCGCATAGTCTACTGGAACTCAAATGGTATTAACAATAAAATAATTGACCTTCGTAATTTTGGAAATAAGTAAAACTCCGATGTAATCGTACTGCAAGAAATCCACCTCAGACTACAAAGAAAAATTTTCCACCCAAACTATTTCTCGTATTACAGCTACAGAGCAAATCAGGCTGGCGGCGATGCTACAAATTTTAATTAAAAACGGTTTACCTCACAGTGAGATCCCCCCACCCTTACTACAACATGTAGATGCTAGCGTGGTAAAATTAAATTTTAAAAATCAAGATCCAATAACCCTAATCTCTATTTATATCCCCCCCTAGTGCTGATAATTCCAATTTTATTTTCGACATTGAAAACCTAATGCAGACAGTACCTAATCAAATAATTTGCGGAGACTTGAACGCACCTCACGTTAGCTGGGATTGTAAATATGACTGTTTAAAAGGTAATTTCCTAAAATCATTCGCCCTTCAGACCGGATGAGACATTATAGCACCCACCACCCCCACTAGATTTGAATCCAAGTCAGCCAATACAATAGAACTCACCTTAATTAAATACTCCCTCTACCCATATGAAATTCACTCCTTACCTCAACTTAACTCTGACCATAAATCCATCTTACTAAATTTTTTCTTTAAATATTCCCTGCCCAATAATCTTAATAAATGTAAAACAAACTGGAATAATTTTAAATTAACCCTCAGTCAATCAGAAACCCCAAACATTGATGAACGTCTTTGAATCGCAAATTATTAAAGCAAAATATTAAAATTATTAAAATCTAGCAAATTATTAAAATCTAGCCTCTACCCCCATTATAAATATTCAAAATTTTATTGATCCCAAAATTAGAGACCTAATTAGGAACAGGAACTTTGCCAGGAAAAGTTTTAAAAAAACCAGAGACCCAGTCTTCAAGAGACTAATGAACCAAATTAATAAGGAAATTGAATAACTTAACAATAAAATCCAAAGCAATGAATTTATAAACAAACAAATTAATTAATGTTAATACAGAAGATGGATCAATCTGGAAACTTGTCAAAACTTTTAAAAGTAAGAAACACAAAATTCTGGCCCTTAAAGGCCCTGCTAGTATTGCAATAACTGATAAAGAAAAAGCAAATTGCCTGGCGGCTAGCCTTGAGGAAAAATTTCAACTTCATGAATTGAGCGATTACACCACAGAGCATAATGTAAATAATACAGTCAAAAGCTTTCTCGACTCACTGCCACAAAAATTTATTGATATTCCCCCTCCCTCAACTGATGAATTAAAAGACTGTATTAAAAAACTTAATTTCAAAAAAGCCCCTGGCCTTGACAGTATTAACAATAAAATGTTAAAAACACTTCCGGAGAATTACTTAAAATTTTTAATTAATATAATTCATAGCATTCTGAAATTAGGACATTTTCCTATGTTATGGAAAACAGCTGCAGTTATCCCCATATTGAAACCTGGAAAAGACCCAACTGATCCCTACAGTTATAGACCCATATCCCTACTCCCCTCTGTCAGAAAAATTGCTGAACAGATGATTCTCAACAGATTAAATAATTACCTAGAAGACCATAATATACTAACATCAGAACAATTTGGATTTCACCGTAAGCTATCTACCGCCCACCAATTAATTAGAGCAGAAGAATTCATTGAGGAAGGTTTTGAAAATAAACAAAAAACTGCAGCGGTTTTCCTTGACATTCAGAAAGCTTTTGACAGAGTTTGGCAAGATGGCCTTATTTACAAGCTAATTAATTACAACCCCACACCTTATCAAAATTACAATTTCTTACCTTAGTTATAGATCCTTCAAAATCAAAATAAACAATGAATTTTCTAATGTAAAACCTATTCGTGCAGGTGTACCTCAAGGATCTAAACTAGGGCCAATTTTATTTTCCTTGTTAATTAAAGATATCCCCAAGCAATTCAACACTATATTGTGTATGTATGCTGATGCACTGCAATACTAGGTAGAAACAAAAATCCTGATTTCATCACCATAATCTTAAACAGACATCTTAAATTTCTTGAGGACTGGTTCGTTGAATGGAAAATTGAAATAAATGCTAATAAAACTAAAGCTATAGTTTTAAATAAAAATAACTGTAAAAAGAATCCACCCCCCAGTTAAAATTAAAAATCAAATTGTCCCGTGGTCTAAGGAATGCAAATATTTAGGCGTTATTCTAGATAGACAATTAACTTGGAAACCCCACTTTAACAGCTAACACACACAGCTAAAAAGTTTCGAGACCTTACTCGTAAATTTTATTCCTTAATTTCTCGAAACTCCAAAATGAGCAGACAAAATAAAATGCTTATTTACTCTGCTTACTTGCGACCAGTATTAATTAACTTATGCCTGCACTGTGTGGGGATTTGTTGCCAAGACCAAACAAACTTATTGAACGCTAGCAAAATAACTTAATTAGACATTTCTGCAATATGAAATACTACATGCCCAATACAAATATGTACCTATGGCTAGACTATCCCCCTCTTAAAGAATTCATAAAAAAAAAAAAAAAAAAAAATAGAGACCAATTTCTTTAAAAACATGAACAGGAATAAAAATGAAGCAATAGTTAAAATCCCTAAATATAAATCAACTTCAAACTCTAGAAAACCCCGTAATATTCTACTTTAATTTATCTCACCCCTCTAATTTTTTTCTTTCTAACTTTTACTATTTCAAACTCAAATTAAACTGTATCTCAACAGCCAATTCTAGCTCACAAGCAGTAAAAACTCCCAACGGCAGCCCTCCCCTGCCCCCTTACCCTTCTATCAGACAATCACAATGAGTCCTGACACATGCCATCTCCAAATCTCGTCGAAGACGGCCACAACAAAGTATTGACCCTCAAGCTATGTGAAGTCTCTCCTTACCAGGGATAAGCAAGTACCTGCAGGGGCTAGGCGCCCTGTCAACCCAACCATCTCTAACCGCCATTTTCCCCCACCCATCGTGCCTTCGGAAACACTGAAAAACGTACAAGGAAAGAAGAAAGAGTTTTTCTAACGTGTGAGTACACTAGTATCATAGAGCAGTCAAGTGAAAAGTATGTTGTGGAATGACGAAGGAATGATTTTCAATTTCGTTGACCTGTTAAAAGGTTTCTTCCTGAAAACTCCTTACATCATTTCTAATGATAACACAAGTATTTTATAACGAAATATAATTTTTACTTATGTAAAATACAAAATTAATAAAGGAAACATTATGTCAAGAGAGTGTTGGACTCCTCTGTAACAAGACAATAAGAATATTCAACATCCAAAACATGACTCCATTAATGCTTAACAAGATTCAACCATTGTATTCCCCTTCCTTCCACCCAATATATAAGGATGTAATGGAAATAGCTCGCAAATACGTCCCACAAAATGATATGTAGATCTACAATTGCCTACAGCCCGAAGACGCAGCAGATGAGCCCGACGACATAGAGAGGGAGTGGGATGATTAATAGGAATACAATTTTTTGGTTTTAAAGCCAAGTTGTATAAATATTTTGTTTATATTTTGTTAGTTTACTTTAAATAAAATAATATTATAGCAAACTGCATTTTTATTGGGAAATATTCTCATAGAGGTAGACAGATTATTTGGTTACAAGAAAGGTAACTCCAATATTTCAACATGTGTCACGTCATCTGGAAAATATATATTTGAGCAAAAATACTGTCATCATATGTAAGAACAATTAAAAAGATTGATGAAAAGGAAAATCTTCATACAATCTTGAATTTAGAATTCTCAAATGTTTTTTGACGGTTTTCTGCAAACTTGAATAATTGGAGTAACCTTTTTTTTTTTTTTTTTTTTTTTTTTTACAGTAAACTTTTCAGTTTCCATAAGATCCAAGAAGGTTCGAAGAAAATCCACCTACTTTTTAAATTATGTTCGTTTTTCGATTTAATAATTCAAAAACAAAACGAGCGAAAATGAATTAAATTTAATATGTGGCACTTACATTAAAATCAGATTTATATGAATTTTTTTTAATCGGTCAATAAGGCAATCATCTCTCGTGTGTTTGTGAATGCGAGATATGAAAAACTCAAAGAGCAATATATTATACAGATACATGCACACATACATAAAAGTTTTGTCAGCAGAAGTTCTATATCCAATTTTGGACTCAATTTGTGAGCTGGTTGATCATCCATTCGGTCTGTACAATTATGTGCCTGTGAACAAGACAGCTAAGAAACCGGAATGATTTAGATATATAAAGTAAGATTTTATTGAATGATTTCCCTTGTATATTAAACGGGTAGATTAAATTCTGAAGTCAGATAAACACCTTTATTTAATCTGTATCTCTGTTCCTAGCCGACTAGGGGGAATATAAATCCATCGTTTTGCGTCATCTCAAAGTTATATTTTGTGAAATAACTGCTGGAATAATAGTTTCGACCCCTCATTTTTTTTCTTATTTGGCGCGCTTTTTACTTCGGTTCTATGCAGTCAATTCATGCGATGTTGGAATCTTATTTCTGTAATAATGTCTGGTGACAATTTTCAACCGTTTGAAGCTTCCTATTTTTGGTCAGTATCAAAATTAAGGCGAACAAAACTCTAGATAGGTATCATTAGTCTCATTTCAGTTATCGTATTTATATACAGGCAGACTTCTCCCTCAGAAGAACTGGCAAAGATTTCGGTACAGATTTAAATACTGACAATATACCAAATTGCATTTACTCAAACCGTTGCGCTTTTGTAACAGGCAGGTTAACAACGTCAAAAATATGTTTCTCACTCTAGTGCAAGTTTAAAATGGAGAAATTCAAAATGTCGAGGAAAAACTTTTTAACGATAAAAAAATGAATTTTCTTTCCATGCTTCATATGTAAATAAAGCTCGAATATTGAATCTTTTGTACCTCATAAAATCCAAATGACTGATTTTTAATATGTTTTTCTCACAAATGCTATTGGAATATAAAAAAAGGATTTGGGACAATTAACACTAGAACGTCCGTCGGTGTGTATTGGACACCGGAGCTTGTTTAGTTGGTTCTCCTTTCCGCATTTTAGCAGGGAATTTAAATGTTTTTCGTGACTTTTAATAATTTTCCATGGTGATTATACAGAAAAAAAAGTTTTGTGGTTCTAGGTTAATTAGGGGAGATTGAACAACTAAATACATCTAGAACGTCCGCCGGGGTCGTTTCGATACCAAAGCAATTTATCATTTGCCAGTTCGCGAATTGGCTGTCGTTCATCAAACGATAGTTCTAAAACAAACTTCCCAAACTACTATCGCACATTTTTTCGACCTTGAATGCAGTGTTATTGGAAAAGAATCAATCATTCTGAAATTGTTGTGTCTAAGTGTTTCGTTACACAACATTTGCTTATCTGCTCATAAAAAAATTGTGGTGAATTGCATATAAACCAGTAACAGCGCTTCTGCCCGAACAGCTGTTTTGGCAAAATCGGTTAGTTACTGGACTGCTAACCTAAAGGTCCCAGGTTCTATCCTCACGCTTCCCTTACTTCCTCAAAATCATTCGATTTCCGATTCTAAATTAAAGATTGTAATGAAAATGCAATTAAAGGAATGTGCGTCTCTTGCACGAAATTCGTGTGCGGAAAATGCACGGAAAAAATTGAATATCACTGTATTCATTGCAAATGAGGTATGCAAAAAACATAATGCGTAAAAACGATAAATGATTAAAAAAGCGTTCTCACAAAAATTACGATTTTGCTTATTACACTAATATTTATGAATATTATTTATTTCATTTTACATTTTACAAAAATAACTAATTTGTTTTGTTACATTTTTTATGATATAAAGTCATAATATATGATAATTACATAAAATAATTTTAAAAAGTCTTAAAAATTAAACCCTATTGAACAGTAGTTCCGCAATTATTTCGTTATTACAATTATTTTATATATTTTATATTGCGATGTTGAAACGACACAGGCGGAATTTTAAGGGTAATAGAAATCCCGGACGTTCTAGTTCTTAAGGAATTAGTTTGTAGTTGATAAAAATACACTATTGTTTGCCAAAGGATTTTAAAATACTCCGAGCTTTTGCGCATGCGTTAGGATGGGTTTAATTTGGTAAAATAGGAGTAAAAGGAAAGGAGATGTTCAGATTTAACAATGAAGTAAATTCCAGAAAGCAAACATCTTTCTGTGTTTCACCCCTACGTGAGATAGAACCGTCGAAAATGGGTCGTCTCAGAATATTGAAACGAACATTACATATACGTTGTTACACCCACAGTACTGACCAAGAGAACAATACGGTGGCATCTATGACAAGATTTAGGATTTCTAAAGAAAGCAACGTCTTCTATTCCATTCCTTCCACCGAGGAAAACATTTTTTTTCCCCTGAACTGTGCTGAGGTAGATCCAGATATACAAACATTTCTTTATGGATAAATGGACTTCATTCTACTAAATCGTTATTAAAACTATTATGCTGAACCCTAGAAATGAACGAGCCATTTGTGAATGGCAGAATATGAGCGTTTTGTATTTCGTATTATATAGAAGAAAACTGATTTCTGCATTTCAGACACCTTTTCTCGACTGGCTGAAGTCAAAATTCCACATAAAACTACATTTTCGAAAACAAGATCAAGTAGTAAATTTCATTCATCTAAGCTGTCTTGTTTAAGTTATCCTCCTTTACATACATGCAAATGTGCATCGGTTAACCTGCTGACGGAAGTGATTCTATAGTGTAGATGCTAAACTGTATTCCATATTTTAACATCAAGAGCTTACGTTTTGCATTTATCTTATTTATTTGTTCTCAGACAGATGGCAAACAAAGTGCTGTAAATAAATTTCGTTTAAAATTTGACAAAAATCTACAAACTGGGTATAAAAATCACACACCAAATTTCATACGTATAGGTCAAAGATTTTTTTTTTTTTTAACCAAAGTGTTCATAGACAGACGTCATTCCAAAAATGTGTTTTTCGGTCAACTAGAGGTTTTGAATGCGGATATTCACCAAAACCTTGTGATCGAATCTTTTGACAGTTACAATACTTTGTGAATTCTGTATACCAGAAAGCGAAAAAGTAATTTATCATAATTTTAATACTGGTAAAAATACGCGACTGCACGGTTTGACGTAATCATGGAATTAGAAAATGTTATAAATCTTGGTTATTTTAATAAAAGTAATTTTACAGACTGCATAGAAAATATAAAAAAATTGATTCAATTAAAATTATTTTATTAACAATAAATTAAATTATACGGAAATGAAATTAGAGTCATTATAAAAGTATTTTTTGAATTTTCTAACAATTAAAATCATTTTTATAAACTATTTTTAGAAGATACAATCTAAAGCTTCATCTTTCTACACTAAAAATTCAACAATGGAATGCCTTTTATTTTGAAGAACATGTGAGCCAAGTTTCATTAAGATTGGACAAAAACTATATCTTTGTATTTAAAAAAGCATTTAAAAACAAATTTAATATACATGCAATCGTTATATACATATATTTTTTTTTTAAATATCTTCTTTCGAGTGTATTTAACCTGTGAAATTTAAGCGAAGAACAAATTGAGACTCTAGACGCTGCAGTTAATCACCAAAACTTTTGATAATTTTTGAAAAGTTGTTACATTTAATTTTCGCCAGACGGCAAGAAAAAAAGAAAAGAATCTGATAGAAGAAAATGCAAACTAATAAGAAATTGGAACAAAAAACAAAGACAAATATTAAAAGCAATAATTCTATATTATAGATAAAAAGCAATTCCTTCATTCTACATAGAAAACAAAAATGACAAGCATCTATAGTCAAAAAAACTGCATTTTGACTATAGATTTTTTCTCACTGAATCCAGGAAAAAAATTTAAACAATTCCATCAAGTCAGATTTACTTGTAAGACTCGTGTATTAGTTTAAATAAGAACATTTTTTTCTTCTTTTTAATCTGAAATATGGTATTCCATTCTCGGTTCAAAAAATACTGTTACGAATCTGTAATGCTGCTTCCTAGCATAGTTGGTTCCACCATCGGAAAGAATGTTTTACAGTCATCGGTATCGGGCGGAGTCCGGTGTTGTGTCGGAGGGTCCCGGAGCTTGGCGACTTTAGCGCCAAAATAGATTATACCCGAAACATCGAGAATTTTCCCGATCGGTCCAGTAGGAACGGAGATACGCCTCGAACGTTCCTGATTGGTTGAGAGGCGTCTAGCCCCACCTCCTGAGACCTATAAAAGGAAGCGGCAGCAGCTGCTAGGGCAGAGTAGTCGGAATCGACAGCAAGAACTGGCATTCCAGGGATTAGCGGAGCAGCGACGGAGTCAAGTGAGTGCTGAATTAAGTTGTGCGCTACGGTCCGCATTAGAGTCTGTTGTCTGCACGTCTCGGCTGAATATAATTGTGTGCTGTATATAGTTGTCGTCTTTGTGTTGGCCTGTGTATGTTCGTGTCAATAAACGTCGTTGTTTCATTTTCTATCGCCACCTGCTGATTGAATGTTCTCCACACCATATAACTCCCACTATCCAAACGAACCCCGGAAATTTCGTAAAAATACATATCCAATAATGATTTTATACATTTCAGAATGACAAACTCAAAGAAAAACTTTTCAATTTGGTATTCCAATGACGTACAGTGTAAGAAAAACTATGCTACTGATTAATATTTTAGTATTAGAACAGCTATGAAATAGAAAAGAACGTGTTTTAATCAAACCTTAACCCGGTCATACATTGAATGACTCATACTTCAGAAATATCGGTTTTGCACCCACTTTGACTGACATTCGAAGTAATTATGAGGATGAAGACCAATTATCTCCCCAGAACGAATCTAGCTCAGATTTTTCTGCTGACGTGAAAATCCCACCACTTTGTTAGAATGAGCTTCAGGATCTATTTAAAGGTCTAAGTTTTCTTAAATTTAAATTTATCGTCGGAACACTTACCAAGGTTGATGAGATCGATTCATTAAAAATGCAGAATCCAAACAAAGACTTTTAATAAATTTATAACTATTGTACCCCAACGCCATACAAGGCGTTCTCTTGGTTAACACCTTCATTACATAGTGTACAAGGAATTTTTAGGAAATCCTTTGTCACTTGTTTGTGATGATGTTCAGAAGTTAAATGCTTTTTACATATGAATTATCAGAGACACCTGATCGTAGGTTCGTTTAAAAAAAAGCGTCAAAGCAATCCTGCAGCATAATGGTAATCCTTTAGGACACTCGATGCAGGTAGGCATCGACTATAATGATTTGTACAAGGCTCTTCAGCGAATCAACTATCGTTTCATGTTTTCTGGAAACTTCAAAATACTAACCATGTTGTAGGGTCAGTAAATAAGGTTACACAAAATATCTAAATGGAAGAAATCAAAAGATTTTTACTGGTCTATAACAGACGATCATTTCAAGGTGTCATAACGCCTGGCTTAAAAAATGCCATAATTACATCTTGAAATTTTTTTAACACCACCTCTTTATTTAAAGTTATGGCTCATTAAGCTGTTTATAAAATCACCGTCTAAAGATGGGGAATGTTTCGAATATCTGTACTCAAAGTTAAATATGAAAGAGGGTATTTTTACTGGCCCCGACAGAGAAAAACTTATCCGATTCCTTCTTTTCAGAAACAATGGAAGACAAAGAAATGTGAAACTTTTAAGGATGCAGTGGACACATTATCGTTTCTCAGTACACCATCTCTACAAAATTGCTTTTTCATAAACAAAACAAACTATAAACATTCTAGAGTCGCCAACAAAAATAGTGGAATACATCTGCAGCTTTACTATTTATTATCGCATTTTCACAAAACTGGTATCATTGGAAATAGCTGAAAAACACATCTTAGCATAGACATTTTAACGAATTATACCAATTTTTTCATTATGTTTGCCAATGTTTTTCGTTCAATCGATTGCTTGTCATGAAATTAGACTTCAAAATTCTTTTTCATAGCTTCTGATGAAAATCTCGAGAGTTAAAGATTTTTGCAAAATGGCACGTTCTTGGCATCTATACTTACAATAAGGCTTAATGTGTGTGTGTGTGTGTGTTAGCTCTGTACAGACCAGACTGTTTGATCTACAGTTACCAAATTTTGCACATTTATACATTGGAGGTCGGGAATGTGCACCTCGAAGCTATTTTTTTTAAATTTTTAATTGGAATTTTAATTGAAAACTAAGCAAACTTTCGGTGTTTTTTCACGTTTCCGAAAATATCCCAACATATGATTTGCATCGTCCAAAAAATTGTCTTTTTAATGATATGTTTTAATCTATAAATTAAGTTTTTATTGTTAATGAATTTTTTAAAAAAATATTTTATTCACATAATATTTTTTCAACAATTTATTTCGAGCAAAATAAAAATACAAATTTGCCCGAGTACGAGGATTTGAATATGCATGGGAAAAAATTAGCTTTTATCAACGTGTTGCCATCACACTGACAAAAGTTTCAATTAAAAAAAATAAGTTTACGTCCTGCTTGGTTTAATTTACAGCATGTGCCTGTATAAAATGGAATAAGTGTGAAATATTTTTTTTTTAGAAAATATCAGTGGGTAAAAGTTTTTTACAATGTTTTAAAATAGCTATATTATCAATTAAATATTTCAATTTTATTTAAGGCATTCATAGTTTAATATGTACAGGATATATATTCTAATCAGGGCCCAACATCTAATTTGTAAACATTTAGTAATGGACTGCTAACAAAATAGTTTAAATGGAATAAGCATATTTTATGCAGTTTAAAACAATAAATATTCTAATGAATTACAAATTTTAAAATTTTTTACAGATTTCCTGCTCTGGGTGTCATATTTAATAAAATATACGCTAATATAGACTATAAATTCACAAAACAGACTAATATTTTAAATTATAAAAGTTCACTCTTTTTCAATTAAAACTGATTGAATTATGAAAATTTGAATGCCTCAATTCTAAATCAATAAAAATGTACGATTTTAGATGTCTCCATCGACAGTCATTAAGAGAATAACCAATCAGCGCTTGAACCTTCACTGAGGCTGATTGTCTAAACGAATGAGATTATTTATTGTCCTAAAATAATCATATCCAAAGCTTTATAACACGGTAAGTTTTGATTGCAAAAGTTAGAAGTGTTAGATTGTCAAGATAATTTTACTGATAACGATTTACAGGATTGGAGGACTGTATAAAACTTAAATATCTTCATAATTGTTTTCAAAAGAATATTTATTGATTGAAATAAAACATCATCTGCCGCATTTAAATCCTTTTGGAGCAGCGAAATTTTTATAGAATAATTCTTTGGTATATTGCATAAATTATGTGTACCACAAAGCCTTTTTATAAGAATACAACGCTGCAGAGTTCGATTTTCGCGTAGTTATATTATATATATATATATATGTTTTGATCCAGGAAAACAGTTATTGTTTAAGTTTCATCTCTTCCATTTCAAATCTAAATCTAAATCTAAATCTTACAGCAGCTGACAGGAAATTAGAGATATAAAGTACAATGAACAAAATATCGGGAGGCTTCTATAATAATATGAGTTATGTCACTATCGAAATTTGAAACAAAAATATTTTGCTTAAGAAGCTATTAAGAAACCCAGGTTCATAAATATTTAATTGAAAATCTTAGAATGCATTATTCCCGGCGAACCAGATGGTCGCCAAAGGTGGCTAGTGTGAAATGAATTGAATGAACTTTTGGAGATGTATAACAAATTCCATCCTTCTAAACTCGCTTCATGTTTGAGTTCGCGTGGCAGCTGAGAGACGGGTGTCATTTCAAATGTGCTTTTTCGCTCTCAGAATTAGGGTTTATACAAAACCCGACTTTTTGAAAAACCGGTTTTCGAATTCCACATTTCCAAAAAAACCGGTTTTAGCCGGTTTTCGAATTTTTGTCAAAGAAATTAGAATAGGGAAAAATATTTTCTCTAAGTTATATAAAATAACAAAAAGCGAAATCAAATTCAATGAAATTAAAGATTACATAAACATATTATTTACACTTAATAACGAAAACTTAAACAAAAATTTTGAATAATATTTATATTGTTTTCACTAATTTAAATTTCTCCTAAAAAAATAGGATTTTAAAAAACATAAAATATCGACTGACGGTGGCTAAGTTTTAAAGCTAAGTCTAATTTTGGACACAATATTGCCTGAAATTGAAAATACTCGTTCACTAACTACTGAGATTGGTTTTATAGTTTTCATGGCATCAAATAACAAATCTAAGTTTTTTGCTCTTTTATTCGTTGTCTCAAATAATGAAAATTCAGCTATCAGTGTCTTTGGATTTGCAAGTTTTTCTTCAGGGTCTTCAAGAAACTTATGAATTGATTTTTCCATGGCTTCTTTTAAAAAAGCATTACTCTAACGAATAGTTTCTTCGATTTGCTCTTCATCAGAATCGGTTTCCACATAAGAATTTGGACATAATCTAGACAATATCTTTCCAGATAACATAATAATTTCGGTTTTTGAAACTAAAGAGAGTATTCTAGATTTCTTCGCTGAAATAGAAGTGTGCGAATACAGAAAAAGAGTCTCTAATTCTACTTTCTTGAAAAACTTATTTGAGACAACGAATAAAAGAGCAAAAAACTTAGATTTGTTATTTGATGCCTTGAATTCGTTCTTCTAAAGCATATAATAATTTCAAACTTATTTCAGTGTTCAAATTTTTTAGTTCATTTAACAGAAATTCAAATATACCTACACTTGTTAATAAATTCGATCTCATCGCTTTAAGCCCCCAGCTGCTAGACAAATCGGTTCCAACCGATTTTTTTTTGAAGAATTAGAATATTCAGGCGTTCCAGAAAACCGGTTTTCTTACTTTAAAAACCGGTTTTCGAATGTAACAAATTTACTTAAAAAACCGGTTTGAAAAACCGTCAAACCCTACTCAGAATGTTCCCAAATGTGAAGATTTGCTAAAATCTAATAATTAATTGATTTAAGCACAACGCTTTGCTCAGGAAATTAGCACCAGAACAACAAGAAAAAAATGTTTGTTTCAAATACTGTTTTATCGCCAGAAATATTACCCTACTGCATTTCTATAATCAGATAAGTAGAATTTTACTCCTGAAGCTTCGATAATATTTTTGTAATTCAAAATTTTAGTATTGTTATCATTATTATAAGTTAAATCTTTAATATTCAGCATTTGCTTGCAGCACTGAAATCCACTTACTGCCCACATTATCCACAACAATATTAGCCAAATACTGTTAACCTATGTAAAAATATTAATATTTTTAAAATAACCTTATTACACTTAATAAATATCCTATCCCACTAACAATCGCTTCAGCTTGAAAATAAAATTCCCTATTTTTAATGAAGACAGATAATTTCATTGTCGTAAAATGTGTGCACGAAATGACATCCCCTCCATTGGGGATTTTAAAAAAATGGTTAGAGTAGCGCATTCCCTGTGACATAAAAATTAAGCCTCGGTAAATTTTTCATTGAGGTGTCAACTAAAAAAGCAGAATGAGTGACTCATTGAAAAAGTAAAGGTAATGCTCAATTTCTACTTATAATAAAAAAAAATTCCTCTCGACAAGCTGATTGAAGCAAAGGTAGATTCCTTTTCATCCAAGTCAATATTTCATAAATTTAATTTCAAACAAAATGAGGGTTAGAACATCACTTTTTAGCCCCTAACTTCTGAGAAAGTGAAGTTATCAAAAACTCTTTTAAAACAGAAGTTGTTCATCTTAATGAGGCACTCATTTGGTTGGTTTGATTTATTTTTCTATCATCAATATCAAGGAAGTTATAGTGAAAGGAAAATTTCAACCTCCAGCCATTTCCATGAGCTGGATGGCCGTTTTGCGAACTCATCCGAAGTTCCTACATTTTTAACATATTCCAAGCAGGTTAAAATCCAAACGAAATGACTGTAGTTTTCTTATTCACATGATAACAGGGTGAAAACGTAATACGCATATATTATATAACTTTTGAACGAAGAGGGGTTTGGGGCTCTAAGGACTTTAATCGGTGAAGATCTACAGAAAGTTCCCTTAAGGTATCTGTCTACGTGCGAAGACAAATTTTTGAAAAAACTGTTTAATTTTCATTTTTAGTTTATTTTTTAGGTTATTGCAATTCAAAACAATGAATAATACCATTTAAAAAGTTTTATGTAATTTGCAACTCAGTCAAATGGGGAAATTTGGGTAAAAAAATGTGAAAATTGGTGTAAAACGCAAAACATCCTAACAAGAATTCTAATCAAAATTTTCAAATTCTTTTTCTACAAAATATAGTTAGAGCTTTAGTGAAGGCAATGAACTAGGATCTAAGAAATATTTGCATTTATAAGAAAGTTATAGCAGTTCGATTATTTCCTAACTGAAAATTTATCAAAATTCTTATGCATAAACAACATTAATGAGCTCTAAATAAAAAACTATTCATCTCAAAACTATAATCCTAGTTCATTGCCTTTAGGATAGTATAAATAACATACATACAAAATTTCATTAAAAAATATTCATAATATTTTGAGATATCATGTTTTGCGTATCAAAATTTTTACAAAATTAAAGTTCCTCAAAAAATGCATTTAAAGTTTTTAATTGTGTTTTATGAAAAATATCTCTCTTTATTTTTATTAATATTCACCACATTTATATGATACACCTTCTTTGTTAACAATTTTATCTGTTTTCTTCTTTCTAACAGCTCTTAATTTTTTCCTGGCAACTTTTGTTGTACCCAATGACTGCCTTTTTGACGTGATGATTCTTTCTTTATCGAGAGAAAGGAAGTGTCTCAGGGTATAATCCCCAGGAGTTATTCCCAGTTCAAAAAAAATTGCCAAGATACCATAAAATCCATCATTGAAAATTATTGCAGTTATTGATGCTCCCAAACGTAAAGTCTGTAGCTCCACAAATGTGTTTTTGGGAATTATTGTCCACAAAAGATTATTAAAGCTTTCATTGGCATTTTGAGTCTTACCATGTAAGCATTTTTTCAATAAGTTTTGATCGCATAGCTGCATATATGTTGGCTTAATGATTTTAATAATGGTCTTTGGAAGACCTGCATTTGTTTCTTTGAATTTTTTTCCACAGGAAATTGCACGTTGATATTTACACCAACTGTCCTTTCCTGTTGGGCACTGTCCATGCATGGGATGTTTATTATTAGAACATGTGTGAGCAAATGCAGCAATGGTTGCACTCTGCATTTGCAATAAATTCCCTGCATTAGCTCTAATTGCTATCCCATAGTAATTTTGCAACTTATTTATGAAGGAGTCTGTTAATTTCCCTTTACCACCAAGAGATTTATTCGATGACTTTAATTTTCTCAAACGAGTGCCTACTCGCTTCTGAATATGGCCAATGCATTCCAGTTTTGAAACGGAATCTTTCCCATAAATGTCTTTAACTGTATCATAGCCCTTAGAGTCACCATCTCCATAGTATTGGGAATAAATGAGTTTACGACAACTCTTGGAACGCTCAAATATTCTGTAAGCACCAAGCACTTCCATACTTCCTGATGAACCCTTATGATTTGCACACTGATGTTTTGATGCACATGATAAATTCAGCTTTTTCGTGTGACACCATTGGCAAAACTGGGACATCACTTCAATATCCAGCACCTTACCACATGTCACAGAGATTGCACTCACTACTCCATTCAGTGATGAAAACCCTCTCCGTTGCCATGTTCCATCAACAGATACACCACATTCAGTAATAGCAGCAGGGTTTTTATTGCCTTTTAACTCAGTAGCAGCAATATTCATTGAATTTTCTGCAACAGAACGAGCAGCACGAAGAAGCTTCAGTTCCTGCATTCTGAATGCTTGTTTGGAAAGAAAAGATGGAAAATTGAGGGTAGCAAAAAATTTCTTTCCAGCCGTATAACCCTTTCCAATGATTCTAAGTGCACACACAAGTCGAGTGTTTATTTCATTGGATGTGTTTTTCTTTTTAGATGAAGAAAAACCTTTGTAAAAGGAGCAATTCTTGCATTTGAGGCAGAAATTCGAACACAATCCAAAGGTAGAATCTTCTATCAAATACAAGTTGCTTTTGAAGCATAAAGGACAACATAAAAGAGTAAAAACACTTATTAATATCTCGATATCCATAATTCGAAATCCAGAAAGGTTATTTGTTTTCAAATCAGGAACATTATCTTCACATAACTGCGAATTCAGCAGTTTCTTTTCGCTGCAAGTCTTTTGTTTTGAATCTGATACACCAACAGAGCCTGCAGCTTGCATGGAAGAAGAATGCCTATTTCCATAAAACTTTCGTTTCTTACTTCTGTTAATGCTTTTTCCACCCATTTAAAACACTTTTTAAACAAAAAGCAATAAATATTCAAATCAAACTAAGCTGTATTCACTCGAAAAAGCAAAGTAAAAAAACATATAACACGAGACGAGCAGATGTTTTCAAACGTAAACAATGTTCGAGAAGCAGCTGTTGCCAATCTTTTCTGTATATAAAGAGCTGAAAATTAATTCAAATTTAGGTGGCTTGCATATAGTTTTGTATAAATTTAAAAAATTAATTAATTCATGATTTTAGGAGCGTATGTTTGATGAAACGACGAAAAACATTCAACTTCCGGTTTCGTTTTCGACTCTTTTGAATTACATAAATCTTCATATCTCCATTTCTATCAATCGTAGGAGAAAAATAAATACAGATTTAGAAAGCTAAATAAATGCACTTTAAAATAAAAAAATAAAAAAATTGTGAATTTTGACCAAAAGTGGCCTTTTAGACGTAAACAGATACCTTAAGTCGTGTCATGAGAAACATTGCAAAAGGTAGTTTTCCTGTAGGAATCAACCTAAAGACGTACGTGTGTGTGTGTGTGTGTGCGTGCGTGCAGAGACTTTAATCGGTGAAGAATCCCCAGACCACATCTTTTGATCTATAGTTACCATATGTGATACATGTATAAGTATGTCTGGCCATACATATACATATAAATTATATCTATTACTTTTTTGCCATAACATTTTCGCAAGTTAATTTTTTAAAGGTTTAAACGATGTAAAATGCCCTCTTTCATGATACCAGTTTAGCAGTCATATGGGTTTTGGCTGGATATTGGCAATTTAAAAATATTTTTTTTTCCTAATTTGCAACAATAAATTACATTACACTGAAATTCAAACCGATTTATGAATCAAATGATCACGGGATTTTTCTTCCATTGTTGATAAGTAAAGAAGTTAATATATGTGTCTGTGCAGTTTACAGATGCATAAAAGAGTGAAGTTACAATACCGCGATTTATGAACCACACATTTACATTTTCTCTTCCGACATGATGTCACATGAATGATCTTCGATAGAACGTTTCATGTACAAGAGAAGCAGAACTTAACTGACAACTAAAGCAACACGGTTTTAATGTCAGACATGAAATTATCAAGTATAATTATTATTCCTAGGGTCCAGTTAAGGCGACCTGTTATTCTGAGGCGACCAGTTAATAATAAAGAGGAGTATACGCAAGAGTGAGTGTATGCGTGTTGGGGCTGTACAGGCCAGACTGTTCGATTTAGAGCTACAAACTTCGGATATACATAACTTGGAGGGTAGAAATGTGAACCTCGGACGATTTTTTAAAAAGAAATTTAATTAGAATTTTAATCTAATGCTGTTCTAATGTTGTTGATGTTGTTCTGAGATAACTTCCAAAACGTTTACAGCACACAAAAAATGTATTTTACATCATTTTGGAAATTTAAAAAAATGTCTTAATGATACCCTTCTAATACGCGTGCAATTTTTTCCTAAATGGCATCAGTTTCTTTGCCTAGTTTCCAACAACAGATTAAATCATTACTTTCGAGTTCAAACCATTATAAGGGTTAAGAATTAAACCGTTATATCAAATAATAGCGTATTTTTATTTCCATTATTGAAAGATAAAGAGCAGTTTCTGTGCAGTTTACAAAACGAAACTAACAAAAAAAAATTGCGATACTGTGAAATCTAGACGATAGATAAACTGCACATTTCCATTCTGTTAATAACATTAAGACTTCACACGACGGAACTTTATTAGACAGGTTCATTTACACAATTTATAGAACATATGCAAATCTATTATAAGAATATTCTTTTAAAGTTTGACATGGGCATAAAATTATGATGAAGGGCTTTAATTAATATTAAATATAATTAATAATCACTTATATCGACGAACTAGCTGGTAACCAAAGATGGCTATGTTTAAATAAAATATTTAAAATTTGAAAAATTCACTCATATTAAGAATAAATCTAAATTTTTTATTAAAAAAATAGTCTTATTTTGGTTTTAATAAGCTGACATTTGCTTAATATATAAACCCCAGTGGATAGGATCTCCTTGGGTGGAGTTTTCAGTTAACACATTTAAGTAACGTAACAGCAAACGAAATTTACAGTAGTCTCAAGAACTACTATAAATTTCGGACGAAAATTTGATACAAAGAAAGGTCTGTTGGATCCATGTAGTTGAAAAGTGACGATTTCCGTAATGGGAAAATTTTGAGATACTAATTCATTAACTATGTTAATTAATTCAGTTAATCAGTTTGTTTATATAAAGAAGTACCTAGAATTAGTAATTAATTGCAAAAGAAATCCTGCTCCTTTAAGACATTTTCATCGATAGCCAGTTTTGTGAAGATGCGATAATAAGCAACAAAGTTTCAGAAATGTTCCTTCATTTTTGACGACAGTACTAGATCCAGAAGTTAAAGAATATAATTAAAAATATAATAATGCTAATGAGGAATTAATACAGAACAATGATTAATGGATTAATAATAATGAATCAAAAATTGCTCCTGAAACGCCTACTTATTTTCGAGTCATTGAAAAATTTGGTAGTGGGACAAATGCGTACAACCATTTGCGTACGGATCATAAAAGGCCAATAAATCATGCGTAGCTCTTTGAAAAAAAGGGGGTAGGGAGTGATTTGTCTAGGTTTGCTAAAACATATGTTTTCTGTTGGCAAAAGCATTTGGCGAGAAAATGTATTGATATTTTAACTAAATTTTGATACCTAAACACAAGGAAAAAACTTTTGTATCTATGTGTATATACTGGCTCTGTACACACCAGGTCGTCTGTTTATCAAATTTGGCAAATATATACTTTGGATGGTAGGAAAGTGATTTTTTGAATTTTTAATTAGAATTTTAATTAATCAAAAATTAAGAGAAATATTGACTTTTTCCGTGATAACTTTCTAAAAATTTACAGTAAAAAATAGTTTTTACTTGCAAATCATATCAATTCTCTGCATTATTCATTCACAGTTAAAGTATGCTAAATATAGTTCTTAAATAAAAATCAATAAAATTTAAAAGAAAATCTGAAACAGGAACACCTGAACTTGACTATTATCATCACAAGCGATTCCAATTGTTTTAAGATAAGTGCATTATTTAAATGTGCATTTCAGCTAATTCATAACACACAAGTCAATAAGAGAATTTAACAGTTGATAAATTTGTTACTATTTGAAATTAAATCTGTTCAAAGTTTTTAACAAATCTGGTAATTAAATAAATAATTCATATACACATGAAATAAATAACTTAAGAAGCCTGATATAGTTATAAAAATACATTTTATCTTATATTTAAAAATCTAGTATTCTCGTTTATATGAAAACTTTATCTTTTCATACGTAAATTTAAACGGAAGATCTTGACTATAAAACATACATGCTATCTAAGATCTGTATTCTTTTTACAGAATAAAAATACGCAAGGACTGATAAACCAATAAAATGAATGTTGTTTAAAAAAATTTAAGATAATTTACATTAGAGATAACATTATTTTTTTGTATTAATATTTTTAAATGCACTGAATTGCATATTTCTTTCTCCCAAATATACGTGTGTTAAATTTAGTATCTCTACATCCAATGGTCGATATTTTAAATAGATTGATCGACGCATATATATACATTCACTTTTATTCTTGGAAGAAAATCTTATTTTGTTAATTAAAACTTCTATATTAAAGTCTGAATATTCCACACTTTAATTTTTGAATAATTTTAAACGAAAAATTTGGAAATACCTGTGAAATTTAAAGTATATGCTTCCGTGTTTAAAGTCAATTTTTTCCATTCCCTTCCCTCCCCCCGCCTTTGTGTGTGTGTGTGTGTGTGTGTGTGTGTGCGCGCGCGCGTATGTTATCAGGTATTTTGTTATTTAAGTTTCTAAATCAGTCCTTATTTTATTTTATGAATTAAAAATAAAATTCGGGATATTTTAATGGAAAATTACAACTGAAAATGGAATAATAATACGTAAGAAAGCATTTTTTAACTTTTTCCCGAATTTACTATTTATTTGATTTTTATAATATCGTAATGTATTGAATATTATTTTAAAATATTCTTAGTTTGATTTCTTTTTATCTTTTGTGACATTGTTACAAATTTAGATAATTCTGAAACGCTGTATTCTCTTATTTTTCCATTGATGATGTAAATTTTGAAAGTAGAATGCATAAGAAGCTTATAAAGAATACTTATGCTAAATATTAATCGCAAAAGGCATATGCAGGTAAGTTAACATAATATTCTAATTGGATGAAGAAGGATTTAAATATGACGAGTCTGATTAAATGACAAATCTGAACAAAGAGTGATTAGTTTAAAAAAAAGCAACAAATAAAACTACCCTCAGCTCTTGATAATTTTTAGTAGTTGTAGAAAGGTATTTAGTTTTATGCTTTCATTTATGACAGACGGCCCTGCAGTCAATTTATTCAAGTCATAATCAAGTATTTATTAAATTAATTTTGGAATATTATTCTAGTAATATTCCTAATTACCATTTACAAGTTATTCGTTATGCTGTTTTATAATTCTAAAAAATTTGGAGGTTTACAGTTTTAAAAAATATATTTCCTCCTTTTACAATATTGTTTAGAGTGTTATAGAAAGTTGTCTTTTGTTTTCGATATTTTGCTTTAAATTAATTTTACGGTTTGACTGTGCACTTTTTTTGTTTGTACAATATTGAAATGGGCTTTTTAGAAAGGGACATAATATTGCGACTTCAGTTTTCAAAATTTACTACTTAAAATTGCTAAATAAAAATTAAATTAAAATCAATTAAAAAATTTGGAGAGGGCTTTGAGATTTGCATTATCTCAGGGCCCGTGGAAGGTTTAAAACGGCCATGAATTCTTCTGAAATAAGAAATAATTACATTGATTAAAATATGGAAAAAACGCATAGCTAATCAGTAAACATTTCTATTAAGGTATATATTAAGGTATTTCTATTTTTAATGATTTATTGTAAATATAAGAACGATCTTCAATAAAATTAAAGTTACTGAAGAACATATACTACATATATTAATGTAAAAATCATTTTTCTTAATTCTATTTTATTTTTTAACAGCAGATTTGGATTATGGTTTAATAAATAGTGCAACTAGAAGAAAATTAAATTTGAATTCAGCTAATATCTCCTACAAATTTTCGCAGATACAAATGATCAGTTAGCAACATATTAATATACTTCTGATTTAGTAAGTTGCTTATTTTATGCACCGTATACTTACAATATTTCATATACAAAATGCAAAGTCATACAATGAACAAATAATTTATCTTTATCAGAGTAAAAATTAAAAAAAAAATGTAACAATATTTAAATTATATCTACGATGACAAACAGAAAATTTTAAATTTGTAATGGCTTTCTACTCTGGAAACTGATTTTTTTAAAAATTGATATAGCATGGAAACTTAACATCCGTAATTGGAAGCTTTTCTTACTACTTACGGAATTTCAAGAATTGCTTTTGCAAGTTTTCCCTTCTTATCATTCCAATCATTCCAATACCACTAACCTCATTTAAATTTAAGAAATAACTTTTTTAAGTGCCTATATTTAAATAACATATTTTAATGTTCGAAATTATTGAATTAAATAAACGATTGAAGAAGAAATAAATCAAAAATTAATGAAACGCAAACTTTTTCGTTTAATGCAAAACGTTATATTTATATAAAGTAATGAATTTATATCAGAAATCTAGAAAAAATTATTATTATTTCGAAGTGGGTACACTATTTATATGAGCAAAAATATCATTCCTCAATGTTTTTATCTTACATTTTTAAATAAATACATTGAAAAGCAATCCATCTTTCATAAAAAGCAAAGTGGAAATTACTCCTATAGTATTAAAACGCATGAAATTATATTAATGAACGTATCGTTAAGTATTCGAAATTGTGTCAAACATCAGGCTAACTCTCGCCAAATATGACACTTTTAGATAACGTTTAAGATGTTGTAACCTCTTCTAGAACTGACCCTTATCAGCAACACAACCACATTGTAAACGAGACAACTGATTGACAGTTTTATGATTCGTACGCAAAGTGTATTGTACGCAAAAGTCATACAACCAAAGTAAACACATTCTATTTTTAATTATTTGAGCATATCTATCTCGATTTATGTTTTTAACTCGTTGAATGCAGGGTGTTGTGAGAAAACGAATTTGGACCGGCATTTTCGAAGTATAATTTAATTTTAGGTAGAGTATTTAAAGGTATTGTAAAGAAGAACTTTTTTGAAATAATTTTGAAATATAATTTTAAAACAGTCTTTGATTTTCATTGTAATTTCATTCGTTTTGAAAAAATGCAGTAAAAAACGTCTAGAACTAGAAAAAAGTATTTTTTTGAACTTCAACATTTTCTGTATTTAAAACTTGTAGTAAAAAACTATTGCATCCCTGTATTGACTGCACAATCAAATATTCTATAAAAATCATGTATTAATTCTGAATAAGTGATTTTACTAACGTTATGGGGAAAACTTCCTATTTTTCTCTGCAATCTAAAGACGTGAGCCTAATTCTTCAATGCCATTTAAAAAGGTTTAGATCATAACACTTTTTTTTAGCTTTTTACACCTTTATTTTGTTTTACACCATTTTTTGAATAAATATCCAATTTATATGATTCTCTGATTTTGAAAATCGGTCTCATACCTATCTATACATTAAGGAAACGAGAAAAAGGCGATGACAGAGGAAGTCAAACTAGAACGATGAGTATATAACTGGCTGTTTTGGTAGTATCGAACGAAGTTATGCCGGAATATTTCAGAAAGGCTTAACTAAGATTCGGAGCCAAATTCTATCATGATGTACTTTCATTGATTCCCATGCTATTGAGCCACTACTTTTATCCCTACGTGAAAATTCTGATATAACATGCAAAAGAATCACTTGTGTTTGTTGATGAATGACTGGCTATCTTTGCTTCACCTTGTCCTAATTTTCTACAAAAGGTGGCTGATTTATTTTTAAATTAATCGCAACAATTGTTACTTTTTTAATAACATTTGTATTCACTGCGTATACCTCTTTCAGGTTCGAATCTGGACCATTTTTAATAGAGACTTGTTGAGTAGCTTCCCTGTATTCATCATTGAAAGAAGAGGAAGATTTATAAGAAATTTCTAGATTCTTACAATTGCTATTAATCGATTTTAGATTAATCAGTTTTCATTTTGTTCCTTACATAGCAAGGAAGATTTCTTTTAGAAATGACACAGAATGACCAGATTACTTTTGAACTCGTCAGATTATTAGTATCTCTTGAGTAGATGAAAAAAGGTGGGTTTAAGCAGCGTTCACACGAGGCGAACTATTGCGCGCATTGGAAGGTCAGGCCTAATTCAAGAAGAGCACGTGACCACAACGGGACTATGGCAAATGTCCCGTAAGTTGGCGTCGCTTTCTATTGCACGTAATAGTTGGCCTTGTGTGAACACTGCTTTACACACAGCCAGCTACAAACCATCCAGTAAGACCACGCATGAGCAGAAACTGTACAGTAGCAAGGACTTGTCTCGTCGAGACAAGAACTTTCCACTGCCGCTCCCTCAGCGCATGCTCAATCCTCCTTCTGCGCACGCGTAACTTGCTGGAATCTTATAAATAGCTGAGTGTAAACCTACTTTAATGCTTTTAGTATACCATGTCACGTTTTGAACTGCTCAGCATTGATATTGAATTGAAAAATAATGGGTAAGTTACATTGTTTTTTCGAGCTCTCATAAATCTAATAACAAAGTATGGATATATATCGTTATTTATATTTATTAGTTTTAAATTTATAGAATAATTTAAATTCTGAAGCCAAATCATAATTTACTTAACTATGAAATCTGAAAAGAAAATAAACACAGTAATAGAGACAATTTTGGTGTTGAGACTATTTTATTTTGAGGGTTGATGGTTTGAAACAAAATTAAAATTAAATGCTATTGAATGCGCCTATTGATAAGAGTCCAAAATGAATTGTCTTCAAGCAACGATGTTCGAATAAGATGTTTGATGCAATGTTAGAAGGACAGCTATCTCAGCTTTCAGCAAAATCTCTTCAAAATTCGATGAATTTCTTACATTATAGAGAAACAAAGTCACAAGTAGGGTGACCGCATGAGGTCTTCATGTCAAGTCCGAGTACAGAAAAGTCCATCATCAGGAAACAGTATCACAAATGTATCATAAAAGCAATAAAAATGGTCCGCAGTGTAAAAATATATATATACAAACAACAAAAAACTATATACACAAATGTCCATGACTGGATTTCTTTTGGAGCTTGAGGAACTTTTGCTTTATTTTTGAATCCGGAAGGTTAGAAGATTAGGTACAAAAGGCTGTTCTGAATGAGGAGATTTCAGGCATTTTCCACAGTTCATAACCGTAGATTGTTCGACTATTTTTTTTTTCTAGTTGCATTTTCTGAAGGTTGAAAAACAGCTATTACTTTTGAATCTTGATAAACGGAGGTCCACAAATGATGATCAAATAATTTTCAAAGATTGCTATTGTAGATTGTTTGCTGAAGTTTTTATGTATGCATTCATTTCAAGTTTAAAGAAAGGCTTGATGTTTCATAATCCACTCTGCACAGGCGGTAAGTTCGTCTTGTTCAGTCATTTCCAAATGTGCCAGAGGGTCATCAAAAGTCAGATACTCGAAAAAAGGATTGAGGAATGGGTTTAGGGTGATTGTGGTGGTAGCTGGTTCTGGTTGAGGAAGGGTTAAAGCTTCGTCTATGTTAGAATTCGAGTCAGATTCTTCCTCGTTAAGTGGCAGAAATGTTTTATCAACGGAGGTCCCAACATCCATTTTGGCATTATTTGGTTTGTGATCCATTGATGTTTGACATCCATTACCTTGTTTTTTAAATTCAGTCATCAGAAAATTTTTCAACATCAAAATATACGGAATAAAGTAAACGCAAGAAATCCAGTCATTCATTATAAAAACTCGAAAATAAATCCACATGAATGTGCCCACAGAAACATATTCTAGCACACCCATTTCGAACTACGGGAAAAACGTTATTTTCCAATAGAAATACGTTCTTAAAAGAGCTCAATCTAACTCTACACCTCGAGCAGTTGCAATTATAGAAATGATCAATTTAACAAAAATACTGCTTAAAAGAATCTCACTGTTTAAATTACATTGTTTCTGTAAAGTTAAGTAAACACTGTGATATTTTTATTGTTACACAATATTAGAAAACAAAGCGTAATATTCTATTTTAAGCGCTGTTGTAGCTTGTTCTGTTGTTGAATAAAACAAATGTTTATTGTTAAAAATGAAG
Source organism: Argiope bruennichi (assembly GCF_947563725.1). NCBI lineage: Eukaryota > Metazoa > Arthropoda > Arachnida > Araneae > Araneidae > Argiope > Argiope bruennichi. Next base: position 109,009,296 of record NC_079157.1, on the reverse strand, counting down.
ATTTAATTTTCACAGAAATAGCCGGTTAATTAAAAAAATCAAATATATAACAAATTTTATTATAATTATAATTTTTAATTTATATATATATATATATACACACAAATAATTTAGAGATTTAACAGATGGCATGCACTTTTGTGATTCAAAATTCCAGTCAGTGAGGGCAGATGGGGAGGGGGACAAACTGATATTTCCTTTCCATTTCTGGACATTGCATTATTTTTAATAGAAATCAGTGACTCATTAGCTGTATTCTTAAATGCGAAATAAGAAAAAAATCACTGAGGTGAGAGTGTGCGATGTCATTTTATTAATACCCTTCAATATTTATATGAACCCATTTGGGATAGTTGAATGATTCGACAAATTCCTGTACGCAAACAGACATTCTGCATCTAGCACATGAATAGCAGATTTGAAATAAAATATTGGAATTATTTTAAACATTTTTATTTACTGAATGACTCGCGATAAAATGTAGAAATTCTATTCATTAAAATCACGCAATCAACAACTTATAGCAAAATTTCCAGGGAAGAACGTCATCCTCATTATCAGACCAAATTTTGTAAACTCAGTCCTAAAATGTCTCGTATTGCATTAAAACGGGATTTCATATAATTAAATTAAGGAACAGAAAAGTTAAAATACCTTCTCGCCAGTTCTATATTTTGACATTTCTTATATTTTTGATCAAATAGTGGCTGCCTTCGGCTCCCTGCTTTTTTATTGGAAATATTGTGTATGCTTAGTATTAATGATATCTCTTTTGTATTTCTTGTTTAGGGTTTTAGAATTTTACACTCTTGCCTAGTTTTACGCCATTTTTATAATGAATATTCAATTTATAATCCTTTGATCTTTAAATCGGATTCATACCTGTGTGTCCATTTTGGGAAACGGGAAAAAGAAAGACGAATAACAAAATCGAACTAGGACGAAGACTACATAACCGGATCTTTGAAGTATTTAAAGAAGTTTTTCCGGAACATGTCAGAAAATATTAGTTTGGATTCGAAGCCAAACAATATCATGGTGGACTTTTATTGACGCTTATGCTACTGAGCCATCACTTTTTGATGTCTTATGTGAAAATACGCTTATAGCACATAAAATGATAACCTATGATTGTTAATAATTTTACAGGCCACCTTTGTTTCACTTTGCAATAATTTTCTACAAAATCCGAAAGATTTCTTTTTAAATATATCGAAATCATTGTTGCTTATTTAATAATATTTATGTTTACTACGTTTGCTTCTTTCGGGTTCAAATTTGGATAACTTTTTTCGTAGCCCTTTTTTAATATCGGCTTGTTGAGTAGCCACCTTGCATTTATCTTTGGAAGAAGAGAAGGATTGATGAAAAATTTCAAGACTCTCAAAAAACGATAAATATTCTGAAGATTTGCTAGTTCCCATTTTGTTGTTCCTGGGTAAGGTTGAAGACTGATTTTGTAAATTATAGAAAATGTCTGTAATAAATTGCATTACCTTTCAGGTTCGAAAATATAATGTCCATTGTATTGCTGAATGTTTTAAATATACCGAAGTCTTCAGTACTAGCAGGTACCATTTTTAAAACCTGTTCACTATAGATGCTGGACTAAATGATAATGGGTAAGCTGGGGTTTTTTTCCCGAGTTCACATGAATATAATAAAGAAATAAGAGTATTTTATTTATTGAAGATTCGAACACTTTTTTGACTGAAATATCCATTCTCAATATATTTTTTTCCGAACAGGTTTATTGCTGTTAATACTTAGAACCGGAATTTTAAAAGTGTAGCACAATTTATATAATTATTGAGTAAACCATGACTAGTGTCATGTAAAAAAATGAAATGAATCAATTTAAAATGTGAAAGTTGTTCATCAGCTTTATGGAATTTAATTTCTATAAAGTATAGTAATATTAAATAGTTTAAATTTTTGTTGTAATTAGTTTCTGAAATCGGGTAATTCAACTGAAAATACGATAATACTATTCTACTATGAGAAAATCGGGCGTTTGTTTTTCTAATATTTAATTCAAAATGGTATCAAAAACGGAGAATGTTCGAGATTCATCTTATAAATAAGTGTACAAAAAATTCATATAATAGAAAATTTTAGAACTTCCTTTTTACAAAATATAACACATATGGAAAAAGTGCAAAACTTGACAGAATTCTTAGTTTTCATGAAACAGAAGAAATCTGAATGGGAAAATAAATAAAAATCATTCCAACTAGTTTTGTGTTGAACTGTTATTGAAGTTAACGAATTGTTCCAAATGCCTACTTTCTATTAAAGAATTAATTTATTTTCATGACTTGGAATATGATTTAGATTAAAAAATGAGCATAATTCAGTTCATCATTTCACCATTGTCCTAATAGTTTTTCTTGTTTATTTAACTTTTTAGTGAATAATTTGTATTCTTTTCAAAGTTAAAAAAAACTATAGTGTCGCAGATAGTGGTAGTTTCACTTCTATTCAAAATGACTTTGCTTTGACATATTATTGCCTCTTTCAATATAAGGGTAAAAAAGTGAACTGTAAAATCCTCCCGAATTTAGATAAAGCGCATTTCAAGTCTTTTGAATTTCGAATACATCTGTTTTTTGAGCAAAATAAAAACTATTGTATGTCTATCGCAAGATAAAATGAGCAATAATGATGGGTTCTTGTATCAGGGATTTGATATCCACCAGCATCCAAATGAATTTGCTTGTGGCAGCCTAGAATCAAATTGATATAAAATTAGCAAGGCAACGTTTCCCTTAATTAAAAATGATTTAAGTGACCATTATCTGTATTTTTAATGCTAATAAAGATGAAAATCATTAGTAAGCCGAATTAGTATTACAGAATATAAGCGTTGTTACTATTTTTTAAAACTAAATTTGAAAAAATGAAAGACTGAAAAAATTTAGTATCAATGAAAAGATTTGATTTCGTATAAAAATAGGTTTATTGTCGTATGTTCCAGAATGGTCGAAGAAACTTTTTTCATTAGTAGAAATTTGGGAATGAATTTAAATTTTAATTAAAAATCTAAAATTTTTTGGGGAAAGGAATCTTTTTGTGAATGCCACTCCTCAGAAAGTTGCTATTAGCCAAATTGAATAGTTTCAGGTCCAAATGTCTGCACGAAGAGTATTAATTTCAGTTCTTAATGAGCGTCATCACACCTCGCAATTCATGGACAGCTTTCTGGCCTATTTCGAAAATTTCTTAAAAGAGCAGCATAATGTAGGATGTAAATTTTGACAATTCGTGCCTCTAATAGCCGGAACTGTTAATACGTTGTATGCCATAGGGATTAGAGGTGACAGATACTCGACTTGGCTGTGATGCTATGACTGGCGTGAAGATGTTTCTTGAGATACCAGATTTGAAAGAATATCAATATTCATAAATTTTTACCATTTACCGTCGTTAATACAAATCTGTGCAAACAAAGTAATGTTGTATAAAACATGTCAAAAAGTATTGTTCATATATAAAATATAAACCCATGATTTTTTTGCATTTGCCTCTATATTTGGTTTATTTTTTGATAGCAGGTTATGCAAAACCGTCGCAAAGCTCTAATTTCGTGTCGTAGTTTTCTTAAAACGCTTCGAATGGAAGAAATATAAATCTCAATTTCATTACTATAACATTTTGTAAACATATTCAAAGCCGGCGGCGTCACCGATGACTCTTGTGCAATAAAATTATATTACCACAGCTTACTTGTTGTTACTTTGAAATATTATTTACATTTATCGCATAAAAAAGCTCACAGTGCTGCCACAGGAAAACCCTGTAAAACTAGTAAGGCTTTCAAAGTGTTAAGGAGAAACTTTAAATGTAAATGTGAGAAAATATTTGTAGTAATGCCAATGAAAGTTGTATTTCCTTCATCTTGCGTAAAATGTTATTAAACGCATAGGACTGTAACATCTGTGTGTTAGGGCAAGCCCATGTTTTCTGCCATGCAGTGAGATGCTCATATATTTTAATATAATTCTATTGTATTTTTAACATAGACTTTGCATTCATTCTCATTTGGTGCAGCTTGGTCAGCTCTAGCCCTTGTGGAATGAAAAATTATTGATTCCTTCTGTTACATTATCTATGTAATTGTAAAGCTAAATAAAGCAACTCAAGGATGAATTTTTACTATTGTAAACAGTGGTTTGGTGGCCTAGATAAGAGACGCAGTGAAATTCCGCTTTGTCAAGTATAATTTGTTCCCAAATTTTATTCGTAATGCGAAATAATCGTGAACCAAAAAAAATATCGATATGAATCCATTTAAAATATATGTCCCAATTCGAAAAAAATGGAAGAAAAAATAATTCTTTTTGCAATTTGTTTATAATTTGCGTAAATATTATAAATTACATTTTCTCTTGCAGCTCGTCATTCCACAATAAGGTAACTGAAAGTATGAAGTAGAAGCAACACCTTCATTTTTATACCCAACTCTCCTTATGAGATGAATTGCATATATCAAAGCTATCGTCGCTGCCAAGTGTCGTCCTTTCGATTTCTTTTTGAAAATACAATTCCGAAACCAGCTTGGATCCAGTAAAGAACCCCATCTGAATCGCACCACACTGAACCAAGCCATTTTTAGATGGAAGAGGAAGATATTTTCTTTTGGATTTCTCACTCTGTCGCATTAGACTAACCAGGTATGTCTATATAATTGTGGCCTCTTACCCGCTTAGAGATTACATGCATCGAATATTCAGAAATTATAAATGTTTATTCCCTATTCTTTCAAAATATTAGAGGTTTCGATTTTGTTGACTTCCAAGAATTTACAAATCGAGCAAATTTAATTCCAATCAAGATCATTTTAAACGAACACGAAAGGCAATTTGAATACGGAGCAATCGAATTATTTCAGAAATGAATGAACCGCAGAGCAAGAGTAACCTGGCAATAATTACAATTCCCTGAAGTTGAAACCGAAATTTATTTTTCCGATACAATAATTATTATTAAAATCATTAAAGTGAATTTTCCAAAATCACACAAAATGTTATTCAGTTTTATTCTAGTAATTTTCGCTATTTTTTTCTTATTTAGAGGTCAAATACCCTCTAAATATGGATTCTTCATAAAGGGCTTTCATTTAAATCCCGGTATAGTTTCATTTCGGTATATTTCTAATTAATACTGAAAATTTCCTCGAGCTTTTTTCCAATTCCTGTAGTTTCTACCTAATATTCAAACGTGATCTAGTTTTGCTGATTATATGCTGTTATTCAAACTTTTGCTTATGAATTGTGATATGGAAAATCGCGGATTGAGTAGTAAAAATTAAATTTTTCATCTGGAGAAATTTACTGGCAAAGTAAGTTTAAATACTTAATCGGAAGGTGAATTTTAGTGGTGTTGCGCTTAAAATTTAATTTTATAGTCGATACTTGATGTTAGGCCCAAAGCAAATTTTTTTCGAATTCAAGATGAATTGTTTTGTAAGAAAAGGAATAAAATGTTGGTACATATTTTAAAACTCCAAGCGTGAAGACTATTCATTTCCTGCACTATAGAACTGAAGAATTTCAAATTTTCTATGTTTAGGGAAATGATTTAGTGTTAAATGCTTAAGTAAATTTCGAGAATTCGAGGTTAAAATGTGTGTGATGAAAGCGAAACTTTTCTTCTGGATGGTAAAAATGTAAAAGCAAGTTGGAAAAGATTTTTTTTTAATTTTGAAAATACTTTTAGTTTTTTTTTTATGAAATGATAAATTTCTATGAGTGATAAGGCAATTTTCCAATTCTGTTCTATTGAAATTCTAACTGATTTCACTGACATTTCATAGGATATTAAATGGCATTACTTTGTAGTAGGTGTTAATGAGTATGAATGAAGTACTTTTCGTTAATTGGTATTTTGAATCCATAGTGCCTATTGAAATTGCCGATCATTACTTTCAACATTCTCTTGCTGAGCGAACTAATTCTTTCCTTTAAATTTTCTTTAATGGCACACTATTGTTTCACATTAAAATGAAACAATTCCTTGAATTCCTTTTTATTAGTAGTGGAGGTTCCCCTATTTATTTTGACATTCGTGTAGGCTTATATTAACGGGAAAAAATCTAAATTGCGTATAATTAACATATTTGATAAATTAACATCTAAATTTATAAAAATTCAAAAATATCATATATTTACTATATTTAGAGTTATTTGGTTAGTATTATCCGCTTTCATTTCTTTAGGTTCGTCTTTATTCACTTAAATCATGAATTCTCGGACATACTAATACTTGAAATTAGTTGTTTTAACATTTCAGTGGAGATGTATTTTTATCGTTTTCCGCCTGAAAATGACTTCGTTAGATTAACGTTAAAATTAAAAATGTTATTAGCTGAAATTAAAAAAAATACTTTCAGTCTCGTATCCATCTTAGTGCCATTAATATTCGAAATATTTTCAGTTCGTATATTTGAAAGAGTAATGTAAAGAAATGAAACGAAAATGTTAATAATAGTGCTCCATGCTTTACGTCCGATTCATGCATCCAAATAGGTATCTTTAAAGTTAAGAATCGAACGATTCGTGCATTATCCAAAACAAACAGCACTTAAATTAAAATTTGACTTATTCATAATGTAATTTGATTGCAATGAATCGAATTTTTCTGAGTTCAGAGACATAATCGGGAATGGGTAGAGATCGGGTTTGGACAAGCTAGTATTGCAATTTGAGAGAAATCTAATATTAAAATTCATAAATTGTCAGGGAAAGCAGTACGGAATATAGGAAATATTTTTCTGGAATTTCGAAAGTGAATACTTTCTCATTCGCAAATAACGAATCCTGTTTTATTTACTATTTCCATGCTTTAATAAATATGTCGCTCATCAAAACCATCGTAAAGAAACCCTGGGTTCGGTATTTTTTAAATTCGGTTTTCGTGTTAATTTCAATGAAAATATTTGATCTCCTTGACGCAATGTGGGGCTACTTTCGTGTTTTGTTCTCGGTTTGAAATGCATAATGCAAAAGAGAAAATTGCCTAGTGATGTACATTTTTCACGTCTCGTGTTATGCGTAGATATATTGCGAAGAAGAGAATTAATGTTCTTTATTTGGGTATTGTGTGTGAAGCCTAATCTCTGCAATGGTGCATTATGCAGTGAATGGAGTATGCAATGAATACAACGAAGTCGAATGTGGAAAGAGTCGATGGGTAATATGAAAGCGTAGTAAGTCATTTCGCCATCGATTGTGTTGTAGAACAGAAATGATTCACTCGTCCGGTTTTCGGATGATGTATGTAAAGTTGAGAATCGGAAATTTATGGAGTTACCGGCGTGAGTAATTATGTGTGTGAGGGTACAGGGAATTGTGGCCTGGGCCTGGTGTTAGCAGTGCGTGTGTTGCTACGAGAGAATCATAGACAGGAGGTGTAGCTACGGCTTAGGTAGTGTATGAATTCGGGTTTCGGATAACGGGTGGTGACGGCGTAGGCGTGTGTGAGGATTGCAATCAACTTCGAGGCTGGTGCTAGAAGCGGGTTGTGTAATGTGTGTGGATTGTAATGCCGAGGGTGGTGTTGGAAGCGGCATGGGTAATGAATGCGATAGTGTGGATTGAAATGTCGAGGGTGGTGATGGAAGCGGCATGGGTAATGAATGCGATAGTGTGGATTGAAATGTCGAGGGTGGTGATGGAAGCGGCATGGGTAATGAATGCGATAGTGTGGATTGAAATGTCGAGGGTGGTAATGGAAGCGGCATGGGTAATGAATGCGATAGTGTGGATTGAAATGTCGAGGGTGGTAATGGAAGCGGTATGGGTAATGAATGCGATAGTGTGGATTGAAATGTCGAGGGTGGTGATGGAAGCGGTATGGGTAATGAATGCGATAGTGTGGATTGAAATGTCGAGGGTGGTAATGGAAGCGGCATGGGTAATGAATGCGATAGTGTGGATTGAAATGTCGAGGGTGGGGATGGAAGCGGCATGGGTAATGAATGCGATAGTGTGGATTGAAATGTCGAGGGTGGGGATGGAAGCGGCATGGGTAATGAATGCGATAATGTGGATTGAAATGTCGAGGGTGGTGATGGAAGCGGCATGGGTAATGAATGCTCTAGTGTGGATTGAAATGTCGAGGGTGGTGATGGAAGCGGCATGGGTAATGAATGCTCTAGTGTGGATTGAAATGTCGAGGGTGGTGATGGAAGCGGCATGGGTAATGAATGCTCTAGTGTGGATTGTAATACCGTGGGTGGTGTTGGAAGCGGCATGGGTAATGAATGTGAGGGTGTGGATTGTAATGCCGAGAGTGGTGTTGGAAGCGGCATGGGTAATGAATGTGAGGGTGTGGATTGTAATGCCGAGAGTGGTGTTGGAAGAGGCATGGGTAATGCGTGCAAGTGTGGAATGTAATTTCGGAGTAGTGGTGTCTGTGTGGGCAATGCATGTGTGAATTGTGATCTCGTAAGTTTTGTCCTAGTGTATAAAATGTGTGTGTGTGTCAGAATTGCGAAAATGGAAAATGTTAAATGAAAAAAGGTGCCACAATTGTTTACTTCATAAGAATGGGCTACTTCATCTATTTCAGCATAACTTAATTTCACATTACGAACAATATTTCGATAGAAAGTAGAACAGATCGACGTATTGCGAAAAAGGGCTTAACAGAATGCTTAGCCAATTCGAAAATGTTAAACACAGTTCATATCTGAAGGCCTTTGATAATAATTTAAAAAAGAAAAAATATTTTGAATTTTAATTCCACCAATCTAGCAGTTACGAATTTTTTAACTTTTGTGATGGATGCATGACTGATTAATTATGCCGAGTTCCCAGTTTTCCTTGGAATTTTCTCAAATCTGAAGATTGAACAATAAATTAACGGATAAATCGACTGAACTAATGAAATTTGCTTCATGACATTATTTCAGAAAATCTCTCATAATGAGAAATCTCAGATTAAGACAACAAATGCAATTCATAAGGATTGTAACCAATAAATAGAGTAAATTTTTGAGTGTTGAGTAGAATCGGTACATAGCATTTTAATGCTTACTTTCTGAGGAGCAGAAATAAATTAAATTAATATTTCATTAAATTTGAAATTTCACGGACAGAAGTCCTTAAAAATCAGTTTTTTCCCATACAATTTCAATTGCTAGTAAAAATAATTTATTTTATGGACGCTTTTAGAAAATCTGTAAATTTCTTCGAATAATATTCACTTATTCTTATTTAGGAGGACCGCTTCACTGGAATTAAGTATAAGTCAATTTTAAAATTTCTATAATTTCGAGTAAAAGTGAATTTTAATTCTTTTAAATTTCAAGTCGTAGTTCTTGTCATATAAAACAATAATTCCTTTTTCATAAAGTTCAATTATGAAACATTTCATTCTTTTAACCACCCTCCTTTCTCCATCTTGTAATTAAAATCCCAATTTTATATGAAAAGTTATTTTGTGTCTAGACTATTTGGTATTCTCTTATATATATAATATAATATGCGTGTGTGTAATGATAATTTAAACTTTTAATTTAATACAAATTAATTTCCAAGATTTTATCTTAATTTAGCCCATCGTAACTTTATTCTAAAATATTCTCTTATTTCGTGATCCAATTCCACTTTCGCTTTAATTAATTCCTCTTTAAAAATAATGCGCCATCAGTACTACGTATCAAGAGAAAGTGATATCTTCGGTTGCCCTTGAAAAGGTGTCAAAGGTCACCACGTGTATTGAATTGGCGCCTGGCCAGAAATCCTATGTTATATAAGACTAGTGATCATTTGTTCGCCCATTTTTCACTTCTTTTATACTTCTACTTTTGTGCCCCGCTGCGTCTTGTAAAAAATCATGCCTATCACTGGGAATAGAATAAAACGAAATTAAAAATACAACGTCTCGTCTATGTCTTCCAACCTGCATTCAGCTTCAACCAAAATTTTATATAATATTCTTCTAACTGATGTAACAATTTCGCACCCTTTAAAAAAGTTGGTTTTGATTGAGGCTTGTATTATCGGTCAACCCTACACTGATACATTTTTCAAGTTGAAGGCGTGTCATTTCTTCTGAATAAAGTAGCTCAGCTTATTTCAACTTCTCTCCTCCCAGAATTTAGAAACAATTTAGTTCGTTCCATATCACAACAAAAAGGAAGTTTTGAATAACCTCATATATCGAATACGGGGAGAATTTCACTAACTTTCAATGAAAATAAGTAATTGGCTAGAGCATCGATAGGGAAAACTTGGGTCACTGAGCTTTAGAGATAAAAATTAAATGTAGCTATTCTAAACTTATTTAAACAAATCTCGTATTGCACTTCTTTGTACTTAGATATGTAAAAAAAAATTCTTCTTTTCATAGAACTTTTTTTAAAATATAAAATGCTTTTAGACAAAGACGTTTTTTGAGAAACTTTGCATATTGTAAACAAAAAAGCATGATTTGATCACTTTCCTGCAATTCACCTTCGAAAATTTAAAAACGGTCATCTTTACTTTCTGAATTGAATTACAGTTGTGTTCTGAACCTTGAGATTCAGCGCAGATGATCCTACAAAATTATTTTAAACCAGAATAATATCCATGTCTATCTAAAATCGATTATCGCTAACAGTTAGTGGCCACTAAACTATTTTTTAAATATTTGAAATTTTCTAAGATAAATTAAAATATACACGCTTTATGGATCCTTAGAAAGAATGAGGAAGAAACATTAATAATCTCTGGATATTCAATACACGTATCTTCTAAACGATGCGAGTGCCACATTTATATGGATTTTACATGGTACAGGATAATATGATAGAGGCAAGAACCACGGCGATTGTTTTCTTGTGCCTTTTTCTACAAATGTACCGAATGAATGAATGAATGTTAAGTTGGCATGTTCAATGTTAAAAATGATTGGAACATTAGATCTTTTATTTAAACTTTTTCACTAAAACCACATAGTTTCTGTTGGATTCATTACATTTTTTTAATCATTTGAGTTAAATGGAAAGTCACAGAAATCATTAAAGAAGCAGATTAGCCTGAGCAGACATCTGGGTTTAATGGGAACCAATCCACAACATCATTCCCCATGACTGCCTTTACAGCTGTTGGCAAATAGTACGGATATCAGCTGTTCAAATGACCAGAAAACATGTTATTGTTTGACAAAGAAGTAATATCGGTAAGTTATGCTATTTATAATTGTTATATCGAAATGAATATTTAAAAAAATCATTTGATTTGACCAAATGTAAATGGAACTATAAAAATGTACTCATTTTATTTCATGTTTCATAGGCTGGATGACACTTAATAGATACTGGTTTGCGTGATAAAGGTATGAAGACAACCACCGTATTTTCTCAGTTCCGTATTCCGCTGCATGCAAGGAAGTATTCGCTTAAGATACGTCTATGTATCCAAAGGCACAGTAAGTACTCCAAATTTATTAAACTGACAAAACGATATGGCATTGGGAAACTAATTTGTTCATCTAGAAAGCAAGTTTCTGGTGGCTACAAAGAAGATGTGAAAGATAATTATTTAGAAGCATGTATCAAAATATTTCATTCTGATTCTTCCCACTATAAGAACTACAAGAATTGAAATATTAAATGCGTGTCATTCCATGAGATAAATTTGTATATCTGGGTTTCCAAGTAATGACTCGTCTGAGAGGGAATTCTGCTTGGAATGGTCATCTGTATGTCATCGTCTCTAGAAAAATACTGCTTGGCCAGGAACCATTTCAGATAATCGGTTCCAGCAATAATGAAAAGAAAAAAAATATTTGTAGGTAATTTTGTATTGTTTCTGTATGGATCAAAGTGAAACTTTTTAGAATGACCAAGCGTATTACTAATAAGTAAAAAAAAAATTATATTTTCTTTTCGATTCTTCATTTGTCATAAAAGTAAATGTTTTTTTGTTAAGATCCTCATTCTTGTTTAAGCATCCAATTAAGAAATTTTATGAAATTAAAATTGCAGTCTTACAAAATTAAAATGTATTTGTTCTTAAATGAAATTTCATTATCTCGATGCATATTGTGGGTTTTTCTTTTAGAAGAGCATTTTAACGAGGAAAAAAAGTTCGTTTTCATATAAACTTTATGATATAAAGTATAATCAATAATTGTGCCTGAAGAATAATTCATAAACTGGATACTGCATTTCTAAATAAATAGTCTGTCGCTCGAAAATAATTAGAATTCTTTTTTAGAATGAAGGAATGAAATGGTTGGAATGTTTTACTGATGTATTTCAAATACGAAAAGATTTAGTTTTAAATATAAAATGACCTGATGAAAATTCTAAAACATTTCTTGGTTAAGAAACAGTAAATTTCATTCTATAAATAAAATAGCAAATTCTTTTCGGGATTTTGAATTACCGGTGTAGTTTGAAAGTGCAAAATTTCAATTGAATATACTCCTGCATTTCACAATATTCTTGATGGATGCTTTCATATCTGCTGATTTAAATTATTTAATTTTTTCAGATAGACATGTCTTGTCCGAAATGACCATGGCTCAACAGGAAATACCTAGAATCTTCAAGAGGATTTAGGAATTTGGACCGTTTTTAAAAATAAATTATAGTCGGTGATCCAACAAATTTAATTGATAGTTTTAAGAGCTAGAAATATTGCAAAATGCATCGTCTTTGGTACTCGCAAGTTACCAAAACTTAAATTCAATCTGCACAGTGGATTGAAAGTGAAAGGTTTATAATATCTTCATATGCCAGACAAGTGGTTTCAAAAAAACGAGGTCAGAATCATGTGGATTTAACATGTGTAACTTGCGATAGGAGAAAATAACCATGAAGATTTCTTCTTGTACTGTTTTCAACTATGGAACCAATGTTAATTTGGACGCTTTTTTGTGTAATGTCAGCAAGAATTTGAGATAACATCCATTTGAACCACTTTACTTAAACCTAAATACTACTTGGTTCTACAGCAGCGCATTGTGCAAAGAATACAACTGATGTCATTTATTTGAACAACGACACTCTCCATCTATGGAATGAATGTCCTTTTCAGTTCTAGCTACAAACTCTATATACGGAGGATGTCTGGATGCCCAGGAAAGAACAGTACTGAAGTGATTTCGGTAAGTTGTGCAAATTAAGATAATTGTCGTATCGAAATGAAGATTGTATCCAATCATTTGACTCGACTGTCAAATAACTAAAAGTGTACCTTTTCTTTTGTTGGTTATATTAATAGGTTTGACAATTTACCGATTCCACTGTTCTGAAAAAAAAAAACCCATTAGCACTCGGTATCACACGACTTTTTCGATTCCATACTCACTACCTCAATACATATTAATTGTGTTTACTTCATGGTAAATATTCTCTTAAGATGACATTCGAGGACATGCTAAGTTCCTGAATTATAATAGAAATCTCAGATTTGACATTTGAGAATTGTTCAGACTTTCAAGAGATGTTGCATGACCAGAAACCTTTTCAGACTTGCGCATGTGAGAAATAAGTAAAAGATGTTTCCTTATAATTTTGTTTCGTGTCTTCTTTCATCAACTCATTTTTTAGAATGAAAAACATATTGCTGTTAATATTTAAAATGTCATCTTCGTTAGTCGTAATAATCGGTACATACTGATATCAGCAAGGTCATTTTCAAGTATTGAAATAAACCAGAAAGTTTCATCTACAAACCTATGAAAGAAATATTTTTCCAGCGAAACTTTAGACCATATTTTTTTGTCCTATGGACGAATGCATCTGCTTTGAGAGCCTAAGGTTTTGTGAACGTTTTAAGGATTTGGCAAAAAATAACCTACTGTATTCAGAAGTATAACCACCAACCAATGACTGCGGTTATTAGACGGTTGTTTGAGCATTCATTATTCGCGCCACTTCTGATCATCACAGCATAAACATTTTCGGAAGATTCAGGAAAGAAATGTATTTTATTTAGCTAATTTAATTTCAATTTTAAAATAATTGTAAATTTCAAAAAGCGAAAAGGTAAGTAAGGCGAGGTGTTAGTAAATCTAGATTTTAAAATTTTTGTTTTCACTTCTATGAATAACGAAATTGTAAGCAAATTCTCTTATCGAAAAATTGAATAATTGATTTAAAGAGCGAAATGAAGTCGCTTCTACTCCAGAATTTAAAGATATTCTTGATATTTTCAGATCTATATTAATTCAAATATTTAATCTTTTCAGGTATTGACATGAGTTGGCCGAAATGATCACGGTACAGCGGATGGCTACCAGAATCTTCATCAAGCGAATATTAGAATTCGGAGCCTTAGTAATGAAATATCGGATCTGAAATGCTTTATTCTTCTCTTTTAAGGTGTTAAATATTTATATATTTTTGGAGAATTCTTTCAATCAATGCAGTAATTCTTTTTGAACTTGGAAAAGGTTGAATTGCATGGAATGTACATTAATCAAAACATGTGTTTGGCATATGAATCAATATTTCTGAACTTTTTTGAAAGTTGTTATTCATATCAATTAAATAGCTTTTGGTACAATATATTTCCTACAAAGTTTATGTTTACATTCTACTCCTTTAGAAACAAGTATTTTCTTTTTAATATTCTAGACATATGAAACATTTTTATGGATAAATTAAAATTTGATAGTATGTTTGATTTTTGATGGTTATCTAAAACCAATTTCCAACAAAACCTAAAGAATTTTTTTCTCAAGATGTATAAAATTGACTTTTAAATTTCATTTGCAACCATATTCTTATTACAGGTTAACAAGTAGAACTTTTGTTACTGACCCAGCAATATAACCAGAGATCGCAACCACTATCACAGAATTGTAATTACTGGAAATAAAAATGTATAACGACTTAATTTGCATTCGACATTTCTCCATCCTTGTCAACAGAGAATACATTTTCATGATATTGGATGATTTAAGATTATTTTTCATCAACGATTGGCTTATTAAAATTCTAAAAATTTAATTATTTGTTATTGTCAACCGATTAGTTGTTATTCCTTCTCATCAGCATTGTTTGCAGATAGTTTTCAATTTATTGACATATTTTACAAAATATTCTTCGTTTCCATTTATTACTGAATGTCAAAGATGGTGAAAGTAATTTCATTAATTCTTCCTGAATAGAAATTCAAAAACATGGTATCAAAGATCATTATTTGAAATTTAATTTCAGCACTTTGAGAAATTTTATCACAATCTTTGTAGCTATATTAAGCAAATATCTGTACTTTGCATCCATTTGCAATTATATTTTTAAAATCAAGATTCTAGTTTTATTAAATCTTTTAAAAATGGGTGATAATAAATGATTAATAGAACTTCATTTTGTGACTATGAAATAAGTTACCACAAACTCAGTATATTTACTGTAATGGTATGTGCGTATAGTTCTTATTTAGCAACAAATATTTTTTTTTCTTTAATGGTTTTAACATTAGCCTTTGAAATATTGTTTTATGCTTTGTTATCAACATCTCTAAATGTTTTTTATTGAAGTTTTGATCTGAAAGCAAAATTTATGAACAATGAAATTTGTTTTAATATGTATTTGTATGTTTGTCTAATTTAAAATATATCAAAAATCACTGCTGTCAATGGCGAGAGAAACGCGTCTGTACCCTGTATGAAAGAAATGGCAAAAAAATGTGTTGTCCACATTGTTTTCTTAATCATTATTTGAAATTTAAATATCTTCTAATAAATATTGCTCAAACTTGTGTGTTTGCCCTCGTGAAACAGAGTTGTGCATTGCAAAGATGTTTTATGCTTATATATTGAATTTGATAATATTAATTATTGGAACTGTAATTATTCTTAAATTATGCGATACGATGGTGCTTTGTTCTCTTTTCATTAACTTTCACATTTGAATAATCGTAAAATGCGCAGCATTCATTTTTCCCGAACAGAAATTTAAAAACATGGTATCAATGATCATTCATTTGTAATCTAATTTCAATACTTTCGGAAAAATTTTAACATCATATTTGTAGGTATATTAAATCTGTTCATTGCATCCATTTGCAGTTAAGTTTTTAAAAGATTTTATTCTTGTTAAAATTATTCAGAGTAAATTATTGATTAATTTATTGATCAAAAATAAAACGTTAGTAATACTTAGTATTTCAGGTTCACCATTAATCTTATAATAAGTAATGATTTCTAAATCTCGCCATTTTGGCCTTCAAATTTACTTAAATGTGTACATCCGCGGATAGAGGATACTTTGATTGACTCGGCCGGCCAGCCAATTAAAATGTCCTCCGATTCTTCGAAAGCATTTGATCATTGTGCCTGATCATCACAATGATCAGTATGCTTTCGCAGAAAATGATACTCCCGCATGATTAGAATGAATCAAAATTTCTAAAAATTTACTCGCGTGTAATAAAATATTAGTTGAGGGAAAAAAGTGAATGGATGCGATGAATGTTGAATAATGTAGGTTAGATTGCTTTCTTTTATTAATAATACGAGTAAATTAAGTTTTATCAGCTTTTCAGAAGTTTTTAATTTCAATTTTTATTCTTAGTTATTTAATAAAATATTAAATTCTCACTTATTCTAAATTGAATTATGTATTGGAAAAATCTTAAAATGAATGTTCAAATTCTACCCTTATATAATTATATTAATGTTTTTTAATTATTTGTATAAATTCTTCTTTAACTACATTTTAATAATCAATACTTGTATTAAATTTTCCATTTCAAGTATATCAATTTTATGTTAACTGAGTACTTTTATTCTCAAAATTG
The DNA here is from genome assembly GCF_947563725.1 of Argiope bruennichi. Taxonomy (NCBI): domain Eukaryota; kingdom Metazoa; phylum Arthropoda; class Arachnida; order Araneae; family Araneidae; genus Argiope; species Argiope bruennichi. The sequence continues at coordinate 108,992,548 of NC_079157.1, read as the reverse complement.
CTTGAATTCCAGTTAATCTTATTGTATAAGACAGCAGTTTGATACTGGTTTAATTTAATATATGTACTGAATTCTTAATTCAATGCATTTATGTTCTACTTTTTATGTTGTAATAATTTTATAAACGACCAATTTTTGTATATTAAACTTGCAAATAAAGTTTGTGTATTTAGAACTCAATTTTGTATTTCATTACCAAATATTCTTGTGTCCTTTCGAGTAATTGTTTCGACAAAAGTATTAAATTTCTTGAAAGCCACTCCTATAGCAAATCCATTCACTGAATACAAGACGTACATACATCCAAGTCCTTTGAAGAATATAGATTTGATTTTAAATTAAAAGTAGAAAAGCACAAGATGAATGAATAGATTTGTTTCTATCCTTTACCTGATTTTATTAGTTTCAAATGTAAATTAGTTGCATGTAAATCATTGGAATTAATTCGCTAGTTTAATGATAGAGTATAGATAAAAAGTTAGAAATATTCCATGCTCTAGAAATACGTTAGTAGAATTCGAGGAATTGAAACTTTTGTCTGATTTTTAACAATGTGTTCATAGAAATTTCATTATGTTCAAGTCGTATTCATCTGCTTTTGAATTTAAAACTAAAAACTACTGGTATGTTCGTTCCTGATAGTCAATAGGTAAATTTAAGATCTTTAACTTGGTGGTGAATGAACATAATGGTGGAGAATGCGTTTTTAAAAACTTTGAGTTAGATCAAAATTGTAAAGTTTACATTGAAGTTTCCTTATTTTTCGTATTAAAATTTTCCTTTATTACTTTCTTAAAATCGGTTACTAAATATTACATATATACTATCGCATTTAAATATTAATTATTTTTATTTTAATATCCTGATTTCTATTCTTTCCTGATTTGAAAATTGCGAATAGATATAATTTTCACTACAATAAAAATTCGTTTTCTTTCTGTCAGTTGCAGAATTGTAATATTTAATTATTATGAATGTCTTCTGGTCTTCGTTTCTAGATTAAATGACTAACTATTAAAAGAAGATCGTAAGACTGCGAAATTTCACATAAATGAAAATTGCATTATTATAAACTTAAATATTTTATCAAAGTATCAACAGAAAAATAATTTTATTAAATCTGGAAGTCAAAACAAAAATCGTAAATGTGAGGTATAGGTAGAAAATCTGTAAATGAATTGAAATTGTATTTCTATTTATAATTGATCTAAATTTTATTAAAAAAATATTTGCAATTTTAAAGGAAAAAATACCAATAAAGCTCTCACCGGGAATAGAACAGCTTTCTCCGAGTGTACTATTCTAAACAGCCATAAACTATGATAGGGGGAAAATAATTCTGCTTTAAATTTATACGAATGGAAGGGAGATTTATGAAGGATTATTTAAAGCATTTATTCTGTACGGAAAAATACACACACGGAGACATTATAGTAAATTGATTAAAAAGAACACTGAAGAAGGTTAGGAACAGTGTTGGAATGATACTCAATAAAGAAGCACCCATGACGCAAAGGTCTAGAATCGGACGCATATGTGACTTGGACAGCTTACATAATGGCAGATTTTATTTTAGGAGAAAGGGAAAATAAACCTTCATTTCTAATACTTTGAAAATTCTATTTTGTATGCAGTACATATATTTAATATTCTACTACAAGAGCAAATATTTAATTCGCGAAAATAATGATTCTATTCAAAAAATAAATGTTGAAGATACTACTTTCTTATGATATCTTCTTGTTTTGTTTTAAAAATATTGATATCAAAGTAATACCATAAAAAATGTGGGATACTCAAGAGGATATTTTAGATAATTTGGAATTTGTATTGCATTCATAATATATTTGAAAAGCATTTGCAAGTCTTCAGTTCGAATCACGAAATCAAGCAATGTTTTTATATATTTTTCTTTTCTACTTTTTTTTTAAAATTTATTAAAGCTATTTTTCTCACTTATTCCCATACTTACTATGAATTATACCAAATCATATACTTCAGAAATAAAATTTAATTTCAACAAATTTCTATATTTAATCAAAAATTTAAAAGTCAAGTTAACGCAAATACACAGAATTCGTACCTATTCACAGCATTGTGTTTTTAGACCAGATTGACACCGTCTTAAAACTTTTATTCGCTAATCACAATTAGAATTTTAGACCGTTCAGACGCTCTCCGGGTACGACGCTTCGTGGACAGATCTGCAAAACGAGCCACTTAGTTTCCCTGGTCTTCAGTTCGAGTCTCGAAACCAAGAATTTAATTTCAAAACCAAATTTAATTTCAAAATATTTCTATATTTAATAAGAATTTTAAGAGTCAAATTCACGCACATGCGCAGAATTCATTCCTATTCACAGCATTGTGCTTTTAGACCAGATTGACACCGTCTTAAAACTTTAGGAGGATAATCATAATGAGAGTCTTAGACCAATCAGACGCTATCCCAGATTGAGTCAAGTTCAAGCACATGCGCAGAATTCATTAATATTGAAAGCATTGTGCCTTTAGACCAGATTGACACCGTGTTGAAACTTTTAGAGGATAATCATAATGAGAGACTTAGACCATTCAAACGCTCTCCGGGTACGAAGCTTCGTGTCCAGATCGGTTGAAAGAGCCGCTTAGTTTTGCTGGTCTTCAGTTCGAGTCCCGAAAATAAGAATTTTTTAATATATTTTACTTTTCTTTTTTTTTAAATTTATTTTAGGCATTTTTATCCATTATTCCCACACTTAATATGAACTATTCCAAATCTTTTACTTCTAAAATAAAATTTAATGTCAAAATATTTCTATATTCTAGAGAAATTTTAGGAGTGAAGTTCACGCACATGCGCAGAATTCATTCCTATTCAAAGCATTGTGCATTCTGACCAGATTGACACCGTCTTAAAAGTTTTAGTGGATAATCTTAATGAGAGTCTTAGACCCTTCAGACGCTCTCCGGGTACGAAGCTTCGTGGCCAGATCGGCAGAACGAGCCACTTAGTTTTGCTGGTCTTCAGTTCGAGTCTCGAAAATGAGAATTTTTTAAATATATTTTACTTTATTCTTTTTTTTTTTCTTTTATTTATTTTAGGTATAATTATTCATTATTACAACACTTACTAAGAACTTTCCAAAATGTTATACTTTTAAAATAAAATTTAATATCAAAATATTTCTATATTCAAAAGAAATTTTAGGAGTGAAGTTCACGCACATGCACAGAATTCATTCCTATTCAAAGCATTGTGCATTCTGACCAGATTGACACCGTCTTAAAAGTTTTAGTGGATAATCTTAATGAGAGTCTTAGACCCTTCAGACGCTCTCCGGGTACGAAGCTTCGTGGCCAGATCGGCAGAACGAGCCACTTAGTTTTGCTGGTCTTCAGTTCGAGTCTCGAAAATGAGAATTTTTTAAATATATTTTTTTTTTCTTTTTTTTTCTTTTATTTATTTTAGGTATATTTATCCATTATTCCAACAATTACTAACAACATTTGAAAATGTTATATTTTTAAAATAAAATTTAATATCAAAATATTTCTATATTCAAAAAAAATTTTAGGAGTGAAGTTCACGCACATGCGCAGAATTCATTCCTATTCAAAGCATTGTGCATTCTGACCAGATTGACACCGTCTTAAAAGTTTTAGTGGATAATCTTAATGAGAGTCTTAGACCCTTCAGACGCTCTCCGGGTACGAAGCTTCGTGGCCAGATCGGCAGAACGAGCCACTTAGTTTTGCTGGTCTTCAGTTCAAGTCTCGAAAATAAGAATTTTTTAAATATATTTTTCTTTTTTTTTTTCTTTTATTTCTTTTAGGTATATTTATCCATTATTTCAACACTTACTAAGAACATTTGAAAATGTTATATTTTAAAATAAATTTTAATGTCAAAATATTTCTATATTCTAGAGAAATTTTAGGAGTGAAGTTCACGCACATGCGCAGAATTCATTCCTATTCAAAGCATTGTGCATTCTGACCAGATTGACACCATCTTAAAAGTTTTAGTGGATAATCTGAATGAGAGTCTTAGACCCTTCAGACGCTCTCCGGGTACGAAGCTTCGTGGCCAGATCGGCAGAACGAGCCACTTAGTTTTGCTGGTCTTCAGTTCGAGTCTCGAAAATGAGAAGTTTTTAAATATATTTTACTTTTTTCTTTTTTTTTCCTTTTATTTATTTTAGGTATATTTATCCATTATTACAACACTTACTAAGAATTTTCCAAAATGTTATACTTTTAAAATAAAATTTAATATCAAAATATTTCTATATTCTAGAGAAATTTTAATAGTGAAGTTCACGCACATGCGCAGAATTCATTCCTAGTCAAAGCATTGTGCATTCTGACCAGATTGACACCGTCTTAAAAGTTTTAGTGCATAATCTTAATGAGAGTCTTAGACACTTCAGACGCTCTCCGGGTACGAAGCTTCGTGGCCAGATCGGCAGAACGAGCCACTTAGTTTTGCTGGTCTTCAGTTCGAGTCTCGAAAATGAGAATTTTTTAAATATATTTTTCTTTTTTCTTTTTTTTTTCTTTTATTTATTTTAGGTATATTTATCCATTATTACAACACTTACTAAGAACTTTCCAAAATGTTATACTTTTAAAATAAAATTTAATATCAAAATATTTCTATATTCAAAAGAAATTTTAGGAGTGAAGTTCACGCACATGCGCAGAATTCATTCCTATTCAAAGCATTGTGCATTCTGACCAGATTGACACCGTCTTAAAAGTTTTAGTGGATAATCTTAATGAGAGTCTTAGACCCTTCAGACGCTCTCCGGGTACGAAGCTTCGTGGCCAGATCGGCAGAACGAGCCACTTAGTTTTGCTGGTCTTCAGTTCAAGTCTCGAAAATAAGAATTTTTTAAATATATTTTTCTTTTTTTTTCTTTTATTTCTTTTAGGTATATTTATCCATTATTTCAACACTTACTAAGAACATTTGAAAATGTTATATTTTTAAAATAAAATTTAATATCAAAATATTTCTATATTCAAAAGAAATTTTAGGAGTGAAGTTCACGCACATGCGCAGAATTCATTCCTATTCAAAGCATTGTGCATTCTGACCAGATTGACACCGTCTTAAAAGTTTTAGTGGATAATCTTAATAGGAGTCTTTCACCCTTCAGACGCACTCCGGGTACGAAGCTTCGTGGCCAGATCGGCAGAACGAGCCACTTAGTTTTGCTGGTCTTCAGTTCGATTCTCGAAAATGAGAATTTTTTAAATATATTTTACTTTTTTCTTTTTTTTTTCTTTTATTTATTTTAGGTATATTTATCCATTATTACAACTCTTACTAAAAACTTTTCAAAATGTTATAATTTTAAAATAAAATTTAATATCAAAATATTTCTATATTCAAAAGAAATTTTAGGAGTGAAGTTCACGCACATGCGCAGAATTCATTCCTATTCAAAGCATTGTGCATTCTGACCAGATTGACACCGTCTTAAAAGTTTTAGTGGATAATCTTAATGAGAGTCTTTGACCCTTCAGACGCTCTCCGGGTACGAAGCTTCGTGGCCAGATCGGCAGAACGAGCCACTTAGTTTTGCTGGTCTTCAGTTCGAGTCTCGAAAATAAGAATTTTTTAAATATATTTTTTTTCTTTTTTTTTTCTTTTATTTATTTTAGGTATATCTATCCATTATTCCAACAATTACTAAGAACATTTGAAAATGTTATATTTTTAAAATAAATTTTAATGTCAAAATATTTCTATATTCTAGAGAAATTTTAGGAGTGAAGTTCACGCACATGCGCAGAATTCATTCCTATTCAAAGCATTGTGCATTCTGACCAGATTGACACCGTCTTAAAAGTTTTAGTGGATAATCTTAATGTGAGTCTTAGACCCTTCAGACGCTCTCCGGGTACGAAGCTTCGTGGCCAGATCGGCAGAACGAGCCACTTAGTTTTGCTGGTCTTCAGTTCGAGTCTCGAAAATGAGAAGTTTTTAAATATATTTTACTTTTTTCTTTTTTTCCTTTTATTTATTTTAGGTATATTTATCCATTATTACAACACTTACTAAGAACTTTCCAAAATGTTATACTTTTAAAATAAAATTTAATATCAAAATATTTCTATATTCTAGAGAAATTTTAATAGTGAAGTTCACGCACATGCGCAGAATTCATTCCTAGTCAAAGCATTGTGCATTCTGACCAGATTGACACCGTCTTAAAAGTTTTAGTGCATAATCTTAATGAGAGTCTTAGACACTTCAGACGCTCTACGGGTACGAAGCTTCGTGGCCAGATCGGCAGAACGAGCCACTTAGTTTTGCTGGTCTTCAGTTCGATTCTCGAAAATGAGAATTTTTTAAATATATTTTACTTTTTTTTTCTTTTATTTATTTTAGGTATATTTATCCATTATTACAACTCTTACTAAGAACTTTTCAAAATGTTATAATTTTAAAATAAAATTTAATATCAAAATATTTCTATATTCAAAAGAAATTTTAGGAGTGAAGTTCACGCACATGCGCAGAATTCATTCCTATTCAAAGCATTGTGCATTCTGACCAGATTGACACCGTCTTAAAAGTTTTAGTGGATAATCTTAATAGGAGTCTTTCACCCTTCAGACGCTCTCCGGGTACGAAGCTTCGTGGCCAGATCGGCAGAACGAGCCACTTAGTTTTGCTGGTCTTCAGTTCGATTCTCGAAAATGAGATTTTTTTAAATATATTTTACTTTTTTCTTTTTTTTTTCTTTTATTTATTTTAGGTATATTTATCCATTATTACAACTCTTACTAAAAACTTTTCAAAATGTTATAATTTTAAAATAAAATTTATATCAAAATATTTCTATATTCAAAAGAAATTTTAGGAGTGAAGTTCACGCACATGCGCAGAATTCATTCCTATTCAAAGCATTGTGCATTCTGACCAGATTGACACCGTCTTAAAAGTTTTAGTGGATAATCTTAATGAGAGTCTTTGACCCTTCAGACGCTCTCCGGGTACGAAGCTTCGTGGCCAGATCGGCAGAACGAGCCACTTAGTTTTGCTGGTCTTCAGTTCGAGTCTCGAAAATAAGAATTTTTTAAATATATTTTTTTTCTTTTTTTTTTCTTTTATTTATTTTAGGTATATCTATCCATTATTCCAACAATTACTAAGAACATTTGAAAATGTTATATTTTTAAAATAAATTTTAATGTCAAAATATTTCTATATTCTAGAGAAATTTTAGGAGTGAAGTTCACGCACATGCGCAGAATTCATTCCTATTCAAAGCATTGTGCATTCTGACCAGATTGACACCGTCTTAAAATTTTTAGTGGATAATCTTAATGAGAGTCTTAGACCCTTCAGACGCTCTCAGGGTACAAAGCTTCGTGGCCAGATCGGCAGAACGAGCCACTTAGTTTTGCTGGTCTTCAGTTCGAGTCTCGATAATGAGAATTTTTTAAATATATTTTTTTTCTTTTTTTTTCTTTTATTTATTTTAGGTATATTTATCCATTATTCCAACAATTACTAAGAACATTTGAAAATATTATATTTTTAAAATAAATGTGAATGTCAAAATATTTCTATATTCTAGAGAAATTTTAAAAGTGAAGTTCACGCACATGCGCAGAATTCATTCCTATTCAAAGCATTGTGCGTTCTGACCAGATTGACACCGTCTTAAAAGTTTTAGTGGATAATCTTAATGAGAGTCTTAGACCCTTCAGACGCTCTCCGGGTACGAAGCTTCGTGGCCAGATCGGCAGAACGAGCCACTTAGTTTTGCTGGTCATCACTTCGAGTCTCGAAAATGAGAATTTTTTAAATATATTTTTTTTTCTTTTATTTATTTTAGGTATATTTATCCATTATTCCAACAATTACTAAGAACATTTGAAAATATTATATTTTTAAAATAAATGTTTATGTCAAAATATTTCTATATTCTAGAGAAATTTTAGGAGTGAAGTTCACGCACATGCGCAGAATTCATTCCTATTCAAAGCATTGTGCATTCTGACCAGATTGACACCGTCTTAAAAGTTTTAGTGGATAATCTTAATGAGAGTCTTAGACCCTTCAGACGCTCTCCGGGTACGAAGCTTCGTGGCCAGATCGGCAGAACGAGCCACTTAGTTTTGCTGGTCTTCAGTTCGAGTCTCGAAAATAAGAATTTTTTAAATATATTTTTTTTCTTTTTTTTTTCTTTTATTTATTTTAGGTATATCTATCCATTATTCCAACAATTACTAAGAACATTTGAAAATGTTATATTTTTAAAATAAATTTTAATGTCAAAATATTTCTATATTCTAGAGAAATTTTAGGAGTGAAGTTCACGCACATGCGCAGAATTCATTCCTATTCAAAGCATTGTGCATTCTGACCAGATTGACACCGTCTTAAAATTTTTAGTGGATAATCTTAATGAGAGTCTTAGACCCTTCAGACGCTCTCAGGGTACAAAGCTTCGTGGCCAGATCGGCAGAACGAGCCACTTAGTTTTGCTGGTCTTCAGTTCGAGTCTCGATAATGAGAATTTTTTAAATATATTTTTTTTCTTTTTTTTTCTTTTATTTATTTTAGGTATATTTATCCATTATTCCAACAATTACTAAGAACATTTGAAAATATTATATTTTTAAAATAAATGTGAATGTCAAAATATTTCTATATTCTAGAGAAATTTTAAAAGTGAAGTTCACGCACATGCGCAGAATTCATTCCTATTCAAAGCATTGTGCATTCTGACCAGATTGACACCGTCTTAAAAGTTTTAGTGGATAATCTTAATGAGAGTCTTAGACCCTTCAGACGCTCTCCGGGTACGAAGCTTCGTGGCCAGATCGGCAGAACGAGCCACTTAGTTTTGCTGGTCTTCAGTTCGAGTCTCGAAAATAAGAATTTTTTAAATATATTTTTCTTTTTTTTTCTTTTATTTATTTTAGGTATATCTATCCATTATTCCAACAATTACTAAGAACATTTGAAAATGTTATATTTTTAAAATAAATTTTAATGTCAAAATATTTCTATATTCTAGAGAAATTTTAGGAGTGAAGTTCACGCACATGCGTAGAATTCATTCCTATTCAAAGCATTGTGCATTCTGACCAGATTGACACCGTCTTAAAAGTTTTAGTGGATAATCTTAATGAGAGTCTTAGACCCTTCAGACGCTCTCCGGGTACGAAGCTTCGTGGCCAGATCGGCAGAACGAGCCACTTAGTTTTGCTGGTCTTCAGTTCAAGTCTCGAAAATAAGAATTTTTTAAATATATTTTTTTTTCTTTTATTTCTTTTATTTATATTTATCCATTATTCCAACACTTACTAAGAAAATTTGAAAATGTTATATTTTTAAAATAAATTTTAATGTCAAAATATTTCTATATTCTAGAGAAATTTTAGGAGTGAAGTTCACGCACATGCGCAGAATTCATTCCTATTCAAAGCATTGTGCATTCTGACCAGATTGACACCGTCTTAAAAGTTTTAGTGGATAATCTTAATGAGAGTCTTAGACCCTTCAGACGCTCTCCGGGTACGAAGCTTCGTGGCCAGATCAGCAGAACGAGCCACTTAGTTTTGCTGGTCTTCAGTTCGAGTCTCAAAAATGAGAATTTTTTAAATATATTTTTTTCTTTTTTTTTTTCTTTTATTTATTTTAGGTATATTTATCCATTATTCAAACATCTACTAAGAACATTTGAAAAAATTATATTTTTAAAATAAATTTTAATGTCAAAATATTTCTATATTCTAGAGAAATTTTAGGAGTGAAGTTCACGCACATGCGCAGAATTCATTCCTATTCAAAGCATTGTACATTCTGACCAGATTGACACCGTCTTAAAAGTTTTAGTGGATAATCTTAATGAGAGTCTTAGACCCTTCAGACGCTCTCCGGGTACGAAGCTTCGTGGCCAGATCGGCAGAACGAGCCACTTAGTTTTGCTGGTCATCACTTCGAGTCTCGAAAATGAGAATTTTTTAAATATATTTTTTTTTTCTTTTTTTTTCTTTTATTTATTTTAGGTATATTTATCCATTATTCCAACAATTACTAAGAACATTTGAAAATATTATATTTTTAAAATAAATGTTATATCAAAATATTTCTATATTCTAGAGAAATTTTAGGAGTGAAGTTCACGCACATGCGCAGAATTCATTCCTATTCAAAGCATTGTGCATTCTGACCAGATTGACACCGTCTTAAAAGTTTTAGTGGATAATCTTAATGAGAGTCTTAGACCCTTCAGACGCTCTCCGAATACGAAGCTTCGTGGCCAGATCGGCAGAACGAGCCACTTAGTTTTGCTGGTCTTCAGTTCGAGTCTCGAAAATAAGAATTTTTTAAATATATTTTTCTTTTTTTTTTCTTTTATTTATTTTAGGTATATCTATCCATTATTCCAACAATTACTAAGAACATTTGAAAATTTTATATTTTTAAAATAAATTTTAATGTCAAAATATTTCTATATTCTAGAGAAATTTTAGGAGTGAAGTTCACGCACATGCGCAGAATTCATTCCTATTCAAAGCATTGTGCATTCTGACCAGATTGACACCGTCTTAAAAGTTTTAGTGGATAATCTTAATGAGAGTCTTAGACCCTTCAGACGCTCTCCGGGTACGAAGCTTCGTGGCTAGATCGGCAGAACGAGCCACTTAGTTTTGCTGGCCTTCAGTTCGAGTTTCGAAAATGAGAATTTTTTAAATATATTTAATTTTTTCTTTTTTTTCTTTTATTTTTTTTAAGTATATTTATCCATTATTACAACACTTACTAAGAACTTTCCAAAATGTTATACTTTTAAAATAAAATTTAATATCAAAATATTTCTATACTCAAAAGAAATTTTAGGAGTGAAGTTCACGCACATGCGCAGAATTCATTCCTATTCAAAGCATTGTGCATTCTGACCAGATTGACACCGTCTTAAAAGTTTTAGTGGATAATCTTAATGAGAGTCTTAGACCCTTCAGACGCTCTCCGGGTACGAAGCTTCGTGGCCAGATCGGCAGAACGAGCCACTTAGTTTTGATGGTCTTCAGTTCAAGTCTCGAAAATAAGAATTTTTTAAATATATTTTTTTTTCTTTTATTTCTTTTATTTATATTTATCCATTATTCCAACACTTACTAAGAAAATTTGAAAATGTTATATTTTTAAAATAAATTTTAATGTCAAAATATTTCTATATTCTAGAGAAATTTTAGGAGTGAAGTTCACGCACATGCGCAGAATTCATTCCTATTCAAAGCATTGTGCATTCTGACCAGATTGACACCGTCTTAAAAGTTTTAGTGGATAATCTTAATGAGAGTCTTAGACCCTTCAGACGCTCTCCGGGAACGAAGCTTCATGGCCAGATCGGCAGAACGAGCCACTTAGTTTTGCTGGTCTTCAGTTCGAGTCTCGAAAATAAGAATTTTTTAAATATATTTTTCTTTTTTTTTTCTTTTATTTATTTTAGGTATATCTATCCATTATTCCAACAATTACTAAGAACATTTGAAAATGTTATATTTTTAAAATAAATTTTAATGTCAAAATATTTCTATATTCTAGAGAAATTTTAGGAGTGAAGTTCACGCACATGCGTAGAATTCATTCCTATTCAAAGCATTGTGCATTCTGACCAGATTGACACCGTCTTAAAAGTTTTAGTGGATAATCTTAATGAGAGTCTTAGACCCTTCAGACGCTATCCGGGTACGAAGCTTCGTGGCCAGATCGGCAGAACGAGCCACTTAGTTTTGCTGGTCTTCAGTTCAAGTCTCGAAAATAAGAATTTTTTAAATATATTTTTTTTTCTTTTATTTCTTTTATTTATATTTATCCATTATTCCAACACTTACTAAGAAAATTTGAAAATGTTATATTTTTAAAATAAATTTTAATGTCAAAATATTTCTATATTCTAGAGAAATTTTAGGAGTGAAGTTCACGCACATGCGCAGAATTCATTCCTATTCAAAGCATTGTGCATTCTGACCAGATTGACACCGTCTTAAAAGTTTTAGTGGATAATCTTAATGAGAGTCTTAGACCCTTCAGACGCTCTCCGGGTACGAAGCTTCGTGGCCAGATCAGCAGAACGAGCCACTTAGTTTTGCTGGTCTTCAGTTCGAGTCTCAAAAATGAGAATTTTTTAAATATATTTTTTTATTTTTTTTTTCTTTTATTTATTTTAGGTATATTTATCCATTATTCAAACATCTACTAAGAACATTTGAAAAAATTATTTTTTTAAAATAAATTTTAATGTCAAAATATTTCTATATTCTAGAGAAATTTTAGGAGTGAAGTTCACGCACATGCGCAGAATTCATTCCTATTCAAAGCATTGTGCATTCTGACCAGATTGACACCGTCTTAAAAGTTTTAGTGGATAATCTTAATGAGAGTCTTAGACCCTTCAGACGCTCTCCGGGTACGAAGCTTCGTGGCCAGATCGGCAGAACGAGCCACTTAGTTTTGCTGGCCTTCAGTTCGAGTTTCGAAAATGAGAATTTTTTAAATATATTTAATTTTTTCTTTTTTTTCTTTTATTTATTTTAGGTATATTTATCCATTATTCCAACAATTACTAAGAACATTTGAAAATATTATATTTTTAAAATAAATGTTTATGTCAAAATATTTCTATATTCTAGAGAAATTTTAGGAGTGAAGTTCACGCACATGCGCAGAATTCATTCCTATTCAAAGCATTGTGCATTCTGACCAGATTGACACCGTCTTAAAAGTTTTAGTGGATAATCTTAATGAGAGTCTTAGACCCTTCAGACGCTCTCCGGGTACGAAGCTTTGTGGCCAGATCGGCAGAACGAGCCACTTAGTTTTGCTGGTCTTCAGTTCGAGTCTCGAAAATAAGAATTTTTTAAATATATTTTTCTTTTTTTTTCTTTTATTTATTTTAGGTATATTTATCCATTATTCCAACAATTACTAAGAACATTTGAAAATGTTATATTTTTAAAATAAATTTTAATGTCAAAATATTTCTATATTCTAGAGAAATTTTAGGAGTGAAGTTCACGCACATGCGCAGAATTCATTCCTATTCAAAGCATTGTGCATTCTGACCAGATTGACACCGTCTTAAAAGTTTTAGTGGATAATCTTAATGAGAGTCTTAGACCCTTCAGACGCTCTCCGGGTACGAAGCGTCGTGGCCAGATCGGCAGAACGAGCCACTTAGTTTTGCTGGTCTTCAGTTCAAGTCTCGAAAATAAGAATTTTTTAAATATATTTTTTTTTTCTTTTATTTCTTTTATTTATATTTATCCATTATTCCAACACTTACTAAGAAAATTTGAAAATGTTATATTTTTAAAATAAATTTTAATGTCAAAATATTTCTATATTCTAGAGAAATTTTAGGAGTGAAGTTCACGCACATGCGCAGAATTCATTCCTATTCAAAGCATTGTGCATTCTGACCAGATTGACACCGTCTTAAAAGTTTTAGTGGATAATCTTAATGAGAGTCTTAGACCCTTCAGACGCTCTCCGGGTACGAAGCTTCGTGGCCAGATCTGCAGAACGAGCCACTTAGTTTTGCTGGCCTTCAGTTCGAGTTTCGAAAATGAGAATTTTTTAAATATATTTAATTTTTTCTTTTTTCTTTCTTTTATTTATTTTAGGTATATTTATCCATTATTCCAACAATTACTAAGAACATTTGAAAATATTATATTTTTAAAATAAATGTTAATGTCAAAATATTTCTATATTCTAGAGAAATTTTAGGAGTGAAGTTCACGCACATGCGCAGAATTCATTCCTATCCAAAGCATTGTGTATTCTGACCAGATTGACACCGTCTTAAAAGTTTTAGTGGATAATCTTAATGAGAGTCTTAGACCCTTCAGACGCTCTCCGGGTACGAAGCTTCGTGGCCAGATCGGCAGAACGAGCCACTTGGTTTTGCTGGTCTTCAGTTCGAGTCTCGAAAATAAGAATTTTTTAAATATATTTTTCTTTTTTTTTTTCTTTTATTTATATTAGGTATATCTATCCATTATTCCAACAATTACTAAGAACATTTGAAAATGTTATATTTTTAAAATAAATTTTAATGTCAAAATATTTCTATATTCTAGAGAAATTTTAGGAGTGAAGTTCACGCACATGCGCAGAATTCATTACTATTCAAAGCATTGTGCATTCTGACCAGATTGAAACCGTCTTAAAAGTTTTAGTGGATAATCTTAATGAGAGTCTTAGACCCTTCAGACGCTCTCCGGGTACGAAGCTTCGTGGCCAGATCGGCAGAACGAGCCACTTAGTTTTGCTGGTCTTCAGTTCAAGTCTCAAAAATAAGAATTTTTTAAATATATATTTTTTTCTTTTATTTCTTTTATTTATATTTATCCATTATTCCAACATTTACTAAGAAAATTTGAAAATGTTATATTTTTAAAATAAATTTTATTGTCAAAATATTTCTATATTCTAGAGAAATTTTAGGAGTGAAGTTCACGCACATGCGCAGAATTCATTCCTATCCAAAGCATTGTGTATTCTGACCAGATTGACACCGTCTTAAAAGTTTTAGTGGATAATCTTAATGAGAGTCTTAGACCCTTCAGACGCTCTCCGGGTACGAAGCTTCGTGGCCAGATCGGCAGAACGAGCCACTTGGTTTTGCTGGTCTTCAGTTCGAGTCTCGAAAATAAGAATTTTTTAAATATATTTTTCTTTTTTTTTTTCTTTTATTTATATTAGGTATATCTATCCATTATTCCAACAATTACTAAGAACATTTGAAAATGTTATATTTTTAAAATAAATTTTAATGTCAAAATATTTCTATATTCTAGAGAAATTTTAGGAGTGAAGTTCACGCACATGCGCAGAATTCATTACTATTCAAAGCATTGTGCATTCTGACCAGATTGACACCGTCTTAAAAGTTTTAGTGGATAATCTTAATGAGAGTCTTAGACCCTTCAGACGCTCTCCGGGTACGAAGCTTCGTGGCCAGATCGGCAGAACGAGCCACTTAGTTTTGCTGGTCTTCAGTTCAAGTCTCAAAAATAAGAATTTTTTAAATATATTTTTTTTTCTTTTATTTCTTTTATTTATATTTATCCATTATTCCAACATTTACTAAGAAAATTTGAAAATGTTATATTTTTAAAATAAATTTTATTGTCAAAATATTTCTATATTCTAGAGAAATTTTAGGAGTGAAGTTCACGCACATGCGCAGAATTCATTCCTATTCAAAGCATTGTGCATTCTGACCAGATTGACACCGTCTTAAAAGTTTTAGTGGATAATCTTAATGAGAGTCTTAGACCCTTCAGACGCTCTCCGGGTACGAAGCTTCGTGGCCAGATCAGCAGAACGAGCCACTTAGTTTTGCTGGTCTTCAGTTCGAGTCTCAAAAATGAGAATTTTTTAAATATATTTTTTTCTTTTTTTTTTTCTTTTATTTATTTTAGGTATATTTATCCATTATTCAAACATCTACTAAGAACATTTGAAAAAATTATATTTTTAAAATAAATTTTAATGTCAAAATATTTCTATATTCTAGAGAAATTTTAGGAGTGAAGTTCACGCACATGCGCAGAATTCATTCCTATTCAAAGCATTGTGCATTCTGACCAGATTGACACCGTCTTAAAAGTTTTAGTGGATAATCTTAATGAGAGTCTTAGACCCTTCAGACGCTCTCCGGGTACGAAGCTTCGTGGCCAGATCGGCAGAACGAGCCACTTAGTTTTGCTGGCCTTCAGTTCGAGTTTCGAAAATGAGAATTTTTTAAATATATTTAATTTTTTCTTTTTTTTCTTTTATTTATTTTAGGTATATTTATCCATTATTCCAACAATTACTAAGAACATTTGAAAATATTATATTTTTAAAATAAATGTTTATGTCAAAATATTTCTATATTCTAGAGAAATTTTAGGAGTGAAGTTCACGCACATGCGCAGAATTCATTCCTATTCAAAGCATTGTGCATTCTGACCAGATTGACACCGTCTTAAAAGTTTTAGTGGATAATCTTAATGAGAGTCTTAGACCCTTCAGACGCTCTCCGGGTACGAAGCTTTGTGGCCAGATCGGCAGAACGAGCCACTTAGTTTTGCTGGTCTTCAGTTCGAGTCTCGAAAATAAGAATTTTTTAAATATATTTTTCTTTTTTTTTCTTTTATTTATTTTAGGTATATTTATCCATTATTCCAACAATTACTAAGAACATTTGAAAATGTTATATTTTTAAAATAAATTTTAATGTCAAAATATTTCTATATTCTAGAGAAATTTTAGGAGTGAAGTTCACGCACATGCGCAGAATTCATTCCTATTCAAAGCATTGTGCATTCTGACCAGATTGACACCGTCTTAAAAGTTTTAGTGGATAATCTTAATGAGAGTCTTAGACCCTTCAGACGCTCTCCGGGTACGAAGCGTCGTGGCCAGATCGGCAGAACGAGCCACTTAGTTTTGCTGGTCTTCAGTTCAAGTCTCGAAAATAAGAATTTTTTAAATATATTTTTTTTTTCTTTTATTTCTTTTATTTATATTTATCCATTATTCCAACACTTACTAAGAAAATTTGAAAATGTTATATTTTTAAAATAAATTTTAATGTCAAAATATTTCTATATTCTAGAGAAATTTTAGGAGTGAAGTTCACGCACATGCGCAGAATTCATTCCAATTCAAAGCATTGTGCATTCTGACCAGATTGACACCGTCTTAAAAGTTTTAGTGGATAATCTTAATGAGAGTCTTAGACCCTTCAGACGCTCTCCGGGTACGAAGCTTCGTGGCCAGATCGGCAGAACGAGCCACTTAGTTTTGCTGGCCTTCAGTTCGAGTTTCGAAAATGAGAATTTTTTAAATATATTTAATTTTTTCTTTTTTCTTTCTTTTATTTATTTTAGGTATATTTATCCATTATTCCAACAATTACTAAGAACATTTGAAAATATTATATTTTTAAAATAAATGTTAATGTCAAAATATTTCTATATTCTAGAGAAATTTTAGGAGTGAAGTTCACGCACATGCGCAGAATTCATTCCTATCCAAAGCATTGTGTATTCTGACCAGATTGACACCGTCTTAAAAGTTTTAGTGGATAATCTTAATGAGAGTCTTAGACCCTTCAGACGCTCTCCGGGTACGAAGCTTCGTGGCCAGATCGGCAGAACGAGCCACTTGGTTTTGCTGGTCTTCAGTTCGAGTCTCGAAAATAAGAATTTTTTAAATATATTTTTCTTTTTTTTTTCTTTTATTTATATTAGGTATATCTATCCATTATTCCAACAATTACTAAGAACATTTGAAAATGTTATATTTTTAAAATAAATTTTAATGTCAAAATATTTCTATATTCTAGAGAAATTTTAGGAGTGAAGTTCACGCACATGCGCAGAATTCATTACTATTCAAAGCATTGTGCATTCTGACCAGATTGACACCGTCTTAAAAGTTTTAGTGGATAATCTTAATGAGAGTCTTAGACCCTTCAGACGCTCTCCGGGTACGAAGCTTCGTGGCCAGATCGGCAGAACGAGCCACTTAGTTTTGCTGGTCTTCAGTTCAAGTCTCAAAAATAAGAATTTTTTAAATATATTTTTTTTTCTTTTATTTCTTTTATTTATATTTATCCATTATTCCAACATTTACTAAGAAAATTTGAAAATGTTATATTTTTAAAATAAATTTTAATGTCAAAATATTTCTATATTCTAGAGAAATTTTAGGAGTTAAGTTCACGCACATGCGCAGAATTCATTCCTATTCAAAGCATTGTGCATTCTGACCAGATTGACACCGTCTTAAAAGTTTTAGTGGATAATCCTAATGAGAGTCTTAGACCCTTCAGACGCTCTCCGGGTACGAAGCTTCGTGGCCAGATCAGCAGAACGAGCCGCTTAGTTTTGCTGGTCTTCAGTTCGAGTCTCGAAAATGAGAATTTTTTAAATATATTTTTTTCTTTTTTTTTCTTTTATTTATTTTAGGTATATTTATCCATTATTCAAACATCTACTAAGAACATTTGAAAAAATTATATTTTTAAAATAAATTTTAATGTCAAAATATTTCTATATTCTAGAGAAATTTTAGGAGTGAAGTTCACGCACATGCGCAGAATTCATTCCTATTCAAAGCATTGTGCATTCTGACCAGATTGACACCGTCTTAAAAGTTTTAGTGGATAATCTTAATGAGAGTCTTAGACCCTTCAGACGCTCTCCGGGTACGAAGCTTCGTGGCCAGATCGGCAGAACGAGCCACTTAGTTTTGCTGGCCTTCAGTTCGAGTTTCGAAAATGAGAATTTTTTAAATATATTTAATTTTTTCTTTTTTTTCTTTTATTTATTTTAGGTATATTTATCCATTATTACAACACTTACTAAGAACTTTCCAAAATGTTATACTTTTAAAATAAAATTTAATATCAAAATATTTCTATATTCAAAAGAAATTTTAGGAGTGAAGTTCACGCACATGCGCAGAATTCATTCCTATTCAAAGCATTGTGCATTCTGACCAGATTGACACCGTCTTAAAAGTTTTAGTGGATAATCTTAATGAGAGTCTTAGACCCTTCAGACGCTCTCCGGGTACGAAGCTTCGTGGCCAGATCAGCAGAACGAGCCACTTAGTTTTGCTGGTCTTCAGTTCGAGTCTCGAAAATGAGAAATTTTTAAATATATTTTTTTTTCTTTTATTTATTTTAGGTATATATATCCATTATTCCAACAATTACTAAGAACATTTGAAAATATTATATTTTTAAAATAAATTTTAATGTCAAAATATTTCTATATTCTAGAGAAATTTTAGGAGTGAAGTTCACGCACATGCGCAGAATTCATTCCTATTCAAAGCATTGTGCATTCTGACCAGATTGACACCGTCTTAAAAGTTTTAGTGGATAATCTTAATGAGAGTCTTAGACCCTTCAGACGCTCTCCGGGTACGAAGCTTCGTGGCCAGATCAGCAGAACGAGCCGCTTAGTTTTGCTGGTCTTCAGTTCGAGTCTCGAAAATGAGAATTTTTTAAATAAAATTTTTTTTTCTTTTATTTATTTTAGGTATATTTATCCATTATTCAAACATCTACTAAGAACATTTGAAAAAATTATATTTTTAAAATAAATTTTAATGTCAAAATATTTCTATATTCTAGAGAAATTTTAGGAGTGAAGTTCACGCACATGCGCAGAATTCATTCCTATTCAAAGCATTGTGCATTCTGACCAGATTGACACCGTCTTAAAAGTTTTAGTGGATAATCTTAATGAGAGTCTTAGACCCTTCAGACGCTCTCCGGGTACGAAGCTTCGTGGCCAGATCGGCAGAACGAGCCACTTAGTTTTGCTGGCCTTCAGTTCGAGTTTCGAAAATGAGAATTTTTTAAATATATTTAATTCTTTCTTTTTTTTCTTTTATTTATTTTAGGTATATTTATCCATTATTACAACACTTACTAAGAACTTTCCAAAATGTTATACTTTTAAAATAAAATTTAATATCAAAATATTTCTATATTCAAAAGAAATTTTAGGAGTCAAGTTCACGCACATGCGCAGAATTCATTCCTATTCAAAGCATTGTGCATTCTGACCAGATTGACACCGTCTTAAAAGTTTTAGTGGATAATCTTAATGAGAGTCTTAGACCCTTCAGACGCTCTCCGGGTACGAAGCTTCGTGGCCAGATCAGCAGAACGAGCCACTTAGTTTTGCTGGTCTTCAGTTCGAGTCTCGAAAATGAGAAATTTTTAAATATATTTTTTTTTCTTTTATTTATTTTAGGTATATATATCCATTATTCCAACAATTACTAAGAACATTTGAAAATATTATATTTTTAAAATAAATTTTAATGTCAAAATATTTCTATATTCTAGAGAAATTTTAGGAGTGAAGTTCACGCACATGCGCAGAATTCATTCCTATTCAAAGCATTGTGCATTCTGACCAGATTGACACCGTCTTAAAAGTTTTAGTGGATAATCTTAATGAGAGTCTTAGACCCTTCAGACGCTCTCCGGGTACGAAGCTTCGTGGCCAGATCGGCAGAACGACCCACTTAGTTTTGCTGGTCTTCAGTTCGAGTCTCGAAAATAAGAATTTTTTAAATATATATTTTTTTTTCTTTTATTTCTTTTATTTATATTTATCCATTATTCCAACACTTACTAAGAAAATTTGAAAATGTTATATTTTTAAAATAAATTTTAATGTCAAAATATTTCTATATTCTAGAGAAATTTTAGGAGTGAAGTTCACGCACATGCGCAGAATTCATTCCTATTCAAAGCATTGTGCATTCTGACCAGATTGACACCGTCTTAAAAGTTTTAGTGGATAATCTTAATGAGAGTCTTAGACCCTTCAGACGCTCTCCGGGTACGAAGCTTCGTGGCCAGATCAGCAGAACGAGCCACTTAGTTTTGCTGGTCTTCAGTTCGAGTCTCAAAAATGAGAATTTTTTAAATATATTTTTTTCTTTTTTTTTCTTTTATTTATTTTAGGTATATTTATCCATTATTCAAACATCTACTAAGAACATTTGAAAAAATTATATTTTTAAAATAAATTTTAATGTCAAAATATTTCTATATTCTAGAGAAATTTTAGGAGTGAAGTTCACGCACAGGCGCAGAATTCATTCCTATTCAAAGCATTGTGCATTCTGACCAGATTGACACCGTCTTAAAAGTTTTAGTGGATAATCTTAATGAGAGTCTTAGACCCTTCAGACGCTCTCCGGGTACGAAGCTTCGTGGCCAGATCGGCAGAACGAGCCACTTAGTTTTGCTGGCCTTCAGTTCGAGTTTCGAAAATGAGAATTTTTTAAATATATTTAATTTTTTCTTTTTTTTCTTTTATTTATTTTAGGTATATTTATCCATTATTACAACACTTACTAAGAACTTTCCAAAATGTTATACTTTTAAAATAAAATTTAATATCAAAATATTTCTATATTCTAGAGAAATTTTAGGAGTGAAGTTCACGCACATGCGCAGAATTCATTCCTATTCAAAGCATTGTGCATTCTGACCAGATTGACACCGTCTTAAAAGTTTTAGTGGATAATCTTAATGAGAGTCTTTGACAATACAGACGCTCTCCGGGTACGAAGCTTCGTGGCCAGATCGGCAGAACGAGCCACTTAGTTTTGCTGGTCTTCAGTTCGAGTCTCGAAAATGAGAATTTTTTAAATATATTTTTTTTTTCTTTTTTTTTTCTTTTATTTATTTTAGGTATATTTATCCATTATTCCAACAATTACTAAGAACATTTGAAAATATTATATTTTTAAAATAAATGTTACTGTAAAAATATTTCTATATTCTAGAGAAATTTTAGGAGTGAAGTTCACGCGCATGCGCAGAATTCATTCCTATTCAAAGCATTGTGCGTTCTGACCAGATTGACACCGTCTTAAAAAAGTTTTAGTGGATAATCTTAATGAGAGTCTTAGACCCTTCAGACGCTCTCCGGGTACGAAGCTTCGTGGCCAGATCGGCAGAAAGAGCCACTTAGTTTTGCTGGTCATCACTTCGAGTCTCGAAAATGAGAATTTTTTAAATATATTTTTTTTTCTTTTTTTTTCTTTTATTTATTTTAGGTATATTTATCCATTATTCCAACAATTACTAAGAACATTTGAAAATATTATATTTTTAAAATAAATGTTTATGTCAAAATATTTCTATATTCTAGAGAAATTTTAGGAGTGAAGTTCACGCACATGCGCAGAATTCATTCCTATTCAAAGCATTGTGCATTCTGACCAGATTGACACCATCTTAAAAGTTTTAGTGGATAATCTTAATGAGAGTCTTAGACCCTTCAGACGCTCTCCGGGTACGAACCTTCGTGGCCAGATCGGCAGAACGAGCCACTTAGTTTTGCTGGTCTTCAGTTCGAGTCTCGATAATGAGAATTTTTTAAATATATTTTTTTTCTTTTTTCTTTCTTTTATTTATTTTAGGTATATTTATCCATTATTCCAACAATTACTAAGAACATTTGAAAATATTATATTTTTAAAATAAATGTTAATGTCAAAATATTTCTATATTCTAGAGAAATTTTAGGAGTGAAGTTCACGCACATGCGCAGAATTCATTCCTATTCAAAGCATTGTGCATTCTGACCAGATTGACACCGTCTTAAAAGTTTTAGTGGATAATCTTAATGAGAGTCTTAGACCCTTCAGACGCTGTCCGGGTACGACGCTTCGTGGCCAGATCGGCAGAACGAGCCACTTAGTTTTGCTGGTCTTCAGTTCGAGTCTCGAAAATAAGAATTTTTTAAATATATTTTTTTTCTTTTTTTTTCTTTTATTTATTTTAGGTATATTTATCCATTATTCCAACAATTACTAAGAACATTTGAAAATATTATATTTTTAAAATAAATGTTTATGTCAAAATATTTCTATATTCTAGAGAAATTTTAGGAGTGAAGTTCACGCACATGCGCAGAATTCATTCCTTTTCAAAGCATTGTGCATTCTGACCAGATTGACACCGTCTTAAAAGTTTTAGTGGATAATCTTAATGAGAGTCTTAGACCCTTCAGACGCTCTCCGGGTACGAAGCTTCGTGGCCAGATCGGCAGAACGAGCCACTTAGTTTTGCTGGTCTTCAGTTCGAGTCTCGATAATGAGAATTTTTTTAATATATTTTTTTTTCTTTTATTTATTTTAGGTATATCTATTCCAACAATTACTAAGAACATTTGAAAATGTTATATTTTTAAAATAAATTTTAATGTCAAAATATTTCTATATTCTAGAGAAATTTTAGGAGTGAAGTTCACGCACATGCGCAGAATTCATTCCTATTCAAAGCATTGTGCATTCTGACCAGATTGACACCGTCTTAAAAGTTTTAGTGGATAATCTTAATGAGAGTCTTAGACCCTTCAGACGCTCTCCGGGTACGAAGCTTCGTGGCCAGATCGGCAGAACGAGCCACTTAGTTTTGCTGGTCTTCAGTTCGAGTCTCGATAATGAGAATTTTTTAAATATATTTTTTTTCTTTTATTTATTTTAGGTATATCTATTCCAACAATTACTAAGAACATTTGAAAATGTTATATTTTTAAAATAAATTTTAATGTCAAAATATTTCTATATTCTAGAGAAATTTTAGGAGTGCAGTTCACGCACATGCGCAGAATTCATTCCTATTCAAAGCATTGTGCATTCTGACCAGATTGACACCGTCTTAAAAGTTTTAGTGGATAATCTTAATGAGAGTCTTAGACCCTTCAGACGCTCTCAGGGTACGAAGCTTCGTGGCCAGATCGGCAGAACGAACCACTTAGTTTTGCTGGTCTTCAGTTCGAGTCTCGATAATGAGAATTTTTTAAATATATTTTTTTTCTTTTTTTTTCTTTTATTTATTTTAGGTATATTTATCCATTATTCCAACAATTACTAAGAATATTTGAAAATATTATATTTTTAAAATAAATGTTAATGTCAAAATATTTCTATATTCTAGAGAAACTTTAGGAGTGAAGTTCACGCACATGCGCAGAATTCATTCCTATTCAAAGCATTGTGCATTCTGACCAGATTGACACCGTCTTAAAAGTTTTAGTGGATAATCTTAATGAGAGTCTTAGACCCTTCAGACGCTCTCCGGGTACGAAGCTTCGTGGCCAGATCGGCAGAACGAGCCACTTGGTTTTGCTGGTCTTCAGTTCGAGTCTCGAAAATAAGAATTTTTTAAATATATTTTTCTTTTTTTTTTCTTTTATTTATATTAGGTATATCTATCCATTATTCCAACAATTACTAAGAACATTTGAAAATGTTATATTTTTAAAATAAATTTTAATGTCAAAATATTTCTATATTCTAGAGAAATTTTAGGAGTGAAGTTCACGCACATGCGCAGAATTCATTCCTATTCAAAGCATTGTGCATTCTGACCAGATTGACACCGTCTTAAAAGTTTTAGTGGATAATCTTAATGAGAGTCTTAGACCCTTCAGACGCTCTCCGGGTACGAAGCTTCGTGGCCAGATCAGCAGAACGAGCCACTTAGTTTTGCTGGTCTTCAGTTCAAGTCTCGAAAATAAGAATTTTTTAAATATATTTTTTTTCTTTTATTTCTTTTATTTATATTTATCCATTATTCCAACACTTACTAAGAAAATTTGAAAATGTTATATTTTTAAAATAAATTTTAATGTCAAAATATTTCTATATTCTAGAGAAATTTTAGGAGTGAAGTTCACGCACATGCGCAGAATTCATTCCTATTCAAAGCATTGTGCATTCTGACCAGATTGACACCGTCTTAAAAGTTTTAGTGGATAATCTTAATGAGAGTCTTAGACCCTTCAGACGCTCTCAGGGTACGAAGCTTCGTGGCCAGATCGGCAGAACGAACCACTTTGTTTTGCTGGTCTTCAGTTCGAGTCTCGATAATGAGAATTTTTTAAATATATTTTTTTTCTTTTTTTTTTCTTTTATTTATTTTAGGTATATTTATCCATTATTCCAACAATTACTAAGAATATTTGAAAATATTATATTTTTAAAATAAATGTTAATGTCAAAATATTTCTATATTCTAGAGAAACTTTAGGAGTGAAGTTCACGCACATGCGCAGAATTCATTCCTATTCAAAGCATTGTGCATTCTGACCAGATTGACACCGTCTTAAAAGTTTTAGTGGATAATCTTAATGAGAGTCTTAGACCCTTCAGACGCTCTCCGGGTACGAAGCTTCGTGGCCAGATCGGCAGAACGAGCCACTTGGTTTTGCTGGTCTTCAGTTCGAGTCTCGAAAATAAGAATTTTTTAAATATATTTTTCTTTTTTTTTTCTTTTATTTATATTAGGTATATCTATCCATTATTCCAACAATTACTAAGAACATTTGAAAATGTTATATTTTTAAAATAAATTTTAATGTCAAAATATTTCTATATTCTAGAGAAATTTTAGGAGTGAAGTTCACGCACATGCGCAGAATTCATTCCTATTCAAAGCATTGTGCATTCTGACCAGATTGACACCGTCTTAAAAGTTTTAGTGGATAATCTTAATGAGAGTCTTAGACCCTTCAGACGCTCTCCGGGTACGAAGCTTCGTGGCCAGATCAGCAGAACGAGCCACTTAGTTTTGCTGGTCTTCAGTTCAAGTCTCGAAAATAAGAATTTTTTAAATATATTTTTTTTCTTTTATTTCTTTTATTTATATTTATCCATTATTCCAACACTTACTAAGAAAATTTGAAAATGTTATATTTTTAAAATAAATTTTAATGTCAAAATATTTCTATATTCTAGAGAAATTTTAGGAGTGAAGTTCACGCACATGCGCAGAATTCATTCCTATTCAAAGCATTGTGCATTCTGACCAGATTGACACCGTCTTAAAAGTTTTAGTGGATAATCTTAATGAGAGTCTTAGACCCTTCAGACGCTCTTCGGGTACGAATCTTCGTGGCCAGATCGGCAGAACGAGCCACTTAGTTTTGCTGGCCTTCAGTTCGAGTCTCGAAAATGAGAATTTTTTAAATATATTTAATTTTTTCTTTTTTTTCTTTTATTTATTTTAGGTATATTTATCCATTATTACAACACTTACTAAGAACTTTCCAAAATGTTATATTTTTAAAATAAATTTTAATGTCAAAATATTTCTATATTCTAGAGAAATTTTAGGAGTGAAGTTCACGCACATGCGCAGAATTCATTCCTATTCAAAGCATTGTGCATTCTGACCAGATTGACACCGTCTTAAAAGTTTTAGTGGATAATCTTAATGAGAGTCTTAGACCCTTCAGACGCTCTCCGGGTACGAAGCTTCGTGGCCAGATCGGCAGAACGAGCCACTTAGTTTTGCTGGTCTTCAGTTCGAGTCTCGAAAATAAGAATTTTTTAAATATATTTTTCTTTTTTTTTTCTTTTATTTATTTTAGGTATATCTATCCATTATTCCAATAATTACTAAGAACATTTGAAAATGTTATATTTTTAAAATAAATTTTAATGTCAAAATATTTCTATATTCTAGAGAAATTTTAGGAGTGAAGTTCACGCACATGTGCAGAATTCATTCCTATTCAAAGCATTGTGCATTCTGACCAGATTGACACCGTCTTAAAAGTTTTAGTGGATAATCTTAATGAGAGTCTTAGAACCTTCAGACGCTCTACGGGTACGAAGCTTCGTGGCCAGATCGGCAGAACGAGCCACTTAGTTTTGCTGGTCTTCAGTTCGAGTCTCGATAATGAGAATTTTTTAAATATATTTTTTTTCTTTTTTTTTTTCTTTTATTTATTTTAGGTATATTTATCCATTATTCCAACAATTACTAAGAACATTTGAAAATATTATATTTTTAAAATAAATTTTAATGTCAAAATATTTCTATATTCTAGAGAAATTTTAGGAGTGAAGTTCACGCACATGTGCAGAATTCATTCCTATTCAAAGCATTGTGCATTCTGACCAGAATGACACCGTCTTAAAAGTTTTAGTGGATAATCTTAATGAGAGTCTTAGAACCTTCAGACGCTCTCCGGGTACGAAGCTTCGTGGCCAGATCGGCAGAACGAGCCACTTAGTTTTGCTGGTCTTCAGTTCGAGTCTCGATAATGAGAATTTTTTAAATATATATTTTTTTCTTTTTTCTTTCTTTTATTTATTTTAGGTATATTTATCCATTATTCCACAATTACTAAGAACATTTGAAAATATTATATTTTTAAAATAAATGTTAATGTCAAAATATTTCTATATTCTAGAGAAATTTTAGGAGTGAAGTTCACGCACATGCGCAGAATTCATTCCTATTCAAAGCATTGTGTATTCTGACCAGATTGACACCGTCTTAAAAGTTTTAGTGGATAATCTTAATGAGAGTCTTAGACCCTTCAGACGCTCTCCGGGTACGAAGCTTCGTGGCCAGATCAGCAGAACGAGCCACTTAGTTTTGCTGGTCTTCAGTTCAAGTCTCGAAAATAAGAATTTTTTAAATATATTTTTTTTTCTTTTATTTCTTTTATTTATATTTATCCATTATTCCAACACTTACTAAGAAAATTTGAAAATGTTATATTTTTAAAATAAATTTTAATGTCAAAATATTTCTATATTCTAGAGAAATTTTAGGAGTGAAGTTCACGCACATGCGCAGAATTCATTCCTATTCAAAGCATTGTGCATTCTGACCAGATTGACACCGTCTTAAAAGTTTTAGTGGATAATCTTAATGAGAGTCTTAGACCCTTCAGACGCTCTTCGGGTACGAATCTTCGTGGCCAGATCGGCAGAACGAGCCACTTAGTTTTGCTGGCCTTCAGTTCGAGTCACGAAAATGAGAATTTTTTAAATATATTTAATTTTTTCTTTTTTTTCTTTTATTTATTTTAGGTATATTTATCCATTATTACAACACTTACTAAGAACTTTCCAAAATGTTATATTTTTAAAATAAATTTTAATGTCAAAATATTTCTATATTCTAGAGAAATTTTAGGAGTGAAGTTCACGCACATGCGCAGAATTCATTCCTATTCAAAGCATTGTGCATTCTGACCAGATTGACACCGTCTTAAAAGTTTTAGTGGATAATCTTAATGAGAGTCTTAGACCCTTCAGACGCTCTCCGGGTACGAAGCTTCGTGGCCAGATCGGCAGAACGAGCCACTTAGTTTTGCTGGTCTTCAGTTCGAGTCTCGATAATGAGAATTTTTTAAATATATTTTTTTTTCTTTTATTTATTTTAGGTATATCTATTCCAACAATTACTAAGAACATTTGAAAATGTTATATTTTTAAAATAAATTTTAATGTCAAAATATTTCTATATTCTAGAGAAATTTTAGGAGTGAAGTTCACGCACATGCGCAGAATTCATTCCTATTCAAAGCATTGTGCATTCTGACCAGATTGACACCGTCTTAAAAGTTTTAGTGGATAATCTTAATGAGTGTCTTAGACCCTTCAGACGCTCTCAGGGTACGAAGCTTCGTGGCCAGATCGGCAGAACGAACCACTTAGTTTTGCTGGTCTTCAGTTCGAGTCTCGATAATGAGAATTTTTTAAATATATTTTTTTTTCTTTTTTTTTCTTTTATTTATTTTAGGTATATTTATCCATTATTCCAACAATTACTAAGAACATTTGAAAATATTATATTTTTAAAATAAATGTTAATGTCAAAATATTTCTATATTCTAGAGAAACTTTAGGAGTGAAGTTCACGCACATGCGCAGAATTCATTCATATTCAAAGCATTGTGCATTCTGACCAGATTGACACCGTCTTAAAAGTTTTAGTGGATAATCTTAATGAGAGTCTTAGACCCTTCAGACGCTCTCCGGGTACGAAGCTTCGTGGCCAGATCGGCAGAACGAGCCA
The DNA here is from genome assembly GCF_947563725.1 of Argiope bruennichi. NCBI lineage: Eukaryota > Metazoa > Arthropoda > Arachnida > Araneae > Araneidae > Argiope > Argiope bruennichi. The sequence continues at coordinate 108,964,160 of NC_079157.1, read as the reverse complement.
CTTAGTTTTGCTGGTCTTCAGTTCGAGTCTCGAAAATAAGAATTTTTTAAATATATTTTTCTTTTTTTTTTCTTTTATTTATTTTAGGTATATCTATCCATTATTCCAATAATTACTAAGAACATTTGAAAATGTTATATTTTTAAAATAAATTTTAATGTCAAAATATTTCTATATTCTAGAGAAATTTTAGGAGTGAAGTTCACGCACATGTGCAGAATTCATTCCTATTCAAAGCATTGTGCATTCTGACCAGATTGACACCGTCTTAAAAGTTTTAGTGGATAATCTTAATGAGAGTCTTAGAACCTTCAGACGCTCTCCGGGTACGAAGCTTCGTGGCCAGATCGGCAGAACGAGCCACTTAGTTTTGCTGGTCTTCAGTTCGAGTCTCGATAATGAGAATTTTTTAAATATATTTTTTTTCTTTTTTTTTCTTTTATTTATTTTAGGTATATTTATCCATTATTCCAACAATTACTAAGAACATTTGAAAATGTTATATTTTTAAAATAAATTTTAATGTCAAAATATTTCTATATTCTAGAGAAATTTTAGGAGTGAAGTTCACGCACATGCGCAGAATTCATTCCTATTCAAAGCATTGTGCATTCTGACCAGATTGACACCGTCTTAAAAGTTTTAGTGGATAATCTTAATGAGAGTCTTAGACCCTTCAGACGCTCTCCGGGTACGAAGCTTCGTGGCCAGATCGGCAGAACGAGCCACTTAGTTTTGCTGGTCTTCAGTTCGAGTCTCGAAAATAAGAATTTTTTAAATATATTTTTCTTTTTTTTTTCTTTTATTTATTTTAGATATATCTATCCATTATTCCAACAATTACTAAGAACATTTGAAAATGTTATATTTTTAAAATAAATTTTAATGTCAAAATATTTCTATATTCTAGAGAAATTTTAGGAGTGAAGTTCACGCACATGTGCAGAATTCATTCCTATTCAAAGCATTGTGCATTCTGACCAGATTGACACCGTCTTAAAAGTTTTAATGGATAATCTTAATGAGAGTCTTAGAACCTTCAGACGCTCTCCGGGTACGAAGCTTCGTGGCCAGATCGGCAGAACGAGCCACTTAGTTTTGCTGGTCTTCAGGTCGAGTCTCGATAATGAGAATTTTTTAAATATATTTTTTTTCTTTTTTTTTTCTTTTATTTATTTTAGGTATATTTATCCATTATTCCAACAATTACTAAGAACATTTGAAAATATTATATTTTTAAAATAAATGTTAATGTCAAAATATTTCTATATTCTAGAGAAATTTTAGGAGTGAAGTTCACGCACATGCGCAGAATTCATTCCTATTCAAAGCATTGTGCATTCTGACCAGATTGACACCGTCTTAAAAGTTTTAGTGGATAATCTTAATGAGAGTCTTAGACCCTTCAGACGCTCTCCGGGTACGAAGCTTCGTGGCCAGATCGGCAGAACGAGCCACTTAGTTTTGCTGGTCTTCAGTTCGAGTCTCGAAAATAAGAATTTTTTAAATATATTTTTCTTTTTTTTTCTTTTACTTATTTTAGGTATATCTATCCATTATTCCAACAATTACTAAGAACATTTGAAAATGTTATATTTTTAAAATAAATTTTAATGTCAAAATATTTCTATATTCTCGAGAAATTTTAGGAGTGAAGTTCACGCACATGCGCAGAATTCATTCCTATTCAAAGCATTGTGCATTCTGACCAGATTGACACCGTCTTAAAAGTTTTAGTGGATAATCTTAATGAGAGTCTTAGACCCTTCAGACGCTCTCCGGGTACGAAGCTTCGTGGCCAGATCGGCAGAACGAGCCACTTAGTTTTGCTGGTCTTCAGTTCGAGTCTCGAAAATGAGAATTTTTTAAATATATTTTTTTTTCTTTTTTTTTCTTTTATTTATTTTAGGTATATTTATCCATTATTCCAACAATTACTAAGAACATTTGAAAATATTATATTTTTAAATTAAATGTTTATGTCAAAATATTTCTATATTCTAGAGAAATTTTAGGAGTAAAGTTCACGCACATGCGCAGAATTCATTCCTATTCAAAGCATTGTGCATTCTGACCAGATTGACACCGTCTTAAAAGTTTTAGTGGATAATCTTAATGAGAGTCTTAGACCCTTCAGACGCTCTCCGGGTACGAAGCTTCGTGGCCAGATCGGCAGAACGAGCCACTTAGTTTTGCTGGTCTTCAGTTCGAGTCTCGAAAATGAGAATTTTTTAAATATATTTTTTTTTCTTTTTTTTTCTTTTATTTATTTTAGGTATATTTATCCATTATTCCAACAATTACTAAGAACATTTGAAAATATTATATTTTTAAATTAAATGTTTATGTCAAAATATTTCTATATTCTAGAGAAATTTTAGGAGTAAAGTTCACGCACATGCGCAGAATTCATTCCTATTCAAAGCATTGTGCATTCTGACCAGATTGACACCGTCTTAAAAGTTTTAGTGGATAATCTTAATGAGAGTCTTAGACCCTTCAGACGCTCTCCGGGTACGAAGCTTCGTGGCCAGATCGGCAGAACGACCCACTTAGTTTTGCTGGTCTTCAGTTCGAGTCTCGAAAATAAGAATTTTTTAAATATATTTTTCTTTTTTTTTTTTCTTTTATTTATTTTAGGTATATCTATCCATTATTCCAACAATTACTAAGAACATTTGAAAATGTTATATTTTTAAAATAAATTTTAATGTCAAAATATTTCTATATTCTAGAGAAATTTTAGGAGTGAAGTTCACGCACATGCGCAGAATTCATTCCTATTCAAAGCATTGTGCATTCTGACCAGATTGACACCGTCTAAAAAGTTTTAGTGGATATTCTTAATGAGAGTCTTAGACCCTTCAGACGTTCTCCGAGTACGAAGCTTCGTGGCCAGATCGGCAGAACGAGCCACTTAGTTTTGCTGGTCTTCAGTTCAAGTCTCGAAAATAAGAATTTTTTAAATATATTTTTTTTTCTTTTATTTCTTTTATTTATATTTATCCATTATTCCAACACTTACTAAGAAAATTTGAAAATGTTATATTTTTAAAATAAATTTTAATGTCAAAATATTTCCATATTCTAGAGAAATTTTAGGAGTGAAGTTCACGCACATGCGCAGAATTCATTCCTATTCAAAGCATTGTGCATTCTGACCACATTGACACCGTCTTAAAAGTTTTAGTGGATAATCTTAATGAGAGTCTTAGACCCTTAAGACGCTCTCCGGGTACGAAGCTTCGTGGCCAGATCGGCAGAACGAGCCACTTAGTTTTGCTGGCCTTCAGTTCGAGTTTCGAAAATGAGAATTTTTTAAATATATTTAATTTTTTCTTTTTTTTCTTTTATTTATTTTAGGTATATTTATCCATTATTACAACACTTACTAAGAACTTTCCAAAATGTTATACTTTTAAAATAAAATTTAATATCAAAATATTTTTATATTCAAAAGAAATTTTAGGAGTGAATTTCACGCACATGCGCAGAATTCATTCCTATTCAAAGCATTGTGCATTCTGACCAGATTGACACCGTCTTAAAAGTTTTAGTGGATAATCTTAATGAGAGTCTTAGACCCTTCAGACGCTCTCCGGGTACGAAGCTTCGTGGCCAGATCGGCAGAACGACCCACTTAGTTTTGCTGGTCTTCAGTTCAAGTCTCGAAAATAAGAATTTTTTAAATATATTTTTTTTTATTTTATTTCTTTTATTTATATTTATCCATTATTCCAACACTTACTAAGAAAATTAGAAAATGTTATATTTTTAAAATAAATTTTAATGTCAAAATATTTCTATATTCTAGAGAAATTTTAGGAGTGAAGTTCACGCACATGCGCAGAATTCATTCCTATTCAAAGCATTGTGCATTCTGACCAGATTGACACCGTCTTAAAAGTTTTAGTGGATAATCTTAATGAGAGTCTTAGACCCTTCAGACGCTCTCCGGGTACGAAGCTTCGTGGCCAGATCGGCAGAACGAGCCACTTAGTTTTGCTGGTCTTCAGTTCGAGTCTCGAAAATGAGAATTTTTTAAATATATTTTTTTTTCTTTTTTTTTCTTTTATTTATTTTAGGTATATTTATCCATTATTCCAACAATTACTAAGAACATTTGAAAATATTATATTTTTAAATTAAATGTTTATGTCAAAATATTTCTATATTCTAGAGAAATTTTAGGAGTAAAGTTCACGCACATGCGCAGAATTCATTCCTATTCAAAGCATTGTGCATTCTGACCAGATTGACACCGTCTTAAAAGTTTTAGTGGATAATCTTAATGAGAGTCTTAGACCCTTCAGACGCTCTCCGGGTACGAAGCTTCGTGGCCAGATCGGCAGAACGACCCACTTAGTTTTGCTGGTCTTCAGTTCGAGTCTCGAAAATAAGAATTTTTTAAATATATTTTTCTTTTTTTTTTTTCTTTTATTTATTTTAGGTATATCTATCCATTATTCCAACAATTACTAAGAACATTTGAAAATGTTATATTTTTAAAATAAATTTTAATGTCAAAATATTTCTATATTCTAGAGAAATTTTAGGAGTGAAGTTCACGCACATGCGCAGAATTCATTCCTATTCAAAGCATTGTGCATTCTGACCAGATTGACACCGTCTAAAAAGTTTTAGTGGATATTCTTAATGAGAGTCTTAGACCCTTCAGACGTTCTCCGAGTACGAAGCTTCGTGGCCAGATCGGCAGAACGAGCCACTTAGTTTTGCTGGTCTTCAGTTCAAGTCTCGAAAATAAGAATTTTTTAAATATATTTTTTTTTCTTTTATTTCTTTTATTTATATTTATCCATTATTCCAACACTTACTAAGAAAATTTGAAAATGTTATATTTTTAAAATTAATTTTAATGTCAAAATATTTCTATATTCTAGAGAAATTTTAGGAGTGAAGTTCACGCACATGCGCAGAATTCATTCCTATTCAAAGCATTGTGCATTCTGACCACATTGACACCGTCTTAAAAGTTTTAGTGGATAATCTTAATGAGAGTCATAGACCCTTAAGACGCTCTCCGGGTACGAAGCTTCGTGGCCAGATCGGCAGAACGAGCCACTTAGTTTTGCTGGCCTTCAGTTCGAGTTTCGAAAATGAGAATTTTTTAAATATATTTAATTTTTTCTTTTTTTTCTTTTATTTATTTTAGGTATATTTATCCATTATTACAACACTTACTAAGAACTTTCCAAAATGTTATACTTTTAAAATAAAATTTAATATCAAAATATTTTTATATTCAAAAGAAATTTTAGGAGTGAATTTCACGCACATGCGCAGAATTCATTCCTATTCAAAGCATTGTGCATTCTGACCAGATTGACACCGTCTTAAAAGTTTTAGTGGATAATCTTAATGAGAGTCTTAGACCCTTCAGACGCTCTCCGGGTACGAAGCTTCGTGGCCAGATCGGCAGAACGACCCACTTAGTTTTGCTGGTCTTCAGTTCAAGTCTCGAAAATAAGAATTTTTTAAATATATTTTTTTTTATTTTATTTCTTTTATTTATATTTATCCATTATTCCAACACTTACTAAGAAAATTAGAAAATGTTATATTTTTAAAATAAATTTTAATGTCAAAATATTTCTATATTCTAGAGAAATTTTAGGAGTGAAGTTCACGCACATGCGCAGAATTCATTCCTATTCAAAGCATTGTGCATTCTGACCAGATTGACACCGTCTTAAAAGTTTTAGTGGATAATCTTAATGAGAGTCTTAGACCCTTCAGACGCTCTCCGGGTACGAAGCTTCGTGGCCAGATCGGCAGAACGAGCCACTTAGTTTTGCTGGCCTTCAGTTCGAGTTTCGAAAATGAGAATTTTTTAAATATATTTAATTTTTTCTTTTTTTTCTTTTATTTATTTTAGGTATATTTATCCATTATTACAACACTTACTAAGAACTTTCCAAAATGTTATACTTTTAAAATAAAATTTAATATCAAAATATTTTTATATTCAAAAGAAATTTTAGGAGTGAAGTTCACGCACATGCGCAGAATTCATTCCTATTCAAAGCATTGTGCATTCTGACCAGATTGACACCGTCTAAAAAGTTTTAGTGGATATTCTTAATGAGAGTCTTAGACCCTTCAGACGCTCTCCGGGTACGAAGCTTCGTGGCCAGATCGGCAGAACGAGCCACTTAGTTTTGCTGGTCTTCATTTCGAGTCTCGATAATGAGAATTTTTTAAATATATTTTTTTTTCTTTTTTCTTTCTTTTATTTATTTTAGGTATATTTATCCATTATTCCAACAATTACTAAGAACATTTGAAAATGTTATATTTTTAAAATGAATTTTTAGATCAAAATATTTCTATATTCAAAAGAAAATTTAGGAGTGAAGTTCACGCACATGCGCAGAATTCATTCCTATTCAAAGCATTGTGCATTCTGACCAGATTGACACCGTCTTAAAAGTTTTAGTGGATAATCTTAATTAGAGTCTTAGACCCTTCAGACGCTCTCCGGGTACGAAGCTTCGTGGCCAGATCGGCAGAACGAGCCACTTAGTTTTGCTGGTCTTCAGTTCGAGTCTCGAAAATAAGAATTTTTTAAACATATTTTTTTTTTCTTTTATTTATTTTAGGTATATTTATCCATTATTCCAACAATTACTAAGAACATTTGAAAATGTTATATTTTTAAAATAAAATTTAATATCAAAATATTTCTATATTCAAAAAAAATTTTAGGAGTGAAGTTCACGCACATGCGCAGAATTCATTCCTATTCAAAGCATTGTGCATTCTGACCAGATTCACACCGTCTTAAAAGTTTTAGTGGATAATCTTAATGAGAGTCTTAGACCCTTCAGACGCTCTCCGGGTACGAAGCTTCGTGGCCAGATCGGGCGAACGAGCCACTTAGTTTTGCTGGTCTTCAGTTCGAGTCTCGAAAATGAGAAATTTTTAAATATATTTTTTTTTCTTTTATTTATTTTAGGTATATTTATCCATTATTACAAAACTTACTAAGAACTTTCCAAAATGTTATACTTTTAAAATAAAATTTAATATCAAAATATTTCTATATTCAAAAGAAATTTTAGGAGTGAAGTTCACGCACATGCGCAGAATTCATTCCTATTCAAAGCATTGTGCATTCTGACCAGATTAACACCGTCTTAAAAGTTTTAGTGGATAATCTTAATGAGAGTCTTAGACCCTTCAGACGCTCTCCGGGTACGAAGCTTCGTGGCCAGATCAGCAGAACGAGCCACTTAGTTTTGCTGGCCTTCAGTTCGAGTTTCGAAAATGAGAATTTTTTAAATATATTTAATTTTTTCTTTTTTTTCTTTTATTTATTTTAGGTATATTTATCCATTATTACAACACTTACTAAGAACTTTCCAAAATGTTATACTTTTGGAAAGAAGTACGAAGCTTCGTGGCCAGATCGGCAGAACTAGCCACTTAGTTTTGATGGCCTTCAGTTCGAGTCTCGAAAATGAGAATTTTTTAAATATATTTTTTTTCTTTTTTTTCTTTTATTTATTTTAGGTATATTTATCCATTATTCCAACAATTACTAAGAACATTTGAAAATATTATATTTTTAAAATAACGGTTTATGTCAAAATATTTCTATATTCTAGAGAAATTTTAGGAGTGAAGTTCACGCACATGCGCAGAATTCATTCCTATTCAAAGCATTGTGCATTCTGACCAGATTGACACCGTCTTAAAAGTTTTAGTGGATAATCTTAATGAGAGTCTTAGACCCTTCAGACGCTCTCCATGTACGAAGCTTCGTGGCCAGATCGGCCGAACGAGCCACTTAGTTTTGCTGGTCTTCAGTTCAAGTCTCGAAAATGAGAATTTTTTAAATATATTTTTTTTCTTTTATTTATTTTAGGTATATTTATCCATTATTCCAACAATTACTAAGAACATTTGAAAATGTTATATTTTTAAAATAAATTTTAATGTCAAAATATTTCTATATTCTAGAGAAATTTTAGGAGTGAAGTTCACGCACATGCGCAGAATTCATTCCTATTCAAAGCATTGTGCATTCTGACCAGATTGACACCGTCTTAAAAGTTTTAGTGGATAATCTTAATGAGAGTCTTAGACCCTTCAGACGCTCTCCGGGTACGAAGCTTCGTGGCCAGATCGGCAGAACGAGCCACTTAGTTTTGCTGGTCTTCAGTTCGAGTCTCGAAAATAAGAATTTTTTAAATATATTTTTTTTTTCTTTTTTCTTTCTTTTATTTATTTTAGGTATATTTATCCATTATTCCAACAATTACTAAGAACATTTGAAAATATTATATTTTTAAAATAAATGTTAATGTCAAAATATTTCTATATTCTAGAGAAATTTTAGGAGTGAAGTTCACGCACATGCGCAGAATTCATTCCTATTCAAAGCATTGTGCATTCTGACCATATTGACACCGTCTTAAAAGTTTTAGTGGATAATCTTAATGAGAGTCTTAGACCCTTCAGACGCTCTCCGGGTACGAAGCTTTGTGGCCAGATCAGCAGAACGAGCCACTTAGTTTTGCTGGCCTTCAGTTCGAGTCTCGAAAATGAGAATTTTTTAAATATATTTAATTTTTTCTTTTTTTTCTTTCATTTATTTTAGGTATATTTATCCATTATTACAACACTTACTAAGAACTTTCCAAAATGTTATACTTTTAAAATAAAATTTAATATCAAAATATTTCTATATTCAAAAGAAATTTTAGGAGTGAAGTTCACGCACATGCGAATTCATTCCTATTTAAAGCATTGTGCATTCTGACCAGATTGACACCGTCTTAAAAGTTTTAGTGGATAATCTTAATGAGAGTCTTAGACCCTTCAGACGCTCTCCGGGTACGAAGCTTCGTGGCCAGATCGGCAGAACGAGCCACTTAGTTTTGCTGGTCTTCAGTTCGAGTCTCGAAAATAAGAATTTTTTAAATATATTTTTTTTCTTTTATTTATTTTAGGTATATTTATCCATTATTCCAACAATTACTAAGAACATTTGAAAATGTTATATTTTTAAAATAAAATTTAATATCAAAATATTTCTATATTCAAAAAAAATTTTAGGAGTGAAGTTCACGCACATGCGCAGAATTCATTCCTATTCAAAGCATTGTGCATTCTGACCAGATTCACACCGTCTTAAAAGTTTTAGTGGATAATCTTAATGATAGTCTTAGACTCTTCAGACGCTCTCTGGGTACGAAGCTTCGTGGCCAGATCGGCAGAACGAGCCACTTAGTTTTGCTGGTCTTCAGTTCGAGTCTCGAAAATGAGAAATTTTTAAATATATTTTTTTTTCTTTTATTTATTTTAGGTATATTTATCCATTATTATCCTTACTAAGAACTTTCCAAAATGTTATACTTTTAAAATAAAATTTAATATCAAAATATTTCTATATTCAAAAGAAATTTTAGGAGTGAAGTTCACGCACATGCGCAGAATTCATTCCTATTCAAAGCATTGTGCATTCTGACCAGATTGACACCGTCTTAAAAGTTTTAGTGGATAATCTTAATGAGAGTCTTAGACCCTTCAGACGCTCTCCGGGTACGAAGCTTCGTGGCCAGATCGGCAGAACGAGCCACTTAGTTTTGTTGGTCTTCAGTTCGAATCTCGATAATGAGAATTTTTTAAATATATTTAATTTTTTCTTTTTTTTCTTTTATTTATTTTAGGTATATATATCCATTATTACAACACTTACTAAGAACTTTCCAAAATGTTATACTTTTAAAATAAAATTTAATATCAAAATATTTTTATATTCAAAAGAAATTTTAGGAGTGAAGTTCACGCACATGCGCAGAATTCATTCCTATTCAAAGCATTGTGCATTCTGACCAGATTGACACCGTCTTAAAAGTTTTAGTGGATAATCTTAATGAGAGTCTTAGACCCTTCAGACGCTCTCCGGGTACGAAGCTTCGTGGCCAGATCGGCAGAACGACCCACTTAGTTTTGCTGGTCTTCAGTTCAAGTCTCGAAAATAAGAATTTTTTAAATATATTTTTTTTTCTTTTATTTCTTTTATTTATATTTATCCATTATTCCAACACTTACTAAGAAAATTAGAAAATGTTATATTTTTAAAATAAATTTTAATGTCAAAATATTTCTATATTCTAGAGAAATTTTAGGAGTGAAGTTCACGCACATGCGCAGAATTCATTCCTATTCAAAGCATTGTGCATTCTGACCAGATTGACACCGTCTTAAAAGTTTTAGTGGATAATCTTAATGAGAGTCTTAGACCCTTCAGACGCTCTCCGGGTACGAAGCTTCGTGGCCAGATTGGCAGAACGAGCCACTTAGTTTTGCTGGCCTTCAGTTCGAGTTTCGAAAATGAGAATTTTTTAAATATATTTAATTTTTTCTTTTTTTTCTTTTATTTATTTTAGGTATATTTATCCATTATTACAACACTTACTAAGAACTTTCCAAAATGTTATACTTTTAAAATAAAATTTAATATCAAAATATTTTTATATTCAAAAGAAATTTTAGGAGTGAAGTTCACGCACATGCGCAGAATTCATTCCTATTCAAAGCATTGTGCATTCTGACCAGATTGACACCGTCTTAAAAGTTTTAGTGGATAATCTTAATGAGAGTCTTAGACCCTTCAGACGCTCTCCGGGTACGAAGCTTCGTGGCCAGATCGGCAGAACGACCCACTTAGTTTTGCTGGTCTTCAGTTCAAGTCTCGAAAATAAGAATTTTTTAAATATATTTTTTTTTCTTTTATTTCTTTTATTTATATTTATCCATTATTCCAACACTTACTAAGAAAATTAGAAAATGTTATATTTTTAAAATAAATTTTAATGTCAAAATATTTCTATATTCTAGAGAAATTTTAGGAGTGAAGTTCACGCACATGCGCAGAATTCATTCCTATTCAAAGCATTGTGCATTCTGACCAGATTGACACCGTCTTAAAAGTTTTAGTGGATATTCTTAATGAGAGTCTTAGACCCTTCAGACGCTCTCCGGGTACGAAGCTTCGTGGCCAGATCGGCAGAACGAGCCACTTAGTTTTGCTGGCCTTCAGTTCGAGTTTCGAAAATGAGAATTTTTTAAATATATTTAATTTTTTCTTTTTTTTCTTTTATTTATTTTAGGTATATTTATCCATTATTACAACACTTACTAAGAACTTTCCAAAATGTTATACTTTTAAAATAAAATTTAATATCAAAATATTTTTATATTCAAAAGAAATTTTAGGAGTGAAGTTCACGCACATGCGCAGAATTCATTCCTATTCAAAGCATTGTGCATTCTGACCAGATTGACACCGTCTTAAAAGTTTTAGTGGATAATCTTAATGAGAGTCTTAGACCCTTCAGACGCTCTCCGGGTACGAAGCTTCGTGGCCAGATCGGCAGAACGACCCACTTAGTTTTGCTGGTCTTCAGTTCAAGTCTCGAAAATAAGAATTTTTTAAATATATTTTTTTTTCTTTTATTTCTTTTATTTATATTTATCCATTATTCCAACACTTACTAAGAAAATTAGAAAATGTTATATTTTTAAAATAAATTTTAATGTCAAAATATTTCTATATTCTAGAGAAATTTTAGGAGTGAAGTTCACGCACATGCGCAGAATTCATTCCTATTCAAAGCATTGTGCATTCTGACCAGATTGACACCGTCTTAAAAGTTTTAGTGGATATTCTTAATGAGAGTCTTAGACCCTTCAGACGCTCTCCGGGTACGAAGCTTCGTGGCCAGATCGGCAGAACGAGCCACTTAGTTTTGCTGGCCTTCAGTTCGAGTTTCGAAAATGAGAATTTTTTAAATATATTTAATTTTTTCTTTTTTTTCTTTTATTTATTTTAGGTATATATATCCATTATTACAACACTTACTAAGAACTTTCCAAAATGTTATACTTTTAAAATAAAATTTAATATCAAAATATTTTTATATTCAAAAGAAATTTTAGGAGTGAAGTTCACGCACATGCGCAGAATTCATTCCTATTCAAAGCATTGTGCATTCTGACCAGATTGACACCGTCTTAAAAGTTTTAGTGGATAATCTTAATGAGAGTCTTAGACCCTTCAGACGCTCTCCGGGTACGAAGCTTCGTGGCCAGATCGGCAGAACGAGCCACTTAGTTTTGCTGGTCTTCAGTTCGAGTCTCGATAATGAGAATTTTTTAAATATATTTTTTTTTCTTTTTTCTTTCTTTTATTTATTTTAGGTATATTTATCCATTATTCCAACAATTACTAAGAACATTTGAAAATGTTATATTTTTAAAATGAATTTTTATATCAAAATATTTCTATATTCAAAAGAAAATTTAGGAGTGAAGTTCACGCACATGCGCAGAATTCATTCCTATTCAAAGCATTGTGCATTCTGACCAGATTGACACCGTCTTAAAAGTTTTAGTGGATAATCTTAATTAGAGTCTTAGACCCTTCAGACGCTCTCCGGGTACGAAGCTTCGTGGCCAGATCGGCAGAACGAGCCACTTAGTTTTGCTGGTCTTCAGTTCGAGTCTCGAAAATAAGAATTTTTTAAATATATTTTTTTTTCTTTTTTTTTTCTTTTATTTATTTTAGGTATATTTATCCATTATTCCAACAATTACTAAGAACATTTGAAAATGTTATATTTTTAAAATAAAATTTAATATCAAAATATTTCTATATTCAAAAAAAATTTTAGGAGTGAAGTTCACGCACATGCGCAGAATTCATTCCTATTCAAAGCATTGTGCATTCTGACCAGATTCACACCGTCTTAAAAGTTTTAGTGGATAATCTTAATGAGAGTCTTAGACCCTTCAGACGCTCTCCGGGTACGAAGCTTCGTGGCCAGATCGGGCGAACGAGCCACTTAGTTTTGCTGGTCTTCAGTTCGAGTCTCGAAAATGAGAAATTTTTAAATATATTTTTTTTTCTTTTATTTATTTTAGGTATATTTATCCATTATTACAAAACTTACTAAGAACTTTCCAAAATGTTATACTTTTAAAATAAAATTTAATATCAAAATATTTCTATATTCAAAAGAAATTTTAGGAGTGAAGTTCACGCACATGCGCAGAATTCATTCCTATTCAAAGCATTGTGCATTCTGACCAGATTGACACCGTCTAAAAAGTTTTAGTGGATAATCTTAATGAGAGTCTTAGACCCTTCAGACGCTCTCCGGGTACGAAGCTTCGTGGCCAGATCAGCAGAACGAGCCACTTAGTTTTGCTGGCCTTCAGTTCGAGTTTCGAAAATGAGAATTTTTTAAATATATTTAATTTTTTCTTTTTTTTCTTTTATTTGTTTTAGGTATATTTATCCATTATTACAACACTTACTAAGAACTTTCCAAAATGTTATACTTTTGGAAAGAAGTGCGAAGCTTCGTGGCCAGATCGGCAGAACTAGCCACTTAGTTTTGCTGGCCTTCAGTTCGAGTTTCGAAAATGAGAATTTTTTAAATATATTTTTTTTTCTTTTTTCTTTCTTTTATTTATTTTAGGTATATTTATCCATTATTCCAACAATTACTAAGAACATTTGAAAATATTATATTTTTAAAATAAATGTTAATGTCAAAATATTTCTATATTCTAGAGAAATTTTAGGAGTGAAGTTCACGCACATGCGCAGAATTCATTCCTATTCAAAGCATTGTGCATTCTGACCATATTGACACCGTCTTAAAAGTTTTAGTGGATAATCTTAATGAGAGTCTTAGACCCTTCAGACGCTCTCCGGGTACGAAGCTTTGTGGCCAGATCAGCAGAACGAGCCACTTAGTTTTGCTGGCCTTCAGTTCGAGTCTCGAAAATGAGAATTTTTTAAATATATTTAATTTTTTCTTTTTTTTCTTTCATTTATTTTAGGTATATTTATCCATTATTACAACACTTACTAAGAACTTTCCAAAATGTTATACTTTTAAAATAAAATTTAATATCAAAATATTTCTATATTCAAAAGAAATTTTAGGAGTGAAGTTCACGCACATGCGCAGAATTCATTCCTATTCAAAGCATTGTGCATTCTGACGAGATTCACACCGTCTTAAAAGTTTTAGTGGATAATCTTAATGAGAGTCTTAGACCCTTCAGACGCTCTCCGGGTACGAAGTTTCGTGGCCAGATCGGGAGAACGAGCCACTTAGTTTTGCTGGTCTTCAGTTCGAGTCTCGAAAATGAGAAATTTTTAAATATTTTTTTTTTCTTTTATTTATTTTAGGTATATTTATCCATTATTACAAAACTTACTAAGAACTTTCCAAAATGTTATACATTTAAAATAAAATTTAATATCAAAATATTTCTATATTCAAAAGAAATTTTAGGAGTGAAGTTCACGCACATGCGCAGAATTCATTCCTATTCAAAGCATTGTGCATTCTGACCAGATTGACACCGTCTTAAAAGTTTTAGTGGATAATCTTAATGAGAGTGTTAGACCCTTCAGACGCTCTCCGGGTACGAAGCTTCGTGGCCAGATCAGCAGAACGAGCCACTTAGTTTTGCTGGCCTTCAGTTCGAGTCTCGAAAATGAGAATTTTTTAAATATATTTTTTTTCTTTTTTTTCTTTTATTTATTTTAGGTATATTTATCCATTATTCCAACAATTACTAAGAACATTTGAAAATATTATATTTTTAAAATAACGGTTTATGTCAAAATATTTCTATATTCTAGAGAAATTTTAGGAGTGAAGTTCACGCACATGCGCAGAATTCATTCCTATTCAAAGCATTGTGCATTCTGACCAGATTGACACCGTCTTAAAAGTTTTAGTGGATAATCTTAATGAGAGTCTTAGACCCTTCAGACGCTCTCCATGTACGAAGCTTCGTGGCCAGATCGGCAGAACGAGCCACTTAGTTTTGCTGGTCTTCAGTTCGAGTCTCGAAAATGAGAATTTTTTAAATATATTTTTTTTCTTTTATTTATTTTAGGTATATTTATCCATTATTCCAACAATTACTAAGAACATTTGAAAATGTTATATTTTTAAAATAAATTTTAATGTCAAAATATTTCTATATTCTAGAGAAATTTTAGGAGTGAAGTTCACGCACATGCGCAGAATTCATTCCTATTCAAAGCATTGTGCATTCTGACCAGATTGACACCGTCTTAAAAGTTTTAGTAGATAATCTTAATGAGAGTCTTAGACCCTTCAGACGCTCTCCGGGTACGAAGCTTCGTGGCCAGATCGGCAGAACGAGCCACTTAGTTTTGCTGGTCTTCAGTTCGAGTCTCGAAAATAAGAATTTTTTAAATATATTTTTTTTTCTTTTTTTTTCTTTTATTTATTTTAGGTATATTTATCCATTATTCCAACAATTACTAAGAACATTTGAAAATGTTATATTTTTAAAATAAAATTTAATATCAAAATATTTCTATATTCAAAAAAAATTTTAGGAGTGAAGTTCACGCACATGCGCAGAATTCATTCCTATTCAAAGCATTGTGCATTCTGACCAGATTGACACCGTCTTAAAAGTTTTAGTGGATAATCTTAATGAGAGTCTTAGACCCTTCAGACGCTCTCCGGGTACGAAGCTTCGTGGCCAGATCGGCAGAAGGAGCCACTTAGTTTTGCTGGCCTTCAGTTCGAGTCTCGAAAATGAGAATTTTTTAAATATATTTAATTTTTTCTTTTTTTTCTTTTATTTATTTTAGGTATATTTATCCATTATTACAGCAATTACTAAGAACATTTGAAAATATTATATTTTTAAAATAACGGTTTATGTCAAAATATTTCTATATTCTAGAAAAATTTTAGGAGTGAAGTTCACGCACATGCGCAGAATTCATTCCTATTCAAAGCATTGTGCATTCTGACCAGATTGACACCGTCTTAAAAGTTTTAGTGGATAATCTTAATGAGAGTCTTAGACCCTTCAGACGCTCTCCGGGTACGAAGCTTCGTGGCCAGATCAGCAGAACGAGCCACTTAGTTTTGCTGGTCTTCAGTTCGAATCTCGATAATGAGAATTTTTTAAATATATTTTTTTTTCTTTTTTCTTTCTTTTATTTATTTTAGGTATATTTATCCATTATTCCAACAATTACTAAGAACATTTGAAAATGTTATATTTTTAAAATAAATTTTAATGTCAAAATATTTCTATATTCTAGAGAAATTTTAGGAGTGAAGTTCACGCACATACGCAGAATTCTTTCCTATTCAAAGCATTGTGCATTCTGACCAGATTGACACCGTCTTAAAAGTTTTAGTGGATAATCTTAATGAGAGTCTTAGACCCTTCAGACGCTCTCCGGGTACGAAGCTTCGTGGCCAGATCGGCAGAACGAGCCACTTAGTTTTGCTGGTCTTCAGTTCGAGTCTCGAAAATGAGAATTTTTTAAATATATTTTTTTTTCTTTTTTTTTCTTTTATTTATTTTAGGTATATTTATCCATTATTCCAACAATTACTAACAACATTTGAAAATGTTATATTTTTAAAATAAAATTTAATATCAAAATATTTCTATATTCAAAAAAAATTTTAGGAGTGAAGTTCACGCACATGCGCAGAATTCATTCCTATTCAAAGCATTGTGCATTCTGACCAGATTGACACCGTCTTAAAAGTTTTAGTGGATAATCTTAATGAGAGTCTTAGACCCTTCAGACGCTCTCCGGGTACGAAGCTTCGTGGCCAGATCAGCAGAACGAGCCACTTAGTTTTGCTGGCCTTCAGTTCGAGTCTCGAAAATGAGAATTTTTTAAATATATTTAATTTTTTCTTTTTTTTCTTTTATTTATTTTAGGTATATTTATCCATTATTACAACACTTACTAAGAACTTTCCAAAATGTTATACTTTTAAAATAAAATTTAATATCAAAATATTTCTATATTCAAAAGAAATTTTAGGAGTGAAGTTCACGCACATGCGCAGAATTCATTCCTATTCAAAGCATTGTGCATTCTGACCAGATTGACACCGTCTTAAAAGTTTTAGTGGATAATCTTAATGAGAGTCTTAGACCCTTCAGACGCTCTCCGGGTACGAAGCTTCGTGGCCAGATCGGCAGAACGAGCCACTTAGTTTTGCTGGTCTTCAGTTCGAATCTCGATAATGAGAATTTTTTAAATATATTTTTTTTTCTTTTTTCTTTCTTTTATTTATTTTAGGTATATTTATCCATTATTCCAACAATTACTAAGAACATTTGAAAATGTTATATTTTTAAAATAAATTTTAATGTCAAAATATTTCTATATTCTAGAGAAATTTTAGGAGTGAAGTTCACGCACATACGCAGAATTCATTCCTATTCAAAGCATTGTGCATTCTGACCAGATTGACACCGTCTTAAAAGTTTTAGTGGATAATCTTAATGAGAGTCTTAGACCCTTCAGACGCTCTCCGGGTACGAAGCTTCGTGGCCAGATCGGCAGAACGAGCCACTTAGTTTTGCTGGTCTTCAGTTCGAGTCTCGAAAATGAGAATTTTTTAAATATATTTTTTTTTCTTTTTTTTTCTTTTATTTATTTTAGGTATATTTATCCATTATTCCAACAATTACTAACAACATTTGAAAATGTTATATTTTTAAAATAAAATTTAATATCAAAATATTTCTATATTCAAAAAAAATTTTAGGAGTGAAGTTCACGCACATGCGCAGAATTCATTCCTATTCAAAGCATTGTGCATTCTGACCAGATTCACACCGTCTTAAAAGTTTTAGTGGATAATCTTAATGAGAGTCTTAGACCCTTCAGACGCTCTCCGGTTACGAAGCTTCGTGGCCAGATCGGCAGAACGAGCCACTTAGTTTTGCTGGTCTTCAGTTCGAGTCTCGAAAATGAGAAATTTTTAAATATATATTTTTTTTTCTTTTATTTATTTTAGGTATATTTATCCATTATTACAACACTTACTAAGAACTTTCCAAAATGTTATACTTTTAAAATAAAATTTAATATCAAAATATTTCTATATTCAAAAGAAATTTTAGGAGTGAAGTTCACGCACATGCGCAGAATTCATTCCTATTCAAAGCATTGTGCATTCTGACCAGATTGACACCGTCTTAAAAGTTTTAGTGGATAATCTTAATGAGAGTCTTAGACCCTTCAGACGCTCTCCGGGTATGAAGCTTCGTGGCGAGATCGGCAGAACGAGCCACTTAGTTTTGCTGGTCTTCAGTTCGAGTCTCGAAAATGAGAATTTTTTAAATATACTTTACTTTTTTCTTTTTTTTTCTTTTATTTATTTTCGGTATATTTATCCATTATTACAACACTTACTAAGAACTTTCCAAAATGTTATACTTTTAAAATAAAATTTAATATCAAAATATTTCTATATTCAAAAGAAATTTTAGGAGTGAAGTTCACGCACATGCGCAGAATTCATTCCTATTCAAAGCATTGTGCATTCTGACCAGATTGACACCGTCTTAAAAGTTTTAGTGGATAATCTTAATGAGAGTCTTAGACCCTTCAGACGCTCTCCGGGTACGAAGCTTCGTGGCCAGATCGGCAGAACGAGCCACTTAGTTTTGCTGGTCTTCAGTTCGAATCTCGATAATGAGAATTTTTTAAATATATTTTTTTTTCTTTTTTCTTTCTTTTATTTATTTTAGGTATATTTATCCATTATTCCAACAATTACTAAGAACATTTGAAAATGTTATATTTTTAAAATAAATTTTAATGTCAAAATATTTCTATATTCTAGAGAAATTTTAGGAGTGAAGTTCACGCACATACGCAGAATTCATTCCTATTCAAAGCATTGTGCATTCTGACCAGATTGACACCGTCTTAAAAGTTTTAGTGGATAATCTTAATGAGAGTCTTAGACCCTTCAGACGCTCTCCGGGTACGAAGCTTCGTGGCCAGATCGGCAGAACGAGCCACTTAGTTTTGCTGGTCTTCAGTTCGAGTCTCGAAAATGAGAATTTTTTAAATATATTTTTTTTTCTTTTTTTTTCTTTTATTTATTTTAGGTATATTTATCCATTATTCCAACAATTACTAACAACATTTGAAAATGTTATATTTTTAAAATAAAATTTAATATCAAAATATTTCTATATTCAAAAAAAATTTTAGGAGTGAAGTTCACGCACATGCGCAGAATTCATTCCTATTCAAAGCATTGTGCATTCTGACCAGATTCACACCGTCTTAAAAGTTTTAGTGGATAATCTTAATGAGAGTCTTAGACCCTTCAGACGCTCTCCGGTTACGAAGCTTCGTGGCCAGATCGGCAGAACGAGCCACTTAGTTTTGCTGGTCTTCAGTTCGAGTCTCGAAAATGAGAAATTTTTAAATATATATTTTTTTTTCTTTTATTTATTTTAGGTATATTTATCCATTATTACAACACTTACTAAGAACTTTCCAAAATGTTATACTTTTAAAATAAAATTTAATATCAAAATATTTCTATATTCAAAAGAAATTTTAGGAGTGAAGTTCACGCACATGCGCAGAATTCATTCCTATTCAAAGCATTGTGCATTCTGACCAGATTGACACCGTCTTAAAAGTTTTAGTGGATAATCTTAATGAGAGTCTTAGACCCTTCAGACGCTCTCCGGGTATGAAGCTTCGTGGCGAGATCGGCAGAACGAGCCACTTAGTTTTGCTGGTCTTCAGTTCGAGTCTCGAAAATGAGAATTTTTTAAATATACTTTACTTTTTTCTTTTTTTTTCTTTTATTTATTTTCGGTATATTTATCCATTATTACAACACTTACTAAGAACTTTCCAAAATGTTATACTTTTAAAATAAAATTTAATATCAAAATATTTCTATATTCAAAAGAAATTTTAGGTGTGAAGTTCACGCACATGCGCAGAATTCATTCCTATTCAAAGCATTGTGCATTCTGACCAGATTGACACTGTCTTAAACGTTTTAGTGGATAATCTTAATGACAGTCTTAGACACTTCAGACGCTCTCCGGGTACGAAGCTTCGTGGCCAGATCGGCAGAAGGAGCCACTTAGTTTTGCTGGCCTTCAGTTCGAGTCTCGAAAATGAGAATTTTTTAAATATATTTAATTTTTTCTTTTTTTTTTTTTATTTATTTTAGGTGTATTTATCCATTATTACAACACTTACTAAGAACTTTCCAAAATGTTATACTTTTAAAATAAAATTTAATATCAAAATATTTCTATATTCAAAAGAAATTTTAGGAGTGAAGTTCACGCACATGCGCAGAATTCATTCCTATTCAAAGCATTGTGCATTCTGACCAGATTGACACCGTCTTAAAAGTTTTAGTGGATAATCTTAATGAGAGTCTTAGACCCTTCAGACGCTCTCCGGGTACGAAGCTTCGTGGCCAGATCAGCAGAACGAGCCACTTAGTTTTGCTGGCCTTCAGTTCGAGTCTCGAAAATGAGAATTTTTTAAATATATTTAATTTTTTCTTTTTTTTCTTTTATTTATTTTAGGTATATTTATCCATTATTACAACACTTACTAAGAACTTTCCAAAATGTTATATTTTTAAAATAAAATTTAATATCAAAATATTTCTATATTCAAAAGAAATTTTAGGAGTGAAGTTCACGCACATGCGCAGAATTCATTCCTATTCAAAGCATTGTGCATTCTGACCAGATTGACACCGTCTTAAAAGTTTTAGTGGATAATCTTAATGAGAGTCTTAGACCCTTCAGACGCTCTCCGGGTACGAAGCTTCGTGGCCAGATCGGCAGAACGAGCCACTTAGTTTTGCTGGTCTTCAGTTCGAGTCTCGAAAATGAGAAATTTTTAAATATATATTTTTTTTCTTTTATTTATTTTAGGTATATTTATCCATTATTACAACACTTACTAAGAACTTTCCAAAATGTTATACTTTTAAAATAAAATTTAATATCAAAATATTTCTATATTCAAAAGAAATTTTAGGAGTGAAGTTCACGCACATGCGCAGAATTCATTCCTATTCAAAGCATTGTGCATTCTGACCAGATTGACACCGTCTTAAAAGTTTTAGTGGATAATCTTAATGAGAGTCTTAGACCCTTCAGACGCTCTCCGGGTATGAAGCTTCGTGGCGAGATCGGCAGAACGAGCCACTTAGTTTTGCTGGTCTTCAGTTCGAGTCTCGAAAATGAGAATTTTTTAAATATACTTTACTTTTTTCTTTTTTTTTCTTTTATTTATTTTCGGTATATTTATCCATTATTACAACACTTACTAAGAACTTTCCAAAATGTTATACTTTTAAAATAAAATTTAATATCAAAATATTTCTATATTCAAAAGAAATTTTAGGTGTGAAGTTCACGCACATGCGCAAAATTCATTCCTATTCAAAGCATTGTGCATTCTGACCAGATTGACACTGTCTTAAAAGTTTTAGTGGATAATCTTAATGACAGTCTTAGACACTTCAGACGCTCTCCGGGTACGAAGCTTCGTGGCCAGATCGGCAGAACGAGCCACTTAGTTTTGCTGGTCTTCAGTTCGAGTCTCGAAAATGAGAATTTTTTAAATATATTTTACTTTTTTCTTTTTTTTTCTTTTATTTATTTTAGGTATATTTATCCATTATTCCAACAATTACTAAGAACATTTGAAAATGTTATATTTTTAAAATGAATTTTAATATCAAAATATTTCTATATTCAAAAGAAATTTTAGGAGTGAAGTTCACGCACATGCGCAGAATTCATTCCTATTCAAAGCATTGTGCATTCTGACCAGATTGACACCATCTTAAAAGTTTTAGTGGATAATCTTAATGAGAGTCTTAGACCCTTCAGACGCTCTTCGGGTACGAAGCTTCGTGGCCAGATCGGCAGAACGAGACACTTAGTTTTGCCAGTCTTCAGTTCGAGTCTCGAAAATGAGAATTTTTTAAATATATTTTTTTTCTTTTTTTTTTTTTATTTATTTTAGGTATATTTATCCATTATTCCAACAATTACTAAGAACATTTGAAAATGTTATATTTTTAAAATAAATTTTAATGTCAAAATATTTCTATATTCTCGAGAAATTTTAGGAGTGAAGTTCACGCACATGCGCAGAATTCATTTTTATTCAAAGCATTGTGCATTCTGACCAGATTGACACCGTCTTAAAAGTTTTAGTGGATAATCTTAATGAGAGTCTTAGACCCTTCAGACGCTCTCCGGGTATGAAGATTCGTGACCAGATAGGCAGAACGAGCCACTTAGTTTTGATGGTCTTCAGTTCGAGTCTCGAAAATGAGAATTTTTTAAATATATTTTACTTTTTTCTTTTTTTTTCTTTTATTTATTTTAGGTATATTTATCCATTATTCCAACAATTACTAAGAACATTTGAAAATGTTATATTTTTAAAATGAATTTTTATATCAAAATATTTCTATATTCAAAAGAAAATTTAGGAGTGAAGTTCACGCACATGCGCAGAATTCATTCCTATTCAAAGCATTGTGCATTCTGACCAGATTGACACCGTCTTAAAAGTTTTAGTGGATAATCTTAATGAGAGTCTTCGACCCTTCAGACGCTCTCCGGGTACGAAGCTTCGTGGCCAGATCGGCAGAACGAGCCACTTAGTTTTGCTGGTCTTCAGTTCGAGTCTCGAAAATGAGAATTTTTTAAATATATTTTTTTTTCTTTTATTTATTTTAGGTATATTTATCCATTATTCCAACAATTAATAAGAACATTTGAAAATGTTATATTTTTAAAATGAATTTTAATGTCAAAATATTTCTATATTCTAGAGAAATTTTAGGAGTGAAGTTCACGACCATGCGCAGAATTCATTCCTATTCAAAGCATTGTGCATTCTGACCAGATTGACACCATCTTAAAAGTTTTAGTGGATAATCTTAATGAGAGTCTTCGACCCTTCAGACGCTCTAAGGGTACGAAGCTTCGTGGCCAGATCGGCAGAACGAGCCACTTAGTTTTGCTGGTCTTCAGTTCGAGTCTCGAAAATGAAAATTTTTTAAATATATTTTTTTCTTTTTTTTTCTTTTATTTATTTTAGGTATATTTATCCATTATTCCAACAATTACTAAGAACATTTGAAAATATAATATTTTTAAAATAAATGTTAATGTCAAAATATTTCTATATTCTAGAGAAATTTTAGGAGTGAAGTTCACGCACATGCGCAGAATTCATTCCTATTCAAAGCATTGTGCATTCTGACCAGAATGACACCGTCTTAAAAGTTTTAGTGGATAATCTTAATGAGAGTCTTAGACCCTTCAGACGCTCTCCGTGTACGAAGCCTCGTGGCCAGATCGGCAGAACGAGCCACTTAGTTTTGCTGGTCTTCAGTTCAAGTCTCGAAAATAAGAATTTTTTAAATATATTTTTCTTTTTTTTTCTTTTATTTATTTTAGGTATATTTATCCATTATTACAACACTTACTAAGAACTTTCCAAAATGTTATACTTTTAAAATAAAATTTAATATCAAAATATTTCTATATTCAAAAGAAATTTTAGGAGTGAAGTTCACGCACATGCGCAGAATTCATTCCTATTCAAAGCATTGTGCATTCTGACCAGATTGACACCGTCTTAAAAGTTTTAGTGGATAATCTTAATGAGAGTCTTAGACCCTTCAGACGCTCTCCGGGTACGAAGCTTCGTGGCCAGATCGGCAGAACGAGCCACTTAGTTTTGCTGGTCTTCAGTTCGAGTCTCGAAAATGAGAATTTTTTAAATATATTTTACTTTTTTCTTTTTTTTTCTTTTATTTATTTTAGGTATATTTATCCATTATTACTACACTTACTAAGAACTTTCCAAAATGTTATACTTTTAAAATAAAATTTAATATCAAAATATTTCTATATTCAAAAGAAATTTTAGGAGTGAAGTTCACGCACATGCGCAGAATTCGTTCCTATTCAAAGCATTGTGCATTCTGACCAGATTGACACCGTCTTAAAAGTTTTAGTGGATAATCTTAATGAGAGTCTTCCACCCTTCAGACGCTCTCCGGGTACGAAGCTTCGTGGCCAGATCGGCAGAACGAGCCACTTAGTTTTGCTGGTCTTCAGTTCAAGTCTCGAAAATGAAAATTTTTTAAATATATTTTTTTCTTTTATTTATTTTAGGTATATTTATCCATTATTCCAACAATTACTAAGAACATTTGAAAATATTATATTTTTAAAATAAATGTTAATGTCAAAATATTTCTATATTCTAGAGAAATTTTAGGAGTGAAGTTCACGCACATGCGCAGAATTCATTCCTATTCAAAGCATTGTGCATTCTGCCCAGATTGACACCGTCTTAAAAGTTTTAGTGGATAATCTTAATGAGAGTCTTAGACCCTTCAGACGCTCTCCGGGTACGAAGCTTCGTGGCCAGATCGGTAGAACGAGCCACTTAGTTTTGCTGGTCTTCAGTTCGAGTCTCGAAAATAAGAATTTTTTAAATATATTTT
The DNA here is from genome assembly GCF_947563725.1 of Argiope bruennichi. Taxonomy (NCBI): domain Eukaryota; kingdom Metazoa; phylum Arthropoda; class Arachnida; order Araneae; family Araneidae; genus Argiope; species Argiope bruennichi. The sequence continues at coordinate 108,939,750 of NC_079157.1, read as the reverse complement.
TCTTTTTTTTTTTTCTTTTATTTATTTTAGGTATATTTATCCATTATTCCAACAATTACTAAGAACACTTGAAAATATTATATTTTTAAAATAAATTTTAATGTCAATATTTTTCTATATTCTAGAGAAATTTTAGGAGTGAAGTTCACGCACATGCGCAGAATTCATTCCTATTCAAAGCATTGTGCATTCTGACCAGATTGACACCGTCTTAAAAGTTTTAGTGGATAATCTTAATGAGAGTCTTAGACCCTTCAGACGCTCTCCGGGTACGAAGCTTCGTGGCGAGATCGGCAGAACGAGCCACTTAGTTTTGCTGGTCTTCAGTTCGAGTCTCGAAAATGAGAATTTTTTAAATATATTTTACTTTTTTCTTTTTTTTCTTTTATTTATTTTAGGTATATTTATCCATTATTCCAACAATTACTAAGAACATTTGAAAATGTTATATTTTTAAAATGAATTTTAATGTCAAAATATTTCTATATTCTAGAGAAATTTTAGGAGTGAAGTTCACGCACATGCGCAGAATTCATTCCTATTCAAAGCATTGTGCATTCTGCCCAGATTGACACCGTCTTAAAAGTTTTAGTGGATAATCTTAATGAGAGTCTTAGACCCTTCAGACGCTCTCCGGGTACGAAGCTTCGTGGCCAGATCGGTAGAACGAGCCACTTAGTTTTGCTGGTCTTCAGTTCGAGTCTCGAAAATAAGAATTTTTTAAATATATTTTTCTTTTTTTTTTCTTTTATTTATTTTAGGTATATTTATCCTTTATTCCAACAATTACTAAGAACATTTGAATATATTATATTTTTAAAATAAATGTTAATGTCAAAATATTTCTATTTTCTTGAGAAATTTTAGGAGTGAAGTTCGCGCACATGCGCAGAATTCATTCCTATTCAAAGCATTGTGCATTCTGACCAGATTGACACCGTCTTAAAAGTTTTAGTGGATAATCTTAATGAGAGTCTTAGACCCTTCAGACGCTCTCCGGGTACGAAGCTTCGGGGCCAGATCGGCAGAACGAGCCACTTAGTTTTGCTGATCTTCAGTTCGAGTCTCGAAAATAAGAATTTTTTAAATATATTTTTCTTTTATTTATTTTAGGTATATTTATCCATTATTCCAACACTTACTAAGAACATTTGAAAATGTTATATTTTTCAAATAAATTTTAATGTCAAAATATTTCTATATTCTAGAGAAATTTTAGGAGTGAAGTTCACGCACATGCGCAGAATTCATTCCTATTCAAAGCATTGTGCATTCTGACCAGATTGACACTGTCTTAAAAGTTTTAGTGGATAATCTTAATGAGAGTCTTAGACCCTAAAGACGCTCTCCGGGTACGAAGCTTCGTGGCCAGATCGGCAGAACGAGCCACTTAGTTTTGCTGGTCTTCAGTTCGAGTCTCGAAAATGAGAATTTTTTAAATATAATTTACTTTTTTCTTTTTTTTTCTTTTATTTATTTTAGGTATATTTATCCATTATTACAACACTTACTAAGAACTTTCCAAAATGTTATAATTTTAAAATAAAATTTAATATCAAAATATTTCTATATTCAAAAGAAATTTTAGGAGTGAAGTTCACGCACATGCGCAGAATTCATTCCTATTCAAAGCATTGTGCATTCTGACCAGATTGACACCGTCTTAAAAGTTTTAGTGGATAATCTTAATGAGAGTCTTCGACCCTTCAGACGCTCTCCGGGTACGAAGCTTCGTGGCCAGATCGGCAGAACGAGCCACTTAGTTTTGCTGGTCTTCAGTTCGAGTCTCGAAAATGAAAATTTTTTAAATATATTTTTTTTCTTTTATTTATTTTAGGTATATTTATCCATTATTCCAACAATTACTAAGAACATTTGAAAATATTATATTTTTAAAATAAATGTTAATGTCAAAATATTTCTATATTCTAGAGAAATTTTAGGAGTGAAGTTCACGCACATGCGCAGAATTCATTCCTATTCAAAGCATTGTGCATTCTGCCCAGATTGACACCGTCTTAAAAGTTTTAGTGGATAATCTTAATGAGAGTCTTAGACCCTTCAGACGCTCTCCGGGTACGAAGCTTCGTGGCCAGATCGGTAGAACGAGCCACTTAGTTTTGCTGGTCTTCAGTTCGAGTCTCGAAAATAAGAATTTTTTAAATATATTTTTCTTTTTTTTTTCTTTTATTTATTTTAGGTATATTTATCCATTATTCCAACAATTACTAAGAACATTTGAAAATATTATATTTTTAAAATAAATTTTAATGTCAACATTTTTCTATATTCTAGAGAAATTTTAGGAGTGAAGTTCACGCACATGCGCAGAATTCATTCCTATTCAAAGCATTGTGCATTCTGACCAGATTGACACCGTCTTAAAAGTTTTAGTGGATAATCTTAATGAGAGTCTTAGACCCTTCAGACGCTCTCCGGGTACGAAGCTTCGTGGCCAGATCGGCAGAACGAGCCACTTAGTTTTGCTGATCTTCAGTTCGAGTCTCGAAAATAAGAATTTTTTAAATATATTTTTCTTTTATTTATTTTAGGTATATTTATCCATTATTCCAACACTTACTAAGAACATTTGAAAATGTTATATTTTTCAAATAAATATTAATGTCAAAATATTTCTATATTCTAGAGAAATTTTAGGAGTGAAGTTCACGCACATGCGCAGAATTCATTCCTATTCAAAGCATTGTGCATTCTGCCCAGATTGACACCGTCTTAAAAGTTTTAGTGGATAATCTTAATGAGAGTCTTAGACCCTTCAGACGCTCTCCGGTTACGAAGCTTCGTGGCCAGATCGGTAGAACGAGGCACTTAGTTTTGCTGGTCTTCAGTTCGAGTCTCGAAAATCAGAATTTTTTAAATATATATTTTTTTTCTTTTTTTTTTCTTTTATTTATTTTAGGTATATTCATCCTTTATTCCAACAATTACTAAGAACATTTGAATATATTATATTTTTAAAATAAATGTTAATGTCAAAATATTTCTATTTTCTTGAGAAATTTTAGGAGTGAAGTTCGCGCACATGCGCAGAATTCATTCCTATTCAAAGCATTGTGCATTCTGACCAGATTGACACCGTCTTAAAAGTTTTAGTGGATAATCTTAATGAGAGTCTTAGACCCTTCAGACGCTATCCGGGTACGAAGCTTCGTGGCCAGATCGGCAGAACGAGCCACTTAGTTTTGCTGATCTTCAGTTCGAGTCTCGAAAATAAGAATTTTTTAAATATATTTTTCTTTTATTTATTTTAGGTATATTTATCCATTATTCCAACACTTACTAAGAACATTTGAAAATGTTATATTTTTCAAATAAATTTTAATGTCAAAATATTTCTATATTCTAGAGAAATTTTAGGAGTGAAGTTCACGCACATGCGCAGAATTCATTCCTATTCAAAGCATTGTGCATTCTGCCCAGATTGACACCGTCTTAAAAGTTTTAGTGGATAATCTTAATGAGAGTCTTAGACCTTTCAGACGCTCTCCGGGTACGAAGCTTCGTGGCCAGATCGGTAGAACGAGCCACTTAGTTTTGCTGGTCTTCAGTTCGAGTCTCGAAAATCAGAATTTTTTAAATATTTTTTTTTCTTTTTTTTTTCTTTTTTTTATTTTAGGTATATTCATCCTTTATTCCAACAATTACTAAGAACATTTGAATATATTTTTAAAATAAATGTTAATGTCAAAATATTTCTATTTTCTAGAGAAATTTTAGGAGTGAAGTTCGCGCACATGCGCAGAATTCATTCCTATTCAAAGCATTGTGCATTCTGACCAGATTGACACCGTCTTAAAAGTTTTAGTGGATAATCTTAATGAGAGTCTTAGACCCTTCAGACGCTCTCCGGGTACGAAGCTTCGTGGCCAGATCGGCAGAACGAGCCACTTAGTTTTGCTGGTCTTCAGTTCGAGTCTCAAAAATGAGAATTTTTTAGATATATTTTTTTTTCTTTTTTTTTCTTTTATTTATTTTTGGTATATTCATCCATTATTCCAACAATTACTAAGAACATTTGAATATATTATATTTTTAAAATAAATGTTAATGTCAAAATTTTTCTATTTTCTAGAGAAATTTTAGGAGTGAAGTTCACGCACATGCGCAGAATTCATTCCTATTCAAAGCATTGTGCATTCTGACCAGATTGACACCGTCTTAAAAGTTTTAGTGGATAATCTTAATGAGAGTCTTAGACCCTAAAGACGCTCTCCGGGTACGAAGCTTCGTGGCCAGATCGGCAGAACGAGCCACTTAGTTTTGCTGGTCTTCAGTTCGAGTCTCGAAAATGAGAATTTTTTAAATATAATTTACTTTTTTCTTTTTTTTTCTTTTATTTATTTTAGGTATATTTATCCATTATTACAACACTTACTAAGAACTTTCCAAAATGTTATAATTTTAAAATAAAATTTAATATCAAAATATTTCTATATTCAAAAGAAATTTTAGGAGTGAAGTTCACGCACATGCGCAGAATTCATTCCTATTCAAAGCATTGTGCATTCTGACCAGATTGACACCGTCTTAAAAGTTTTAGTGGATAATCTTAATGAGAGTCTTCGACCCTTCAGACGCTCTCCGGGTACGAAGCTTCGTGGCCAGATCGGCAGAACGAGCCACTTAGTTTTGCTGGTCTTCAGTTCGAGTCTCGAAAATGAAAATTTTTTAAATATATTTTTTTTCTTTTATTTATTTTAGGTATATTTATCCATTATTCCAACAATTACTAAGAACATTTGAAAATATTATATTTTTAAAATAAATGTTAATGTCAAAATATTTCTATATTCTAGAGAAATTTTAGGAGTGAAGTTCACGCACATGCGCAGAATTCATTCCTATTCAAAGCATTGTGCATTCTGCCCAGATTGACACCGTCTTAAAAGTTTTAGTGGATAATCTTAATGAGAGTCTTAGACCCTTCAGACGCTCTCCGGGTACGAAGCTTCGTGGCCAGATCGGTAGAACGAGCCACTTAGTTTTGCTGGTCTTCAGTTCGAGTCTCGAAAATCAGAATTTTTTAAATATATATTTTTTTTCTTTTTTTTTTTCTTTTATTTATTTTAGGTATATTCATCCTTTATTCCAACAATTACTAAGAACATTTGAATATATTATATTTTTAAAATAAATGTTAATGTCAAAATATTTCTATTTTCTTGAGAAATTTTAGGAGTGAAGTTCGCGCACATGCGCAGAATTCATTCCTATTCAAAGCATTGTGCATTCTGACCAGATTGACACCGTCTTAAAAGTTTTAGTGGATAATCTTAATTAGAGTCTTAGACCCTTCAGACGCTCTCCGGGTACGAAGCTTCGTGGCCAGATCGGCAGAACGAGCCACTTAGTTTTGCTGATCTTCAGTTCGAGTCTCGAAAATAAGAATTTTTTAAATATATTTTTCTTTTATTTATTTTAGGTATATTTATCCATTATTCCAACACTTACTAAGAACATTTGAATATATTTTTAAAATAAATGTTAATGTCAAAATATTTCTATTTTCTAGAGAAATTTTAGGAGTGAAGTTCACGCACATGCGCAGAATTCATTCCTATTCAAAGCATTGTGCATTCTGACCAGATTGACACCGTCTTAAAAGTTTTAGTGGATAATCTTAATGAGAGTCTTAGACCCTTCAGACGCTCTCCGGGTACGAAGCTTCGTGGCCAGATCGGCAGAGCGAGCCACTTAGTTTTGCTGGTCTTCAGTTCGAGTCTCAAAAATGAGAATTTTTTAAATATATTTTTTTTTTCTTTTTTTTTCTTTTATTTATTTTAGGTATATTTATCCTTTATTCCAACAATTAACAAGAACATTTGAAAAAGCTATATTTTTAAAATGAATTTTAATGTCAAAATATTTCTATATTCTAGAGAAATTTTAGGAGTGAAGTTCCCGCACATGCGCAGAATTCATTCCTATTCAAAGCATTGTGCATTCTGACCAGATTGACACCGTCTTGAAAGTTTTAGTGGATAATCTTAATGAGAGTCTTAGACCCTAAAGACGCTCTCCCGGTACGAAGCTTCGTGGCCAGATCGGTAGAACGAGCCAGTTAGTTTTGCTGGTCTTCAGTTCGAGTCTCGAAAGTGAGAATTTTTTAAATACTTTTTTTCTTTTTTTTTTCTTTTATTTATTTTAGGTATATTTATCCATTATTCCAACACTTACTAAGAACATTTGAAAATGTTATATTTTTAAAATAAATTTTAATGTCAAAATATTTCTATATTCTAGAGAAATTTTAGGAGTGAAGTTCACGCACATGCGCAGAATTCATTCCTATTCAAAGCAATGTGCATTCTGACCAGATTGACACCGTCTTAAAAGTTTTAGTGGATAATCTTAATGAGAGTCTTAGACCCTTCAGACGCTCTCCGGGTACGAAGCTTCGTGGCCAGATCGGCAGAACGAGCCACTTAGTTTTGCTGGTCTTCAGTTCGAGTCTCGAAAATGAGAATTTTTTAAATATATTTTACTTTTTTCTTTTTTTTTCTTTTATTTATTTTAGGTATATTTATCCATTATTACAACACTTACTAAGAACTTTCCAAAATGTTATACTTTTAAAATAAAATTTAATATCAAAATATTTCTATATTCAAAAGAAATTTTAGGAGTGAAGTTCACGCACATGCGCAGAATTCATTCCTATTCAAAGCATTGTGCATTCTGACCAGATTGACACCGTCTTAAAAGTTTTAGTGGATAATCTTAATGAGAGTCTTAGACCCTAAAGACGCTCTCCGGGTACGAAGCGTCGTGGCCAGATCGGCAGAACGAGCCACTTAGTTTTGCTGGTCTTCAATTCGAGTCTCGAAAATGAGAATTTTTTAAATATATTTTACTTTTTTCTTTTTTTTTTCTTTTATTTATTTTAGGTATATTTATCCATTATTACAACACTTACTAAGAACATTGGAAAATGTTATATTTTTAAAATAAATTTTAATATCAAAATATTTCTATATTCAAGAGAAATTTTAGGAGTGAAGTTCACGCACATGCGCAGAATTCATTTCTATTCAAAGCATTGTACTTTCTGAGCAGATTGACACCGTCTTAAAAGTTTTTGTGGATAATCTTAATTAGATTCTTAAACCCTTCAGACGCTCTCCGGGTACGAAGCTTCGTGGCATGATCGGCAGAACGAGCCACTTAGTTTTGCTGGTCTTCAGTTCGAGTCTCGTAAATGAGAATTTTTTAAATATATTTTACTTTTTTCTTTTTTTTTTCTTTTATTTATTTTCGGTATGTTTATCCATTATTACAACACTTACTAAGAACTTTCCAAAATGTTATACTTTTAAAATAAAATTTAATATCAAAATATTTCTATATTCAAAAGAAATTTTAGGAGTGAAGTTCACGCACATGCGCAGAATTCATTCCTATTCAAAGCATTGTGCATTCTGACCAGATTGACACCGTCTTAAAAGTTTTAGTGGCTAATCTTCATGAGAGTGTTAGACCATTCAGACGCTCTCCGGATACGAAGCTTCGTGGCCAGATCGGCAGAACGAGCCACTTAGTTTTGCTGGTCTTCAGTTCGAGTCTCGAAAATAAGAATTTTTTAAATATATTTTTTTTTCTTTTTTCTTTTATTTACTTTAGGTATATTTATCCATTATTACAACACTTACTAAGAACTTTTCAAAATGTTATACTTTTAAAATAAAATTTAATATCAAAATATTTCTATATTTAAAAGAAATTTTAGCAGTGAAGTTCACGCACATGCGCAGAATTCATTCCTATTCAAAGCATTGTGCATTCTGACCAGATTGACACCGTCTTAAAAGTTTTAGTGGATAATCTTAATGAGAGTCTTAGACCCTTCAGACGCTCTCCGGGTACGAAGCTTCGTGGCCGGATCGGCAGAACGAGCCACTTAGTTTTGCTGGTCTTCAGTTCGAGTCTCGAAAATGAGAATTTTTTAAATATATTTTACTTTTTTCTTTTTTTTCTTTTATTTATTTTCGGTATATTTATCCATTATTACAACACTTACTAAGAACTTTCCAAAATGTTATACTTTTAAAATAAAATTTAATATCAAAATATTTCTATATTCAAAAGAAATTTTAGGAGTGAAGTTCACGCACATGCGCAGAATTCATTCCTATTCAAAGCATTGTGCATTCTGACCAGATTGACACCGTCTTAAAAGTTTTAGTGGATAATCTTAATGAGAGACTTAGACCCTTCAGACGCTCTCCGGGTACGTAGCTTCGTGGCCAGATCGGCAGAACGAGCCACTTAGTTTACTGGTCTTCAGTTCGAGTCTCGAAAATGAGAATTTTTTAAATATATTTTACTTTTTTCTTTTTTTTTCTTTTATTTATTGTAGGTATATTTATTCATTATTACAACACTTACTAAGAACTTTCCAAAATGTTATACTTTAAAATAAAATTTAATATCAAAATATTTCTATATTCAAAAGAAATTTTAGGAGTGAAGTTCACGCACATGCGCAGAATTCATTCCTATTCAAAGCATTGTGCATTCTGACCAGATTGACACCGTCTTAAAAAGTTTTAGTGGATAATCTTAATGAGAGTCTTAGACCATTCAGACGCTCTCCGGATACGAAGCTTCGTGGCCAGATCGGCAGAACGAGCCACTTAGTTTTGCTGGTCTTCAGTTCGAGTCTCAAAAATATGAATTTTTTAAATATTTTTTTTCTTTTTTTTTTCTTTTATTTATTTTACGTATATTTATCCATTATTCCAACACTTACTAAAAACATTGGAAAATGTTATATTTTTAAAATAAATTTTAATATCAAAATATTTCTATATTCAAGAGAAATTTTAGGAGTGAAGTTCACGCACATGCGCAGAATTCATTTCTATTCAAAGCATTGTACTTTCTGAGCAGATTGACACCGTCTTAAAAGTTTTTGTGGATAATCTTAATTAGATTCTTAGACCCTTCAGACGCTCTCCGGGTACGAAGCTTCGTGGCATGATCGGCAGAACGAGCCACTTAGTTTTGCTGGTCTTCAGTTCGAGTCTCGTAAATGAGAATTTTTTAAATATATTTTACTTTTTTCTTTTTTTTTTCTTTTATTTATTTTCGGTATGTTTATCCATTATTACAACACTTACTAAGAACTTTCCAAAATGTTATACTTTTAAAATAAAATTTAATATCAAAATATTTCTATATTCAAAAGAAATTTTAGGAGTGAAGTTCACGCACATGCGCAGAATTCATTCCTATTCAAAGCATTGTGCATTCTGACCAGATTGACACCGTCTTAAAAGTTTTAGTGGCTAATCTTAATGAGAGTGTTAGACCATTCAGACGCTCTCCGGATACGAAGCTTCGTGGCCAGATCGGCAGAACGAGCCACTTAGTTTTGCTGGTCTTCAGTTCGAGTCTCGAAAATAAGAATTTTTTAAATATATTTTACTTTTTTCTTTTTTTTCTTTTATTTATTTTCGGTATATTTATCCATTATTACAACACTTACTAAGAACTTTCCAAAATGTTATACTTTTAAAATAAAATTTAATATCAAAATATTTCTATATTCAAGAGAAATTTTAGGAGTGAAGTTCACGCACATGCGCAGAATTCATTCCTATTCAAAGCATTGTGCGTTCTGACCAGATTGACACCGTCTTAAAAGTTTTAGTGGATAATCTTAATGAGAGTCTTAGACCCTTCAGACGCTCTCCGGGTACGAAGCTTCGTGGCCAGATCGACAGAACGAGCCACTTAGTTTTGCTGGTCTTTAGTTCGAGTCTCGAAAATGAGAATTTTTTAAATATATTTTACTTTTTCTTTTTTTTTTCTTTTATTTATTTTCGGTATATTTATCCATTATTACAACACTTACTAAGAACTTTCCAAAATGTTATACTTTTAAAATAAAATTCAATATCAAAATATTTCTATATTCAAAAGAAATTTTAGGAGTGAAGTTCACGCACATGCGCAGAATTCATTCCTATTCAAAGCATTGTGCATTCTGACCAGATTGACACCGTCTTAAAAGTTTTAGTGGCTAATCTTAATGAGAGTGTTAGACCATTCAGACGCTCTCCGGATACGAAGCTTCGTGGCCAGATCGGCAGAACGAGCCACTTAGTTTTGCTGGTCTTCAGTTCGAGTCTCGAAAATAAGAATTTTTTAAATATATTTTACTTTTTTCTTTTTTTTCTTTTATTTATTTTCGGTATATTTATCCATTATTACAACACTTACTAAGAACTTTCCAAAATGTTATACTTTTAAAATAAAATTTAATATCAAAATATTTCTATATTCAAGAGAAATTTTAGGAGTGAAGTTCACGCACATGCGCAGAATTCATTCCTATTCAAAGCATTGTGCGTTCTGACCAGATTGACACCGTCTTAAAAGTTTTAGTGGATAATCTTAATGAGAGTCTTAGACCCTTCAGACGCTCTCCGGGTACGAAGCTTCGTGGCCAGATCGACAGAACGAGCCACTTAGTTTTGCTGGTCTTTAGTTCGAGTCTCGAAAATGAGAATTTTTTAAATATATTTTACTTTTTCTTTTTTTTTTCTTTTATTTATTTTCGGTATATTTATCCATTATTACAACACTTACTAAGAACTTTCCAAAATGTTATACTTTTAAAATAAAATTCAATATCAAAATATTTCTATATTCAAAAGAAATTTTAGGAGTGAAGTTCACGCACATGCGCAGAATTCATTCCTATTCAAAGCATTGTGCATTCTGACCAGATTGACACCGTCTTAAAAGTTTTAGTGGATAATCTTAATGAGAGTCTTAGACCCTTCAGACGCTCTCCGGGTACGAAGCTTCGTGGCCAGATCGGCAGAACGAGCCACTTAGTTTTGCTGGTCTTCAGTTCGAGTCTCGAAAATGAGAATTTTTTAAATATATTTTACTTTTTTCTTTTTTTTCTTTTATTTATTTTCGGTATATTTATCCATTATTACAACACTTACTAAGAACTTTCCAAAATGTTATACTTTTAAAATAAAATTTAATATCAAAATATTTCTATATTCAAGAGAAATTTTAGGAGTGAAGTTCACGCACATGCGCAGAATTCATTCCTATTCAAAGCATTGTGCGTTCTGACCAGATTGACACCGTCTTAAAAGTTTTTGTGGATAATCTTAATGAGAGTCTTAGACCCTTCAGACGCCCACCGGGTACGAAGCTTCGTGGCCAGATCGGCAGAACGAGCCACTTAGTTTTGCTGGTCTTCAATTCGAGTCTCGAAAATGAGAATTTTTTAAATATATTTTACTTTTTTCTTTTTTTTTTCTTTTATTTATTTTAGGTATATTTATCCATTATTACAACACTTACTAAGAACATTGGAAAATGTTATATTTTTAAAATAAATTTTAATATCAAAATATTTCTATATTCAAGAGAAATTTTAGGAGTGAAGTTCACGCACATGCGCAGAATTCATTTCTATTCAAAGCATTGTACTTTCTGAGCAGATTGACACCGTCTTAAAAGTTTTTGTGGATAATCTTAATTAGATTCTTAAACCCTTCAGACGCTCTCCGGGTACGAAGCTTCGTGGCATGATCGGCAGAACGAGCCACTTAGTTTTGCTGGTCTTCAGTTCGAGTCTCGTAAATGAGAATTTTTTAAATATATTTTACTTTTTTCTTTTTTTTTTCTTTTATTTATTTTCGGTATGTTTATCCATTATTACAACACTTACTAAGAACTTTCCAAAATGTTATACTTTTAAAATAAAATTTAATATCAAAATATTTCTATATTCAAAAGAAATTTTAGGAGTGAAGTTCACGCACATGCGCAGAATTCATTCCTATTCAAAGCATTGTGCATTCTGACCAGATTGACACCGTCTTAAAAGTTTTAGTGGCTAATCTTCATGAGAGTGTTAGACCATTCAGACGCTCTCCGGATACGAAGCTTCGTGGCCAGATCGGCAGAACGAGCCACTTAGTTTTGCTGGTCTTCAGTTCGAGTCTCGAAAATAAGAATTTTTTAAATATATTTTTTTTTCTTTTTTCTTTTATTTACTTTAGGTATATTTATCCATTATTACAACACTTACTAAGAACTTTTCAAAATGTTATACTTTTAAAATAAAATTTAATATCAAAATATTTCTATATTTAAAAGAAATTTTAGCAGTGAAGTTCACGCACATGCGCAGAATTCATTCCTATTCAAAGCATTGTGCATTCTGACCAGATTGACACCGTCTTAAAAGTTTTAGTGGATAATCTTAATGAGAGTCTTAGACCCTTCAGACGCTCTCCGGGTACGAAGCTTCGTGGCCGGATCGGCAGAACGAGCCACTTAGTTTTGCTGGTCTTCAGTTCGAGTCTCGAAAATGAGAATTTTTTAAATATATTTTACTTTTTTCTTTTTTTTCTTTTATTTATTTTCGGTATATTTATCCATTATTACAACACTTACTAAGAACTTTCCAAAATGTTATACTTTTAAAATAAAATTTAATATCAAAATATTTCTATATTCAAAAGAAATTTTAGGAGTGAAGTTCACGCACATGCGCAGAATTCATTCCTATTCAAAGCATTGTGCATTCTGACCAGATTGACACCGTCTTAAAAGTTTTAGTGGATAATCTTAATGAGAGACTTAGACCCTTCAGACGCTCTCCGGGTACGTAGCTTCGTGGCCAGATCGGCAGAACGAGCCACTTAGTTTACTGGTCTTCAGTTCGAGTCTCGAAAATGAGAATTTTTTAAATATATTTTACTTTTTTCTTTTTTTTTCTTTTATTTATTGTAGGTATATTTATTCATTATTACAACACTTACTAAGAACTTTCCAAAATGTTATACTTTAAAATAAAATTTAATATCAAAATATTTCTATATTCAAAAGAAATTTTAGGAGTGAAGTTCACGCACATGCGCAGAATTCATTCCTATTCAAAGCATTGTGCATTCTGACCAGATTGACACCGTCTTAAAAAGTTTTAGTGGATAATCTTAATGAGAGTCTTAGACCATTCAGACGCTCTCCGGATACGAAGCTTCGTGGCCAGATCGGCAGAACGAGCCACTTAGTTTTGCTGGTCTTCAGTTCGAGTCTCAAAAATATGAATTTTTTAAATATTTTTTTTCTTTTTTTTTTCTTTTATTTATTTTACGTATATTTATCCATTATTCCAACACTTACTAAAAACATTGGAAAATGTTATATTTTTAAAATAAATTTTAATATCAAAATATTTCTATATTCAAGAGAAATTTTAGGAGTGAAGTTCACGCACATGCGCAGAATTCATTTCTATTCAAAGCATTGTACTTTCTGAGCAGATTGACACCGTCTTAAAAGTTTTTGTGGATAATCTTAATTAGATTCTTAGACCCTTCAGACGCTCTCCGGGTACGAAGCTTCGTGGCATGATCGGCAGAACGAGCCACTTAGTTTTGCTGGTCTTCAGTTCGAGTCTCGTAAATGAGAATTTTTTAAATATATTTTACTTTTTTCTTTTTTTTTTCTTTTATTTATTTTCGGTATGTTTATCCATTATTACAACACTTACTAAGAACTTTCCAAAATGTTATACTTTTAAAATAAAATTTAATATCAAAATATTTCTATATTCAAAAGAAATTTTAGGAGTGAAGTTCACGCACATGCGCAGAATTCATTCCTATTCAAAGCATTGTGCATTCTGACCAGATTGACACCGTCTTAAAAGTTTTAGTGGCTAATCTTAATGAGAGTGTTAGACCATTCAGACGCTCTCCGGATACGAAGCTTCGTGGCCAGATCGGCAGAACGAGCCACTTAGTTTTGCTGGTCTTCAGTTCGAGTCTCGAAAATAAGAATTTTTTAAATATATTTTACTTTTTTCTTTTTTTTCTTTTATTTATTTTCGGTATATTTATCCATTATTACAACACTTACTAAGAACTTTCCAAAATGTTATACTTTTAAAATAAAATTTAATATCAAAATATTTCTATATTCAAGAGAAATTTTAGGAGTGAAGTTCACGCACATGCGCAGAATTCATTCCTATTCAAAGCATTGTGCGTTCTGACCAGATTGACACCGTCTTAAAAGTTTTAGTGGATAATCTTAATGAGAGTCTTAGACCCTTCAGACGCTCTCCGGGTACGAAGCTTCGTGGCCAGATCGACAGAACGAGCCACTTAGTTTTGCTGGTCTTTAGTTCGAGTCTCGAAAATGAGAATTTTTTAAATATATTTTACTTTTTCTTTTTTTTTTCTTTTATTTATTTTCGGTATATTTATCCATTATTACAACACTTACTAAGAACTTTCCAAAATGTTATACTTTTAAAATAAAATTCAATATCAAAATATTTCTATATTCAAAAGAAATTTTAGGAGTGAAGTTCACGCACATGCGCAGAATTCATTCCTATTCAAAGCATTGTGCATTCTGACCAGATTGACACCGTCTTAAAAGTTTTAGTGGATAATCTTAATGAGAGTCTTAGACCCTTCAGACGCTCTCCGGGTACGAAGCTTCGTGGCCAGATCGGCAGAACGAGCCACTTAGTTTTGCTGGTCTTCAGTTCGAGTCTCGAAAATGAGAATTTTTTAAATATATTTTACTTTTTTCTTTTTTTTCTTTTATTTATTTTCGGTATATTTATCCATTATTACAACACTTACTAAGAACTTTCCAAAATGTTATACTTTTAAAATAAAATTTAATATCAAAATATTTCTATATTCAAGAGAAATTTTAGGAGTGAAGTTCACGCACATGCGCAGAATTCATTCCTATTCAAAGCATTGTGCGTTCTGACCAGATTGACACCGTCTTAAAAGTTTTTGTGGATAATCTTAATGAGAGTCTTAGACCCTTCAGACGCCCACCGGGTACGAAGCTTCGTGGCCAGATCGGCAGAACGAGCCACTTAGTTTTGCTGGTCTTCAGTTCGAGTCTCGAAAATGAGAATTTTTTAAATATATTTTTTTTTCTTTTTTCTTTTATTTACTTTAGGTATATTTATCCATTATTACAACACTTACTAAGAACTTTTCAAAATGTTATACTTTTAAAATAAAATTTAATATCAAAATATTTCTATATTCAAAAGAAATTTTAGCAGTGAAGTTCACGCACATGCGCAGAATTCATTCCTATTCAAAGCATTGTGCATTCTGACCAGATTGACACCGTCTTAAAAGTTTTAGTGGATAATCTTAATGAGAGTCTTAGACCCTTCAGACGCTCTCCGGGTACGAAGCTTCGTGGCCAGATCGGTAGAACGAGCCACTTAGTTTTGCTGGTCTTCAGTTCGAGTCTCAAAAATGAGAATTTTTTAAATATATTTTTTTTTTCTTTTTTTTTCTTTTATTTATTTTAGGTATATTTATCCTTTATTCCAACAATTAACAAGAACATTTGAAAAAGCTATATTTTTAAAATGAATTTTAATGTCAAAATATTTCTATATTCTAGAGAAATTTTAGGAGTGAAGTTCCCGCACATGCGCAGAATTCATTCCTATTCAAAGCATTGTGCATTCTGACCAGATTGACACCGTCTTGAAAGTTTTAGTGGATAATCTTAATGAGAGTCTTAGACCCTAAAGACGCTCTCCCGGTACGAAGCTTCGTGGCCAGATCGGTAGAACGAACCAGTTAGTTTTGCTGGTCTTCAGTTCGAGTCTCGAAAGTGAGAATTTTTTAAATATTTTTTTTCTTTTTTTTTTCTTTTATTTATTTTAGGTATATTTATCCATTATTCCAACACTTACTAAGAACATTTGAAAATGTTATATTTTTAAAATAAATTTTAATGTCAAAATTTTTCTATATTCTAGAGAAATTTTAGGAGTGAAGTTCACGCACATGCGCAGAATTCATTCCTATTCAAAGCAATGTGCATTCTGACCAGATTGACACCGTCTTAAAAGTTTTAGTGGATAATCTTAATGAGAGTCTTAGACCCTTCAGACGCTCTCCGGGTACGAAGCTTCGTGGCCAGATCGGCAGAACGAGCCACTTAGTTTTGCTGGTCTTCAGTTCGAGTCTCGAAAATGAGAATTTTTTAAATATATTTTACTTTTTTCTTTTTTTTTCTTTTATTTATTTTAGGTATATTTATCCATTATTACAACACTTACTAAGAACTTTCCAAAATGTTATACTTTTAAAATAAAATTTAATATCAAAATATTTCTATATTCAAAAGAAATTTTAGGAGTGAAGTTCACGCACATGCGCAGAATTCATTCCTATTCAAAGCATTGTGCATTCTGACCAGATTGACACCGTCTTAAAAGTTTTAGTGGATAATCTTAATGAGAGTCTTAGACCCTAAAGACGCTCTCCGGGTACGAAGCGTCGTGGCCAGATCGGCAGAACGAGCCACTTAGTTTTGCTGGTCTTCAATTCGAGTCTCGAAAATGAGAATTTTTTAAATATATTTTACTTTTTTCTTTTTTTTTTCTTTTATTTATTTTAGGTATATTTATCCATTATTACAACACTTACTAAGAACTTTCGAAAATGTTATACTTTTAAAATAAAATTTAATATCAAAATATTTCTATATTCAAAAGAAATTTTAGGAGTGAAGTTCACGCACATGCGCAGAATTCATTCCTATTCAAAGCATTGTGCATTCTGACCAGATTGACACCGTCTTAAAAGTTTTAGTGGATAATCTTAATGAGAGTCTTAGACCCTTCAGACGCTCTCCGGGTACGAAGCTTCGTGGCCAGATCGGCAGAACGAGCCACTTAGTTTACTAGTCTTCAGTTCGAGTCTCGAAAATGAGAATTTTTTAAATATATTTTACTTTTTTCTTTTTTTTTTCTTTTATTTATTGTAGGTATATTTATCCATTATCACAACACTTACTAAGAACTTTCCAAAATGTTATACTTTTAAAATAAAATTTAATATCAAAATATTTCTATTTTCAAAAGAAATTTTAGGAGTGAAGTTCACGCACATGCGCAGAATTCATTCCTATTCACAGCATTGTGCATTCTGACCAGATTGACACCGTCTTAAAAGTTTTAGTGGATAATCTTAATGAGAGACTTAGACCCTTCAGACGCTCTCCGGGTACGTAGCTTCGTGGCCAGATCGGCAGAACGAGCCACTTAGTTTACTGGTCTTCAGTTCGATTCTCGAAAATGAGAATTTTTTAAATATATTTTACTTTTTTCTTTTTTTTTCTTTTATTTATTGTAGGTATATTTATTCATTATTACAACACTTACTAAGAACTTTCCAAAATGTTATACTTTTAAAATAAAATTTAATATCAAAATATTTCTATATTCAAAAGAAATTTTAGGAGTGAAAATCACGCACATGCGCAGAATTCATTCCTATTCTAAGCATTGTGCATTCTGACCAGATTGACACCGTCTTAAAAGTTTTAGTGGATAATCTTAATGAGAGACTTAGACCCTTCAGACGCTCTCCGGGTACGAAGCTTCGTGGCCAGATCGGCAGAACGAGCCACTTAGTTTACTGGTCTTCAGTTCGAGTCTCGAAAATGAGAATTTTTTAAATATATTTTACTTTTTTCTTTTTTTTTTTTCTTTTATTTATTGTAGGTATATTTATCCATTATTACAACACTTACTAAGAACTTTCCAAAATGTTATACTTTTAAAATAAAATTTAATATCAAAATATTTCTATATTCAAAAGAAATTTTAGGAGTGAAGTTCACGCACATGCGCAGAATTCATTCCTATTCAAAGCATTGTGCATTCTGACCAGATTGACACCGTCTTAAAAGTTTTAGTGGATAATCTTAATGAGAGACTTAGACCCTTCAGACGCTCTCCGGGTACGAAGCTTCGTGGCCAGATCGGCAGATCGAGCCACTTAGTTTACTGGTCTTCAGTTCGAGTCTCGAAAATGAGAATTTTTTAAATATATTTTACTTTTTTCTTTTTTTTTTCTTTTATTTATTGTAGGTATATTTATCCATTATTACAACACTTACTAAGAACTTTCCAAAATGTTATACTTTTAAAATAAAATTTAATATCAAAATATTTCTATATTCAAAAGAAATTTTAGGAGTGAAGTTCACGCACATGCGCAGAATTCATTCCTATTCAAAGCATTGTGCATTCTGACCAGATTGACACCGTCTTAAAAGTTTTAGTGGATAATCTTAATGAGAGACTTAGACCCTTCAGACGCTCTCCGGGTACGTAGCTTCGTGGCCAGATCGGCAGAACGAGCCACTTAGTTTACTGGTCTTCAGTTCGAGTCTCGAAAATGAGAATTTTTTAAATATATTTTAGTTTTTTCTTTTTTTTTCTTTTATTTATTGTAGGTATATTTATTCATTATTACAACACTTACTAAGAACTTTCCAAAATGTTATACTTTTAAAATAAAATTTAATATCAAAATATTTCTATATTCAAAAGAAATTTTAGGAGTGAAAATCACGCACATGCGCAGAATTCATTCCTATTCTAAGCATTGTGCATTCTGACCAGATTGACACCGTCTTAAAAGTTTTAGTGGATAATCTTAATGAGAGACTTAGACCCTTCAGACGCTCTCCGGGTACGAAGCTTCGTGGCCAGATCGGCAGAACGAGCCACTTAGTTTACTGGTCTTCAGTTCGAGTCTCGAAAATGAGAATTTTTTAAATATATTTTACTTTTTTCTTTTTTTTTTTTCTTTTATTTATTGTAGGTATATTTATCCATTATTACAACACTTACTAAGAACTTTCCAAAATGTTATACTTTTAAAATAAAATTTAATATCAAAATATTTCTATATTCAAAAGAAATTTTAGGAGTGAAGTTCACGCACATGCGCAGAATTCATTCCTATTCAAAGCATTGTGCATTCTGACCAGATTGACACCGTCTTAAAAGTTTTAGTGGATAATCTTAATGAGAGACTTAGACCCTTCAGACGCTCTCCGGGTACGAAGCTTCGTGGCCAGATCGGCAGATCGAGCCACTTAGTTTACTGGTCTTCAGTTCGAGTCTCGAAAATGAGAATTTTTTAAATATATTTTACTTTTTTCTTTTTTTTTTCTTTTATTTATTGTAGGTATATTTATCCATTATTACAACACTTACTAAGAACTTTCCAAAATGTTATACTTTTAAAATAAAATTTAATATCAAAATATTTCTATATTCAAAAGAAATTTTAGGAGTGAAGTTCACGCACATGCGCAGAATTCATTCCTATTCAAAGCATTGTGCATTCTGACCAGATTGACACCGTCTTAAAAGTTTTAGTGGATAATCTTAATGAGAGACTTAGACCCTTCAGACGCTCTCCGGGTACGTAGCTTCGTGGCCAGATCGGCAGAACGAGCCACTTAGTTTACTGGTCTTCAGTTCGAGTCTCGAAAATGAGAATTTTTTAAATATATTTTAGTTTTTTCTTTTTTTTTCTTTTATTTATTGTAGGTATATTTATTCATTATTACAACACTTACTAAGAACTTTCCAAAATGTTATACTTTAAAATAAAATTTAATATCAAAATATTTCTATATTCAAAAGAAATTTTAGGAGTGAAGTTCACGCACATGCGCAGAATTCATTCCTATTCAAAGCATTGTGCATTCTGACCAGATTGACACCGTCTTAAAAAGTTTTAGTGGATAATCTTAATGAGAGTCTTAGACCATTCAGACGCTCTCCGGGTACGAAGCTTCGTGGCCAGATCGGCAGAACGAGCCACTTAGTTTTGCTGGTCTTCAGTTCGAGTCTCAAAAATGAGAATTTTTTAAATATATTTTTTTTTTCTTTTTTTTTCTTTTATTTATTTTAGGTATATTTATCCTTTATTCCAACAATTAACAAGAACATTTGAAAAAGCTATATTTTTAAAATGAATTTTAATGTCAAAATATTTCTATATTCTAGAGAAATTTTAGGAGTGAAGTTCCCGCACATGCGCAGAATTCATTCCTATTCAAAGCATTGTGCATTCTGACCAGATTGACACCGTCTTGAAAGTTTTAGTGGATAATCTTAATGAGAGTCTTAGACCCTAAAGACGCTCTCCCGGTACGAAGCTTCGTGGCCAGATCGGTAGAACGAGCCAGTTAGTTTTGCTGGTCTTCAGTTCGAGTCTCGAAAGTGAGAATTTTTTAAATATTTTTTTTCTTTTTTTTTTCTTTTATTTATTTTAGGTATATTTATCCATTATTCCAACACTTACTAAGAACATTTGAAAATGTTATATTTTTAAAATAAATTTTAATGTCAAAATATTTCTATATTCTAGAGAAATTTTAGGAGTGAAGTTCACGCACATGCGCAGAATTCATTCCTATTCAAAGCAATGTGCATTCTGACCAGATTGACACCGTCTTAAAAGTTTTAGTGGATAATCTTAATGAGAGTCTTAGACCCTTCAGACGCTCTCCGGGTACGAAGCTTCGTGGCCAGATCGGCAGAACGAGCCACTTAGTTTTGCTGGTCTTCAGTTCGAGTCTCGAAAATGAGAATTTTTTAAATATATTTTACTTTTTTCTTTTTTTTTCTTTTATTTATTTTAGGTATATTTATCCATTATTACAACACTTACTAAGAACTTTCCAAAATGTTATACTTTTAAAATAAAATTTAATATCAAAATATTTCTATATTCAAAAGAAATTTTAGGAGTGAAGTTCACGCACATGCGCAGAAATCATTCCTATTCAAAGCATTGTGCATTCTGACCAGATTGACACCGTCTTAAAAGTTTTAGTGGATAATCTTAATGAGAGACTTAGACCCTTCAGACGCTCTCCGGGTACGTAGCTTCGTGGCCAGATCGGCAGAACGAGCCACTTAGTTTACTGGTCTTCAGTTCGATTCTCGAAAATGAGAATTTTTTAAATATATTTTACTTTTTTCTTTTTTTTTCTTTTATTTATTGTAGGTATATTTATTCATTATTACAACACTTACTAAGAACTTTCCAAAATGTTATACTTTTAAAATAAAATTTAATATCAAAATATTTCTATATTCAAAAGAAATTTTAGGAGTGAAAATCACGCACATGCGCAGAATTCATTCCTATTCTAAGCATTGTGCATTCTGACCAGATTGACACCGTCTTAAAAGTTTTAGTGGATAATCTTAATGAGAGACTTAGACCCTTCAGACGCTCTCCGGGTACGAAGCTTCGTGGCCAGATCGGCAGAACGAGCCACTTAGTTTACTGGTCTTCAGTTCGAGTCTCGAAAATGAGAATTTTTTAAATATATTTTACTTTTTTCTTTTTTTTTTCTTTTATTTATTGTAGGTATATTTATCCATTATTACAACACTTACTAAGAACTTTCCAAAATGTTATACTTTTAAAATAAAATTTAATATCAAAATATTTCTATATTCAAAAGAAATTTTAGGAGTGAAGTTCACGCACATGCGCAGAATTCATTCCTATTCAAAGCATTGTGCATTCTGACCAGATTGACACCGTCTTAAAAGTTTTAGTGGATAATCTTAATGAGAGACTTAGACCCTTCAGACGCTCTCCGGGTACGAAGCTTCGTGGCCAGATCGGCAGATCGAGCCACTTAGTTTACTGGTCTTCAGTTCGAGTCTCGAAAATGAGAATTTTTTAAATATATTTTACTTTTTTCTTTTTTTTTTCTTTTATTTATTGTAGGTATATTTATCCATTATTACAACACTTACTAAGAACTTTCCAAAATGTTATACTTTTAAAATAAAATTTAATATCAAAATATTTCTATATTCAAAAGAAATTTTAGGAGTGAAGTTCACGCACATGCGCAGAATTCATTCCTATTCAAAGCATTGTGCATTCTGACCAGATTGACACCGTCTTAAAAGTTTTAGTGGATAATCTTAATGAGAGAATTAGACCCTTCAGACGCTCTCCGGGTACGTAGCTTCGTGGCCAGATCGGCAGAACGAGCCACTTAGTTTACTGGTCTTCAGTTCGAGTCTCGAAAATGAGAATTTTTTAAATATATTTTACTTTTTTCTTTTTTTTTCTTTTATTTATTGTAGGTATATTTATTCATTATTACAACACTTACTAAGAACTTTCCAAAATGTTATACTTTAAAATAAAATTTAATATCAAAATATTTCTATATTCAAAAGAAATTTTAGGAGTGAAGTTCACGCACATGCGCAGAATTCATTCCTATTCAAAGCATTGTGCATTCTGACCAGATTGACACCGTCTTAAAAAGTTTTAGTGGATAATCTTAATGAGAGTCTTAGACCATTCAGACGCTCTCCGGATACGAAGCTTCGTGGCCAGATCGGCAGAACGAGCCACTTAGTTTTGCTGGTCTTCAGTTCGAGTCTCAAAAATATGAATTTTTTAAATATTTTTTTTCTTTTTTTTTTCTTTTATTTATTTTACGTATATTTATCCATTATTCCAACACTTACTAAGAACATTGGAAAATGTTATATTTTTAAAATAAATTTTAATATCAAAATATTTCTATATTCAAGAGAAATTTTAGGAGTGAAGTTCACGCACATGCGCAGAATTCATTTCTATTCAAAGCATTGTACTTTCTGAGCAGATTGACACCGTCTTAAAAGTTTTTGTGGATAATCTTAATTAGATTCTTAGACCCTTCAGACGCTCTCCGGGTACGAAGCTTCGTGGCATGATCGGCAGAACGAGCCACTTAGTTTTGCTGGTCTTCAGTTCGAGTCTCGTAAATGAGAATTTTTTAAATATATTTTACTTTTTTCTTTTTTTTTTCTTTTATTTATTTTCGGTATGTTTATCCATTATTACAACACTTACTAAGAACTTTCCAAAATGTTATACTTTTAAAATAAAATTTAATATCAAAATATTTCTATATTCAAAAGAAATTTTAGGAGTGAAGTTCACGCACATGCGCAGAATTCATTCCTATTCAAAGCATTGTGCATTCTGACCAGATTGACACCGTCTTAAAAGTTTTAGTGGATAATCTTAATGAGAGTGTTAGACCATTCAGACGCTCTCCGGATACGAAGCTTCGTGGCCAGATCGGCAGAACGAGCCACTTAGTTTTGCTGGTCTTCAGTTCGAGTCTCGAAAATAAGAATTTTTTAAATATATTTTTTTTTCTTTTTTCTTTTATTTACTTTAGGTATATTTATCCATTATTACAACACTTACTAAGAACTTTTCAAAATGTTATACTTTTAAAATAAAATTTAATATCAAAATATTTCTATATTCAAAAGAAATTTTAGCAGTGAAGTTCACGCACATGCGCAGAATTCATTCCTATTCAAAGCATTGTGCATTCTGACCAGATTGACACCGTCTTAAAAGTTTTAGTGGATAATCTTAATGAGAGTCTTAGACCCTTCAGACGCTCTCCGGGTACGAAGCTTCGTGGCCAGATCGGCAGAACGAGCCACTTAGTTTTGCTGGTCTTCAGTTCGAGACTCGAAAATGAGAATTTTTTAAATATATTTTACTTTTTTCTTTTTTTTCTTTTATTTATTTTCGGTATATTTATCCATTATTACAACACTTACTAAGAACTTTCCAAAATGTTATACTTTTAAAATAAAATTTAATATCAAAATATTTCTATATTCAAGAGAAATTTTAGGAGTGAAGTTCACGCACATGCGCAGAATTCATTCCTATTCAAAGCATTGTGCATTCTGACCAGATTGACACCGTCTTAAAAGTTTTAGTGGATAATCTTAATGAGAGTCTTAGACCCTTCAGACGCTCTCCGGGTACGAAGCTTCGTGGCCAGATCGGCAGAACGAGCCACTTAGTTTTGCTGGTCTTCAGTTCGAGTCTCGAAAATGAGAATTTTTTAAATATATTTTACTTTTTTCTTTTTTTTCTTTTATTTATTTTCGGTATATTTATCCATTATTACAACACTTACTAAGAACTTTCCAAAATGTTATACTTTTAAAATAAAATTTAATATCAAAATATTTCTATATTCAAGAGAAATTTTAGGAGTGAAGTTCACGCACATGCGCAGAATTCATTCCTATTCAAAGCATTGTGCGTTCTGACCAGATTGACACCGTCTTAAAAGTTTTTGTGGATAATCTTAATGAGAGTCTTAGACCCTTCAGACGCCCACCGGGTACGAAGCTTCGTGGCCAGATCGGCAGAGTGAGCCACTTAGTTTTGCTGGTCTTCAGTTCGAGTCTCGAAAATGAGAATTTTTTAAATATATTTTTTTTTCTTTTTTCTTTTATTTACTTTAGGTATATTTATCCATTATTACAACAATTACTAAGAACTTTTCAAAATTTTATACTTTTAAAATAAAATTTAATATCAAAATATTTCTATATTCAAAAGAAATTTTAGGAGTGAAGTTCACGCACATGCGCAGAATTCATTCCTATTCAAAGCATTGTGCGTTCTTACCAGATTGACACCGTCTTAAAAGTTTTAGTGGATAATCTTAATGAGAGTCTTAGACCCTTCAGACGCTCTCCGGGTACGAAGCTTCGTGGCCAGATCGACAGAACGAGCCACTTAGTTTTGCAGGTCTTTAGTTCGAGTCTCGAAAATGAGAATTTTTTAAATATATTTTACTTTTTCTTTTTTTTTTCTTTTATTCATTTTCGGTATATTTATCCATTATTACAACACTTACTAAGAACTTTCCAAAATGTTATACTTTTAAAATAAAATTCAATATCAAAATATTTCTATATTCAAAAGAAATTTTAGGAGTGAAGTTCACGCACATGCGCAGAATTCATTCCTATTCAAAGCATTGTGCATTCTGACCAGATTGACACCGTCTTAAAAGTTTTAGTGGATAATCTTAATGAGAGTCTTAGACCCTTCAGACGCTCTCCGGGTACGAAGCTTCGTGGCCAGATCGGCAGAACGAGCCACTTAGTTTTACTGGTCTTCAGTTCGAGTCTCGAAAATGAGAATTTTTTAAATATATTTTACTTTTTTCTTTTTTTTCTTTTATTTATTTTCGGTATATTTATCCATTATTACAACACTTACTAAGAACTTTCCAAAATGTTATACTTTTAAAATAAAATTTAATATCAAAATATTTCTATATTCAAGAGAAATTTTAGGAGTGAAGTTCACGCACATGCGCAGAATTCATTCCTATTCAAAGCATTGTGCGTTCTGACCAGATTGACACCGTCTTAAAAGTTTTTGTGGATAATCTTAATGAGAGTCTTAGACCCTTCAGACGCCCACCGGGTACGAAGCTTCGTGGCCAGATCGGCAGAACGAGCCACTTAGTTTTGCTGGTCTTCAGTTCGAGTCTCGAAAATGAGAATTTTTTAAATATTTTTTTTCTTTTTTTTTCTTTTATTTATTTTAGGTATATTTATCCATTATTCCAACACTTACTAAGAACATTTGAAAATGTTATACTTTTAAAATAAAATTCAATATCAAAATATTTCTATATTCAAAAGAAATTTTAGGAGTGAAGTTCACGCACATGCGCAGAATTCATTCCTATTCAAAGCATTGTGCGTTCTTACCAGATTGACACCGTCTTAAAAGTTTTATTGGATAATCTTAATGAGAGTCTTAGACCATTCAGACGCTCTCCGGATACGAAGCTCCGTGGCCAGATCGGTAGAACGAGCCACTTAGTTTTGCTGGTCTTCAGTTCGATTCTCGAAAATAAGAATTTTTTAAATATTTTTTTTTCTTTTTTTTCTTTTATTTATTTTACGTATATTTATCAATTATTCCAACACTTACTAAGAACATTGGAAAGTGTTATATTTTTAAAATAAATTTTAATATCAAAATATTTCTATATTCAAGAGAAATTTTAGGAGTGAAGTTCACGCACATGCGCAGAATTCATTCCTATTCAAAGCATTGTGCTTTCTGAGCAGATTGACACCGTCTTAAAAATTTTAGTGGATAATCTTAATGAGAGTCTTAGACCATTCAGACACTCTCCGGATACGAAGCTTCGTGGCCTGATCGGCAGAACGAGCCACTTAGTTTTGCTGGTCTTCAGTTCTAGTCTCGAAAATAAGAATTTTATAAATATTTTTTTTTCTTTTTTCTTTTATTTATTTTAGGTATATTTATCCATTATTACAACACTTACTAAGAACATTGGAAAATGTTATATTTTTAAAATAAATTTTAATATCAAAATATTTCTATATTCAAGAGAAATTTTAGGAGTGAAGTTCACGCTCATGCGCAGAATTCATTCCTATTCAAAGCATTCTGCTTTCTGAGCAGATTGACACCGTCTTAAAAGTTTTAGTTTATAATCTTAATGAGAGTCTTAGACCCTTCAGACGCTCTCCGGGTACGAAGCTTCGTGGCCAGATCGACCGAACGAGCCACTTAGTTTTGCTGGTCTTTAGTTCGAGTCTCGAAAATGAGAATTTTTTAAATATATTTTACTTTTTCTTTTTTTTTTCTTTTATTTATTTTCGGTTTCTTTTATTTCTTTCTTTTATTTCTTTTATTTCTTTTATTTATTTTCGGTTTCTTTTATTATTACAACAGTTACTAAGAACTTTCCAAAATGTTATACTTTTAAAATAAAATTCAATATCAAAATATTTCTATATTCAAAAGAAATTTTAGGAGTGAAGTTCACGCACATGCGCAGAATTCATTCCTATTCAAAGCATTGTGCGTTCTTACCAGATTGACACCGTCTTAAAAGTTTTATTGGATAATCTTAATGAGAGTCTTAGACCATTCAGACGCTCTCCGGATACGAAGCTTCGTGGCCAGATCGGTAGAACGAGCCACTTAGTTTTGCTGGTCTTCAGTTCGATTCTCGAAAATAAGAATTTTTTAAATATTTTTTTTTTCTTTTTTTTCTTTTATTTATTTTACGTATATTTATCAATTATTCCAACACTTACTAAGAACATTGGAAAGTGTTATATTTTTAAAATAAATTTTAATATCAAAATATTTCTATATTCAAGAGAAATTTTAGGAGTGAAGTTCACGCACATGCGCAGAATTCATTCCTATTCAAAGCATTGTGCTTTCTGAGCAGATTGACACCGTCTTAAAAGTTTTTGTGGATAATCTTAATGAGAGTCTTAGACCCTTCAGACGCCCACCGGGTACGAAGCTTCGTGGCCAGATCGGCAGAACGAGCCACTTAGTTTTGCTGGTCTTCAGTTCGAGTCTCGAAAATGAGAATTTTTTAAATATATTTTTTTTTCTTTTTTCTTTTATTTACTTTAGGTATATTTATCCATTATTACAACACTTACTAAGAACTTTTCAAAATGTTATACTTTTAAAATAAAATTTAATATCAAAATATTTCTATATTCAAAAGAAATTTTAGGAGTGAAGTTCACGCACATGCGCAGAATTCATTCCTATTCAAAGCATTGTGCGTTCTTACCAGATTGACACCGTCTTAAAAGTTTTAGTGGATAATCTTAATGAGAGTCTTAGACCCTTCAGACGCTCTCCGGGTACGAAGCTTCGTGGCCAGATCGACAGAACGAGCCACTTAGTTTTGCAGGTCTTTAGTTCGAGTCTCGAAAATGAGAATTTTTTAAATATATTTTACTTTTTCTTTTTTTTTTTCTTTTATTTATTTTCGGTATATTTATCCATTATTACAACACTTACTAAGAACTTTCCAAAATGTTATACTTTTAAAATAAAATTCAATATCAAAATATTTCTATATTCAAAAGAAATTTTAGGAGTGAAGTTCACGCACATGCGCAGAATTCATTCCTATTCAAAGCATTGTGCATTCTGACCAGATTGACACCGTCTTAAAAGTTTTAGTGGATAATCTTAATGAGAGTCTTAGACCCTTCAGACGCTCTCCGGGTACGAAGCTTCGTGGCCAGATCGGCAGAACGAGCCACTTAGTTTTACTGGTCTTCAGTTCGAGTCTCGAAAATGAGAATTTTTTAAATATATTTTACTTTTTTCTTTTTTTTCTTTTATTTATTTTCGGTATATTTATCCATTATTACAACACTTACTAAGAACTTTCCAAAATGTTATACTTTTAAAATAAAATTTAATATCAAAATATTTCTATATTCAAGAGAAATTTTAGGAGTGAAGTTCACGCACATGCGCAGAATTCATTCCTATTCAAAGCATTGTGCATTCTGACCAGATTGACACCGTCTTAAAAGTTTTAGTGGATAATCTTAATGAGAGTCTTAGACCCTTCAGACGCTCTCCGGGTACGAAGCTTCGTGGCCAGATCGGCAGAACGAGCCACTTAGTTTTACTGGTCTTCAGTTCGAGTCTCGAAAATGAGAATTTTTTAAATATATTTTACTTTTTTCTTTTTTTTCTTTTATTTATTTTCGGTATATTTATCCATTATTACAACACTTACTAAGAACTTTCCAAAATGTTATACTTTTAAAATAAAATTTAATATCAAAATATTTCTATATTCAAGAGAAATTTTAGGAGTGAAGTTCACGCACATGCGCAGAATTCATTCCCATTCAAAGCATTGTGCGTTCTGACCAGATTGACACCGTCTTAAAAGTTTTTGTGGATAATCTTAATGAGAGTCTTAGACCCTTCAGACGCCCACCGGGTACGAAGCTTCGTGGCCAGATCGGCAGAACGAGCCACTTAGTTTTGCTGGTCTTCAGTTCGAGTCTCGAAAATGAGAATTTTTTAAATATTTTTTTTCTTTTTTTTTCTTTTATTTATTTTAGGTATATTTATCCATTATTCCAACACTTACTAAGAACATTTGAAAATGTTATACTTTTAAAATAAAATTCAATATCAAAATATTTCTATATTCAAAAGAAATTTTAGGAGTGAAGTTCACGCACATGCGCAGAATTCATTCCTATTCAAAGCATTGTGCTTTCTGAGCAGATTGACACCGTCTTAAAAGTTTTTGTGGATAATCTTAATGAGAGTCTTAGACCCTTCAGACGCCCACCGGGTACGAAGCTTCGTGGCCAGATCGGCAGAACGAGCCACTTAGTTTTGCTGGTCTTCAGTTCGAGTCTCGAAAATGAGAATTTTTTAAATATATTTTTTTTTCTTTTTTCTTTTATTTACTTTAGGTATATTTATCCATTATTACAACACTTACTAAGAACTTTTCAAAATGTTATACTTTTAAAATAAAATTTAATATCAAAATATTTCTATATTCAAAAGAAATTTTAGGAGTGAAGTTCACGCACATGCGCAGAATTCATTCCTATTCAAAGCATTGTGCATTCTGACCAGATTGACACCGTCTTAAAAGTTTTAGTGGATAATCTTAATGAGAGTCTTAGACCCTTCAGACGCTCTCCGGGTACGACGCTTCGTGGCCAGATCGGCAGAACGAGCCACTTAGTTTTACTGGTCTTCAGTTCGAGTCTCGAAAATGAGAATTTTTTAAATATATTTTACTTTTTTCTTTTTTTTCTTTTATTTATTTTCGGTATATTTATCCATTATTACAACACTTACTAAGAACTTTCCAAAATGTTATACTTTTAAAATAAAATTTAATATCAAAATATTTCTATATTCAAGAGAAATTTTAGGAGTGAAGTTCACGCACATGCGCAGAATTCATTCCTATTCAAAGCATTCTGCTTTCTGAGCAGATTGACACCGTCTTAAAAATTTTAGTGGATAATCTTAATGAGAGTCTTAGACCATTCAGACACTCTCCGGATACGAAGCTTCGTGGCCTGATCGGCAGAACGAGCCACTTAGTTTTGCTGGTCTTCAGTTCTAGTCTCGAAAATAAGAATTTTATAAATATTTTTTTTTCTTTTTTCTTTTATTTATTTTAGGTATATTTATCCATTATTACAACACTTACTAAGAACATTGGAAAATGTTATATTTTTAAAATAAATTTTAATATCAAAATATTTCTATATTCAAGAGAAATTTTAGGAGTGAAGTTCACGCTCATGCGCAGAATTCATTCCTATTCAAAGCATTCTGCTTTCTGAGCAGATTGACACCGTCTTAAAAGTTTCAGTTTATAATCTTAATGAGAGTCTTAGACCCTTCAGACGCTCTCCGGGTACGAAGCTTCGTGGCCAGATCGACAGAACGAGCCACTTAGTTTTGCTGGTCTTTAGTTCGAGTCTCGAAAATGAGAATTTTTTTAATATATTTTACTTTTTCTTTTTTTTTTCTTTTATTTATTTTCGGTATATTTATCCATTATTACAACACTTACTAAGAACTTTCCAAAATGTTATACTTTTAAAATAAAATTCAATATCAAAATATTTCTATATTCAAAAGAAATTTTAGGAGTGAAGTTCACGCACATGCGCAGAATTCATTCCTATTCAAAGCATTGTGCGTTCTTACCAGATTGACACCGTCTTAAAAGTTTTATTGGTTAATCTTAATGAGAGTCTTAGACCATTCAGACGCTCTCCGGATACGAAGCTTCGTGGCCAGTTTGGTAGAACGAGCCACTTAGTTTTGCTGGTCTTCAGTTCGATTCTCGAAAATAAGAATTTTTTAAATATTTTTTTTTCTTTTTTTTCTTTTATTTATTTTACGTATATTTATCAATTATTCCAACACTTACTAAGAACATTGGAAAGTGTTATATTTTTAAAATAAATTTTAATATCAAAATATTTCTATATTCAAGAGAAATTTTAGGAGTGAAGTTCACGCACATGCGCAGAATTCATTCCTATTCAAAGCAT
The DNA here is from genome assembly GCF_947563725.1 of Argiope bruennichi. Classification (NCBI taxonomy): domain Eukaryota; kingdom Metazoa; phylum Arthropoda; class Arachnida; order Araneae; family Araneidae; genus Argiope; species Argiope bruennichi. The sequence goes on along the minus strand of NC_079157.1, from coordinate 108,909,149 downwards.
TGTGCTTTCTGAGCAGATTGACACCGTCTTAAAAGTTTTTGTGGATAATCTTAATGAGAGTCTTAGACCCTTCAGACGCCCACCGGGTACGAAGCTTCGTGGCCAGATCGGCAGAACGAGCCACTTAGTTTTGCTGGTCTTCAGTTCGAGTCTCGAAAATGAGAATTTTTTAAATATATTTTTTTTTTCTTTTTTCTTTTATTTACTTTAGGTATATTTATCCATTATTACAACACTTACTAAGAACTTTTCAAAATGTTATACTTTTAAAATAAAATTTAATATCAAAATATTTCTATATTCAAAAGAAATTTTAGGAGTGAAGTTCACGCACATGCGCAGAATTCATTCCTATTCAAAGCATTGTGCGTTCTTACCAGATTGACACCGTCTTAAAAGTTTTAGTGGATAATCTTAATGAGAGTCTTAGACCCTTCAGACGCTCTCCGGGTACGAAGCTTCGTGGCCAGATCGACAGAACGAGCCACTTAGTTTTGCAGGTCTTTAGTTCGAGTCTCGAAAATGAGAATTTTTTAAATATATTTTACTTTTTCTTTTTTTTTTTTCTTTTATTTATTTTCGGTATATTTATCCATTATTACAACACTTACTAAGAACTTTCCAAAATGTTATACTTTTAAAATAAAATTCAATATCAAAATATTTCTATATTCAAAAGAAATTTTAGGAGTGAAGTTCACGCACATGCGCAGAATTCATTCCTATTCAAAGCATTGTGCATTCTGACCAGATTGACACCGTCTTAAAAGTTTTAGTGGATAATCTTAATGAGAGTCTTAGACCCTTCAGACGCTCTCCGGGTACGAAGCTTCGTGGCCAGATCGGCAGAACGAGCCACTTAGTTTTACTGGTCTTCAGTTCGAGTCTCGAAAATGAGAATTTTTTAAATATATTTTACTTTTTTCTTTTTTTTCTTTTATTTATTTTCGGTATATTTATCCATTATTACAACACTTACTAAGAACTTTCCAAAATGTTATACTTTTAAAATAAAATTTAATATCAAAATATTTCTATATTCAAGAGAAATTTTAGGAGTGAAGTTCACGCACATGCGCAGAATTCATTCCTATTCAAAGCATTGTGCGTTCTGACCAGATTGACACCGTCTTAAAAGTTTTTGTGGATAATCTTAATGAGAGTCTTAGACCCTTCAGACGCCCACCGGGTACGAAGCTTCGTGGCCAGATCGGCAGAACGAGCCACTTAGTTTTGCTGGTCTTCAGTTCGAGTCTCGAAAATGAGAATTTTTTAAATATTTTTTTTCTTTTTTTTTCTTTTATTTATTTTAGGTATATTTATCCATTATTCCAACACTTACTAAGAACATTTGAAAATGTTATACTTTTAAAATAAAATTCAATATCAAAATATTTCTATATTCAAAAGAAATTTTAGGAGTGAAGTTCACGCACATGCGCAGAATTCATTCCTATTCAAAGCATTGTGCTTTCTGAGCAGATTGACACCGTCTTAAAAGTTTTTGTGGATAATCTTAATGAGAGTCTTAGACCCTTCAGACGCCCACCGGGTACGAAGCTTCGTGGCCAGATCGGCAGAACGAGCCACTTAGTTTTGCTGGTCTTCAGTTCGAGTCTCGAAAATGAGAATTTTTTAAATATATTTTTTTTTCTTTTTTCTTTTATTTACTTTAGGTATATTTATCCATTATTACAACACTTACTAAGAACTTTTCAAAATGTTATACTTTTAAAATAAAATTTAATATCAAAATATTTCTATATTCAAAAGAAATTTTAGGAGTGAAGTTCACGCACATGCGCAGAATTCATTCCTATTCAAAGCATTGTGCGTTCTTACCAGATTGACACCGTCTTAAAAGTTTTAGTGGATAATCTTAATGAGAGTCTTAGACCCTTCAGACGCTCTCCGGGTACGAAGCTTCGTGGCCAGATCGACAGAACGAGCCACTTAGTTTTGCAGGTCTTTAGTTCGAGTCTCGAAAATGAGAATTTTTTAAATATATTTTACTTTTTCTTTTTTTTTTCTTTTATTTATTTTCGGTATATTTATCCATTATTACAACACTTACTAAGAACTTTCCAAAATGTTATACTTTTAAAATAAAATTCAATATCAAAATATTTCTATATTCAAAAGAAATTTTAGGAGTGAAGTTCACGCACATGCGCAGAATTCATTCCTATTCAAAGCATTGTGCATTCTGACCAGATTGACACCGTCTTAAAAGTTTTAGTGGATAATCTTAATGAGAGTCTTAGACCCTTCAGACGCTCTCCGGGTACGAAGCTTCGTGGCCAGATCGGCAGAACGAGCCACTTAGTTTTACTGGTCTTCAGTTCGAGTCTCGAAAATGAGAATTTTTTAAATATATTTTACTTTTTTCTTTTTTTTCTTTTATTTATTTTCGGTATATTTATCCATTATTACAACACTTACTAAGAACTTTCCAAAATGTTATACTTTTAAAATAAAATTTAATATCAAAATATTTCTATATTCAAGAGAAATTTTAGGAGTGAAGTTCACGCACATGCGCAGAATTCATTCCTATTCAAAGCATTGTGCGTTCTGACCAGATTGACACCGTCTTAAAAGTTTTTGTGGATAATCTTAATGAGAGTCTTAGACCCTTCAGACGCCCACCGGGTACGAAGCTTCGTGGCCAGATCGGCAGAACGAGCCACTTAGTTTTGCTGGTCTTCAGTTCGAGTCTCGAAAATGAGAATTTTTTAAATATTTTTTTTCTTTTATTTATTTTAGGTATATTTATCCATTATTCCAACACTTACTAAGAACATTTGAAAATGTTATACTTTTAAAATAAAATTCAATATCAAAATATTTCTATATTCAAAAGAAATTTTAGGAGTGAAGTTCACGCACATGCGCAGAATTCATTCCTATTCAAAGCATTGTGCGTTCTTACCAGATTGACACCGTCTTAAACGTTTTATTGGATAATCTTAATGAGAGTCTTAGACCATTCAGACGCTCTCCGGATACGAAGCTTCGTGGCCAGATCGGTAGAACGAGCCACTTAGTTTTGCTGGTCTTCAGTTCGATTCTCGAAAATAAGAATTTTTTAAATATTTTTTTTTTTTTCTTTTTTTTCTTTTATTTATTTTACGTATATTTATCAATTATTCCAACACTTACTAAGAACATTGGAAAGTGTTATATTTTTAAAATAAATTTTAATATCAAAATATTTCTATATTCAAGAGAAATATTAGGAGTGAAGTTCACGCACATGCGCAGAATTCATTCCTATTCAAAGCATTGTGCTTTCTGAGCAGATTGACACCGTCTTAAAAATTTTAGTGGATAATCTTAATGAGAGTCTTAGACCATTCAGACACTCTCCGGATACGAAGCTTCGTGGCCTGATCGGCAGAACGAGCCACTTAGTTTTGCTGGTCTTCAGTTCTAGTCTCGAAAATAAGAATTTTATAAATATTTTTTTTCTTTTTTCTTTTATTTATTTTAGGTATATTTATCCATTATTACAACACTTACTAAGAACATTGGAAAATGTTATATTTTTAAAATAAATTTTAATATCAAAATATTTCTATATTCAAGAGAAATTTTAGGAGTGAAGTTCACGCTCATGCGCAGAATTCATTCCTATTCAAAGCATTCTGCTTTCTGAGCAGATTGACACCGTCTTAAAAGTTTTAGTTTATAATCTTAATGAGAGTCTTAGACCCTTCAGACGCTCTCCGGGTACGAAGCTTCTTGGCCAGATCGACAGAACGAGCCACTTAGTTTTGCTGGTCTTCAGTTCTAGTCTCGAAAATAAGAATTTTATAAATATTTTTTTTTCTTTTTTCTTTTATTTATTTTAGGTATATTTATCCATTATTACAACACTTACTAAGAACATTGGAAAATGTTATATTTTTAAAATAAATTTTAATATCAAAATATTTCTATATTCAAGAGAAATTTTAGGAGTGAAGTTCACGCTCATGCGCAGAATTCATTCCTATTCAAAGCATTCTGCTTTCTGAGCAGATTGACACCGTCTTAAAAGTTTTAGTTTATAATCTTAATGAGAGTCTTAGACCCTTCAGACGCTCTCCGGGTACGAAGCTTCGTGGCCAGATCGACAGAACGAGCCACTTAGTTTTGCTGGTCTTTAGTTCGAGTCTCGAAAATGAGAATTTTTTAAATATATTTTACTTTTTTCTTTTTTTTTTCTTTTATTTATTTTCGGTATATTTATCCATTATTACAACACTTACTAAGAACTTTCCAAAATGTTATACTTTTAAAATAAAATTTAATATCAAAATATTTCTATATTCAAGAGAAATTTTAGGAGTGAAGTTCACGCACATGCGCAGAATTCATTCCTATTCAAAGCATTGTGCGTTCTGACCAGATTGACACCGTCTTAAAAGTTTTAGTGGATAATCTTAATGAGAGTCTTAGACCCTTCAGACGCTCTCCGGGTACGAAGCTTCGTGGCCAGATCGACAGAACGAGCCACTTAGTTTTGCTGGTCTTTAGTTCGAGTCTCGAAAATGAGAATTTTTTAAATATATTTTACTTTTTCTTTTTTTTTTCTTTTATTTATTTTCGGTATATTTATCCATTATTACAACACTTACTAAGAACATTTGAAAATGTTATACTTTTAAAATAAAATTCAATATCAAAATATTTCTATATTCAAAAGAAATTTTAGGAGTGAAGTTCACGCACATGCGCAGAATTCATTCCTATTCAAAGCATTGTGCTTTCTGAGCAGATTGACACCGTCTTAAAAGTTTTTGTGGATAATCTTAATGAGAGTCTTAGACCCTTCAGACGCCCACCGGGTACGAAGCTTCGTGGCCAGATCGGCAGAACGAGCCACTTAGTTTTGCTGGTCTTCAGTTCGAGTCTCGAAAATGAGAATTTTTTAAATATATTTTTTTTTCTTTTTTCTTTTATTTACTTTAGGTATATTTATCCATTATTACAACACTTACTAAGAACTTTTCAAAATGTTATACTTTTAAAATAAAATTTAATATCAAAATATTTCTATATTCAAAAGAAATTTTAGGAGTGAAGTTCACGCACATGCGCAGAATTCATTCCTATTCAAAGCATTGTGCGTTCTTACCAGATTGACACCGTCTTAAAAGTTTTAGTGGATAATCTTAATGAGAGTCTTAGACCCTTCAGACGCTCTCCGGGTACGAAGCTTCGTGGCCAGATCGACAGAACGAGCCACTTAGTTTTGCAGGTCTTTAGTTCGAGTCTCGAAAATGAGAATTTTTTAAATATATTTTACTTTTTCTTTTTTTTTTCTTTTATTTATTTTCGGTATATTTATCCATTATTACAACACTTACTAAGAACTTTCCAAAATGTTATACTTTTAAAATAAAATTCAATATCAAAATATTTCTATATTCAAAAGAAATTTTAGGAGTGAAGTTCACGCACATGCGCAGAATTCATTCCTATTCAAAGCATTGTGCATTCTGACCAGATTGACACCGTCTTAAAAGTTTTAGTGGATAATCTTAATGAGAGTCTTAGACCCTTCAGACGCTCTCCGGGTACGAAGCTTCGTGGCCAGATCGGCAGAACGAGCCACTTAGTTTTACTGGTCTTCAGTTCGAGTCTCGAAAATGAGAATTTTTTAAATATATTTTACTTTTTTCTTTTTTTTCTTTTATTTATTTTCGGTATATTTATCCATTATTACAACACTTACTAAGAACTTTCCAAAATGTTATACTTTTAAAATAAAATTTAATATCAAAATATTTCTATATTCAAGAGAAATTTTAGGAGTGAAGTTCACGCACATGCGCAGAATTCATTCCTATTCAAAGCATTGTGCGTTCTGACCAGATTGACACCGTCTTAAAAGTTTTTGTGGATAATCTTAATGAGAGTCTTAGACCCTTCAGACGCCCACCGGGTACGAAGCTTCGTGGCCAGATCGGCAGAACGAGCCACTTAGTTTTGCTGGTCTTCAGTTCGAGTCTCGAAAATGAGAATTTTTTAAATATTTTTTTTCTTTTATTTATTTTAGGTATATTTATCCATTATTCCAACACTTACTAAGAACATTTGAAAATGTTATACTTTTAAAATAAAATTCAATATCAAAATATTTCTATATTCAAAAGAAATTTTAGGAGTGAAGTTCACGCACATGCGCAGAATTCATTCCTATTCAAAGCATTGTGCGTTCTTACCAGATTGACACCGTCTTAAACGTTTTATTGGATAATCTTAATGAGAGTCTTAGACCATTCAGACGCTCTCCGGATACGAAGCTTCGTGGCCAGATCGGTAGAACGAGCCACTTAGTTTTGCTGGTCTTCAGTTCGATTCTCGAAAATAAGAATTTTTTAAATATTTTTTTTTTTTTCTTTTTTTTCTTTTATTTATTTTACGTATATTTATCAATTATTCCAACACTTACTAAGAACATTGGAAAGTGTTATATTTTTAAAATAAATTTTAATATCAAAATATTTCTATATTCAAGAGAAATATTAGGAGTGAAGTTCACGCACATGCGCAGAATTCATTCCTATTCAAAGCATTGTGCTTTCTGAGCAGATTGACACCGTCTTAAAAATTTTAGTGGATAATCTTAATGAGAGTCTTAGACCATTCAGACACTCTCCGGATACGAAGCTTCGTGGCCTGATCGGCAGAACGAGCCACTTAGTTTTGCTGGTCTTCAGTTCTAGTCTCGAAAATAAGAATTTTATAAATATTTTTTTTCTTTTTTCTTTTATTTATTTTAGGTATATTTATCCATTATTACAACACTTACTAAGAACATTGGAAAATGTTATATTTTTAAAATAAATTTTAATATCAAAATATTTCTATATTCAAGAGAAATTTTAGGAGTGAAGTTCACGCTCATGCGCAGAATTCATTCCTATTCAAAGCATTCTGCTTTCTGAGCAGATTGACACCGTCTTAAAAGTTTTAGTTTATAATCTTAATGAGAGTCTTAGACCCTTCAGACGCTCTCCGGGTACGAAGCTTCTTGGCCAGATCGACAGAACGAGCCACTTAGTTTTGCTGGTCTTCAGTTCTAGTCTCGAAAATAAGAATTTTATAAATATTTTTTTTTCTTTTTTCTTTTATTTATTTTAGGTATATTTATCCATTATTACAACACTTACTAAGAACATTGGAAAATGTTATATTTTTAAAATAAATTTTAATATCAAAATATTTCTATATTCAAGAGAAATTTTAGGAGTGAAGTTCACGCTCATGCGCAGAATTCATTCCTATTCAAAGCATTCTGCTTTCTGAGCAGATTGACACCGTCTTAAAAGTTTTAGTTTATAATCTTAATGAGAGTCTTAGACCCTTCAGACGCTCTCCGGGTACGAAGCTTCGTGGCCAGATCGACAGAACGAGCCACTTAGTTTTGCTGGTCTTTAGTTCGAGTCTCGAAAATGAGAATTTTTTAAATATATTTTACTTTTTTCTTTTTTTTTTCTTTTATTTATTTTCGGTATATTTATCCATTATTACAACACTTACTAAGAACTTTCCAAAATGTTATACTTTTAAAATAAAATTTAATATCAAAATATTTCTATATTCAAGAGAAATTTTAGGAGTGAAGTTCACGCACATGCGCAGAATTCATTCCTATTCAAAGCATTGTGCGTTCTGACCAGATTGACACCATCTTAAAAGTTTTAGTGGATAATCTTAATGAGAGTCTTAGACCCTTCAGACGCTCTCCGGGTACGAAGCTTCGTGGCCAGATCGACAGAACGAGCCACTTAGTTTTGCTGGTCTTTAGTTCGAGTCTCGAAAATGAGAATTTTTTAAATATATTTTACTTTTTCTTTTTTTTTTCTTTTATTTATTTTCGGTATATTTATCCATTATTACAACACTTACTAAGAACATTTGAAAATGTTATACTTTTAAAATAAAATTCAATATCAAAATATTTCTATATTCAAAAGAAATTTTAGGAGTGAAGTTCACGCACATGCGCAGAATTCATTCCTATTCAAAGCATTGTGCGTTCTTACCAGATTGACACCGTCTTAAAAGTTTTATTGGATAATCTTAATGAGAGTCTTAGACCATTCAGACGCTCTCCGGATACGAAGCTTCGTGGCCAGATCGGTAGAACGAGCCACTTAGTTTTGCTGGTCTTCAGTTCGATTCTCGAAAATAAGAATTTTTTAAATATTTTTTTTTTCTTTTTTTTCTTTTATTTATTTTAGGTATATTTATCCATTATTACAACACTTACTAAGAACATTGGAAAATGTTATATTTTTAAAATAAATTTTAATATCAAAATATTTCTATATTCAAGAGAAATTTTAGGAGTGAAGTTCACGCTCATGCGCAGAATTCATTCCTATTCAAAGCATTCTGCTTTCTGAGCAGATTGACACCGTCTTAAAAGTTTTAGTTTATAATCTTAATGAGAGTCTTAGACCCTTCAGACGCTCTCCGGGTACGAAGCTTCGTGGCCAGATCGACAGAACGAGCCACTTAGTTTTGCTGGTCTTTAGTTCGAGTCTCGAAAATGAGAATTTTTTAAATATATTTTACTTTTTCTTTTTTTTTTCTTTTATTTATTTTCGGTATATTTATCCATTATTACAACACTTACTAAGAACTTTCCAAAATGTTTTACTTTTAAAATAAAATTCAATATCAAAATATTTCTATATTCAAAAGAAATTTTAGGAGTGAAGTTCACGCACATGCGCAGAATTCATTCCTATTCAAAGCATTGTGCGTTCTTACCAGATTGACACCGTCTTAAAAGTTTTATTGGATAATCTTAATGAGAGTCTTAGACCATTCAGACGCTCTCCGGATACGAAGCTTCGTGGCCAGATCGGTAGAACGAGCCACTTAGTTTTGCTGGTCTTCAGTTCGATTCTCGAAAATAAGAATTTTTTAAATATTTTTTTTTTCTTTTTTTTCTTTTATTTATTTTACGTATATTTATCAATTATTCCAACACTTACTAAGAACATTGGAAAGTGTTATATTTTTAAAATAAATTTTAATATCAAAATATTTCTATATTCAAGAGAAATTTTAGGAGTGAAGTTCACGCACATGCGCAGAATTCATTCCTATTCAAAGCATTGTGCTTTCTGAGCAGATTGACACCGTCTTAAAAATTTTAGTGGATAATCTTAATGAGAGTCTTAGACCATTCAGACACTCTCCGGATACGAAGCTTCGTGGCCTGATCGGCAGAACGAGCCACTTAGTTTTGCTGGTCTTCAGTTCTAGTCTCGAAAATAAGAATTTTATAAATATTTTTTTTTCTTTTTTCTTTTATTTATTTTAGGTATATTTATCCATTATTACAACACTTACTAAGAACATTGGAAAATGTTATATTTTTAAAATAAATTTTAATATCAAAATATTTCTATATTCAAGAGAAATTTTAGGAGTGAAGTTCACGCTCATGCGCAGAATTCATTCCTATTCAAAGCATTCTGCTTTCTGAGCAGATTGACACCGTCTTAAAAGTTTTAGTTTATAATCTTAATGAGAGTCTTAGACCCTTCAGACGCTCTCCGGGTACGAAGCTTCGTGGCCAGATCGACAGAACGAGCCACTTAGTTTTGCTGGTCTTTAGTTCGAGTCTCGAAAATGAGAATTTTTTAAATATATTTTACTTTTTTCTTTTTTTTTTCTTTTATTTATTTTCGGTATATTTATCCATTATTACAACACTTACTAAGAACTTTCCAAAATGTTATACTTTTAAAATAAAATTTAATATCAAAATATTTCTATATTCAAGAGAAATTTTAGGAGTGAAGTTCACGCACATGCGCAGAATTCATTCCTATTCAAAGCATTGTGCGTTCTGACCAGATTGACACCGTCTTAAAAGTTTTAGTGGATAATCTTAATGAGAGTCTTAGACCCTTCAGACGCTCTCCGGGTACGAAGCTTCGTGGCCAGATCGACAGAACGAGCCACTTAGTTTTGCTGGTCTTTAGTTCGAGTCTCGAAAATGAGAATTTTTTAAATATATTTTACTTTTTCTTTTTTTTTCTTTTATTTATTTTCGGTATATTTATCCATTATTACAACACTTACTAAGAACTTTCCAAAATGTTATACTTTTAAAATAAAATTCAATATCAAAATATTTCTATATTCAAAAGAAATTTTAGGAGTGAAGTTCACGCACATGCGCAGAATTCATTCCTATTCAAAGCATTGTGCATTCTGACCAGATTGACACCGTCTTAAAAGTTTTAGTGGATAATCTTAATGAGAGTCTTAGACCCTTCAGACGCTCTCCGGGTACGAAGCTTCGTGGCCAGATCGGCAGAACGAGCCATTTAGTTTTGCTGGTCTTCAGTTCGAGTCTCGAAAATGAGAATTTTTTAAATATATTTTACTTTTTTCTTTTTTTTTCTTTTATTTATTTTCGGTATATTTATCCATTATTACAACACTTACTAAGAACTTTCCAAAATGTTATACTTTTAAAATAAAATTTAATATCAAAATATTTCTATATTCAAGAGAAATTTTAGGAGTGAAGTTCACGCACATGCGCAGAATTCATTCCTATTCAAAGCATTGTGCGTTCTGACCAGATTGACACCGTCTTAAAAGTTTTTGTGGATAATCTTAATGAGAGTCTTAGACCCTTCAGACGCCCACCGGGTACGAAGCTTCGTGGCCAGATCGGCAGAACGAGCCACTTAGTTTTGCTGGTCTTCAGTTCGAGTCTCGAAAATGAGAATTTTTTAAATATATTTTTTTTTCTTTTTTCTTTTATTTACTTTAGGTATATTTATCCATTATTACAACACTTACTAAGAACTTTTCAAAATGTTATACTTTTAAAATAAAATTTAATATCAAAATATTTCTATATTCAAAAGAAATTTTAGGAGTGAAGTTCACGCACATGCGCAGAATTCATTCCTATTCAAAGCATTGTGCGTTCTGACCAGATTGACACCGTCTTAAAAGTTTTAGTGGATAATCTTAATGAGAGTCTTAGACCCTTCAGACGCTCTCCGGGTACGAAGCTTCGTGGCCAGATCGACAGAACGAGCCACTTAGTTTTGCAGGTCTTTAGTTCGAGTCTCGAAAATGAGAATTTTTTAAATATATTTTACTTTTTCTTTTTTTTTTCTTTTATTTATTTTCGGTATATTTATCCATTATTACAACACTTACTAAGAACTTTCCAAAATGTTATACTTTTAAAATAAAATTCAATATCAAAATATTTCTATATTCAAAAGAAATTTTAGGAGTGAAGTTCACGCACATGCGCAGAATTCATTCCTATTCAAAGCATTGTGCATTCTGACCAGATTGACACCGTCTTAAAAGTTTTAGTGGATAATCTTAATGAGAGTCTTAGACCCTTCAGACGCTCTCCGGGTACGAAGCTTCGTGGCCAGATCGGCAGAACGAGCCACTTAGTTTTACTGGTCTTCAGTTCGAGTCTCGAAAATGAGAATTTTTTAAATATATTTTACTTTTTTCTTTTTTTTCTTTTATTTATTTTCGGTATATTTATCCATTATTACAACACTTACTAAGAACTTTCCAAAATGTTATACTTTTAAAATAAAATTTAATATCAAAATATTTCTATATTCAAGAGAAATTTTAGGAGTGAAGTTCACGCACATGCGCAGAATTCATTCCTATTCAAAGCATTGTGCGTTCTGACCAGATTGACACCGTCTTAAAAGTTTTTGTGGATAATCTTAATGAGAGTCTTAGACCCTTCAGACGCCCACCGGGTACGAAGCTTCGTGGCCAGATCGGCAGAACGAGCCACTTAGTTTTGCTGGTCTTCAGTTCGAGTCTCGAAAATGAGAATTTTTTAAATATTTTTTTTCTTTTTTTTTCTTTTATTTATTTTAGGTATATTTATCCATTATTCCAACACTTACTAAGAACATTTGAAAATGTTATACTTTTAAAATAAAATTCAATATCAAAATATTTCTATATTCAAAAGAAATTTTAGGAGTGAAGTTCACGCACATGCGCAGAATTCATTCCTATTCAAAGCATTGTGCGTTCTTACCAGATTGACACCGTCTTAAAAGTTTTATTGGATAATCTTAATGAGAGTCTTAGACCATTCAGACGCTCTCCGGATACGAAGCTTCGTGGCCAGATCGGTAGAACGAGCCACTTAGTTTTGCTGGTCTTCAGTTCGATTCTCGAAAATAAGAATTTTTTAAATATTTTTTTTTCTTTTTTTTCTTTTATTTATTTTACGTATATTTATCAATTATTCCAACACTTACTAAGAACATTGGAAAGTGTTATATTTTTAAAATAAATTTTAATATCAAAATATTTCTATATTCAAGAGAAATTTTAGGAGTGAAGTTCACGCACATGCGCAGAATTCATTCCTATTCAAAGCATTGTGCTTTCTGAGCAGATTGACACCGTCTTAAAAATTTTAGTGGATAATCTTAATGAGAGTCTTAGACCATTCAGACACTCTCCGGATACGAAGCTTCGTGGCCTGATCGGCAGAACGAGCCACTTAGTTTTGCTGGTCTTCAGTTCTAGTCTCGAAAATAAGAATTTTATAAATATTTTTTTTTCTTTTTTCTTTTATTTATTTTAGGTATATTTATCCATTATTACAACACTTACTAAGAACATTGGAAAATGTTATATTTTTAAAATAAATTTTAATATCAAAATATTTCTATATTCAAGAGAAATTTTAGGAGTGAAGTTCACGCTCATGCGCAGAATTCATTCCTATTCAAAGCATTCTGCTTTCTGAGCAGATTGACACCGTCTTAAAAGTTTTAGTTTATAATCTTAATGAGAGTCTTAGACCCTTCAGACGCTCTCCGGGTACGAAGCTTCGTGGCCAGATCGACAGAACGAGCCACTTAGTTTTGCTGGTCTTTAGTTCGAGTCTCGAAAATGAGAATTTTTTAAATATATTTTACTTTTTTCTTTTTTTTTTCTTTTATTTATTTTCGGTATATTTATCCATTATTACAACACTTACTAAGAACTTTCCAAAATGTTATACTTTTAAAATAAAATTCAATATCAAAATATTTCTATATTCAAAAGAAATTTTAGGAGTGAAGTTCACGCACATGCGCAGATTTCATTCCTATTCAAAGCATTGTGCATTCTGACCAGATTGACACCGTCTTAAAAGTTTTAGTGGATAATCTTAATGAGAGTCTTAGACCCTTCAGACGCTCTCCGGGTACGAAGCTTCGTGGCCAGATCGGCAGAACGAGCCACTTAGTTTTGCTGGTCTTCAGTTCGAGTCTCGAAAATGAGAATTTTTTAAATATATTTTACTTTTTTCTTTTTTTTTCTTTTATTTATTTTCGGTATATTTATCCATTATTACAACACTTACTAAGAACTTTCCAAAATGTTATACTTTTAAAATAAAATTTAATATCAAAATATTTCTATATTCAAGAGAAATTTTAGGAGTGAAGTTCACGCACATGCGCAGAATTCATTCCTATTCAAAGCATTGTGCTTTCTGAGCAGATTGACACCGTCTTAAAAATTTTAGTGGATAATCTTAATGAGAGTCTTAGACCATTCAGACACTCTCCGGATACGAAGCTTCGTGGCCTGATCGGCAGAACGAGCCACTTAGTTTTGCTGGTCTTCAGTTCTAGTCTCGAAAATAAGAATTTTATAAATATTTTTTTTTCTTTTTTCTTTTATTTATTTTCGGTATATTTATCCATTATTACAACACTTACTAAGAACATTGGAAAATGTTATATTTTTAAAATAAATTTTAATATCAAAATATTTCTATATTCAAGAGAAATTTTAGGAGTGAAGTTCACGCTCATGCGCAGAATTCATTCCTATTCAAAGCATTCTGCTTTCTGAGCAGATTGACACCGTCTTAAAAGTTTTAGTTTATAATCTTAATGAGAGTCTTAGACCCTTCAGACGCTCTCCGGGTACGAAGCTTCGTGGCCAGATCGACAGAACGAGCCACTTAGTTTTGCTGGTCTTTAGTTCGAGTCTCAAAATTGAGAATTTTTTAAATATTTTTTTTCTTTTTTTTTCTTTTATTTATTTTAGGTATATTTATCCATTATTCCAACACTTACTAAGAACATTTGAAAATGTTATACTTTTAAAATAAAATTCAATATCAAAATATTTCTATATTCAAAAGAAATTTTAGGAGTGAAGTTCACGCACATGCGCAGAATTCATTCCTATTCAAAGCATTGTGCGTTCTTACCAGATTGACACCGTCTTAAAAGTTTTATTGGATAATCTTAATGAGAGTCTTAGACCATTCAGACGCTCTCCGGATACGAAGCTTCGTGGCCAGATCGGTAGAACGAGCCACTTAGTTTTGCTGGTCTTCAGTTCGATTCTCGAAAATAAGAATTTTTTAAATATTTTTTTTTTCTTTTATTTATTTTACGTATATTTATCAATTATTCCAACACTTACTAAGAACATTGGAAAATGTTATATTTTTAAAATAAATTTTAATATCAAAATATTTCTATATTCAAGAGAAATTTTAGGAGTGAAGTTCACGCACATGCGCAGAATTCATTCCTATTCAAAGCATTGTGCGTTCTGAGCAGATTGACACCGTCTTAAAAATTTTAGTGGATAATCTTAATGAGAGTCTTAGACCCTTCAGACGCTCTCCGGGTACGAAGCTTCGTGGCCAGATCGACAGAACGAGCCACTTAGTTTTGCTGGTCTTTAGTTCGAGTCTCGAAAATGAGAATTTTTTAAATATATTTTACTTTTTTCTTTTTTTTTTCTTTTATTTATTTTCGGTATATTTATCCATTATTACAACACTTACTAAGAACTTTCCAAAATGTTATACTTTTAAAATAAAATTCAATATCAAAATATTTCTATATTCAAAAGAAATTTTAGGAGTGAAGTTCACGCACATGCGCAGAATTCATTCCTATTCAAAGCATTGTGCGTTCTGACCAGATTGACACCGTCTTAAAAGTTTTTGTGGATAATCTTAATGAGAGTCTTAGACCCTTCAGACGCCCACCGGGTACGAAGCTTCGTGGCCAGATCGGCAGAACGAGCCACTTAGTTTTGCTGGTCTTCAGTTCGAGTCTCGAAAATGAGAATTTTTTAAATATTTTTTTTCTTTTTTTTTTCTTTTATTTATTTTAGGTATATTTATCCATTATTCCAACACTTACTAAGAACATTTGAAAATGTTATATTTTTAAAATAAATTTTACTGTCAAAATATTTCTATGTTCAACCGAAATTTTAGGAGTGACGTTCACGCACATGCGCAGAATTCATTCCTATTCAAAGCATTGTGCTTTCTGACCACATTGACACCGTCTTAAAAGTTTTAGTGGATAATCTTAATGAGAGTCTTAGACCATTCAGACGCTCTCCGGGTACGAAGCTTCGTGGCCAGATCGGCAGTACGAGCCACTTAGTTTTGCTGGTCTTCAGTTCGAGTCTCGAAAATGAGAATTTTTTAAATATATTTTTTTCTTTTTTTTTCTTTTATTTATTTTCGGTATATTTATCCATTATTACAACACTTACTAAGAACTTTTCAAAATGTTATACTTTTAAAATAAAATTTAATATCAAAATATTTCTATATTCAAGAGAAATTTTAGGAGTGAAGTTCACGCACATGCGCAGAATTCATTCTTATTCAAAGCATTGTGCATTCTGACCAGATTGACACCGTCTTAAAAGTTTTAGTGGATAATCTTAATGAGAGTGTTAGACCATTCAGACGCTCTCCGGATACGAAGCTTCGTGGCCAGATCGGCAGAACGAGCCACTTAGTTTTGCTGGTCTTCAGTTTGAGTCTCGAAAATAAGAATTTTTTAAATATATTTTTTTTCTTTTATTTATTTTAGGTATATTTATCCATTATTACAACACTTACTAAGAACATTGGAAAATGTTATATTTTTAAAATAAATTTTAATATCAAAATATTTCTATATTCAAGAGAAATTTTAGGAGTGAAGTTCACGCACATCCGCAGAATTCATTCCTATTCAAAGCATTCTGCTTTCTGAGCAGATTGACACCGTCTTAAAAGTTTTAGTGGATAATCTTAATGAGAGTCTTAGACCCTTCAGACGCTCTCCGGGTACGAAGCTTCGTGGCCAGATCGACAGAACGAGCCACTTAGTTTTGCTGGTCTTTAGTTCGAGTCTCGAAAATGAGAATTTTTTAAATATATTTTACTTTTTTCTTTTTTTTTTCTTTTATTTATTTTCGGTATATTTATCCATTATTACAACACTTACTAAGAACTTTACAAAATGTTATACTTTTAAAATAAAATTCAATATCAAAATATTTCTATATTCAAAAGAAATTTTAGGAGTGAAGTTCACGCACATGCGCAGAATTCATTCCTATTCAAAGCATTGTGCATTCTGACCAGATTGACACCGTCTTAAAAGTTTTAGTGGATAATCTTAATGAGAGTCTTAGACCCTTCAGACGCTCTCCGGGTACGAAGCTTCGTGGCCAGATCGGCAGAACGAGCCACTTAGTTTTGCTGGTCTTCAGTTCGAGTCTCGAAAATGAGAATTTTTTAAATATATTTTACTTTTTTCTTTTTTTTCTTTTATTTATTTTCGGTATATTTATCCATTATTACAACACTTACTAAGAACTTTCCAAAATGTTATACTTTTAAAATAAAATTTAATATCAAAATATTTCTATATTCAAGAGAGATTTTAGGAGTGAAGTTCACGCACATGCGCAGAATTCATTCCTATTCAAAGCATTGTGCGTTCTGACCAGATTGACACCGTCTTAAAAGTTTTTGTGGATAATCTTAATGAGAGTCTTAGACCCTTCAGACGCCCACCGGGTACGAAGCTTCGTGGCCAGATCGGCAGAACGAGCCACTTAGTTTTGCTGGTCTTCAGTTCGAGTCTCGAAAATGAGAATTTTTTAAATATTTTTTTTCTTTTTTTTTTCTTTTATTTATTTTAGGTATATTTATCCATTATTCCAACACTTACTAAGAACATTTGAAAATGTTATATTTTTAAAATAAATTTTACTGTCAAAATATTTCTATGTTCAACCGAAATTTTAGGAGTGACGTTCACGCACATGCGCAGAATTCATTCCTATTCAAAGCATTGTGCTTTCTGACCACATTGACACCGTCTTAAAAGTTTTAGTGGATAATCTTAATGAGAGTCTTAGACCATTCAGACGCTATCCGGGTACGAAGCTTCGTGGCCAGATCGGCAGAACGAGCCACTTAGTTTTGCTGGTCTTCAGTTCGAGTCTCGAAAATGAGAATTTTTTAAATATATTTTACTTTTTCTTTTTTTTCTTTTATTTATTTTCGGTATATTTATCCATTATTACAACACTTACTAAGAACTTTCCAAAATGTTATACTTTTAAAATAAAATTTAATATCAAAATATTTCTATATTCAAGAGAGATTTTAGGAGTGAAGTTCACGCACATGCGCAGAATTCATTCCTATTCAAAGCATTGTGCGTTCTGACCAGATTGACACCGTCTTAAAAGTTTTTGTGGATAATCTTAATGAGAGTCTTAGACCCTTCAGACGCCCACCGGGTACGAAGCTTCGTGGCCAGATCGGCAGAACGAGCCACTTAGTTTTGCTGGTCTTCAGTTCGAGTCTCGAAAATGAGAATTTTTTAAATATTTTTTTTCTTTTTTTTTCTTCTTTTATTTATTTTAGGTATATTTATCCATTATTCCAACACTTACTAAGAACATTTGAAAATGTTATATTTTTAAAATAAAATTTAATATCAAAATATTTCTATATTCAAGAGAAATTTTAGGAGTGAAGTTCACGCACATGCGCAGAATTCATTCTTATTCAAAGCATTGTGCATTCTGACCAGATTGACACCGTCTTAAAAGTTTTAGTGGATAATCTTAATGAGAGTGTTAGACCATTCAGACGCTCTCCGGATACGAAGCTTCGTGGCCAGATCGGCAGAACGAGCCACTTAGTTTTGCTGGTCTTCAGTTTGAGTCTCGAAAATAAGAATTTTTTAAATATATTTTTTTTCTTTTATTTATTTTAGGTATATTTATCCATTATTACAACACTTACTAAGAACTTTTCAAAATGTTATACTTTTAAAATAAAATTTAATATCAAAATATTTCTGTATTCAAAAGAAATTTTAGCAGTGAAGTTCACGCACATGCGCAGAATTCATTCCTATTCAAAGCATTCTGCATTCTGAAAAGATTGACACCGTCTTAAAAGTTTTAGTGGATAATCTTAATGAGAGTCTTAGACCATTCAGACGCTCTCCGGATACGAAGCTTCGTGGCCAGATCGGCAGAACGAGCCACTTAGTTTTGCTGGTCTTCAGTTCGAGTCTCGAAATTGAGAATTTTTTAAATATATTTTACTTTTTTCTTTTTTTTTTCTTTTATTTATTTTCGGTATATTTATCCATTATTACAACACTTACTAAGAACTTTCCAAAATGTTATACTTTTAAAATAAAATTTAATATCAAAATATTTCTATATTCAAAAGAAATTTTAGGAGTGAAGTTCACGCACATGCACAGAATTCATTCCTATTCAAAGCATTGTGCATTCTGACCAGATTGACACCGTCTTAAAAGTTTCAGTGATAATCTTAATGAGAGTCTTAGACCATTCAGATGCTATCCGGATACGAAGCTTCGTGGCCAGATCGCCAGAACGAGCCACATAGTTTTGCTGGGCTTCAGTTCGAGTCTCGAAAATAAGAATTTTTTAAATATTTTTTTTTTCTTTTTTCTTTTATTTATTTTAGGTATATTTATCCATTATTCCAACACTTACTAAGAACATTTGAAAATGTTATATTTTTAAAATAAATTTTACTGTCAAAATATTTCTATGTTCAACCGAAATTTTAGGAGTGACGTTCACGCACATGAGCAGAATTCATTCCTATTCAAAGCATTGTGCTTTCTGACCAGATTGACACCGTCTTAAAAGTTTTAGTGCATAATCTTAAAGAGAGTCTTAGACCATTCAGACGCTCTCCGGATACGAAGCTTCGTGGCCAGATCGGCAGAACGAGCCACTTAGTTTTGCTGGTCTTCAGTTCGAGTCTCGAAATTGAGAATTTTTTAAATATATTTTACTTTTTTCTTTTTTTTTTCTTTTATTTATTTTCGGTATATTTATCCATTATTACAACACTTACTAAGAACTTTCCAAAATGTTATACTTTTAAAATAAAATTTAATATCAAAATATTTCTATATTCAAAAGAAATTTTAGGAGTGAAGTTCACGCACATGCACAGAATTCATTCCTATTCAAAGCATTGTGCATTCTGACCAGATTGACACCGTCTTAAAAGTTTCAGTGATAATCTTAATGAGAGTCTTAGACCATTCAGATGCTATCCGGATACGAAGCTTCGTGGCCAGATCGCCAGAACGAGCCACATAGTTTTGCTGGGCTTCAGTTCGAGTCTCGAAAATAAGAATTTTTTAAATATTTTTTTTTTCTTTTTTCTTTTATTTATTTTAGGTATATTTATCCATTATTCCAACACTTACTAAGAACATTTGAAAATGTTATATTTTTAAAATAAATTTTACTGTCAAAATATTTCTATGTTCAACCGAAATTTTAGGAGTGACGTTCACGCACATGAGCAGAATTCATTCCTATTCAAAGCATTGTGCTTTCTGACCAGATTGACACCGTCTTAAAAGTTTTAGTGCATAATCTTAAAGAGAGTCTTAGACCATTCAGACGCTCTCCGGATACGAAGCTTCGTGGCCAGATCGGCAGAACGAGCCACTTAGTTTTGCTGGTCTTCAGTTCGAGTCTCGAAAATTAGAATTTTTTAAATATATTTTACTTTTTTCTTTTTTTTTCTTTTATTTATTTTCGGTATATTTATCCATTATTACAACACTTACTAAGAACTTTCCAAAATGTTATACTTTTAAAATAAAATTTAATATCAAAATATTTCTATATTCAAAAGAAATTTTAGGAGTGAAGTTCACGCACATGCGCAGAATTCATTCCTATTCAAAGCATTGTGAGTTCTTACCAGATTGACACCGTCTTAAAAGTTTTATTGGATAATCTTAATGAGAGTCTTAGACCATTCAGACGCTCTCCGGATACGAAGCTTCGTGGCCAGATCGGCAGAACGAGCCACTTAGTTTTGCTGGTCTTCAGTTCGAGTCTCGAAAATTAGAATTTTTTAAATATATTTTACTTTTTTTTTTCTTTTATTTATTTTAGGTATATTTATCCATTATTACAACACTTACTAAGAACTTTCCAAAATGTTATACTTTTAAAATAAAATTTAATATCAAAATATTTCTATATTCAAGAGAGATTTTAGGAGTGAAGTTCACGCACATGCGCAGAATTCATTCCTATTCAAAGCATTGTGCGTTCTGACCAGATTGACACCGTCTTAAAAGTTTTTGTGGATAATCTTAATGAGAGTCTTAGACCCTTCAGACGCCCACCGGGTACGAAGCTTCGTGGCCAGATCGGCAGAACGAGCCACTTAGTTTTGCTGGTCTTCAGTTCGAGTCTCGAAAATGAGAATTTTTTAAATATTTTTTTTCTTTTTTTTTTTCTTTTATTTATTTTAGGTATATTTATCCATTATTCCAACACTTACTAAGAACATTTGAAAATGTTATATTTTTAAAATAAATTTTACTGTCAAAATATTTCTATGTTCAACCGAAATTTTAGGAGTGACGTTCACGCACATGCGCAGAATTCATTCCTATTCAAAGCATTGTGCTTTCTGACCACATTGACACCGTCTTAAAAGTTTTAGTGGATAATCTTAATGAGAGTCTTAGACCATTCAGACGCTCTCCGGGTACGAAGCTTCGTGGCCAGATCGGCAGAACGAGCCACTTAGTTTTGCTGGTCTTCAGTTCGAGTCTCGAAAATAAGAATTTTTTAAATATATTTTTTTCTTTTTTTTTTTCTTTTCTTTATTTTCGGTATATTTATCCATTATTACAACACTTACTATGAACTTTTCAAAATGTTATACTTTTAAAATAAAATTTAATATCAAAATATTTCTATATTCAAGAGAAATTTTAGGAGTGAAGTTCACGCACATGCGCAGAATTCATTCTTATTCAAAGCATTGTGCATTCTGACCAGATTGACACCGTCTTAAAAGTTTTAGTGGATACTCTTAATGAGAGTGTTAGACCATTCAGACGCTCTCCGGATACGAAGCTTCGTGGCCAGATCGGCAGAACGAGCCACTTAGTTTTGCTGGTCTTCAGTTTGAGTCTCGAAAATAAGAATTTTTTAAATATATTTTTTTTCTTTTATTTATTTTAGGTATATTTATCCATTATTACAACACTTACTAAGAACTTTTCAAAATGTTATACTTTTAAAATAAAATTTAATATCAAAATATTTCTATATTCAAAAGAAATTTTAGCAGTGAAGTTCACGCACATGCGCAGAATTCATTCCTATTCAAAGCATTGTGCATTCTGAAAAGATTGACACCGTCTTAAAAGTTTTAGTGGATAATCTTAATGAGAGTCTTAGACCATTCAGACGCTCTCCGGATACGAAGCTTCGTGGCCAGATCGGCAGAACGAGCCACTTAGTTTTGCTGGTCTTCAGTTCGAGTCTCGAAAATGAGAATTTTTTAAATATATTTTACTTTTTCTTTTTTTTTCTTTTATTTATTTTCGGTATATTTATCCATTATTACAACACTTACTAAGAACTTTCCAAAATGTTATACTTTTAAAATAAAATTTAATATCGAAATATTTCTATATTCAAAAGAAATTTTAGGAGTGAAGTTCACGCACATGCGCAGAATTCATTCCTATTCAAAGCATTGTGCATTTTGACCAGATTGACACCGTCTTAAAAGTTTTAGTGGATAATCTTAATGAGAGTCTTAGACCATTCAGACGCTCTCCGGATACGAAGCTTCGTGGCCAGATCGGCAGAACGAGCCACTTAGTTTTGCTGGTCTTCAGTTCGAGTCTCGAAAATTAGAATTTTTTAAATATATTTTACTTTTTTCTTTTTTTTTCTTTTATTTATTTTCGGTATATTTATCCATTATTACAACACTTACTAAGAACTTTCCAAAATGTTATACTTTTAAAATAAAATTTAATATCAAAATATTTCTATATTCAAAAGAAATTTTAGGAGTGACGTTCACGCACATGCGCAGAATTCATTCCTATTCAAAGCATTGTGAGTTCTTACCAGATTGACACCGTCTTAAAAGTTTTATTGGATAATCTTAATGAGAGTCTTAGACCATTCAGACGCTCTCCGGATACGAAACTTCGTGGCCAGATCGGCAGAACGAGCCACTTAGTTTTGCTGGTCTTCAGTTCGAGTCTCGAAAATGAGAATTTTTTAAATATTTTTTTTCTTTTTTTTTTTCTTTTATTTATTTTAGGTATATTTATCCATTATTCCAACACTTACTAAGAACATTTGAAAATGTTATATTTTTAAAATAAATTTTACTGTCAAAATATTTCTATGTTCAACCGAAATTTTAGGAGTGACGTTCACGCACATGCGCAGAATTCATTCCTATTCAAAGCATTGTGCTTTCTGACCACATTGACACCGTCTTAAAAGTTTTAGTGGATAATCTTAATGAGAGTCTTAGACCATTCAGACGCTCTCCGGGTACGAAGCTTCGTGGCCAGATCGGCAGAACGAGCCACTTAGTTTTGCTGGTCTTCAGTTCGAGTCTCGAAAATCAGAATTTTTTAAATATATTTTTTTCTTTTTTTTTTCTTTTCTTTATTTTCGGTATATTTATCCATTATTACAACACTTACTATGAACTTTTCAAAATGTTATACTTTTAAAATAAAATTTAATATCAAAATATTTCTATATTCAAGAGAAATTTTAGGAGTGAAGTTCACGCACATGCGCAGAATTCATTCTTATTCAAAGCATTGTGCATTCTGACCAGATTGACACCGTCTTAAAAGTTTTAGTGGATAATCTTAATGAGAGTCTTAGACCATTCAGACGCTCTCCGGATACGAAACTTCGTAGCCAGATCGGCAGAACGAGCCACTTAGTTTTGCTGGTCTTCAGTTCGAGTCTCGAAAATTAGAATTTTTTAAATATATTTTACTTTTTTCTTTTTTTTTCTTTTATTTATTTTCGGTATATTTATCCATTATTACAACACTTACTAAGAACTTTCCAAAATGTTATACTTTTAAAATAAAATTTAATATCAAAATATTTCTATATTCAAAAGAAATTTTAGGATTCAAGTTCACGCACATGCGCAGAATTCATTCCTATTCAAAGCATTGTGCGTTCTGACCAGATTGACACCGTCTTAAAAGTTTTTGTGGATAATCTTAATGAGAGTCTTAGACCCTTCAGACGCCCCCCGGGTACGAAGCTTCGTGGCCAGATCGGCAGAACGAGCCACTTAGTTTTGCTGGTCTTCAGTTCGAGTCTCGAAAATGAGAATTTTTTAAATATTTTTTTTCTTTTTTTTTTCTTTTATTTATTTTAGGTATATTTATCCATTATTCCAACACTTACTAAGAACATTTGAAAATGTTATATTTTTAAAATAAATTTTACTGTCAAAATATTTCTATGTTCAACCGAAATTTTAGGAGTGACGTTCACGCACATGCGCAGAATTCATTCCTATTCAAAGCATTGTGCTTTCTGACCACATTGACACCGTCTTAAAAGTTTTAGTGGATAATCTTAATGAGAGTCTTAGACCATTCAGACGCTCTCCGGGTACGAAGCTTCGTGGCCAGATCGGCAGAACGAGCCACTTAGTTTTGCTGGTCTTCAGTTCGAGTCTCGAAAATGAGAATTTTTTAAATATATTTTTTTTCTTTTTTTTTTTTCTTTTCTTTATTTTCGGTTTATTTATCCATTATTACAACACTTACTAAGAACTTTTCAAAATGTTATACTTTTAAAATAAAATTTAATATCAAAATATTTCTATATTCAAGAGAAATTTTAGGAGTGAAGTTCACGCACATGCGCAGAATTCATTCTTATTCAAAGCATTGTGAATTCTGACCAGATTGACACCGTCTTAAAAGTTTTAGTGGATAATCTTAATGAGAGTGTTAGACCATTCAGACGCTCTCCGGATACGAAGCTTCGTGGCCAGATCGGCAGAACGAGCCACTTAGTTTTGCTGGTCTTCAGTTTGAGTCTCGAAAATAAGAATTTTTTAAATATATTTTTTTTCTTTTATTTATTTCAGGTATATTTATCCATTATTACAACACTTACTAAGAACTTTTCAAAATGTTATACTTTTAAAATAAAATTTAATATCAAAATATTTCTATATTCAAAAGAAATTTTAGCAGTGAAGTTCACGCACATGCGCAGAATTCATTCCTATTCAAAGCATTGTGCATTCTGAAAAGATTGACACCGTCTTAAAAGTTTTAGTGGATAATCTTAATGAGAGTCTTAGACCATTCAGACGCTCTCCGGATACGAAGCTTCGTGGCCAGATCGGCAGAACGAGCCACTTAGTTTTGCTGGTCTTCAGTTCGAGTCTCGAAAATGAGAATTTTTTTAATATATTTTACTTTTTTCTTTTTTTTTCTTTTATTTATTTTCGGTATATTTATCCATTATTACAACACTTACTAAGAACTTTCCAAAATGTTATACTTTTAAAATAAAATTTAATATCGAAATATTTCTATATTCAAAAGAAATTTTAGGAGTGAAGTTCACGCACATGCGCAGAATTCATTCCTATTCAAAGCATTGTGCATTTTGACCAGATTGACACCGTCTTAAAAGTTTTAGTGGATAATCTTAATGAGAGTCTTAGACCATTCAGATGCTCTCCGGATACGAAGCTTCGTGGCCAGATCGGCAGAACGAGCCACTTAGTTTTGCTGGTCTTCAGTTCGAGTCTCGAAATTGAGAATTTTTTAAATATATTTTACTTTTTTCTTTTTTTTTCTTTTATTTATTTTCGGTATATTTATCCATTATTACAACACTTACTAAGAACTTTCCAAAATGTTATAATTTTAAAATAAAATTTAATATCAAAATATTTCTATATTCAAAAGAAATTTTAGGAGTGAAGTTCACGCACATGCGCAGAATTCATTCCTATTCAAAGCATAGTGCATTTTGACCAGATTGACACCGTCTTAAAAGTTTCAGTGATAATCTTAATGAGAGTCTTAGACCATTCAGACGCTATCCGGATACGAAGCTTCGTGGCCAGATCGCCAGAACGAGCCACTTAGTTTTGCTGGTCTTCAGTTCGAGTCTCGAAAATAAGAATTTTTTAAATATTTTTTTTTCTTTTTTCTTTTATTTATTTTAGGTATATTTATCCATTATTCCAACACTTACTAAGAACATTTGAAAATGTTATATTTTTAAAATAAATTTTACTGTCAAAATATTTCTATGTTCAACCGAAATTTTAGGAGTGACGTTCACGCACATGAGCAGAATTCATTCCTATTCAAAGCATTGTGCTTTCTGACCAGATTGACATCGTCTTAAAAGTTTTAGTGGATAATCTTAATGAGAGTCTTAGACCATTCAGACGCTCTCCGGATACGAAGCTTCGTGGCCAGAACGGCAGAACGAGCCACTTAGTTTTGCTGGTCTTCAGTTCGAGTCTCGAAAATTAGAATTTTTTAAATATATTTTACTTTTTTCTTTTTTTTTTCTTTTATTTATTTTCGGTATATTTATCCATTATTACAACACTTACTAAGAACTTTCCAAAATGTTATACTTTTAAAATAAAATTTAATATCAAAATATTTCTATATTCAAAAGAAATTTTAGGAGTGACGTTCACGCACATGCGCAGAATTCATTCCTATTCAAAGCATTGTGAGTTCTTACCAGATTGACACCGTCTTAAAAGTTTTATTGGATAATCTTAATGAGAGTCTTAGACCATTCTGACGCTCTCCGGGTAAGAAGCTTCGTGGCCAGATCGGCAGAACGAGCCACTTAGTTTTGCTGGTCTACAGTTCGAGTCTCGAAAATGAGAATTTTTTAAATATATTTTACTTTTTTCTTTTTTTTTCTTTTATTTATTTTAGGTATATTTATCCATTATTCCAACACATACTAAGAACATTGGAAAATGTTATATTTTTAAAATAAATTTTAATATCAAAATATTTCTATATTCAAGAGAAATTTTAGGAGTGAAGTTCACGCACATGCGCAGAATTCATTCCTATTCAAAGCATTCTGCTTTCTGAGCAGATTGACACCGTCTTAAAAGTTTTAGTGGATAATCTTAATGAGAGTCTTAGACCATTCAGACGCTCTGAGGGTACGAAGCTTCGTGGCCAGATCGGCAGAACGAGCCACTTAGTTTTGCTGGTCTTCAGTTCGAGTCTCGAAAATAAGAATTTTTTCAATATTTTTTTTTCTTTTATTTCTTTTAGGTATATTTATCCATTATTACAACACTTACTAAGAACTTTCCAAAATGTTATACTTTTAAAATAAAATTTAATATCAAAATATTTCTATATTCAAAAGAAATTTTAGGAGTGAAGTTCTTGCACATGCGCAGAATTCATTCCTATTCAAAGCATTCTGCTTTCTGACTAGAGTGACACCGTCTTAAAGGTTTTAGTGGATAATCTGAATGAGAGTCTTAGACCATTCAGACGCTCTCTGGATACGAAGCTTCGTGGCGAGATCGGCAGAACAAGCCATTTAGTTTTGCTGGTCTTCAGTTCGAGTCTCGAAAATGAGAATTTTTTAAATATATTTTACTTTTTTCTTTTTTTTTTCTTTTATTTATTTTAGGTATATTTATCCATTATTACAACACTTACTAAGAACTTTCCAAAATGTTATACTTTTAAAATAAAATTTAATATCAAAATCTTTCTATATTCAAAAGAAATTTTAGGAGTGAAGTTCTTGCACATGCGCAGAATTCATTCTTATTCAAAGCATTCTGCTTTCTGACCAGATTGACACCGTCTTAAAAGTTTTAGTGGATAATCTTAATGAGAGTCTTAGACCATTCAGACGCTCTGAGGGTACGAAGCTTCCTGGCCAGATCGGCAGAACGAGCCACTTAGTTTTGCTGGTCTTCAGTTCGAGTTTTGAAAATAAGAATTTTTTAAATATTTTTTACTTTTTTCTTTTTTTTTTCTTTTATTTATTTTAGGTATATTTATCCATTATTACAACACTTACTAAGAACTTTTCAAAATGTTATACTTTTAAAATAAAATTTAATATCAAAATATTTCTATATTCAAAAGAAATTTTAGCAGTGAAGTTCACGCACATGCGCAGAATTCATTCCTATTCAAAGCATTGTGCATTCTGACCAGATTGACACCGTCTTAAAAGTTTTAGTGGATAATCTTAATGAGAGTCTTAGACCATTCAGACGCTCTCCGGATACGAAGCTTCGTGGCCAGATCGGCAGAACGAGCCACTTAGTTTTGCTGGTCTTCAGTTCGAGTCTCGAAAATAAGAATTTTTTAAATATTTTTTTCTCTTTTATTTATTTTACGTATATTTATCCATTATTCCAACACTTACTAAGAACATTGGAAAATGTTATATTTTTAAAATAAATTTTAATGTCAAAATATTTCTATATTCTAGAGAAATTTTAGGAGGGAAGTTCACGCACATGCGCAGAATTCATTCCTACTCAAAGCATTCTGCTTTTTGACCAGATTGACACCGTCTTAAAAGTTTTAGTGGATAATCTTAATGAGAGTCTTAGACCATTCAGACGCTCTGAGGGTACGAAGCTTCGTGGCCAGATCGGCAGAACGAGCCACTTAGTTTTGCTGGTCTTCAGTTCGAGTCTCGAAAATGAGAATTTTTTAAATATATTTTACTTTTTTCTTTTTTTTTCTTTTATTTATTTTCGGTATATTTATCCATTATTACAACACTTACTAAGAACTTTTCAAAATGTTATACTTTTAAAATAAAATTTAATATCAAAATATTTCTATATTCAAAAGAAATTTTAGCAGTGAAGCTCACGCACATGCGCAGAATTCATTCCTATTCAAAGCATTGTGCATTCTGACCAGATTGACACCGTCTTAAAAGTTTTAGTGGATAATCTTAATGAGAGTCTTAGACCCTTCAGACGCTCTCCGGGTACGAAGCTTCGTGGCCAGATCGGCAGAACGAGACACTTAGTTTTGCTGGTCTTCAGTTCAATTCTCGAAAATAAGAATTTTTTAAATATTTTTTTTTTCTTTTTTTTTTTATTTATTTTACGTATATTTATCCATTATTCCAACACTTACTAAGAACATTGGAAAATGGTATATTTTTAAAATAAAATTTAATATCAAAATATTTCTATATTCAAAAGAAATTTTAGCAGTGAAGCTCACGCACATGCGCAGAATTCATTCCTATTCAAAGCATTGTGCATTCTGACCAGATTGACACCGTCTTAAAAGTTTTAGTGGATAATCTTAATGAGAGTCTTAGACCATTCAGACGCTCTGAGGGTACGAAGCTTCGTGGCCAGATCGGCAGAACGAGCCACTTAGTTTTGCTGGTCTTCAGTTCGAGTCTCGAAAATAAGAATTTTTTCAATATTTTTTTTTCTTTTATTTCTTTTAGGTTTATTTATCCATTATTCCAACACTTACTAAGAACTTTTCAAAATGTTATACTTTTAAAATAAAATTAAATGTCAAAATATTTCTATATTCAAGAGAAATTTTAGGAGTGAAGTTCCCGCACATGCGCAGAGTTCATTCCTATTCAAAGCATGGTGCTTTTTGACCAGATTGACACCGTCTTAAAAGTTTTAGTGGATAATCTTAATTAGAGTCTTAGACCATTCTGACGCTCTCCGGGTAAGAAGCTTCGTGGCCAGATCGGCAGAACGAGCCACTTAGTTTTGCTGGTCTTCAGTTCGAGTCTCGAAAATGAGAATTTTTTAAATATATTTTACTTTTTTCTTTTTTTTTCTTTTTTTTTTCTTTTATTTATTTTAGGTATATTTATCCATTATTCCAACACATACTAAGAACATTGGAAAATGTTATATTTTTAAAATAAATTTTAATATCAAAATATTTCTATATTCAAGAGAAATTTTAGGAGTGAAGTTCACGCACATGCGCAGAATTCATTCCTATTCAAAGCATTCTGCTTTCTGAGCAGATTGACACCGTCTTAAAAGTTTTAGTGGATAATCTTAATGAGAGTCTTAGACCATTCAGACGCTCCGAGGGTACGAAGCTTCGTGGCCAGATCGGCAGAACGAGCCACTTAGTTTTGCTGGTCTTCAGTTCGAGTCTCGAAAATGAGAATTTTTTAAATATATTTTACTTTTTTCTTTTTTTTTTCTTTTATTTATTTTCGGTATATTTATCCATTATTACAACACTTACAAAGAACTTTCCAAAATGTTATACTTTTAAAATAAAATTTAATATCAAAATATTTCTATATTCAAAAGAAATTTTAGGAGTGAAGTTCACGCACATGCGCAGAATTCATTCCTATTCAAAGCATTGTGCATTCTGACCAGATTGACACCGTCTTAAAAGTTTTATTGGATAATCTTAATGAGAGTCTTAGACCATTCAGACGCTCTGAGGGTACGAAGCTTCGTGGCCAGATCGGCAGAACGAGCCACTTAGTTTTGCTGGTCTTCAGTTCGAGTCTCGAAAATAAGAATTTTTTCAATATTTTTTTTTCTTTTATTTCTTTTAGGTTTATTTATCCATTATTCCAACACTTACTAAGAACTTTTCAAAATGTTATACTTTTAAAATAAAATTAAATGTCAAAATATTTCTATATTCAAGAGAAATTTTAGGAGTGAAGTTCCCGCACATGCGCAGAGTTCATTCCTATTCAAAGCATGGTGCTTTTTGACCAGATTGACACCGTCTTAAAAGTTTTAGTGGATAATCTTAATTAGAGTCTTAGACCATTCTGACGCTCTCCGGGTAAGAAGCTTCGTGGCCAGATCGGCAGAACGAGCCACTTAGTTTTGCTGGTCTTCAGTTCGAGTCTCGAAAATGAGAATTTTTTAAATATATTTTACTTTTTTCTTTTTTTTCTTTTTTTTTTCTTTTATTTATTTTAGGTATATTTATCCATTATTCCAACACATACTAAGAACATTGGAAAATGTTATATTTTTAAAATAAATTTTAATATCAAAATATTTCTATATTCAAGAGAAATTTTAGGAGTGAAGTTCACGCACATGCGCAGAATTCATTCCTATTCAAAGCATTCTGCTTTCTGAGCAGATTGACACCGTCTTAAAAGTTTTAGTGGATAATCTTAATGAGAGTCTTAGACCATTCAGACGCTCTCCGGATACGAAGCTTCGTGGCCAGATCGGCAGAACGAGCCACTTAGTTTTGCTGGTCTTCAGTTCGAGTCTCGAAAATGAGAATTTTTTAAATATATTTTACTTTTTTCTTTTTTTTTTCTTTTATTTATTTTCGGTATATTTATCCATTATTACAACACTTACAAAGAACTTTCCAAAATGTTATACTTTTAAAATAAAATTTAATATCAAAATATTTCTATATTCAAAAGAAATTTTAGGAGTGAAGTTCACGCACATGCGCAGAATTCATTCCTATTCAAAGCATTGTGCATTCTGACCAGATTGACACCGTCTTAAAAGTT
This sequence comes from Argiope bruennichi, assembly GCF_947563725.1. Classification (NCBI taxonomy): domain Eukaryota; kingdom Metazoa; phylum Arthropoda; class Arachnida; order Araneae; family Araneidae; genus Argiope; species Argiope bruennichi. The sequence goes on along the minus strand of NC_079157.1, from coordinate 108,878,447 downwards.
TTATTGGATAATCTTAATGAGAGTCTTAGACCATTCAGACGCTCTCCGGATACGAAGCTTCGTGGCCAGATCGGTAGAACGAGCCACTTAGTTTTGCTGGTCTTCAGTTCGATTCTCGAAAATAAGAATTTTTTAAATATTTTTTTTCTTTTTTTTTTCTTTTATTTATTTTACGTATATTTATCAATTATTCCAACACTTACTAAGAACATTGGGAAATGTTATATTTTTAAAATAAATTTTAATATCAAAATATTTCTATATTCAAGAGAAATTTTAGGAGTGAAGTTCACGCACATGCGCAGAATTCATTCCTATTCAAAGCATTGTGCTTTCTGAGCAGATTGACACCGTCTTAAAAGTTTTAGTGGATAATCTTAATGAGAGTCTTAGACCATTCAGACGCTCTGAGGGTACGAAGCTTCGTGGCCAGATCGGCAGAACGAGCCACTTAGTTTTGCTGGTCTTCAGTTCGAGTCTCGAAAATAAGAATTTTTTCAATATTTTTTTTTCTTTTATTTCTTTTAGGTATATTTATCCATTATTACAACACTTACTAAGAACTTTCCAAAATGTTATACTTTTAAAATAAAATTTAATATCAAAATATTTCTATATTCAAAAGAAATTTTAGGAGTGAAGTTCTTGCACATGCGCAGAATTCATTCCTATTCAAAGCATTCTGCTTTCTGACTAGAGTGACACCGTCTTAAAAGTTTTAGTGGATAATCTTAATGAGAGTCTTAGACCATTCAGACGCTCTCCGGATACGAAGCTTCGTGGCGAGATCGGCAGAACAAGCCATTTAGTTTTGCTGGTCTTCAGTTCGAGTCTCGAAAATGAGAATTTTTTAAATATATTTTACTTTTTTCTTTTTTTTTTCTTTTATTTATTTTAGGTATATTTATCCATTATTACAACACTTACTAAGAACTTTTCAAAATGTTATACTTTTAAAATAAAATTTAATATCAAAATATTTCTATATTCAAAAGAAATTTTAGGAGTGAAGTTCTTGCACATGCGCAGAATTCATTCCTATTCAAAGCATTCTGCTTTCTGACTAGAGTGACACCGTCTTAAAAGTTTTAGTGGTTAATCTTAATTTGAGTCTTAGACCATTCAGACGCTCTCCGGATACGAAGCTTCGTGGCGAGATCGGCAGAACAAGCCATTTAGTTTTGCTGGTCTTCAGTTCGAGTCTCGAAAATGAGAATTTTTTAAATATATTTTACTTTTTTTCTTTTTTTTTTCTTTTATTTATTTTAGGTATATTTATCCATTATTACAACACTTACTAAGAACTTTCCAAAATGTTATACTTTTAAAATAAAATTTAATATCAAAATCTTTCTATATTCAAAAGAAATTTTAGGAGTGAAGTTCTTGCACATGCGCAGAATTCATTCTTATTCAAAGCATTCTGCTTTCTGACCAGATTGACACCGTCTTAAAAGTTTTAGTGGATAATCTTAATGAGAGTCTTAGACCATTCAGACGCTCTGAGGGTACGAAGCTTCCTGGCCAGATCGGCAGAACGAGCCACTTAGTTTTGCTGGTCTTCAGTTCGAGTTTTGAAAATAAGAATTTTTTAAATATTTTTTACTTTTTTCTTTTTTTTTTCTTTTATTTATTTTAGGTATATTTATCCATTATTACAACACTTACTAAGAACTTTTCAAAATGTTATACTTTTAAAATAAAATTTAATATCAAAATATTTCTATATTCAAAAGAAATTTTAGGAGTGAAGTTCTTGCACATGCGCAGAATTCATTCCTATTCAAAGCATTCGGCTTTCTGACTAGAGTGACACCGTCTTAAAAGTTTTAGTGGATAATCTTAATGAGAGTCTTAGACCATTCAGACGCTCTCCGGATACGAAGCTTCGTGGCGAGATCGGCAGAACAAGCCATTTAGTTTTGCTGGTCTTCAGTTCGAGTCTCGAAAATGAGAATTTTTTAAATATATTTTACTTTTTTCTTTTTTTTTCTTTTATTTATTTTAGGTATATTTATCCATTATTACAACACTTACTAAGAACTTTCCAAAATGTTATACTTTTAAAATAAAATTTAATATCAAAATCTTTCTATATTCAAAAGAAATTTTAGGAGTGAAGTTCTTGCACATGCGCAGAATTCATTCTTATTCAAAGCATTCTGCTTTCTGACCAGATTGACACCGTCTTAAAAGTTTTAGTGGATAATCTTAATGAGAGTCTTAGACCATTCAGACGCTCTGAGGGTACGAAGCTTCCTGGCCAGATCGGCAGAACGAGCCACTTAGTTTTGCTGGTCTTCAGTTCGAGTTTTGAAAATAAGAATTTTTTAAATATTTTTTACTTTTTTCTTTTTTTTTTCTTTTATTTATTTTAGGTATATTTATCCATTATTACAACACTTACTAAGAACTTTTCAAAATGTTATACTTTTAAAATAAAATTTAATATCAAAATATTTCTATATTCAAAAGAAATTTTAGCAGTGAAGTTCACGCACATGCGCAGAATTCATTCCTATTCAAAGCATTGTGCATTCTGACCAGATTGACACCGTCTTAAAAGTTTTAGTGGATAATCTTAATGAGAGTCTTAGACCATTCAGACGCTCTCCGGATACGAAGCTTCGTGGCCAGATCGGCAGAACGAGCCACTTAGTTTTGCTGGTCTTCAGTTCGAGTCTCGAAAATAAGAATTTTTTAAATATTTTTTTTTCTTTTTTTTTTTCTTTTATTTATTTTACGTATATTTATCCATTATTCCAACACTTACTAAGAACATTGGAAAATGTTATATTTTTAAAATAAATTTTAATGCCAAAATATTTCTATATTCTAGAGAAATTTTAGGAGGGAAGTTCACGCACATGCGCAGAGTTCATTCCTATTCAAAGCATTGTGCTTTCTGAGCAGATTGACACCGTCTTAAAAGTTTTAGTGGATAATCTTAATGAGAGTCTTAGACCATTCAGACGCTCTGAGGGTACGAAGCTTCGTGGCCAGATCGGCAGAACGAGCCACTTAGTTTTGCTGGTCTTCAGTTCGAGTCTCGAAAATAAGAATTTTTTCAATATTTTTTTTTCTTTTTTTTCTTTTAGGTATATTTATCCATTATTACAACACTTACTAAGAACTTTCCAAAATGTTATACTTTTAAAATAAAATTTAATATCAAAATATTTCTATATTCAAAAGAAATTTTAGGAGTGAAGTTCTTGCACATGCGCAGAATTCATTCCTATTCAAAGCATTCTGCTTTCTGACTAGAGTGACACCGTCTTAAAAGTTTTAGTGGATAATCTTAATGAGAGTCTTAGACCATTCAGACGCTCTCCGGATACGAAGCTTCGTGGCGAGATCGGCAGAAGAAGCCATTTAGTTTTGCTGGTCTTCAGTTCGAGTCTCGAAAATGAGAATTTTTTAAATATATTTTACTTTTTTCTTTTTTTTTTCTTTTATTTATTTTAGGTATATTTATCCATTATTACAACACTTACTAAGAACTTTCCAAAATGTTATACTTTTAAAATAAAATTTAATATCAAAATCTTTCTATATTCAAAAGAAATTTTAGGAGTGAAGTTCTTGCACATGCGCAGAATTCATTCTTATTCAAAGCATTCTGCTTTCTGACCAGATTGACACCGTCTTAAAAGTTTTAGTGGATAATCTTAATGAGAGTCTTAGACCATTCAGACGCTCTGAGGGTACGAAGCTTCCTGGCCAGATCGGCAGAACGAGCCACTTAGTTTTGCTGGTCTTCAGTTCGAGTTTTGAAAATAAGAATTTTTTAAATATTTTTTACTTTTTTCTTTTTTTTTTCTTTTATTTATTTTAGGTATATTTATCCATTATTACAACACTTACTAAGAACTTTTCAAAATGTTATACTTTTAAAATAAAATTTAATATCAAAATATTTCTATATTCAAAAGAAATTTTAGGAGTGAAGTTCTTGCACATGCGCAGAATTCATTCCTATTCAAAGCATTCTGCTTTCTGACTAGAGTGACACCGTCTTAAAAGTTTTAGTGGATAATCTTAATGAGAGTCTTAGACCATTCAGACGCTCTCCGGATACGAAGCTTCGTGGCGAGATCGGCAGAACAAGCCATTTAGTTTTGCTGGTCTTCAGTTCGAGTCTCGAAAATGAGAATTTTTTAAATATATTTTACTTTTTTCTTTTTTTTTTCTTTTATTTATTTTAGGTATATTTATCCATTATTACAACACTTACTAAGAACTTTTCAAAATGTTATACTTTTAAAATAAAATTTAATATCAAAATATTTCTATATTCAAAAGAAATTTTAGGAGTGAAGTTCTTGCACATGCGCAGAATTCATTCCTATTCAAAGCATTCTGCTTTCTGACTAGAGTGACACCGTCTTAAAAGTTTTAGTGGATAATCTTAATGAGAGTCTTAGACCATTCAGACGCTCTCCGGATACGAAGCTTCGTGGCGAGATCGGCAGAACGAGCCACTTAGTTTTGCTGGTCTTCAGTTCGAGTCTCGAAAATAAGAATTTTTTAAATATTTTTTTTTCTTTTTTTTTTCTTTTATTTATTTTACGTATATTTATCCATTATTCCAACACTTACTAAGAACATTGGAAAATGTTATATTTTTAAAATAAATTTTAATGTCAAAATATTTCTATATTCTAGAGAAATTTTAGGAGGGAAGTTCACGCACATGCGCAGAGTTCATTCCTATTCAAAGCATTGTGCTTTCTGAGCAGATTGACACCGTCTTAAAAGTTTTAGTGGATAATCTTAATGAGAGTCTTAGACCATTCAGACGCTCTGAGGGTACGAAGCTTCGTGGCCAGATCGGCAGAACGAGCCACTTAGTTTTGCTGGTCTTCAGTTCGAGTCTCGAAAATAAGAATTTTTTCAATATTTTTTTTTCTTTTTTTTCTTTTAGGTATATTTATCCATTATTACAACACTTACTAAGAACTTTCCAAAATGTTATACTTTTAAAATAAAATTTAATATCAAAATATTTCTATATTCAAAAGAAATTTTAGGAGTGAAGTTCTTGCACATGCGCAGAATTCATTCCTATTCAAAGCATTCTGCTTTCTGACTAGAGTGACACCGTCTTAAAAGTTTTAGTGGATAATCTTAATGAGAGTCTTAGACCATTCAGACGCTCTCCGGATACGAAGCTTCGTGGCGAGATCGGCAGAACAAGCCATTTAGTTTTGCTGGTCTTCAGTTCGAGTCTCGAAAATGAGAATTTTTTAAATATATTTTACTTTTTTCTTTTTTTTTTCTTTTATTTATTTTAGGTATATTTATCCATTATTACAACACTTACTAAGAACTTTCCAAAATGTTATACTTTTAAAATAAAATTTAATATCAAAATCTTTCTATATTCAAAAGAAATTTTAGGAGTGAAGTTCTTGCACATGCGCAGAATTCATTCTTATTCAAAGCATTCTGCTTTCTGACCAGATTGACACCGTCTTAAAAGTTTTAGTGGATAATCTTAATGAGAGTCTTAGACCATTCAGACGCTCTGAGGGTACGAAGCTTCCTGGCCAGATCGGCAGAACGAGCCACTTAGTTTTGCTGGTCTTCAGTTCGAGTTTTGAAAATAAGAATTTTTTAAATATTTTTTACTTTTTTCTTTTTTTTTTCTTTTATTTATTTTAGGTATATTTATCCATTATTACAACACTTACTAAGAACTTTTCAAAATGTTATACTTTTAAAATAAAATTTAATATCAAAATATTTCTATATTCAAAAGAAATTTTAGGAGTGAAGTTCTTGCACATGCGCAGAATTCATTCCTATTCAAAGCATTCTGCTTTCTGACTAGAGTGACACCGTCTTAAAAGTTTTAGTGGATAATCTTAATGAGAGTCTTAGACCATTCAGACGCTCTCCGGATACGAAGCTTCGTGGCGAGATCGGCAGAACAAGCCATTTAGTTTTGCTGGTCTTCAGTTCGAGTCTCGAAAATGAGAATTTTTTAAATATATTTTACTTTTTTCTTTTTTTTTTCTTTTATTTATTTTAGGTATATTTATCCATTATTACAACACTTACTAAGAACTTTCCAAAATGTTATACTTTTAAAATAAAATTTAATATCAAAATCTTTCTATATTCAAAAGAAATTTTAGGAGTGAAGTTCTTGCACATGCGCAGAATTCATTCTTATTCAAAGCATTCTGCTTTCTGACCAGATTGACACCGTCTTAAAAGTTTTAGTGGATAATCTTAATGAGAGTCTTAGACCATTCAGACGCTCTGAGGGTACGAAGCTTCCTGGCCAGATCGGCAGAACGAGCCACTTAGTTTTGCTGGTCTTCAGTTCGAGTTTTGAAAATAAGAATTTTTTAAATATTTTTTACTTTTTTCTTTTTTTTTTTCTTTTATTTATTTTAGGTATATTTATCCATTATTACAACACTTACTAAGAACTTTTCAAAATGTTATACTTTTAAAATAAAATTTAATATCAAAATATTTCTATATTCAAAAGAAATTTTAGCAGTGAAGTTCACGCACATGCGCAGAATTCATTCCTATTCAAAGCATTGTGCATTCTGACCAGATTGACACCGTCTTAAAAGTTTTAGTGGATAATCTTAATGAGAGTCTTAGACCATTCAGACGCTCTCCGGATACGAAGCTTCGTGGCCAGATCGGCAGAACGAGCCACTTAGTTTTGCTGGTCTTCAGTTCGAGTCTCGAAAATAAGAATTTTTTAAATATTTTTTTTTCTTTTTTTTTTCTTTTATTTATTTTACGTATATTTATCCATTATTCCAACACTTACTAAGAACATTGGAAAATGTTATATTTTTAAAATAAATTTTAATGTCAAAATATTTCTATATTCTAGAGAAATTTTAGGAGGGAAGTTCACGCACATGCGCAGAGTTCATTCCTATTCAAAGCATTGTGCTTTCTGAGCAGATTGACACCGTCTTAAAAGTTTTAGTGGATAATCTTAATGAGAGTCTTAGACCATTCAGACGCTCTGAGGGTACGAAGCTTCGTGGCCAGATCGGCAGAACGAGCCACTTAGTTTTGCTGGTCTTCAGTTCGAGTCTCGAAAATAAGAATTTTTTCAATATTTTTTTTTTCTTTTTTTTCTTTTAGGTATATTTATCCATTATTACAACACTTACTAAGAACTTTCCAAAATGTTATACTTTTAAAATAAAATTTAATATCAAAATATTTCTATATTCAAAAGAAATTTTAGGAGTGAAGTTCTTGCACATGCGCAGAATTCATTCCTATTCAAAGCATTCTGCTTTCTGACTAGAGTGACACCGTCTTAAAAGTTTTAGTGGATAATCTTAATGAGAGTCTTAGACCATTCAGACGCTCTCCGGATACGAAGCTTCGTGGCGAGATCGGCAGAACAAGCCATTTAGTTTTGCTGGTCTTCAGTTCGAGTCTCGAAAATGAGAATTTTTTAAATATATTTTACTTTTTTCTTTTTTTTTTCTTTTATTTATTTTAGGTATATTTATCCATTATTACAACACTTACTAAGAACTTTCCAAAATGTTATACTTTTAAAATAAAATTTAATATCAAAATCTTTCTATATTCAAAAGAAATTTTAGGAGTGAAGTTCTTGCACATGCGCAGAATTCATTCTTATTCAAAGCATTCTGCTTTCTGACCAGATTGACACCGTCTTAAAAGTTTTAGTGGATAATCTTAATGAGAGTCTTAGACCATTCAGACGCTCTGAGGGTACGAAGCTTCCTGGCCAGATCGGCAGAACGAGCCAGTTAGTTTTGCTGGTCTTCAGTTCGAGTTTTGAAAATAAGAATTTTTTAAATATTTTTTACTTTTTTCTTTTTTTTCTTTTATTTATTTTAGGTATATTTATCCATTATTACAACACTTACTAAGAACTTTTCAAAATGTTATACTTTTAAAATAAAATTTAATATCAAAATATTTCTATATTCAAAAGAAATTTTAGCAGTGAAGTTCACGCACATGCGCAGAATTCATTCCTATTCAAAGCATTGTGCATTCTGACCAGATTGACACCGTCTTAAAAGTTTTAGTGGATAATCTTAATGAGAGTCTTAGACCATTCAGACGCTCTCCGGATACGAAGCTTCGTGGCCAGATCGGCAGAACGAGCCACTTAGTTTTGCTGGTCTTCAGTTCGAGTCTCGAAAATGAGAATTTTTTAAATATATTTTTTTTTCTTTTTTTTTCTTTTATTTATTTTAGGTATATTTATCCATTATTCCAACAATTACTAAGAACATTTGAAAATATTATATTTTTAAAATAAAATTCAATATCAAAATATTTCTATATTCAAAAGAAATTTTAGGAGTGAAGTTCACGCACATGCGCAGAATTCATTCCTATTCAAAGCATTGTGCGTTCTTACCAGATTGACACCGTCTTAAAAGTTTTATTGGATAATCTTAATGAGAGTCTTAGACCATTCAGACGCTCTCCGGATACGAAGCTTCGTGGCCAGATCGGTAGAACGAGCCACTTAGTTTTGCTGGTCTTCAGTTCGATTCTCGAAAATAAGAATTTTTTAAATATTTTTTTTTTTCTTTTTTTTCTTTTATTTATTTTCGGTATATTTATCCATTATTCCAACAATTACTAAGAACTTTCCAAAATGTTATACTTTTAAAATAAAATTTAATATCAAAATATTTCTATATTCAAAAGAAATTTTAGGAGTGAAGTTCACGCACATGCGCAGAATTCATTCCTATTCAAAGCATTGTGCTTTCTGACCAGATTGACACCGTCTTAAAAGTTTTAGTGGATAATCTTAATGAGAGTCTTAGACCCTTCAGACGCTCTGAGGGTACGAAGATTCCTGGCCAGATCGGCAGAACGAGCCAGTTAGTTTTGCTGGTCTTCAGTTCGAGTTTTGAAAATAAGAATTTTTTAAATATTTTTTACTTTTTTCTTTTTTTTTCTTTTATTTATTTTAGGTATATTTATCCATTATTACAACACTTACTAAGAACTTTTCAAAATGTTATACTTTTAAAATAAAATTTAATATCAAAATATTTCTATATTCAAAAGAAATTTTAGCAGTGAAGTTCACGCACATGCGCAGAATTCATTCCTATTCAAAGCATTGTGCATTCTGACCAGATTGACACCGTCTTAAAAGTTTTAGTGGATAATCTTAATGAGAGTCTTAGACCATTCAGACGCTCTCCGGATACGAAGCTTCGTGGCCAGATCGGCAGAACGAGCCACTTAGTTTTGCTGGTCTTCAGTTCGAGTCTCGAAAATAAGAATTTTTTAAATATTTTTTTTCTTTTTTTTTTTCTTTTATTTATTTTACGTATATTTATCCATTATTCCAACACTTACTAAGAACATTGGAAAATGTTATATTTTTAAAATAAATTTTAATGTCAAAATATTTCTATATTCTAGAGAAATTTTAGGAGGGAAGTTCACGCACATGCGCAGAATTCATTCCTACTCAAAGCATTCTGCTTTTTGACCAGATTGACACCGTCTTAAAAGTTTTAGTGGATAATCTTAATGAGAGTCTTAGACCATTCAGACGCTCTGAGGGTACGAAGCTTCGTGGCCAGATCGGCAGAACGAGCCACTTAGTTTTGCTGGTCTTCAGTTCGAGTCTCGAAAATGAGAATTTTTTAAATATATTTTACTTTTTTCTTTTTTTTTCTTTTATTTATTTTCGGTATATTTATCCATTATTACAACACATACTAAGAACTTTTCAAAATGTTATACTTTTAAAATAAAATTTAATATCAAAATATTTCTATATTCAAAAGAAATTTTAGCAGTGAAGTTCACGCACATGCGCAGAATTCATTCCTATTCAAAGCATTGTGCATTCTGACCAGATTGACACCGTCTTAAAAGTTTTAGTGGATAATCTTAATGAGAGTCTTAGACCATTCGGACGCTCTCCGGATACGAAGCTTCGTGGCCAGATCGGCAGAAAGAGCCACTTAGTTTTGCTGGTCTTCAGTTCGAGTCTCGAAAATAAGAATTTTTTAAATATTTTTTTTTCTTTTTTTTTTCTTTTATTTATTTTACGTATATTTATCCATTATTCCAACACTTACTAAGAACATTGGAAAATGTTATATTTTTAAAATAAATTTTAATGTCAAAATATTTCTATATTCTAGAGAAATTTTAGGAGGGAAGTTCACGCACATGCGCAGAATTCATTCCTACTCAAAGCATTCTGCTTTTTGACCAGATTGACACCGTCTTAAAAGTTTTAGTGGATAATCTTAATGAGAGTCTTAGACCATTCAGACGCTCTGAGGGTACGACGCTTCGTGGCCAGATCGGCAGAACGAGCCACTTAGTTTTGCTGGTCTTCAGTTCGAGTCTCGAAAATGAGAATTTTTTAAATATATTTTACTTTTTTCTTTTTTTTTCTTTTATTTATTTTCGGTATATTTATCCATTATTACAACACTTACTAAGAACTTTCCAAAATGTTATACTTTTAAAATAAAATTTAATATCAAAATATTTCTATATTCAAAAGAAATTTTAGGAGTGAAGTTCACGCACATGCGCAGAATTCATTCCTATTCAAAGCATTGTGCATTCTGACCAGATTGACACCGTCTTAATAGTTTTAGTGGATAATCTTAATGAGAGTCTTAGACCATTCGGACGCTCTCCGGATACGAAGCTTCGTGGCCAGATCGGCAGAACGAGCCACTTAGTTTTGCTGGTCTTCAGTTCGAGTCTCGAAAATGAGAATTTTTTAAATATATTTTACTTTTTTTCTTTTTTTTTCTTTTATTTATTTTCGGTATATTTATCCATTATTACAACACTTACTAAGAACTTTCCAAAATGTTATACTTTTAAAATAAAATTTAATATCAAAATATTTCTATATTCAAAAGAAATTTTAGGAGTGAAGTTCACGCACATGCGCAGAATTCATTCCTATTCAAAGCATTGTGCATTCTGACCAGATTGACACCGTCTTAAAAGTTTTAGTGGATAATCTTAATGAGAGTCTTAGACCATTCGGACGCTCTCCGGATACGAAGCTTCGTGGCCAGATCGGCAGAACGAGCCACTTAGTTTTGCTGGTCTTCAGTTCGAGTCTCGAAAATGAGAATTTTTTAAATATATTTTACTTTTTTCTTTTTTTTTCTTTTATTTATTTTCGGTATATTTATCCATTATTACAACACATACTAAGAACTTTTCAAAATGTTATACTTTTAAAATAAAATTTAATATCAAAATATTTCTATATTCAAAAGAAATTTTAGCAGTGAAGTTCACGCACATGCGCAGAATTCATTCCTATTCAAAGCATTGTGCATTCTGACCAGATTGACACCGTCTTAAATGTTTTAGTGGATAATCTTAATGAGAGTCTTAGACCATTCGGACGCTCTCCGGATACGAAGCTTCGTGGCCAGATCGGCAGAAAGAGCCACTTAGTTTTGCTGGTCTTCAGTTCGAGTCTCGAAAATAAGAATTTTTTAAATATTTTTTTTTCTTTTTTTTTTTCTTTTATTTATTTTACGTATATTTATCCATTATTCCAACACTTACTAAGAACATTGGAAAATGTTACATTTTTAAAATAAATTTTAATGTCAAAATATTTCTATATTCTAGAGAAATTTTAGGAGGGAAGTTCACGCACATGCGCAGAATCCATTCCTACTCAAAGCATTCTGCTTTTTGACCAGATTGACACCGTCTTAAAAGTTTTAGTGGATAATCTTAATGAGAGTCTTAGACCATTCAGACGCTCTGAGGGTACGAAGCTTCGTGGCCAGATCGGCAGAACGAGCCACTTAGTTTTGCTGGTTTTCAGTTCGAGTCTCGAAAATGAGAATTTTTTAAATATATTTTACTTTTTTCTTTTTTTTTCTTTTATTTATTTTCGGTATATTTATCCATTATTACAACACTTACTAAGAACTTTCCAAAATGTTATACTTTTAAAATAAAATTTAATATCAAAATATTTCTATATTCAAAAGAAATTTTAGGAGTGAAGTTCACGCACATGCGCAGAATTCATTCCTATTCAAAGCATTGTGCATTCTGACCAGATTGACACCGTCTTAAAAGTTTTAGTGGATAATCTTAATGAGAGTCTTAGACCATTCGGACGCTCTCCGGATACGAAGCTTCGTGGCCAGATCGGCAGAACGAGCCACTTAGTTTTGCTGGTCTTCAGTTCGAGTCTCGAAAATAAGAATTTTTTAAATATTTTTTTTTCTTTTTTTTTTTCTTTTATTTATTTTACGTATATTTATCCATTATTCCAACACTTACTAAGAACATTGGAAAATGTTATATTTTTAAAATAAATTTTAATGTCAAAATATTTCTATATTCTAGAGAAATTTTAGGAGGGAAGTTCACGCACATGCGCAGAATTCATTCCTACTCAAAGCATTCTGCTTTTTGACCAGATTGACACCGTCTTAAAAGTTTTAGTGGATAATCTTAATGAGAGTCTTAGACCATTCAGACGCTCTGAGGGTACGAAGCTTCGTGGCCAGATCGGCAGAACGAGCCACTTAGTTTTGCTGGTCTTCAGTTCGAGTCTCGAAAATGAGAATTTTTTAAATATATTTTACTTTTTTCTTTTTTTTTCTTTTATTTATTTTCGGTATATTTATCCATTATTACAACACTTACTAAGAACTTTCCAAAATGTTATACTTTTAAAATAAAATTTAATATCAAAATATTTCTATATTCAAAAGAAATTTTAGGAGTGAAGTTCACGCACATGCGCAGAATTCATTCCTATTCAAAGCATTGTGCATTCTGACCAGATTGACACCGTCTTAAAAGTTTTAGTGGATAATCTTAATGAGAGTCTTAGACCATTCAGACGCTTTCCGGATACGAAGCTTCGTGGCCAGATCGGCAGAACGAGCCACTTAGTTTTGCTGGTCTTCAGTTCGAGTCTCGAAAATAAGAATTTTTTAAATATTTTTTTTTCTTTTTTTTTTTCTTTTATTTATTTTACGTATATTTATCCATTATTCCAACACTTACTAAGAACATTGGAAAATGTTATATTTTTAAAATAAATTTTAATGTCAAAATATTTCTATATTCTAGAGAAATTTTAGGAGGGAAGTTCACGCACATGCGCAGAATTCATTCCTATTCAAAGCATTGTGCTTTCTGAGCAGATTGACACCGTCTTAAAAGTTTTAGTGGATAATCTTAATGAGAGTCTTAGACCATTCGGACGCTCTCCGGATACGAAGCTTCGTGGCCAGATCGGCAGAACGAGCCACTTAGTTTTGCTGGTCTTCAGTTCGAGTCTCGAAAATGAGAATTTTTTAAATATATTTTACTTTTTTCTTTTTTTTTCTTTTATTTATTTTCGGTATATTTATCCATTATTACAACACATACTAAGAACTTTTCAAAATGTTATACTTTTAAAATAAAATTTAATATCAAAATATTTCTATATTCAAAAGAAATTTTAGCAGTGAAGTTCACGCACATGCGCAGAATTCATTCCTATTCAAAGCATTGTGCATTCTGACCAGATTGACACCGTCTTAAAAGTTTTAGTGGATAATCTTAATGAGAGTCTTAGACCATTCGGACGCTCTCCGGATACGAAGCTTCGTGGCCAGATCGGTAGAACGAGCCACTTAGTTTTGCTGGTCTTCAGTTCGAGTCTCGAAAATAAGAATTTTTTAAATATTTTTTTTTCTTTTTTTTTTCTTTTATTTATTTTACGTATATTTATCCATTATTCCAACACTTACTAAGAACATTGGAAAATGTTATATTTTTAAAATAAATTTTAATGTCAAAATATTTCTATATTCTAGAGAAATTTTAGGAGGGAATTTCACGCACATGCGCAGAATTCATTCCTACTCAAAGCATTCTGCTTTTTGACCAGATTGACACCGTCTTAAAAGTTTTAGTGGATAATCTTAATGAGAGTCTTAGACCCTTCAGACGCTCTCCGGGTACGAAGCTTCGTGGCCAGATCGGCAGAACGAGCCACTTAGTTTTGCTGGTCTTCAGTTCAATTCTCGAAAATAAGAATTTTTTAAATATTTTTTTTTCTTTTTTTTTCTTTTATTTATTTTACGTATATTTATCCATTATTCCAACACTTACTAAGAACATTGGAAAATGGTATATTTTTAAAATAAATTTTAATATCAAAATATTTCTATATTCAAGAGAAATTTTAGGAGTGAAATTCACGCACATGCGCAGAATTCATTCCTATTCAAAGCATTCTGCTTTCTGAGCAGATTGACACCGTCTTAAAAGTTTTAGTGGATAATCTTAATGAGAGTCTTAGACCATTCAGACGCTCTCCGGATACGAAGCTTCGTGGCCAGATCGGCAGAACGAGCCACTTAGTTTTGTTGGTCTTCAGTTCGAGTCTCGAAAATGAGAATTTTTTTAAATATATTTTACTTTTTTCTTTTTTTTTTTCTTTTATTTATTTTCGGTATATTTATCCATTATTACAACACTTACAAAGAACTTTCCAAAATGTCATACTTTTAAAATAAAATTTAATATCAAAATATTTCTATATTCAAAAGAAATTTTAGGAGTGAAGTTCACGCACATGCGCAGAATTCATTCCTATTCAAAGCATTGTGCATTCTGACCAGATTGACACCGTCTTAAAAGTTTTATTGGATAATCTTAATGAGAGTCTTAGACCATTCAGACGCTCTCCGGATACGAAGCTTCGTGGCCAGATCGGTAGAACGAGCCACTTAGTTTTGCTGGTCTTCAGTTCGATTCTCGAAAATAAGAATTTTTTAAATATTTTTTTTTTTTCTTTTTTTTCTTTTATTTATTTTACGTATATTTATCAATTATTCCAACACTTACTAAGAACATTGGAAAATGTTATATTTTTAAAATAAATTTTAATATCAAAATATTTCTATATTCAAGAGAAATTTTAGGAGTGAAGTTCACGCACATGCGCAGAATTCATTCCTATTCAAAGCATTGTGCTTTCTGAGCAGATTCACACCGTCTTAAAAGTTTTAGTGGATAATCTTAATGAGAGTCTTAGACCATTCAGACGCTCTGAGGGTACGAAGCTTCGTGGCCAGATCGGCAGAACGAGCCACTTAGTTTTGCTGGTCTTCAGTTCGAGTCTCGAAAATAAGAATTTTTTCAATATTTTTTTTTCTTTTATTTCTTTTAGGTTTATTTATCCATTATTCCAACACTTACTAAGAACTTTTCAAAATGTTATACTTTTAAAATAAAATTAAATGTCAAAATATTTCTATATTCAAGAGAAATTTTAGGAGTGAAGTTCCCGCACATGCGCAGAGTTCATTCCTATTCAAAGCATGGTGCTTTTTGACCAGATTGACACCGTCTTAAAAGTTTTAGTGGATAATCTTAATTAGAGTCTTAGACCATTCTGACGCTCTCCGGGTAAGAAGCTTCGTGGCCAGATCGGCAGAACGAGCGACTTAGTTTTGCTGGTCTTCAGTTCGAGTCTCGAAAATGAGAATTTTTTAAATATATTTTACTTTTTTCTTTTTTTTTTCTTTTATTTATTTTAGGTATATTTATCCATTATTCCAACACATACTAAGAACATTGGAAAATGTTATATTTTTAAAATAAATTTTAATATTAAAATATTTCTATATTCAAGAGAAATTTTAGGAGTGAAGTTCACGCACATGCGCAGAATTCATTCCTATTCAAAGCATTCTGCTTTCTGAGCAGATTGACACCGTCTTAAAAGTTTTAGTGGATAATCTTAATGAGAGTCTTAGACCATTCAGACGCTCTCCGGATACGAAGCTTCGTGGCCAGATCGGCAGAACGAGCCACTTAGTTTTGCTGGTCTTCAGTTCGAGTCTCGAAAATGAGAATTTTTTAAATATATTTTACTTTTTCTTTTTTTTTCTTTTATTTATTTTCGGTATATTTATCCATTATTACAACACTTACAAAGAACTTTCCAAAATGTTATACTTTTAAAATAAAATTTAATATCAAAATATTTCTATATTCAAAAGAAATTTTAGGAGTGAAGTTCACGCACATGCGCAGAATTCATTCCTATTCAAAGCATTGTGCATTCTGACCAGATTGACACCGTCTTAAAAGTTTTATTGGATAATCTTAATGAGAGTCTTAGACCATTCAGACGCTCTCCGGATACAAAGCTTCGTGGCCAGATCGGTAGAACGAGCCACTTAGTTTTGCTTGTCTTCAGTTCGATTCTCGAAAATAAGAATTTTTTAAATATTTTTTTTCTTTTTTTTTTCTTTTATTTATTTTACGTATATTTATCAATTATTCCAACACTTACTAAGAACATTGGGAAATGTTATATTTTTAAAATAAATTTTAATATCAAAATATTTCTATATTCAAGAGAAATTTTAGGAGTGAAGTTCACGCACATGCGCAGAATTCATTCCTATTCAAAGCAGTGTGCTTTCTGAGCAGATTGACACCGTCTTAAAAGTTTTAGTGGATAATCTTAATGAGAGTCTTAGACCATTCAGACGCTCTGAGGGTACGGAGCTTCCTGGCCAGATCGGCAGAACGAGCCACTTAGTTTTGCTGCTCTTCAGTTCAAGTCTCGAAAATAAGAATTTTTTAAATATTTTTTTTTCTTTTATTTCTTTTAGGTTTATTTATCCATTATTCCAACACTTACTAAGAACTTTTCAAAATGTTATACTTTTAAAATAAAATTTAATATCAAAATATTTCTATATTCAAAAGAAATTTTAGGAGTGAAGTTCTTGCACATGCGCAGAATTCATTCCTATTCAAAGCATTCTGCTTTCTGACTAGAGTGACACCGTCTTAAAAGTTTTAGTGGATAATCTTAATAAGAGTCTTAGACCATTCAGACGCTCTCCGGATACGAAGCTTCGTGGCGAGATCGGCAGAACAATCCATTTAGTTTTGCTGGTCTTCAGTTCGAGTCTCGAAAATGAGAATTTTTTAAATATATTTTACTTTTTTCTTTTTTTTTCTTTTATTTATTTTAGGTATATTTATCCATTATTACAACACTTACTAAGAACTTTCCAAAATGTTATACTTTTAAAATAAAATTTAATATCAAAATCTTTCTATATTCAAAAGAAATTTTAGGAGTGAAGTTCTTGCACATGCGCAGAATTCATTCTTATTCAAAGCATTCTGCTTTCTGACCAGATTGACACCGTCTTAAAAGTTTTAGTGGATAATCTTAATGAGAGTCTTAGACCATTCAGACGCTCTGAGGGTACGGAGCTTCCTGGCCAGATCGGCAGAACGAGCCACTTAGTTTTGCTGCTCTTCAGTTCAAGTCTCGAAAATAAGAATTTTTTAAATATTTTTTTTTCTTTTATTTCTTTTAGGTTTATTTATCCATTATTCCAACACTTACTAAGAACTTTTCAAAATGTTATACTTTTAAAATAAAATTTAATATCAAAATATTTCTATATTCAAAAGAAATTTTAGGAGTGAAGTTCACGCACATGCGCAGAATTCATTCCTATTCAAAGCATTGTGCTTTCTGACCAGATTGACACCGTCTTAAAAGTTTTAGTGGATAATCTTAATAAGAGTCTTAGACCCTTCAGACGCTCTGAGGGTACGAAGCTTCCTGGCCAGATCGGCAGAACGAGCCAGTTAGTTTTGCTGGTCTTCAGTTCGAGTTTTGAAAATAAGAATTTTTTAAATATTTTTTACTTTTTTCTTTTTTTTTTCTTTTATTTATTTTAGGTATATTTATCCATTATTACAACACTTACTAAGAACTTTTCAAAATGTTATACTTTTAAAATAAAATTTAATATCAAAATATTTCTATATTCAAAAGAAATTTTAGCAGTGAAGTTCACGCACATGCGCAGAATTCATTCCTATTCAAAGCATTGTGCATTCTGACCAGATTGACACCGTCTTAAAAGTTTTAGTGGATAATCTTAATGAGAGTCTTAGACCATTCAGACGCTCTCCGGATACGAAGCTTCGTGGCCAGATCGGCAGAACGAGCCACATAGTTTTGCTGGTCTTCAGTTCGAGTCTCGAAAATAAGAATTTTTTAAATATTTTTTTTTCTTTTTTTTTTCTTTTATTTATTTTACGTATATTTATCCATTATTCCAACACTTACTAAGAACATTGGAAAATGTTATATTTTTAAAATAAATTTTAATGTCAAAATATTTCTATATTCTAGAGAAAATTTAGGAGTGAAGTTCACGCACATGCGCAGAATTCATTCCTACTCAAAGCATTCTGCTTTTTGACCAGATTGACACCGTCTTAAAAGTTTTAGTGGATAATCTTAATGAGAGTCTTAGACCATTCAGACGCTCTGAGGGTACGAAGCTTCGTGGCCAGATCGGCAGAACGAGCCACTTAGTTTTGCTGGTCTTCAGTTCGAGTCTCGAAAATGAGAATTTTTTAAATATATTTTACTTTTTTCTTTTTTTTTCTTTTATTTATTTTCGGTATATTTATCCATTATTACAACACTTACTAAGAACTTTTCAAAATGTTATACTTTTAAAATAAAATTTAATATCAAAATATTTCTATATTCAAAAGAAATTTTAGCAGTGAAGTTCACGCACATGCGCAGAATTCATTCCTATTCAAAGCATTGTGCATTCTGACCAGATTGACACCGTCTTAAAAGTTTTAGTGGATAATCTTAATGAGAGTCTTAGACCATTCGGACGCTCTCCGGATACGAAGCTTCGTGGCCAGATCGGCAGAACGAGCCACTTAGATTTGCTGGTCTTCAGTTCGAGTCTCGAAAATAAGAATTTTTTAAATATTTTTTTTTCTTTTTTTTTTCTTTTATTTATTTTACGTATATTTATCCATTATTCCAACACTTACTAAGAACATTGGAAAATGTTATATTTTTAAAATAAATTTTAATGTCAAAATATTTCTATATTCTAGAGAAATTTTAGGAGGGAAGTTCACGCACATGCGCAGAATTCATTCCTACTCAAAGCATTCTGCTTTTTGACCAGATTGACACCGTCTTAAAAGTTTTAGCGGATAATCTTAATGAGAGTCTTAGACCATTCAGACGCTCTGAGGGTACGAAGCTTCGTGGCCAGATCGGCAGAACGAGCCACTTAGTTTTGCTGGTCTTCAGTTCGAGTCTCGAAAATGAGAATTTTTTAAATATATTTTACTTTTTTCTTTTTTTTTCTTTTATTTATTTTCGGTATATTTATCCATTATTACAACACTTACTAAGAACTTTCCAAAATGTTATACTTTTAAAATAAAATTTAATATCAAAATATTTCTATATTCAAAAGAAATTTTAGGAGTGAAGTTCACGCACATGCGCAGAATTCATTCCTATTCAAAGCATTGTGCTTTCTGACCAGATTGACACCGTCTTAAAAGTTTTAGTGGATAATCTTAATGAGAGTCTTAGACCCTTCAGACGCTCTGAGGGTACGAAGCTTCCTGGCCAGATCGGCAGAACGAGCCAGTTAGTTTTGCTGGTCTTCAGTTCGAGTTTTGAAAATAAGAATTTTTTAAATATTTTTTACTTTTTTCTTTTTTTTTTCTTTTATTTATTTTAGGTATATTTATCCATTATTACAACACTTACTAAGAACTTTTCAAAATGTTATACTTTTAAAATAAAATTTAATATCAAAATATTTCTATATTCAAAAGAAATTTTAGCAGTGAAGTTCACGCACATGCGCAGAATTCATTCCTATTCAAAGCATTGTGCATTCTGACCAGATTGACACCGTCTTAAAAGTTTTAGTGGATAATCTTAATGAGAGTCTTAGACCATTCAGACGCTCTCCGGATACGAAGCTTCGTGGCCAGATCGGCAGAACGAGCCACATAGTTTTGCTGGTCTTCAGTTCGAGTCTCGAAAATAAGAATTTTTTAAATATTTTTTTTTCTTTTTTTTTTCTTTTATTTATTTTACGTATATTTATCCATTATTCCAACACTTACTAAGAACATTGGAAAATGTTATATTTTTAAAATAAATTTTAATGTCAAAATATTTCTATATTCTAGAGAAAATTTAGGAGTGAAGTTCACGCACATGCGCAGAATTCATTCCTACTCAAAGCATTCTGCTTTTTGACCAGATTGACACCGTCTTAAAAGTTTTAGTGGATAATCTTAATGAGAGTCTTAGACCATTCAGACGCTCTGAGGGTACGAAGCTTCGTGGCCAGATCGGCAGAACGAGCCACTTAGTTTTGCTGGTCTTCAGTTCGAGTCTCGAAAATGAGAATTTTTTAAATATATTTTACTTTTTTCTTTTTTTTTCTTTTATTTATTTTCGGTATATTTATCCATTATTACAACACTTACTAAGAACTTTTCAAAATGTTATACTTTTAAAATAAAATTTAATATCAAAATATTTCTATATTCAAAAGAAATTTTAGCAGAGAAGTTCACGCACATGCGCAGAATTCATTCCTATTCAAAGCATTGTGCATTCTGACCAGATTGACACCGTCTTAAAAGTTTTAGTGGATAATCTTAATGAGAGTCTTAGACCATTCGGAAGCTCTCCGGATACGAAGCTTCGTGGCCAGATCGGCAGAACGAGCCACTTAGTTTTGCTGGTCTTCAGTTCGAGTCTCGAAAATAAGAATTTTTTAAATATTTTTTTTTCTTTTTTTTTTTTTATTTATTTTACGTATATTTATCCATTATTCCAACACTTACTAAGAACATTGGAAAATGTTATATTTTTAAAATAAATTTTAATGTCAAAATATTTCTATATTCTAGAGAAATTTTAGGAGGGAAGTTCACGCACATGCGCAGAATTCATTCCTACTCAAAGCATTCTGCTTTTTGACCAGATTGACACCGTCTTAAAAGTTTTAGCGGATAATCTTAATGAGAGTCTTAGACCATTCAGACGCTCTGAGGGTACGAAGCTTCGTGGCCAGATCGGCAGAACGAGCCACTTAGTTTTGCTGGTCTTCAGTTCGAGTCTCGAAAATGAGAATTTTTTAAATATATTTTACTTTTTTCTTTTTTTTTCTTTTATTTATTTTCGGTATATTTATCCATTATTACAACACTTACTAAGAACTTTCCAAAATGTTATACTTTTAAAATAAAATTTAATATCAAAATATTTCTATATTCAAAAGAAATTTTAGGAGTGAAGTTCACGCACATGCGCAGAATTCATTCCTATTCAAAGCATTGTGCTTTCTGACCAGATTGACACCGTCTTAAAAGTTTTAGTGGATAATCTTAATGAGAGTCTTAGACCATTCGGACGCTCTCCGGATACGAAGCTTCGTGGCCAGATCGGCAGAACGAGCCACTTAGTTTTGCTGGTCTTCAGTTCGAGTCTCGAAAATAAGAATTTTTTAAATATTTTTTTTTCTTTTTTTTTTCTTTTATTTATTTTACGTATATTTATCCATTATTCCAACACTTACTAAGAACATTGGAAAATGTTATATTTTTAAAATAAATTTTAATGTCAAAATATTTCTATATTCTAGAGAAATTTTAGGAAGGAAGTTCACGCACATGCGCAGAATTCATTTCCTACTCAAAGCATTCTGCTTTTTGACCAGATTGACACCGTCTTAAAAGTTTTAGTGGATAATCTTAATGAGAGTCTTAGACCCTTCAGACGCTCTGAGGGTACGAAGCTTCCTGGCCAGATCGGCAGAACGAGCCAGTTAGTTTTGCTGGTCTTCAGTTCGAGTTTTGAAAATAAGAATTTTTTAAATATTTTTTACTTTTTTCTTTTTTTTTTCTTTTATTTATTTTAGGTATATTTATCCATTATTACAACACTTACTAAGAACTTTTCAAAATGTTATACTTTTAAAATAAAATTTAATATCAAAATATTTCTATATTCAAAAGAAATTTTAGCAGTGAAGTTCACGCACATGCGCAGAATTCATTCCTATTCAAAGCATTGTGCATTCTGACCAGATTGACACCGTCTTAAAAGTTTTAGTGGATAATCTTAATGAGAGTCTTAGACCATTCAGACGCTCTCCGGATACGAAGCTTCGTGGCCAGATCGGCAGAACGAGCCACATAGTTTTGCTGGTCTTCAGTTCGAGTCTCGAAAATAAGAATTTTTTAAATATTTTTTTTTCTTTTTTTTTTTTTCTTTTATTTATTTTACGTATATTTATCCATTATTCCAACACTTACTAAGAACATTGGAAAATGTTATATTTTTAAAATAAATTTTAATGTCAAAATATTTCTATATTCTAGAGAAAATTTAGGAGTGAAGTTCACGCACATGCGCAGAATTCATTCCTACTCAAAGCATTCTGCTTTTTGACCAGATTGACACCGTCTTAAAAGTTTTAGTGGATAATCTTAATGAGAGTCTTAGACCATTCAGACGCTCTGAGGGTACGAAGCTTCGTGGCCAGATCGGCAGAACGAGCCACTTAGTTTTGCTGGTCTTCAGTTCGAGTCTCGAAAATGAGAATTTTTTAAATATATTTTACTTTTTTCTTTTTTTTTCTTTTATTTATTTTCGGTATATTTATCCATTATTACAACACTTACTAAGAACTTTTCAAAATGTTATACTTTTAAAATAAAATTTAATATCAAAATGTTTCTATATTCAAAAGAAATTTTAGCAGTGAAGTTCACGCACATGCGCAGAATTCATTCCTATTCAAAGCATTGTGCATTCTGACCAGATTGACACCGTCTTAAAAGTTTTAGTGGATAATCTTAATGAGAGTCTTAGACCATTCGGACGCTCTCCGGATACGAAGCTTCGTGGCCAGATCGGCAGAACGAGCCACTTAGTTTTGCTGGTCTTCAGTTCGAGTCTCGAAAATAAGAATTTTTTTAAATATTTTTTTTTTCTTTTTTTTTTCTTTTATTTATTTTACGTATATTTATCCATTATTCCAACACTTACTAAGAACATTGGAAAATGTTATATTTTTAAAATAAATTTTAATGTCAAAATATTTCTATATTCTAGAGAAATTTTAGGAGGGAAGTTCACGCACATGCGCAGAATTCATTCCTACTCAAAGCATTCTGCTTTTTGACCAGATTGACACCGTCTTAAAAGTTTTAGCGGATAATCTTAATGAGAGTCTTAGACCATTCAGACGCTCTGAGGGTACGAAGCTTCGTGGCCAGATCGGCAGAACGAGCCACTTAGTTTTGCTGGTCTTCAGTTCGAGTCTCGAAAATGAGAATTTTTTAAATATATTTTACTTTTTTCTTTTTTTTTCTTTTATTTATTTTCGGTATATTTATCCATTATTACAACACTTACTAAGAACTTTCCAAAATGTTATACTTTTAAAATAAAATTTAATATCAAAATATTTCTATATTCAAAAGAAATTTTAGGAGTGAAGTTCACGCACATGCGCAGAATTCATTCCTATTCAAAGCATTGTGCTTTCTGACCAGATTGACACCGTCTTAAAAGTTTTAGTGGATAATCTTAATGAGAGTCTTAGACCATTCGGACGCACTCCGGATACGAAGCTTCGTGGCCAGATCGGCAGAACGAGCCACTTAGTTTTGCTGGTCTTCAGTTCGAGTCTCGAAAATAAGAATTTTTTAAATATTTTTTTTCTTTTTTTTTCTTTTATTTATTTTACGTATATTTATAAATTATTCCAACACTTACTAAGAACATTGGAAAATGTTATATTTTTAAAATAAATTGTAATGTCAAAATATTTCTATATTCTAGAGAAATTTTAGGAGGGAAGTTCACGCACATGCGCAGAATTCATTCCTACTCAAAGCATTCTGCTTTTTGACCAGATTGACACCGTCTTAAAAGTTTTAGTGGATAATCTTAATGAGAGTCTTAGACCATTCAGACGCTCTGAGGGTACGAAGCTTCGTGGCCAGATCGGCAGAACGAGCCAATTAGTTTTGCTGGTCTTCAGTTCGAGTCTCGAAAATGAGAATTTTTTAAATATATTTTACTTTTTTCTTTTTTTTTCTTTTATTTATTTTCGGTATATTTATCCATTATTACAACACTTACTAAGAACTTTCCAAAATGTTATACTTTTAAAATAAAATTTAATATCAAAATATTTCTATATTCAAAAGAAATTTTAGGAGTGAAGTTCACGCACATGCGAAAATTCATTCCTATTCAAAGCATTGTGCATTCTGACCAGATTGACACCGTCTTAAAAGTTTTAGTGGATAATCTTAATGAGAGTCTTAGACCATTCAGACGCTCCGAGGGTACGAAGCTTCGTGGCCAGATCGGCAGAACGAGCCACTTAGTTTTGCTGGTCTTCAGTTCGAGTCTCGAAAATGAGAATTTTTTAAATATATTTTACTTTTTTCTTTTTTTTTCTTTTATTTATTTTCGGTATATTTATCCATTATTACAACACTTACTAAGAACTTTTCAAAATGTTATACTTTTAAAATAAAATTTAATATCAAAATATTTCTATATTCAAGAGAAATTTTAGGAGTGAAGTTCACGCACATGCGCAGAATTCATTCCTATTCAAAGCATTGCGCATTCTGACCAGATTGACACCGTCTTAAAAGTTTTAGTGGATAATCTTAATGAGAGTCTTAGACCATTCAGACGCTCTCCGGATACGAAGCTTCGTGGCCAGATCGGCAGAACGAGCCACTTAGTTTTGCTGGTCTTCAGTTCGAGTCTCGAAAATGAGAATTTTTTAAATATATTTTACTTTTTTCTTTTTTTTTCTTTTATTTATTTTCGGTATATTTATCCATTATTACAACACTTACTAAGAACTTTCCAAAATGTTATACTTTTAAAATAAAATTTAATATCAAAATATTTCTATATTCAAAAGAAATTTTAGGAGTGAAGTTCACGCACATGCGCAGAATTCATTCCTATTCAAAGCATTGTGCTTTCTGACCAGATTGACACCGTCTTAAAAGTTTTAGTGGATAATCTTAATGAGAGTCTTAGACCATTCGGACGCTCTCCGGATACGAAGCTTCGTGGCCAGATCGGCAGAACGAGCCACTTAGTTTTGCTGGTCTTCTGTTCGAGTCTCGAAAATAAGAATTTTTTAAATATTTTTTTTTCTTTTTTTTTCTTTTATTTATTTTACGTATATTTATCCATTATTCCAACACTTACTAAGAACATTGGAAAATGTTATATTTTTAAAATAAATTTTAATGTCAAAATATTTCTATATTCTAGAGAAATTTTAGGAGGGAAGTTCACGCACATGCGCAGAATTCATTCCTACTCAAAGCATTCTGCTTTTTGACCAGATTGACACCGTCTTAAAAGTTTTAGTGGATAATCTTAATGAGAGTCTTAGACCATTCAGACGCTCTGAGGGTACGAAGCTTCGTGGCCAGATCGGCAGAACGAGCCACTTAGTTTTGCTGGTCTTCAGTTCGAGTCTCGAAAATGAGAATTTTTTAAATATATTTTACTTTTTTCTTTTTTTTTTCTTTTATTTATTTTCGGTATATTTATCCATTATTACAACACTTACTAAGAACTTTCCAAAATGTTATACTTTTAAAATAAAATTTAATATCAAAATATTTCTATATTCAAAAGAAATTTTAGGAGTGAAGTTCACGCACATGCGCAGAATTCATTCCTATTCAAAGCATTGTGCATTCTGACCAGATTGACACCGTCTTAAAAGTTTTAGTGGATAATCTTAATGAGAGTCTTAGACCATTCAGACGCTCTCCGGATACGAAGCTTCGTGGCCAGATCGGCAGAACGAGCCACTTAGTTTTGCTGGTCTTCAGTTCGAGTCTCGAAAATAAGAATTTTTTAAATATTTTTTTTTCTTTTTTTTTTTCTTTTATTTATTTTACGTATATTTATCCATTATTCCAACACTTACTAAGAACATTGGAAAATGTTATATTTTTAAAATAAATTTTAATGTCAAAATATTTCTATATTCTAGAGAAATTTTAGGAGGGATGTTCACGCACATGCGCAGAATTCATTTCCTACTCAAAGCATTCTGCTTTTTGACCAGATTGACACCGTCTTAAAAGTTTTAGTGGATAATCTTAATGAGAGTCTTAGACCATTCAGACGCTCTGAGGGTACGAAGCTTCGTGGCCAGATCGGCAGAACGAGCCACTTAGTTTTGCTGGTCTTCAGTTCGAGTCTCGAAAATGAGAATTTTTTAAATATATTTTACTTTTTTCTTTTTTTTTCTTTTATTTATTTTCGGTATATTTATCCATTATTACAACACTTACAAAGAACTTTCCAAAATGTTATACTTTTAAAATAAAATTTAATATCAAAATATTTCTATATTCAAAAGAAATTTTAGGAGTGAAGTTCACGCACATGCGCAGAATTCATTCCTATTCAAAGCATTGTGCATTCTGACCAGATTGACACCGTCTTAAAAGTTTTAGTGGATAATCTTAATGAGAGTCTTAGACCATTCAGACGCTCTCCGGATACGAAGCTTCGTGGCCAGATCGGCAGAACGAGCCACTTAGTTTTGCTGGTCTTCAGTTCGAGTCTCGAAAATAAGAATTTTTTAAATATTTTTTTTTCTTTTTTTTTTCTTTTATTTATTTTACGTATATTTATCCATTATTCCAACACTTACTAAGAACATTGGAAAATGTTATATTTTTAAAATAAATTTTAATGTCAAAATATTTCTATATTCTAGAGAAATTTTAGGAGGGAAGTTCACGCACATGCGCAGAATTCATTTCCTACTCAAAGCATTCTGCTTTTTGACCAGATTGACACCGTCTTAAAAGTTTTAGTGGATAATCTTAATGAGAGTCTTAGACCATTCAGACGCTCTGAGGGTACGAAGCTTCGTGGCCAGATCGGCAGAACGAGCCACTTAGTTTTGCTGGTCTTCAGTTCGAGTCTCGAAAATGAGAATTTTTTAAATATATTTTACTTTTTTCTTTTTTTTTTCTTTTATTTATTTTCGGTATATTTATCCATTATTACAACACTTACTAAGAACTTTCCAAAATGTTATACTTTTAAAATAAAATTTAATATCAAAATATTTCTATATTCAAAAGAAATTTTAGGAGTGAAGTTCACGCAAATGCGCAGAATTCATTCCTATTCAAAGCATTGTGCATTCTGACCAGATTGACACCGTCTTAAAAGTTTTAGTGGATAATCTTAATGAGAGTCTTAGACCATTCAGACGCTCCGAGGGTACGAAGCTTCGTGGCCAGATCGGCAGAACGAGCCACTTAGTTTTGCTGGTCTTCAGTTCGAGTCTCGAAAATGAGAATTTTTTAAATATATTTTACTTTTTTCTTTTTTTTTTTTTTATTTATTTTCGGTATATTTATCCATTATTACAACACTTACTAAGAACTTTTCAAAATGTTATACTTTTAAAATAAAATTTAATATCAAAATATTTCTATATTCAAGAGAAATTTTAGGAGTGAAGTTCACGCACATGCGCAGAATTCATTCCTATTCAAAGCATTGTGCATTCTGACCAGATTGACACCGTCTTAAAAGTTTTAGTGGATAATCTTAATGAGAGTCTTAGACCATTCAGACGCTCTCCGGATACGAAGCTTCGTGGCCAGATCGGCAGAACGAGCCACTTAGTTTTGCTGGTCTTCAGTTCGAGTCTCGAAAATAAGAATTTTTTAAATATTTTTTTTTCTTTTTTTTTCTTTTATTTATTTTACGTATATTTATCCATTATTCCAACACTTACTAAGAACATTGGAAAATGTTATATTTTTAAAATAAATTTTAATGTCAAAATATTTCTATATTCTAGAGAAATTTTAGGAGGGAAGTTCACGCACATGCGCAGAATTCATTTCCTACTCAAAGCATTCTGCTTTTTGACCAGATTGACACCGTCTTAAAAGTTTTAGTGGATAATCTTAATGAGAGTCTTAGACCATTCAGACGCTCTGAGGGTACGAAGCTTCGTGGCCAGATCGGCAGAACGAGCCACTTAGTTTTGCTGGTCTTCAGTTCGAGTCTCGAAAATGAGAATTTTTTAAATATATATTTTACTTTTTTCTTTTTTTTTTCTTTTATTTATTTTCGGTATATTTATCCATTATTACAACACTTACTAAGAACTTTTCAAAATGTTATACTTTTAAAATAAAATTTAATATCAAAATATTTCTATATTCAAAAGAAATTTTAGCAGTGAAGTTCACGCACATGCGCAGAATTCATTCCTATTCAAAGCATTGCGCATTCTGACCAGATTGACACCGTCTTAAAAGTTTTAGTGGATAATCTTAATGAGAGTCTTAGACCATTCAGACGCTCTCCGGATACGAAGCTTCGTGGCCAGATCGGCAGAACGAGCCACTTAGTTTTGCTGGTCTTCAGTTCGAGTCTCGAAAATGAGAATTTTTTAAATATATTTTACTTTTTTCTTTTTTTTTCTTTTATTTATTTTCGGTATATTTATCCATTATTACAACACTTACTAAGAACTTTCCAAAATGTTATACTTTTAAAATAAAATTTAATATCAAAATATTTCTATATTCAAAAGAAATTTTAGGAGTGAAGTTCACGCACATGCGCAGAATTCATTCCTATTCAAAGCATTGTGCTTTCTGACCAGATTGACACCGTCTTAAAAGTTTTAGTGGATAATCTTAATGAGAGTCTTAGACCATTCGGACGCTCTCCGGATACGAAGCTTCGTGGCCAGATCGGCAGAACGAGCCACTTAGTTTTGCTGGTCTTCTGTTCGAGTCTCGAAAATAAGAATTTTTTAAATATTTTTTTTTCTTTTTTTTTCTTTTATTTATTTTACGTATATTTATCCATTATTCCAACACTTACTAAGAACATTGGAAAATGTTATATTTTTAAAATAAATTTTAATGTCAAAATATTTCTATATTCTAGAGAAATTTTAGGAGGGAAGTTCACGCACATGCGCAGAATTCATTCCTACTCAAAGCATTCTGCTTTTTGACCAGATTGACACCGTCTTAAAAGTTTTAGTGGATAATCTTAATGAGAGTCTTAGACCATTCAGACGCTCTGAGGGTACGAAGCTTCGTGGCCAGATCGGCAGAACGAGCCACTTAGTTTTGCTGGTCTTCAGTTCGAGTCTCGAAAATGAGAATTTTTTAAATATATTTTACTTTTTTCTTTTTTTTTTCTTTTATTTATTTTCGGTATATTTATCCATTATTACAACACTTACTAAGAACTTTCCAAAATGTTATACTTTTAAAATAAAATTTAATATCAAAATATTTCTATATTCAAAAGAAATTTTAGGAGTGAAGTTCACGCACATGCGCAGAATTCATTCCTATTCAAAGCATTGTGCATTCTGACCAGATTGACACCGTCTTAAAAGTTTTAGTGGATAATCTTAATGAGAGTCTTAGACCATTCAGACGCTCTCCGGATACGAAGCTTCGTGGCCAGATCGGCAGAACGAGCCACTTAGTTTTGCTGGTCTTCAGTTCGAGTCTCGAAAATAAGAATTTTTTAAATATTTTTTTTTCTTTTTTTTTTTCTTTTATTTATTTTACGTATATTTATCCATTATTCCAACACTTACTAAGAACATTGGAAAATGTTATATTTTTAAAATAAATTTTAA
Source organism: Argiope bruennichi (assembly GCF_947563725.1). NCBI lineage: Eukaryota > Metazoa > Arthropoda > Arachnida > Araneae > Araneidae > Argiope > Argiope bruennichi. The sequence continues at coordinate 108,848,865 of NC_079157.1, read as the reverse complement.
TGTCAAAATATTTCTATATTCTAGAGAAATTTTAGGAGGGATGTTCACGCACATGCGCAGAATTCATTTCCTACTCAAAGCATTCTGCTTTTTGACCAGATTGACACCGTCTTAAAAGTTTTAGTGGATAATCTTAATGAGAGTCTTAGACCATTCAGACGCTCTGAGGGTACGAAGCTTCGTGGCCAGATCGGCAGAACGAGCCACTTAGTTTTGCTGGTCTTCAGTTCGAGTCTCGAAAATGAGAATTTTTTAAATATATTTTACTTTTTTCTTTTTTTTTCTTTTATTTATTTTCGGTATATTTATCCATTATTACAACACTTACAAAGAACTTTCCAAAATGTTATACTTTTAAAATAAAATTTAATATCAAAATATTTCTATATTCAAAAGAAATTTTAGGAGTGAAGTTCACGCACATGCGCAGAATTCATTCCTATTCAAAGCATTGTGCATTCTGACCAGATTGACACCGTCTTAAAAGTTTTAGTGGATAATCTTAATGAGAGTCTTAGACCATTCAGACGCTCTCCGGATACGAAGCTTCGTGGCCAGATCGGCAGAACGAGCCACTTAGTTTTGCTGGTCTTCAGTTCGAGTCTCGAAAATAAGAATTTTTTAAATATTTTTTTTTCTTTTTTTTTTCTTTTATTTATTTTACGTATATTTATCCATTATTCCAACACTTACTAAGAACATTGGAAAATGTTATATTTTTAAAATAAATTTTAATGTCAAAATATTTCTATATTCTAGAGAAATTTTAGGAGGGAAGTTCACGCACATGCGCAGAATTCATTTCCTACTCAAAGCATTCTGCTTTTTGACCAGATTGACACCGTCTTAAAAGTTTTAGTGGATAATCTTAATGAGAGTCTTAGACCATTCAGACGCTCTGAGGGTACGAAGCTTCGTGGCCAGATCGGCAGAACGAGCCACTTAGTTTTGCTGGTCTTCAGTTCGAGTCTCGAAAATGAGAATTTTTTAAATATATTTTACTTTTTTCTTTTTTTTTTCTTTTATTTATTTTCGGTATATTTATCCATTATTACAACACTTACTAAGAACTTTCCAAAATGTTATACTTTTAAAATAAAATTTAATATCAAAATATTTCTATATTCAAAAGAAATTTTAGGAGTGAAGTTCACGCAAATGCGCAGAATTCATTCCTATTCAAAGCATTGTGCATTCTGACCAGATTGACACCGTCTTAAAAGTTTTAGTGGATAATCTTAATGAGAGTCTTAGACCATTCAGACGCTCCGAGGGTACGAAGCTTCGTGGCCAGATCGGCAGAACGAGCCACTTAGTTTTGCTGGTCTTCAGTTCGAGTCTCGAAAATGAGAATTTTTTAAATATATTTTACTTTTTTCTTTTTTTTTTTTTTATTTATTTTCGGTATATTTATCCATTATTACAACACTTACTAAGAACTTTTCAAAATGTTATACTTTTAAAATAAAATTTAATATCAAAATATTTCTATATTCAAGAGAAATTTTAGGAGTGAAGTTCACGCACATGCGCAGAATTCATTCCTATTCAAAGCATTGTGCATTCTGACCAGATTGACACCGTCTTAAAAGTTTTAGTGGATAATCTTAATGAGAGTCTTAGACCATTCAGACGCTCTCCGGATACGAAGCTTCGTGGCCAGATCGGCAGAACGAGCCACTTAGTTTTGCTGGTCTTCAGTTCGAGTCTCGAAAATAAGAATTTTTTAAATATTTTTTTTTCTTTTTTTTTCTTTTATTTATTTTACGTATATTTATCCATTATTCCAACACTTACTAAGAACATTGGAAAATGTTATATTTTTAAAATAAATTTTAATGTCAAAATATTTCTATATTCTAGAGAAATTTTAGGAGGGAAGTTCACGCACATGCGCAGAATTCATTTCCTACTCAAAGCATTCTGCTTTTTGACCAGATTGACACCGTCTTAAAAGTTTTAGTGGATAATCTTAATGAGAGTCTTAGACCATTCAGACGCTCTGAGGGTACGAAGCTTCGTGGCCAGATCGGCAGAACGAGCCACTTAGTTTTGCTGGTCTTCAGTTCGAGTCTCGAAAATGAGAATTTTTTAAATATATATTTTACTTTTTTCTTTTTTTTTTCTTTTATTTATTTTCGGTATATTTATCCATTATTACAACACTTACTAAGAACTTTTCAAAATGTTATACTTTTAAAATAAAATTTAATATCAAAATATTTCTATATTCAAAAGAAATTTTAGCAGTGAAGTTCACGCACATGCGCAGAATTCATTCCTATTCAAAGCATTGTGCATTCTGACCAGATTGACACCGTCTTAAAAGTTTTAGTGGATAATCTTAATGAGAGTCTTAGACCATTCGGACGCTCTCCGGATACGAAGCTTCGTGGCCAGATCGGCAGAAAGAGCCACTTAGTTTTGCTGGTCTTCAGTTCGAGTCTCGAAAATAAGAATTTTTTAAATATTTTTTTTCTTCTTTTTTTTTCTTTTATTTATTTTACGTATATTTATCCATTATTCCAACACTTACTAAGAACATTGGAAAATGTTATATTTTTAAAATAAATTTTAATGTCAAAATATTTCTATATTCTAGAGAAATTTTAGGAGGGAAGTTCACGCACATGCGCAGAATTCATTCCTACTCAAAGCATTCTGCTTTTTGACCAGATTGACACCGTCTTAAAAGTTTTAGTGGATAATCTTAATGAGAGTCTTAGACCATTCAGACGCTCTGAGGGTACGAAGCTTCGTGGCCAGATCGGCAGAACGAGCCACTTAGTTTTGCTGGTCTTCAGTTCGAGTCTCGAAAATGAGAATTTTTTAAATATATTTTACTTTTTTCTTTTTTTTTCTTTTATTTATTTTCGGTATATTTATCCATTATTACAACACTTACTAAGAACTTTCCAAAATGTTATACTTTTAAAATAAAATTTAATATCAAAATATTTCTATATTCAAAAGAAATTTTAGGAGTGAAGTTCACGCACATGCGCAGAATTCATTCCTATTCAAAGCATTGTGCATTCTGACCAGATTGACACCGTCTTAAAAGTTTTAGTGGATAATCTTAATGAGAGTCTTAGACCATTCAGACGCTCTCCGGATACGAAGCTTCGTGGCCAGATCGGCAGAACGAGCCACTTAGTTTTGCTGGTCTTCAGTTCGAGTCTCGAAAATAAGAATTTTTTAAATATTTTTTTTTCTTTTTTTTTTCTTTTATTTATTTTACGTATATTTATCCATTATTCCAACACTTACTAAGAACATTGGAAAATGTTATATTTTTAAAATAAATTTTTATGTCAAAATATTTCTATATTCTAGAGAAATTTTAGGAGGGAAGTTCACGCACATGCGCAGAATTCATTTCCTACTCAAAGCATTCTGCTTTTTGACCAGATTGACACCGTCTTAAAAGTTTTAGTGGATAATCTTAATGAGAGTCTTAGACCATTCAGACGCTCTGAGGGTACGAAGCTTCGTGGCCAGATCGGCAGAACGAGCCACTTAGTTTTGCTGGTCTTCAGTTCGAGTCTCGAAAATGAGAATTTTTTAAATATATTTTACTTTTTTCTTTTTTTTTCTTTTATTTATTTTCGGTATATTTATCCATTATTACAACACTTACTAAGAACTTTCCAAAATGTTATACTTTTAAAATAAAATTTAATATCAAAATATTTCTATATTCAAAAGAAATTTTAGGAGTGAAGTTCACGCACATGCGCAGAATTCATTCCTATTCAAAGCATTGTGCATTCTGACCAGATTGACACCGTCTTAAAAGTTTTAGTGGATAATCTTAATGAGAGTCTTAGACCATTCAGACGCTCCGAGGGTACGAAGCTTCGTGGCCAGATCGGCAGAACGAGCCACTTAGTTTTGCTGGTCTTCAGTTCGAGTCTCGAAAATGAGAATTTTTTAAATATATTTTACTTTTTTCTTTTTTTTTCTTTTATTTATTTTCGGTATATTTATCCATTATTACAACACTTACTAAGAACTTTCCAAAATGTTATACTTTTAAAATAAAATTTAATATCAAAATATTTCTATATTCAAAAGAAATTTTAGGAGTGAAGTTCACGCACATGCGCAGAATTCATTCCTATTCAAAGCATTGTGCTTTCTGACCAGATTGACACCGTCTTAAAAGTTTTAGTGGATAATCTTCATGAGAGTCTTAGACCCTTCAGACGCTCTCCGGATACGAAGCTTCGTGGCCAGATCGGCAGAACGAGCCACTTAGTTTTGCTGGTCTTCAGTTCGAGTCTCGAAAATAAGAATTTTTTAAATATATTTTTTTTTCTTTTTATTTCTTTTATTTATTTTAGGTATATTTATCCATTATTCCAACAATTACTAAGAACATTTGAAAATGTTATATTTTTAAAATAAATTTTAATGTCAAAATATTTCTATATTCTAGAGAAATTTTAGGAGGGAAGTTCACGCACATGCGCAGAATTCATTCCTACTTAAAGCATTCTGCTTTTTGACCAGATTGACACCGTCTTAAAAGTTTTAGTGGATAATCTTAATGAGAGTCTTAGACCATTCAGACGCTCTGAGGGTACGAAGCTTCGTGGCCAGATCGGCAGAACGAGCCACTTAGTTTTGCTGGTCTTCAGTTCGAGTCTCGAAAATGAGAATTTTTTAAATATATTTTACTTTTTTCTTTTTTTTTCTTTTTTTTATTTTCGGTATATTTATCCATTATTACAACACTTACTAAGAACTTTCCAAAATGTTATACTTTTAAAATAAAATTTAATATCAAAATATTTCTATATTCAAAAGAAATTTTAGGAGTGAAGTTCACGCACATGCGCAGAATTCATTCCTATTCAAAGCATTGTGCATTCTGACCAGATTGACACCGTCTTAAAAGTTTTAGTGGATAATCTTAATGAGAGTCTTAGACCATTCAGACGCTCCGAGGGTACGAAGCTTCGTGGCCAGATCGGCAGAACGAGCCACTTAGTTTTGCTGGTCTTCAGTTCGAGTCTCGAAAATGAGAATTTTTTAAATATATTTTACTTTTTTCTTTTTTTTTTTTTTATTTATTTTCGGTATATTTATCCATTATTACAACACTTACTAAGAACTTTTCAAAATGTTATACTTTTAAAATAAAATTTAATATCAAAATATTTCTATATTCAAGAGAAATTTTAGGAGTGAAGTTCACGCACATGCGCAGAATTCATTCCTATTCAAAGCATTGTGCATTCTGACCAGATTGACACCGTCTTAAAAGTTTTAGTGGATAATCTTAATGAGAGTCTTAGACCATTCAGACGCTCTCCGGATAGGAAGCTTCGTGGCCAGATCGGCAGAACGAGCCACTTAGTTTTGCTGGTCTTCAGTTCGAGTCTCGAAAATAAGAATTTTTTAAATATTTTTTTTTCTTTTTTTTTCTTTTATTTATTTTACGTATATTTATCCATTATTCCAACACTTACTAAGAACATTGGAAAATGTTATATTTTTAAAATAAATTTTAATGTCAAAATATTTCTATATTCTAGAGAAATTTTAGGAGGGAAGTTCACGCACATGCGCAGAATTCATTTCCTACTCAAAGCATTCTGCTTTTTGACCAGATTGACACCGTCTTAAAAGTTTTAGTGGATAATCTTAATGAGAGTCTTAGACCATTCAGACGCTCTGAGGGTACGAAGCTTCGTGGCCAGATCGGCAGAACGAGCCACTTAGTTTTGCTGGTCTTCAGTTCGAGTCTCGAAAATGAGAATTTTTTAAATATATATTTTACTTTTTTCTTTTTTTTTTTCTTTTATTTATTTTCGGTATATTTATCCATTATTACAACACTTACTAAGAACTTTTCAAAATGTTATACTTTTAAAATAAAATTTAATATCAAAATATTTCTATATTCAAAAGAAATTTTAGCAGTGAAGTTCACGCACATGCGCAGAATTCATTCCTATTCAAAGCATTGTGCATTCTGACCAGATTGACACCGTCTTAAAAGTTTTAGTGGATAATCTTAATGAGAGTCTTAGACCATTCGGACGCTCTCCGGATACGAAGCTTCGTGGCCAGATCGGCAGAAAGAGCCACTTAGTTTTGCTGGTCTTCAGTTCGAGTCTCGAAAATAAGAATTTTTTAAATATTTTTTTTCTTCTTTTTTTTTCTTTTATTTATTTTACGTATATTTATCCATTATTCCAACACTTACTAAGAACATTGGAAAATGTTATATTTTTAAAATAAATTTTAATGTCAAAATATTTCTATATTCTAGAGAAATTTTAGGAGGGAAGTTCACGCACATGCGCAGAATTCATTCCTACTCAAAGCATTCTGCTTTTTGACCAGATTGACACCGTCTTAAAAGTTTTAGTGGATAATCTTAATGAGAGTCTTAGACCATTCAGACGCTCTGAGGGTACGAAGCTTCGTGGCCAGATCGGCAGAACGAGCCACTTAGTTTTGCTGGTCTTCAGTTCGAGTCTCGAAAATGAGAATTTTTTAAATATATTTTACTTTTTTCTTTTTTTTTCTTTTATTTATTTTCGGTATATTTATCCATTATTACAACACTTACTAAGAACTTTCCAAAATGTTATACTTTTAAAATAAAATTTAATATCAAAATATTTCTATATTCAAAAGAAATTTTAGGAGTGAAGTTCACGCACATGCGCAGAATTCATTCCTATTCAAAGCATTGTGCATTCTGACCAGATTGACACCGTCTTAAAAGTTTTAGTGGATAATCTTAATGAGAGTCTTAGACCATTCAGACGCTCTCCGGATACGAAGCTTCGTGGCCAGATCGGCAGAACGAGCCACTTAGTTTTGCTGGTCTTCAGTTCGAGTCTCGAAAATAAGAATTTTTTAAATATTTTTTTTTCTTTTTTTTTTTCTTTTATTTATTTTACGTATATTTATCCATTATTCCAACACTTACTAAGAACATTGGAAAATGTTATATTTTTAAAATAAATTTTTATGTCAAAATATTTCTATATTCTAGAGAAATTTTAGGAGGGAAGTTCACGCACATGCGCAGAATGCATTTCCTACTCAAAGCATTCTGCTTTTTGACCAGATTGACACCGTCTTAAAAGTTTTAGTGGATAATCTTAATGAGAGTCTTAGACCATTCAGACGCTCTGAGGGTACGAAGCTTCGTGGCCAGATCGGCAGAACGAGCCACTTAGTTTTGCTGGTCTTCAGTTCGAGTCTCGAAAATGAGAATTTTTTAAATATATATTTTACTTTTTTCTTTTTTTTTTCTTTTATTTATTTTCGGTATATTTATCCATTATTACAACACTTACTAAGAACTTTTCAAAATGTTATACTTTTAAAATAAAATTTAATATCAAAATATTTCTATATTCAAAAGAAATTTTAGCAGTGAAGTTCACGCACATGCGCAGAATTCATTCCTATTCAAAGCATTGTGCATTCTGACCAGATTGACACCGTCTTAAAAGTTTTAGTGGATAATCTTAATGAGAGTCTTAGACCATTCGGACGCTCTCCGGATACGAAGCTTCGTGGCCAGATCGGCAGAAAGAGCCACTTAGTTTTGCTGGTCTTCAGTTCAAGTCTCGAAAATAAGAATTTTTTAAATATTTTTTTTCTTCTTTTTTTTTCTTTTATTTATTTTACGTATATTTATCCATTATTCCCACACTTACTAAGAACATTGGAAAATGTTATACTTTTAAAATAAAATTTAATATCAAAATATTTCTATATTCAAAAGAAATTTTAGCAGTGAAGTTCACGCACATGCGCAGAATTCATTCCTATTCAAAGCATTGTGCATTCTGACCAGATTGACACCGTCTTAAAAGTTTTAGTGGATAATCTTAATGAGAGTCTTAGACCATTCGGACGCTCTCCGGATACGAAGCTTCGTGGCCAGATCGGCAGAAAGAGCCACTTAGTTTTGCTGGTCTTCAGTTCAAGTCTCGAAAATAAGAATTTTTTAAATATTTTTTTTCTTCTTTTTTTTTCTTTTATTTATTTTACGTATATTTATCCATTATTCCAACACTTACTAAGAACATTGGAAAATGTTATATTTTTAAAATAAATTTTAATGTCAAAATATTTCTATATTCTAGAGAAATTTTAGGAGGGAAGTTCACGCACATGCGCAGAATTCATTCCTACTCAAAGCATTCTGCTTTTTGACCAGATTGACACCGTCTTAAAAGTTTTAGTGGATAATCTTAATGAGAGTCTTAGACCATTCAGACGCTCTGAGGGTACGAAGCTTCGTGGCCAGATCGGCAGAACGAGCCACTTAGTTTTGCTGGTCTTCAGTTCGAGTCTCGAAAATGAGAATTTTTTAAATATATTTTACTTTTTTCTTTTTTTTTCTTTTATTTATTTTCGGTATATTTATCCATTATTACAACACTTACTAAGAACTTTCCAAAATGTTATACTTTTAAAATAAAATTTAATATCAAAATATTTCTATATTCAAAAGAAATTTTAGGAGTGAAGTTCACGCACATGCGCAGAATTCATTCCTATTCAAAGCATTGTGCATTCTGACCAGATTGACACCGTCTTAAAAGTTTTAGTGGATAATCTTAATGAGAGTCTTAGACCATTCAGACGCTCTCCGGATACGAAGCTTCGTGGCCAGATCGGCAGAACGAGCCACTTAGTTTTGCTGGTCTTCAGTTCGAGTCTCGAAAATAAGAATTTTTTAAATATTTTTTTTTCTTTTTTTTTTCTTTTATTTATTTTACGTATATTTATCCATTATTCCAACACTTACTAAGAACATTGGAAAATGTTATATTTTTAAAATAAATTTTTATGTCAAAATATTTCTATATTCTAGAGAAATTTTAGGAGGGAAGTTCACGCACATGCGCAGAATTCATTTCCTACTCAAAGCATTCTGCTTTTTGACCAGATTGACACCGTCTTAAAAGTTTTAGTGGATAATCTTAATGAGAGTCTTAGACCATTCAGACGCTCTGAGGGTACGAAGCTTCGTGGCCAGATCGGCAGAACGAGCCACTTAGTTTTGCTGGTCTTCAGTTCGAGTCTCGAAAATGAGAATTTTTTAAATATATTTTACTTTTTTCTTTTTTTTTTCTTTTATTTATTTTCGGTATATTTATCCATTATTACAACACTTACTAAGAACTTTCCAAAATGTTATACTTTTAAAATAAAATTTAATATCAAAATATTTCTATATTCAAAAGAAATTTTAGGAGTGAAGTTCACGCACATGCGCAGAATTCATTCCTATTCAAAGCATTGTGCATTCTGACCAGATTGACACCGTCTTAAAAGTTTTAGTGGATAATCTTAATGAGAGTCTTAGACCATTCAGACGCTCCGAGGGTACGAAGCTTCGTGGCCAGATCGGCAGAACGAGCCACTTAGTTTTGCTGGTCTTCAGTTCGAGTCTCGAAAATGAGAATTTTTTAAATATATTTTACTTTTTTCTTTTTTTTTCTTTTATTTATTTTCGGTATATTTATCCATTATTACAACACTTACTAAGAACTTTCCAAAATGTTATACTTTTAAAATAAAATTTAATATCAAAATATTTCTATATTCAAAAGAAATTTTAGGAGTGAAGTTCACGCACATGCGCAGAATTCATTCCTATTCAAAGCATTGTGCTTTCTGACCAGATTGACACCGTCTTAAAAGTTTTAGTGGATAATCTTCATGAGAGTCTTAGACCCTTCAGACGCTCTCCGGATACGAAGCTTCGTGGCCAGATCGGCAGAACGAGCCACTTAGTTTTGCTGGTCTTCAGTTCGAGTCTCGAAAATAAGAATTTTTTAAATATATTTTTTTTTCTTTTTATTTCTTTTATTTATTTTAGGTATATTTATCCATTATTCCAACAATTACTAAGAACATTTGAAAATGTTATATTTTTAAAATAAATTTTAATGTCAAAATATTTCTATATTCTAGAGAAATTTTAGGAGGGAAGTTCACGCACATGCGCAGAATTCATTCCTACTCAAAGCATTCTGCTTTTTGACCAGATTGACACCGTCTTAAAAGTTTTAGTGGATAATCTTAATGAGAGTCTTAGACCATTCAGACGCTCTGAGGGTACGAAGCTTCGTGGCCAGATCGGCAGAACGAGCCACTTAGTTTTGCTGGTCTTCAGTTCGAGTCTCGAAAATGAGAATTTTTTAAATATATTTTACTTTTTTCTTTTTTTTCTTTTTTTTATTTTCGGTATATTTATCCATTATTACAACACTTACTAAGAACTTTCCAAAATGTTATACTTTTAAAATAAAATTTAATATCAAAATATTTCTATATTCGAAAGAAATTTTAGGAGTGAAGTTCACGCACATGCGCAGAATTCATTCCTATTCAAAGCATTGTGCATTCTGACCAGATTGACACCGTCTTAAAAGTTTTAGTGGATAATCTTAATGAGAGTCTTAGACCATTCAGACGCTCTCCGGATACGAAGCTTCGTGGCCAGATCGGCAGAACGAGCCACTTAGTTTTGCTGGTCTTCAGTTCGAGTCTCGAAAATAAGAATTTTTTAAATATTTTTTTTTTCTTTTTTTTTCTTTTATTTATTTTACGTATATTTATCCATTATTCCAACACTTACTAAGAACATTGGAAAATGTTATATTTTTAAAATAAATTTTAATGTCAAAATATTTCTATATTCTAGAGAAATTTTAGGAGGGAAGTTCACGCACATGCGCAGAATTCATTCCTACTCAAAGCATTCTGCTTTTTGACCAGATTGACACCGTCTTAAAAGTTTTAGCGGATAATCTTAATGAGAGTCTTAGACCATTCAGACGCTCTGAGGGTACGAAGCTTCGTGGCCAGATCGGCAGAACGAGCCACTTAGTTTTGCTGGTCTTCAGTTCGAGTCTCGAAAATGAGAATTTTTTAAATATATTTTACTTTTTTCTTTTTTTTTCTTTTATTTATTTTCGGTATATTTATCCATTATTACAACACTTACTAAGAACTTTCCAAAATGTTATACTTTTAAAATAAAATTTAATATCAAAATATTTCTATATTCAAAAGAAATTTTAGGAGTGAAGTTCACGCACATGCGCAGAATTCATTCCTATTCAAAGCATTGTGCTTTCTGACCAGATTGACACCGTCTTAAAAGTTTTAGTGGATAATCTTAATGAGAGTCTTAGACCATTCGGACGCACTCCGGATACGAAGCTTCGTGGCCAGATCGGCAGAACGAGCCACTTAGTTTTGCTGGTCTTCAGTTCGAGTCTCGAAAATAAGAATTTTTTAAATATTTTTTTTCTTTTTTTTTCTTTTATTTATTTTACGTATATTTATAAATTATTCCAACACTTACTAAGAACATTGGAAAATGTTATATTTTTAAAATAAATTGTAATGTCAAAATATTTCTATATTCTAGAGAAATTTTAGGAGGGAAGTTCACGCACATGCGCAGAATTCATTCCTACTCAAAGCATTCTGCTTTTTGACCAGATTGACACCGTCTTAAAAGTTTTAGTGGATAATCTTAATGAGAGTCTTAGACCATTCAGACGCTCTGAGGGTACGAAGCTTCGTGGCCAGATCGGCAGAACGAGCCAATTAGTTTTGCTGGTCTTCAGTTCGAGTCTCGAAAATGAGAATTTTTTAAATATATTTTACTTTTTTCTTTTTTTTTCTTTTATTTATTTTCGGTATATTTATCCATTATTACAACACTTACTAAGAACTTTCCAAAATGTTATACTTTTAAAATAAAATTTAATATCAAAATATTTCTATATTCAAAAGAAATTTTAGGAGTGAAGTTCACGCACATGCGAAAATTCATTCCTATTCAAAGCATTGTGCATTCTGACCAGATTGACACCGTCTTAAAAGTTTTAGTGGATAATCTTAATGAGAGTCTTAGACCATTCAGACGCTCCGAGGGTACGAAGCTTCGTGGCCAGATCGGCAGAACGAGCCACTTAGTTTTGCTGGTCTTCAGTTCGAGTCTCGAAAATGAGAATTTTTTAAATATATTTTACTTTTTTCTTTTTTTTTCTTTTATTTATTTTCGGTATATTTATCCATTATTACAACACTTACTAAGAACTTTTCAAAATGTTATACTTTTAAAATAAAATTTAATATCAAAATATTTCTATATTCAAGAGAAATTTTAGGAGTGAAGTTCACGCACATGCGCAGAATTCATTCCTATTCAAAGCATTGTGCATTCTGACCAGATTGACACCGTCTTAAAAGTTTTAGTGGATAATCTTAATGAGAGTCTTAGACCATTCAGACGCTCTCCGGATACGAAGCTTCGTGGCCAGATCGGCAGAACGAGCCACTTAGTTTTGCTGGTCTTCAGTTCGAGTCTCGAAAATGAGAATTTTTTAAATATATTTTACTTTTTTCTTTTTTTTTCTTTTATTTATTTTCGGTATATTTATCCATTATTACAACACTTACTAAGAACTTTCCAAAATGTTATACTTTTAAAATAAAATTTAATATCAAAATATTTCTATATTCAAAAGAAATTTTAGGAGTGAAGTTCACGCACATGCGCAGAATTCATTCCTATTCAAAGCATTGTGCTTTCTGACCAGATTGACACCGTCTTAAAAGTTTTAGTGGATAATCTTAATGAGAGTCTTAGACCATTCGGACGCTCTCCGGATACGAAGCTTCGTGGCCAGATCGGCAGAACGAGCCACTTAGTTTTGCTGGTCTTCTGTTCGAGTCTCGAAAATAAGAATTTTTTAAATATTTTTTTTTCTTTTTTTTTCTTTTATTTATTTTACGTATATTTATCCATTATTCCAACACTTACTAAGAACATTGGAAAATGTTATATTTTTAAAATAAATTTTAATGTCAAAATATTTCTATATTCTAGAGAAATTTTAGGAGGGAAGTTCACGCACATGCGCAGAATTCATTCCTACTCAAAGCATTCTGCTTTTTGACCAGATTGACACCGTCTTAAAAGTTTTAGTGGATAATCTTAATGAGAGTCTTAGACCATTCAGACGCTCTGAGGGTACGAAGCTTCGTGGCCAGATCGGCAGAACGAGCCACTTAGTTTTGCTGGTCTTCAGTTCGAGTCTCGAAAATGAGAATTTTTTAAATATATTTTACTTTTTTCTTTTTTTTTTCTTTTATTTATTTTCGGTATATTTATCCATTATTACAACACTTACTAAGAACTTTCCAAAATGTTATACTTTTAAAATAAAATTTAATATCAAAATATTTCTATATTCAAAAGAAATTTTAGGAGTGAAGTTCACGCACATGCGCAGAATTCATTCCTATTCAAAGCATTGTGCATTCTGACCAGATTGACACCGTCTTAAAAGTTTTAGTGGATAATCTTAATGAGAGTCTTAGACCATTCAGACGCTCTCCGGATACGAAGCTTCGTGGCCAGATCGGCAGAACGAGCCACTTAGTTTTGCTGGTCTTCAGTTCGAGTCTCGAAAATAAGAATTTTTTAAATATTTTTTTTTCTTTTTTTTTTTTCTTTTATTTATTTTACGTATATTTATCCATTATTCCAACACTTACTAAGAACATTGGAAAATGTTATATTTTTAAAATAAATTTTAATGTCAAAATATTTCTATATTCTAGAGAAATTTTAGGAGGGATGTTCACGCACATGCGCAGAATTCATTTCCTACTCAAAGCATTCTGCTTTTTGACCAGATTGACACCGTCTTAAAAGTTTTAGTGGATAATCTTAATGAGAGTCTTAGACCATTCAGACGCTCTGAGGGTACGAAGCTTCGTGGCCAGATCGGCAGAACGAGCCACTTAGTTTTGCTGGTCTTCAGTTCGAGTCTCGAAAATGAGAATTTTTTAAATATATTTTACTTTTTTCTTTTTTTTTCTTTTATTTATTTTCGGTATATTTATCCATTATTACAACACTTACAAAGAACTTTCCAAAATGTTATACTTTTAAAATAAAATTTAATATCAAAATATTTCTATATTCAAAAGAAATTTTAGGAGTGAAGTTCACGCACATGCGCAGAATTCATTCCTATTCAAAGCATTGTGCATTCTGACCAGATTGACACCGTCTTAAAAGTTTTAGTGGATAATCTTAATGAGAGTCTTAGACCATTCAGACGCTCTCCGGATACGAAGCTTCGTGGCCAGATCGGCAGAACGAGCCACTTAGTTTTGCTGGTCTTCAGTTCGAGTCTCGAAAATAAGAATTTTTTAAATATTTTTTTTTCTTTTTTTTTTCTTTTATTTATTTTACGTATATTTATCCATTATTCCAACACTTACTAAGAACATTGGAAAATGTTATATTTTTAAAATAAATTTTAATGTCAAAATATTTCTATATTCTAGAGAAATTTTAGGAGGGAAGTTCACGCACATGCGCAGAATTCATTTCCTACTCAAAGCATTCTGCTTTTTGACCAGATTGACACCGTCTTAAAAGTTTTAGTGGATAATCTTAATGAGAGTCTTAGACCATTCAGACGCTCTGAGGGTACGAAGCTTCGTGGCCAGATCGGCAGAACGAGCCACTTAGTTTTGCTGGTCTTCAGTTCGAGTCTCGAAAATGAGAATTTTTTAAATATATTTTACTTTTTTCTTTTTTTTTCTTTTATTTATTTTCGGTATATTTATCCATTATTACAACACTTACTAAGAACTTTCCAAAATGTTATACTTTTAAAATAAAATTTAATATCAAAATATTTCTATATTCAAAAGAAATTTTAGGAGTGAAGTTCACGCACATGCGCAGAATTCATTCCTATTCAAAGCATTGTGCATTCTGACCAGATTGACACCGTCTTAAAAGTTTTAGTGGATAATCTTAATGAGAGTCTTAGACCATTCAGACGCTCCGAGGGTACGAAGCTTCGTGGCCAGATCGGCAGAACGAGCCACTTAGTTTTGCTGGTCTTCAGTTCGAGTCTCGAAAATGAGAATTTTTTAAATATATTTTACTTTTTTCTTTTTTTTTCTTTTATTTATTTTCGGTATATTTATCCATTATTACAACACTTACTAAGAACTTTCCAAAATGTTATACTTTTAAAATAAAATTTAATATCAAAATATTTCTATATTCAAAAGAAATTTTAGGAGTGAAGTTCACGCACATGCGCAGAATTCATTCCTATTCAAAGCATTGTGCTTTCTGACCAGATTGACACCGTCTTAAAAGTTTTAGTGGATAATCTTCATGAGAGTCTTAGACCCTTCAGACGCTCTCCGGATACGAAGCTTCGTGGCCAGATCGGCAGAACGAGCCACTTAGTTTTGCTGGTCTTCAGTTCGAGTCTCGAAAATAAGAATTTTTTAAATATATTTTTTTTTCTTTTTATTTCTTTTATTTATTTTAGGTATATTTATCCATTATTCCAACAATTACTAAGAACATTTGAAAATGTTATATTTTTAAAATAAATTTTAATGTCAAAATATTTCTATATTCTAGAGAAATTTTAGGAGGGAAGTTCACGCACATGCGCAGAATTCATTCCTACTTAAAGCATTCTGCTTTTTGACCAGATTGACACCGTCTTAAAAGTTTTAGTGGATAATCTTAATGAGAGTCTTAGACCATTCAGACGCTCTGAGGGTACGAAGCTTCGTGGCCAGATCGGCAGAACGAGCCACTTAGTTTTGCTGGTCTTCAGTTCGAGTCTCGAAAATGAGAATTTTTTAAATATATTTTACTTTTTTCTTTTTTTTTCTTTTTTTTATTTTCGGTATATTTATCCATTATTACAACACTTACTAAGAACTTTCCAAAATGTTATACTTTTAAAATAAAATTTAATATCAAAATATTTCTATATTCAAAAGAAATTTTAGGAGTGAAGTTCACGCACATGCGCAGAATTCATTCCTATTCAAAGCATTGTGCATTCTGACCAGATTGACACCGTCTTAAAAGTTTTAGTGGATAATCTTAATGAGAGTCTTAGACCATTCAGACGCTCCGAGGGTACGAAGCTTCGTGGCCAGATCGGCAGAACGAGCCACTTAGTTTTGCTGGTCTTCAGTTCGAGTCTCGAAAATGAGAATTTTTTAAATATATTTTACTTTTTTCTTTTTTTTTTTTTTATTTATTTTCGGTATATTTATCCATTATTACAACACTTACTAAGAACTTTTCAAAATGTTATACTTTTAAAATAAAATTTAATATCAAAATATTTCTATATTCAAGAGAAATTTTAGGAGTGAAGTTCACGCACATGCGCAGAATTCATTCCTATTCAAAGCATTGTGCATTCTGACCAGATTGACACCGTCTTAAAAGTTTTAGTGGATAATCTTAATGAGAGTCTTAGACCATTCAGACGCTCTCCGGATAGGAAGCTTCGTGGCCAGATCGGCAGAACGAGCCACTTAGTTTTGCTGGTCTTCAGTTCGAGTCTCGAAAATAAGAATTTTTTAAATATTTTTTTTTCTTTTTTTTTCTTTTATTTATTTTACGTATATTTATCCATTATTCCAACACTTACTAAGAACATTGGAAAATGTTATATTTTTAAAATAAATTTTAATGTCAAAATATTTCTATATTCTAGAGAAATTTTAGGAGGGAAGTTCACGCACATGCGCAGAATTCATTTCCTACTCAAAGCATTCTGCTTTTTGACCAGATTGACACCGTCTTAAAAGTTTTAGTGGATAATCTTAATGAGAGTCTTAGACCATTCAGACGCTCTGAGGGTACGAAGCTTCGTGGCCAGATCGGCAGAACGAGCCACTTAGTTTTGCTGGTCTTCAGTTCGAGTCTCGAAAATGAGAATTTTTTAAATATATATTTTACTTTTTTCTTTTTTTTTTTCTTTTATTTATTTTCGGTATATTTATCCATTATTACAACACTTACTAAGAACTTTTCAAAATGTTATACTTTTAAAATAAAATTTAATATCAAAATATTTCTATATTCAAAAGAAATTTTAGCAGTGAAGTTCACGCACATGCGCAGAATTCATTCCTATTCAAAGCATTGTGCATTCTGACCAGATTGACACCGTCTTAAAAGTTTTAGTGGATAATCTTAATGAGAGTCTTAGACCATTCGGACGCTCTCCGGATACGAAGCTTCGTGGCCAGATCGGCAGAAAGAGCCACTTAGTTTTGCTGGTCTTCAGTTCGAGTCTCGAAAATAAGAATTTTTTAAATATTTTTTTTCTTCTTTTTTTTTCTTTTATTTATTTTACGTATATTTATCCATTATTCCAACACTTACTAAGAACATTGGAAAATGTTATATTTTTAAAATAAATTTTAATGTCAAAATATTTCTATATTCTAGAGAAATTTTAGGAGGGAAGTTCACGCACATGCGCAGAATTCATTCCTACTCAAAGCATTCTGCTTTTTGACCAGATTGACACCGTCTTAAAAGTTTTAGTGGATAATCTTAATGAGAGTCTTAGACCATTCAGACGCTCTGAGGGTACGAAGCTTCGTGGCCAGATCGGCAGAACGAGCCACTTAGTTTTGCTGGTCTTCAGTTCGAGTCTCGAAAATGAGAATTTTTTAAATATATTTTACTTTTTTCTTTTTTTTTCTTTTATTTATTTTCGGTATATTTATCCATTATTACAACACTTACTAAGAACTTTCCAAAATGTTATACTTTTAAAATAAAATTTAATATCAAAATATTTCTATATTCAAAAGAAATTTTAGGAGTGAAGTTCACGCACATGCGCAGAATTCATTCCTATTCAAAGCATTGTGCATTCTGACCAGATTGACACCGTCTTAAAAGTTTTAGTGGATAATCTTAATGAGAGTCTTAGACCATTCAGACGCTCTCCGGATACGAAGCTTCGTGGCCAGATCGGCAGAACGAGCCACTTAGTTTTGCTGGTCTTCAGTTCGAGTCTCGAAAATAAGAATTTTTTAAATATTTTTTTTTCTTTTTTTTTTTTCTTTTATTTATTTTACGTATATTTATCCATTATTCCAACACTTACTAAGAACATTGGAAAATGTTATATTTTTAAAATAAATTTTTATGTCAAAATATTTCTATATTCTAGAGAAATTTTAGGAGGGAAGTTCACGCACATGCGCAGAATGCATTTCCTACTCAAAGCATTCTGCTTTTTGACCAGATTGACACCGTCTTAAAAGTTTTAGTGGATAATCTTAATGAGAGTCTTAGACCATTCAGACGCTCTGAGGGTACGAAGCTTCGTGGCCAGATCGGCAGAACGAGCCACTTAGTTTTGCTGGTCTTCAGTTCGAGTCTCGAAAATGAGAATTTTTTAAATATATATTTTACTTTTTTCTTTTTTTTTTCTTTTATTTATTTTCGGTATATTTATCCATTATTACAACACTTACTAAGAACTTTTCAAAATGTTATACTTTTAAAATAAAATTTAATATCAAAATATTTCTATATTCAAAAGAAATTTTAGCAGTGAAGTTCACGCACATGCGCAGAATTCATTCCTATTCAAAGCATTGTGCATTCTGACCAGATTGACACCGTCTTAAAAGTTTTAGTGGATAATCTTAATGAGAGTCTTAGACCATTCGGACGCTCTCCGGATACGAAGCTTCGTGGCCAGATCGGCAGAAAGAGCCACTTAGTTTTGCTGGTCTTCAGTTCAAGTCTCGAAAATAAGAATTTTTTAAATATTTTTTTTCTTCTTTTTTTTTCTTTTATTTATTTTACGTATATTTATCCATTATTCCCACACTTACTAAGAACATTGGAAAATGTTATACTTTTAAAATAAAATTTAATATCAAAATATTTCTATATTCAAAAGAAATTTTAGCAGTGAAGTTCACGCACATGCGCAGAATTCATTCCTATTCAAAGCATTGTGCATTCTGACCAGATTGACACCGTCTTAAAAGTTTTAGTGGATAATCTTAATGAGAGTCTTAGACCATTCGGACGCTCTCCGGATACGAAGCTTCGTGGCCAGATCGGCAGAAAGAGCCACTTAGTTTTGCTGGTCTTCAGTTCAAGTCTCGAAAATAAGAATTTTTTAAATATTTTTTTTCTTCTTTTTTTTTCTTTTATTTATTTTACGTATATTTATCCATTATTCCAACACTTACTAAGAACATTGGAAAATGTTATATTTTTAAAATAAATTTTAATGTCAAAATATTTCTATATTCTAGAGAAATTTTAGGAGGGAAGTTCACGCACATGCGCAGAATTCATTCCTACTCAAAGCATTCTGCTTTTTGACCAGATTGACACCGTCTTAAAAGTTTTAGTGGATAATCTTAATGAGAGTCTTAGACCATTCAGACGCTCTGAGGGTACGAAGCTTCGTGGCCAGATCGGCAGAACGAGCCACTTAGTTTTGCTGGTCTTCAGTTCGAGTCTCGAAAATGAGAATTTTTTAAATATATTTTACTTTTTTCTTTTTTTTTCTTTTATTTATTTTCGGTATATTTATCCATTATTACAACACTTACTAAGAACTTTCCAAAATGTTATACTTTTAAAATAAAATTTAATATCAAAATATTTCTATATTCAAAAGAAATTTTAGGAGTGAAGTTCACGCACATGCGCAGAATTCATTCCTATTCAAAGCATTGTGCATTCTGACCAGATTGACACCGTCTTAAAAGTTTTAGTGGATAATCTTAATGAGAGTCTTAGACCATTCAGACGCTCTCCGGATACGAAGCTTCGTGGCCAGATCGGCAGAACGAG
Organism: Argiope bruennichi; assembly: GCF_947563725.1. Classification (NCBI taxonomy): domain Eukaryota; kingdom Metazoa; phylum Arthropoda; class Arachnida; order Araneae; family Araneidae; genus Argiope; species Argiope bruennichi. The sequence continues at coordinate 108,829,160 of NC_079157.1, read as the reverse complement.
CCACTTAGTTTTGCTGGTCTTCAGTTCGAGTCTCGAAAATAAGAATTTTTTAAATATTTTTTTTTCTTTTTTTTTTCTTTTATTTATTTTACGTATATTTATCCATTATTCCAACACTTACTAAGAACATTGGAAAATGTTATATTTTTAAAATAAATTTTTATGTCAAAATATTTCTATATTCTAGAGAAATTTTAGGAGGGAAGTTCACGCACATGCGCAGAATTCATTTCCTACTCAAAGCATTCTGCTTTTTGACCAGATTGACACCGTCTTAAAAGTTTTAGTGGATAATCTTAATGAGAGTCTTAGACCATTCAGACGCTCTGAGGGTACGAAGCTTCGTGGCCAGATCGGCAGAACGAGCCACTTAGTTTTGCTGGTCTTCAGTTCGAGTCTCGAAAATGAGAATTTTTTAAATATATTTTACTTTTTTCTTTTTTTTTTCTTTTATTTATTTTCGGTATATTTATCCATTATTACAACACTTACTAAGAACTTTCCAAAATGTTATACTTTTAAAATAAAATTTAATATCAAAATATTTCTATATTCAAAAGAAATTTTAGGAGTGAAGTTCACGCACATGCGCAGAATTCATTCCTATTCAAAGCATTGTGCATTCTGACCAGATTGACACCGTCTTAAAAGTTTTAGTGGATAATCTTAATGAGAGTCTTAGACCATTCAGACGCTCCGAGGGTACGAAGCTTCGTGGCCAGATCGGCAGAACGAGCCACTTAGTTTTGCTGGTCTTCAGTTCGAGTCTCGAAAATGAGAATTTTTTAAATATATTTTACTTTTTTCTTTTTTTTTCTTTTATTTATTTTCGGTATATTTATCCATTATTACAACACTTACTAAGAACTTTCCAAAATGTTATACTTTTAAAATAAAATTTAATATCAAAATATTTCTATATTCAAAAGAAATTTTAGGAGTGAAGTTCACGCACATGCGCAGAATTCATTCCTATTCAAAGCATTGTGCTTTCTGACCAGATTGACACCGTCTTAAAAGTTTTAGTGGATAATCTTCATGAGAGTCTTAGACCCTTCAGACGCTCTCCGGATACGAAGCTTCGTGGCCAGATCGGCAGAACGAGCCACTTAGTTTTGCTGGTCTTCAGTTCGAGTCTCGAAAATAAGAATTTTTTAAATATATTTTTTTTTCTTTTTATTTCTTTTATTTATTTTAGGTATATTTATCCATTATTCCAACAATTACTAAGAACATTTGAAAATGTTATATTTTTAAAATAAATTTTAATGTCAAAATATTTCAATATTCTAGAGAAATTTTAGGAGGGAAGTTCACGCACATGCGCAGAATTCATTCCTACTCAAAGCATTCTGCTTTTTGACCAGATTGACACCGTCTTAAAAGTTTTAGTGGATAATCTTAATGAGAGTCTTAGACCATTCAGACGCTCTGAGGGTACGAAGCTTCGTGGCCAGATCGGCAGAACGAGCCACTTAGTTTTGCTGGTCTTCAGTTCGAGTCTCGAAAATGAGAATTTTTTAAATATATTTTACTTTTTTCTTTTTTTTCTTTTTTTTATTTTCGGTATATTTATCCATTATTACAACACTTACTAAGAACTTTCCAAAATGTTATACTTTTAAAATAAAATTTAATATCAAAATATTTCTATATTCGAAAGAAATTTTAGGAGTGAAGTTCACGCACATGCGCAGAATTCATTCCTATTCAAAGCATTGTGCATTCTGACCAGATTGACACCGTCTTAAAAGTTTTAGTGGATAATCTTAATGAGAGTCTTAGACCATTCAGACGCTCTCCGGATACGAAGCTTCGTGGCCAGATCGGCAGAACGAGCCACTTAGTTTTGCTGGTCTTCAGTTCGAGTCTCGAAAATAAGAATTTTTTAAATATTTTTTTTTTCTTTTTTTTTCTTTTATTTATTTTACGTATATTTATCCATTATTCCAACACTTACTAAGAACATTGGAAAATGTTATATTTTTAAAATAAATTTTTATGTCAAAATATTTCTATATTCTAGAGAAATTTTAGGAGGGAAGTTCACGCACATGCGCAGAATTCATTTCCTACTCAAAGCATTCTGCTTTTTGACCAGATTGACACCGTCTTAAAAGTTTTAGTGGATAATCTTAATGAGAGTCTTAGACCATTCAGACGCTCTGAGGGTACGAAGCTTCGTGGCCAGATCGGCAGAACGAGCCACTTAGTTTTGCTGGTCTTCAGTTCGAGTCTCGAAAATGAGAATTTTTTAAATATATTTTACTTTTTTCTTTTTTTTTCTTTTATTTATTTTACGTATATTTATCCATTATTCCAACACTTACTAAGAACATTGGAAAATGTTATATTTTTAAAATAAATTTTAATGTCAAAATATTTCTATATTCTAGAGAAATTTTAGGAGGGAAGTTCACGCACATGCGCAGAATTCATTTCCTACTCAAAGCATTCTGCTTTTTGACCAGATTGACACCGTCTTAAAAGTTTTAGTGGATAATCTTAATGAGAGTCTTAGACCATTCAGACGCTCTGAGGGTACGAAGCTTCGTGGCCAGATCGGCAGAACGAGCCACTTAGTTTTGCTGGTCTTCAGTTCGAGTCTCGAAAATGAGAATTTTTTAAATATATATTTTACTTTTTTCTTTTTTTTTTCTTTTATTTATTTTCGGTATATTTATCCATTATTACAACACTTACTAAGAACTTTTCAAAATGTTATACTTTTAAAATAAAATTTAATATCAAAATATTTCTATATTCAAAAGAAATTTTAGCAGTGAAGTTCACGCACATGCGCAGAATTCATTCCTATTCAAAGCATTGTGCATTCTGACCAGATTGACACCGTCTTAAAAGTTTTAGTGGATAATCTTAATGAGAGTCTTAGACCATTCGGACGCTCTCCGGATACGAAGCTTCGTGGCCAGATCGGCAGAAAGAGCCACTTAGTTTTGCTGGTCTTCAGTTCGAGTCTCGAAAATAAGAATTTTTTAAATATTTTTTTTCTTCTTTTTTTTTCTTTTATTTATTTTACGTATATTTATCCATTATTCCAACACTTACTAAGAACATTGGAAAATGTTATATTTTTAAAATAAATTTTAATGTCAAAATATTTCTATATTCTAGAGAAATTTTAGGAGGGAAGTTCACGCACATGCGCAGAATTCATTCCTACTCAAAGCATTCTGCTTTTTGACCAGATTGACACCGTCTTAAAAGTTTTAGTGGATAATCTTAATGAGAGTCTTAGACCATTCAGACGCTCTGAGGGTACGAAGCTTCGTGGCCAGATCGGCAGAACGAGCCACTTAGTTTTGCTGGTCTTCAGTTCGAGTCTCGAAAATGAGAATTTTTTAAATATATTTTACTTTTTTCTTTTTTTTTCTTTTATTTATTTTCGGTATATTTATCCATTATTACAACACTTACTAAGAACTTTCCAAAATGTTATACTTTTAAAATAAAATTTAATATCAAAATATTTCTATATTCAAAAGAAATTTTAGGAGTGAAGTTCACGCACATGCGCAGAATTCATTCCTATTCAAAGCATTGTGCATTCTGACCAGATTGACACCGTCTTAAAAGTTTTAGTGGATAATCTTAATGAGAGTCTTAGACCATTCAGACGCTCTCCGGATACGAAGCTTCGTGGCCAGATCGGCAGAACGAGCCACTTAGTTTTGCTGGTCTTCAGTTCGAGTCTCGAAAATAAGAATTTTTTAAATATTTTTTTTTCTTTTTTTTTTCTTTTATTTATTTTACGTATATTTATCCATTATTCCAACACTTACTAAGAACATTGGAAAATGTTATATTTTTAAAATAAATTTTTATGTCAAAATATTTCTATATTCTAGAGAAATTTTAGGAGGGAAGTTCACGCACATGCGCAGAATTCATTTCCTACTCAAAGCATTCTGCTTTTTGACCAGATTGACACCGTCTTAAAAGTTTTAGTGGATAATCTTAATGAGAGTCTTAGACCATTCAGACGCTCTGAGGGTACGAAGCTTCGTGGCCAGATCGGCAGAACGAGCCACTTAGTTTTGCTGGTCTTCAGTTCGAGTCTCGAAAATGAGAATTTTTTAAATATATTTTACTTTTTTCTTTTTTTTTCTTTTATTTATTTTCGGTATATTTATCCATTATTACAACACTTACTAAGAACTTTCCAAAATGTTATACTTTTAAAATAAAATTTAATATCAAAATATTTCTATATTCAAAAGAAATTTTAGGAGTGAAGTTCACGCACATGCGCAGAATTCATTCCTATTCAAAGCATTGTGCATTCTGACCAGATTGACACCGTCTTAAAAGTTTTAGTGGATAATCTTAATGAGAGTCTTAGACCATTCAGACGCTCCGAGGGTACGAAGCTTCGTGGCCAGATCGGCAGAACGAGCCACTTAGTTTTGCTGGTCTTCAGTTCGAGTCTCGAAAATGAGAATTTTTTAAATATATTTTACTTTTTTCTTTTTTTTTCTTTTATTTATTTTCGGTATATTTATCCATTATTACAACACTTACTAAGAACTTTCCAAAATGTTATACTTTTAAAATAAAATTTAATATCAAAATATTTCTATATTCAAAAGAAATTTTAGGAGTGAAGTTCACGCACATGCGCAGAATTCATTCCTATTCAAAGCATTGTGCTTTCTGACCAGATTGACACCGTCTTAAAAGTTTTAGTGGATAATCTTCATGAGAGTCTTAGACCCTTCAGACGCTCTCCGGATACGAAGCTTCGTGGCCAGATCGGCAGAACGAGCCACTTAGTTTTGCTGGTCTTCAGTTCGAGTCTCGAAAATAAGAATTTTTTAAATATATTTTTTTTTCTTTTTATTTCTTTTATTTATTTTAGGTATATTTATCCATTATTCCAACAATTACTAAGAACATTTGAAAATGTTATATTTTTAAAATAAATTTTAATGTCAAAATATTTCTATATTCTAGAGAAATTTTAGGAGGGAAGTTCACGCACATGCGCAGAATTCATTCCTACTCAAAGCATTCTGCTTTTTGACCAGATTGACACCGTCTTAAAAGTTTTAGTGGATAATCTTAATGAGAGTCTTAGACCATTCAGACGCTCTGAGGGTACGAAGCTTCGTGGCCAGATCGGCAGAACGAGCCACTTAGTTTTGCTGGTCTTCAGTTCGAGTCTCGAAAATGAGAATTTTTTAAATATATTTTACTTTTTTCTTTTTTTTCTTTTTTTTATTTTCGGTATATTTATCCATTATTACAACACTTACTAAGAACTTTCCAAAATGTTATACTTTTAAAATAAAATTTAATATCAAAATATTTCTATATTCGAAAGAAATTTTAGGAGTGAAGTTCACGCACATGCGCAGAATTCATTCCTATTCAAAGCATTGTGCATTCTGACCAGATTGACACCGTCTTAAAAGTTTTAGTGGATAATCTTAATGAGAGTCTTAGACCATTCAGACGCTCTCCGGATACGAAGCTTCGTGGCCAGATCGGCAGAACGAGCCACTTAGTTTTGCTGGTCTTCAGTTCGAGTCTCGAAAATAAGAATTTTTTAAATATTTTTTTTCTTCTTTTTTTTTCTTTTATTTATTTTACGTATATTTATCCATTATTCCAACACTTACTAAGAACATTGGAAAATGTTATATTTTTAAAATAAATTTTAATGTCAAAATATTTCTATATTCTAGAGAAATTTTAGGAGGGAAGTTCACGCACATGCGCAGAATTCATTCCTACTCAAAGCATTCTGCTTTTTGACCAGATTGACACCGTCTTAAAAGTTTTAGTGGATAATCTTAATGAGAGTCTTAGACCATTCAGACGCTCTGAGGGTACGAAGCTTCGTGGCCAGATCGGCAGAACGAGCCACTTAGTTTTGCTGGTCTTCAGTTCGAGTCTCGAAAATGAGAATTTTTTAAATATATTTTACTTTTTTCTTTTTTTTTCTTTTATTTATTTTCGGTATATTTATCCATTATTACAACACTTACTAAGAACTTTCCAAAATGTTATACTTTTAAAATAAAATTTAATATCAAAATATTTCTATATTCAAAAGAAATTTTAGGAGTGAAGTTCACGCACATGCGCAGAATTCATTCCTATTCAAAGCATTGTGCATTCTGACCAGATTGACACCGTCTTAAAAGTTTTAGTGGATAATCTTAATGAGAGTCTTAGACCATTCAGACGCTCTCCGGATACGAAGCTTCGTGGCCAGATCGGCAGAACGAGCCACTTAGTTTTGCTGGTCTTCAGTTCGAGTCTCGAAAATAAGAATTTTTTAAATATTTTTTTTTTCTTTTTTTTTTTCTTTTATTTATTTTACGTATATTTATCCATTATTCCAACACTTACTAAGAACATTGGAAAATGTTATATTTTTAAAATAAATTTTTATGTCAAAATATTTCTATATTCTAGAGAAATTTTAGGAGGGAAGTTCACGCACATGCGCAGAATTCATTTCCTACTCAAAGCATTCTGCTTTTTGACCAGATTGACACCGTCTTAAAAGTTTTAGTGGATAATCTTAATGAGAGTCTTAGACCATTCAGACGCTCTGAGGGTACGAAGCTTCGTGGCCAGATCGGCAGAACGAGCCACTTAGTTTTGCTGGTCTTCAGTTCGAGTCTCGAAAATGAGAATTTTTTAAATATATTTTACTTTTTTCTTTTTTTTTCTTTTATTTATTTTACGTATATTTATCCATTATTCCAACACTTACTAAGAACATTGGAAAATGTTATATTTTTAAAATAAATTTTAATGTCAAAATATTTCTATATTCTAGAGAAATTTTAGGAGGGAAGTTCACGCACATGCGCAGAATGCATTTCCTACTCAAAGCATTCTGCTTTTTGACCAGATTGACACCGTCTTAAAAGTTTTAGTGGATAATCTTAATGAGAGTCTTAGACCATTCAGACGCTCTGAGGGTACGAAGCTTCGTGGCCAGATCGGCAGAACGAGCCACTTAGTTTTGCTGGTCTTCAGTTCGAGTCTCGAAAATGAGAATTTTTTAAATATATATTTTACTTTTTTCTTTTTTTTTTCTTTTATTTATTTTCGGTATATTTATCCATTATTACAACACTTACTAAGAACTTTTCAAAATGTTATACTTTTAAAATAAAATTTAATATCAAAATATTTCTATATTCAAAAGAAATTTTAGCAGTGAAGTTCACGCACATGCGCAGAATTCATTCCTATTCAAAGCATTGTGCATTCTGACCAGATTGACACCGTCTTAAAAGTTTTAGTGGATAATCTTAATGAGAGTCTTAGACCATTCGGACGCTCTCCGGATACGAAGCTTCGTGGCCAGATCGGCAGAAAGAGCCACTTAGTTTTGCTGGTCTTCAGTTCAAGTCTCGAAAGTAAGAATTTTTTAAATATTTTTTTTCTTCTTTTTTTTTCTTTTATTTATTTTACGTATATTTATCCATTATTCCCACACTTACTAAGAACATTGGAAAATGTTATACTTTTAAAATAAAATTTAATATCAAAATATTTCTATATTCAAAAGAAATTTTAGCAGTGAAGTTCACGCACATGCGCAGAATTCATTCCTATTCAAAGCATTGTGCATTCTGACCAGATTGACACCGTCTTAAAAGTTTTAGTGGATAATCTTAATGAGAGTCTTAGACCATTCGGACGCTCTCCGGATACGAAGCTTCGTGGCCAGATCGGCAGAAAGAGCCACTTAGTTTTGCTGGTCTTCAGTTCAAGTCTCGAAAATAAGAATTTTTTAAATATTTTTTTTCTTCTTTTTTTTTCTTTTATTTATTTTACGTATATTTATCCATTATTCCAACACTTACTAAGAACATTGGAAAATGTTATATTTTTAAAATAAATTTTAATGTCAAAATATTTCTATATTCTAGAGAAATTTTAGGAGGGAAGTTCACGCACATGCGCAGAATTCATTCCTACTCAAAGCATTCTGCTTTTTGACCAGATTGACACCGTCTTAAAAGTTTTAGTGGATAATCTTAATGAGAGTCTTAGACCATTCAGACGCTCTGAGGGTACGAAGCTTCGTGGCCAGATCGGCAGAACGAGCCACTTAGTTTTGCTGGTCTTCAGTTCGAGTCTCGAAAATGAGAATTTTTTAAATATATTTTACTTTTTTCTTTTTTTTTCTTTTATTTATTTTCGGTATATTTATCCATTATTACAACACTTACTAAGAACTTTCCAAAATGTTATACTTTTAAAATAAAATTTAATATCAAAATATTTCTATATTCAAAAGAAATTTTAGGAGTGAAGTTCACGCACATGCGCAGAATTCATTCCTATTCAAAGCATTGTGCATTCTGACCAGATTGACACCGTCTTAAAAGTTTTAGTGGATAATCTTAATGAGAGTCTTAGACCATTCAGACGCTCTCCGGATACGAAGCTTCGTGGCCAGATCGGCAGAACGAGCCACTTAGTTTTGCTGGTCTTCAGTTCGAGTCTCGAAAATAAGAATTTTTTAAATATTTTTTTTTCTTTTTTTTTTCTTTTATTTATTTTACGTATATTTATCCATTATTCCAACACTTACTAAGAACATTGGAAAATGTTATATTTTTAAAATAAATTTTTATGTCAAAATATTTCTATATTCTAGAGAAATTTTAGGAGGGAAGTTCACGCACATGCGCAGAATTCATTTCCTACTCAAAGCATTCTGCTTTTTGACCAGATTGACACCGTCTTAAAAGTTTTAGTGGATAATCTTAATGAGAGTCTTAGACCATTCAGACGCTCTGAGGGTACGAAGCTTCGTGGCCAGATCGGCAGAACGAGCCACTTAGTTTTGCTGGTCTTCAGTTCGAGTCTCGAAAATGAGAATTTTTTAAATATATTTTACTTTTTTCTTTTTTTTTCTTTTATTTATTTTCGGTATATTTATCCATTATTACAACACTTACTAAGAACTTTCCAAAATGTTATACTTTTAAAATAAAATTTAATATCAAAATATTTCTATATTCAAAAGAAATTTTAGGAGTGAAGTTCACGCACATGCGCAGAATTCATTCCTATTCAAAGCATTGTGCATTCTGACCAGATTGACACCGTCTTAAAAGTTTTAGTGGATAATCTTAATGAGAGTCTTAGACCATTCAGACGCTCCGAGGGTACGAAGCTTCGTGGCCAGATCGGCAGAACGAGCCACTTAGTTTTGCTGGTCTTCAGTTCGAGTCTCGAAAATGAGAATTTTTTAAATATATTTTACTTTTTTCTTTTTTTTTCTTTTATTTATTTTCGGTATATTTATCCATTATTACAACACTTACTAAGAACTTTCCAAAATGTTATACTTTTAAAATAAAATTTAATATCAAAATATTTCTATATTCAAAAGAAATTTTAGGAGTGAAGTTCACGCACATGCGCAGAATTCATTCCTATTCAAAGCATTGTGCTTTCTGACCAGATTGACACCGTCTTAAAAGTTTTAGTGGATAATCTTCATGAGAGTCTTAGACCCTTCAGACGCTCTCCGGATACGAAGCTTCGTGGCCAGATCGGCAGAACGAGCCACTTAGTTTTGCTGGTCTTCAGTTCGAGTCTCGAAAATAAGAATTTTTTAAATATATTTTTTTTTCTTTTTATTTCTTTTATTTATTTTAGGTATATTTATCCATTATTCCAACAATTACTAAGAACATTTGAAAATGTTATATTTTTAAAATAAATTTTAATGTCAAAATATTTCTATATTCTAGAGAAATTTTAGGAGGGAAGTTCACGCACATGCGCAGAATTCATTCCTACTCAAAGCATTCTGCTTTTTGACCAGATTGACACCGTCTTAAAAGTTTTAGTGGATAATCTTAATGAGAGTCTTAGACCATTCAGACGCTCTGAGGGTACGAAGCTTCGTGGCCAGATCGGCAGAACGAGCCACTTAGTTTTGCTGGTCTTCAGTTCGAGTCTCGAAAATGAGAATTTTTTAAATATATTTTACTTTTTTCTTTTTTTTCTTTTTTTTATTTTCGGTATATTTATCCATTATTACAACACTTACTAAGAACTTTCCAAAATGTTATACTTTTAAAATAAAATTTAATATCAAAATATTTCTATATTCGAAAGAAATTTTAGGAGTGAAGTTCACGCACATGCGCAGAATTCATTCCTATTCAAAGCATTGTGCATTCTGACCAGATTGACACCGTCTTAAAAGTTTTAGTGGATAATCTTAATGAGAGTCTTAGACCATTCAGACGCTCTCCGGATACGAAGCTTCGTGGCCAGATCGGCAGAACGAGCCACTTAGTTTTGCTGGTCTTCAGTTCGAGTCTCGAAAATAAGAATTTTTTAAATATTTTTTTTTTCTTTTTTTTTCTTTTATTTATTTTACGTATATTTATCCATTATTCCAACACTTACTAAGAACATTGGAAAATGTTATATTTTTAAAATAAATTTTTATGTCAAAATATTTCTATATTCTAGAGAAATTTTAGGAGGGAAGTTCACGCTCATGCGCAGAATTCATTTCCTACTCAAAGCATTCTGCTTTTTGACCAGATTGACACCGTCTTAAAAGTTTTAGTGGATAATCTTAATGAGAGTCTTAGACCATTCAGACGCTCTGAGGGTACGAAGCTTCGTGGCCAGATCGGCAGAACGAGCCACTTAGTTTTGCTGGTCTTCAGTTCGAGTCTCGAAAATGAGAATTTTTTAAATATATTTTACTTTTTTCTTTTTTTTTCTTTTATTTATTTTACGTATATTTATCCATTATTCCAACACTTACTAAGAACATTGGAAAATGTTATATTTTTAAAATAAATTTTAATGTCAAAATATTTCTATATTCTAGAGAAATTTTAGGAGGGAAGTTCACGCACATGCGCAGAATTCATTTCCTACTCAAAGCATTCTGCTTTTTGACCAGATTGACACCGTCTTAAAAGTTTTAGTGGATAATCTTAATGAGAGTCTTAGACCATTCAGACGCTCTGAGGGTACGAAGCTTCGTGGCCAGATCGGCAGAACGAGCCACTTAGTTTTGCTGGTCTTCAGTTCGAGTCTCGAAAATGAGAATTTTTTAAATATATATTTTACTTTTTTCTTTTTTTTTTCTTTTATTTATTTTTGGTATATTTATCCATTATTACAACACTTACTAAGAACTTTTCAAAATGTTATACTTTTAAAATAAAATTTAATATCAAAATATTTCTATATTCAAAAGAAATTTTAGCAGTGAAGTTCACGCACATGCGCAGAATTCATTCCTATTCAAAGCATTGTGCATTCTGACCAGATTGACACCGTCTTAAAAGTTTTAGTGGATAATCTTAATGAGAGTCTTAGACCATTCGGACGCTCTCCGGATACGAAGCTTCGTGGCCAGATCGGCAGAAAGAGCCACTTAGTTTTGCTGGTCTTCAGTTCGAGTCTCGAAAATAAGAATTTTTTAAATATTTTTTTTCTTCTTTTTTTTTCTTTTATTTATTTTACGTATATTTATCCATTATTCCAACACTTACTAAGAACATTGGAAAATGTTATATTTTTAAAATAAATTTTAATGTCAAAATATTTCTATATTCTAGAGAAATTTTAGGAGGGAAGTTCACGCACATGCGCAGAATTCATTCCTACTCAAAGCATTCTGCTTTTTGACCAGATTGACACCGTCTTAAAAGTTTTAGTGGATAATCTTAATGAGAGTCTTAGACCATTCAGACGCTCTGAGGGTACGAAGCTTCGTGGCCAGATCGGCAGAACGAGCCACTTAGTTTTGCTGGTCTTCAGTTCGAGTCTCGAAAATGAGAATTTTTTAAATATATTTTACTTTTTTCTTTTTTTTTCTTTTATTTATTTTCGGTATATTTATCCATTATTACAACACTTACTAAGAACTTTCCAAAATGTTATACTTTTAAAATAAAATTTAATATCAAAATATTTCTATATTCAAAAGAAATTTTAGGAGTGAAGTTCACGCACATGCGCAGAATTCATTCCTATTCAAAGCATTGTGCATTCTGACCAGATTGACACCGTCTTAAAAGTTTTAGTGGATAATCTTAATGAGAGTCTTAGACCATTCAGACGCTCTCCGGATACGAAGCTTCGTGGCCAGATCGGCAGAACGAGCCACTTAGTTTTGCTGGTCTTCAGTTCGAGTCTCGAAAATAAGAATTTTTTAAATATTTTTTTTTCTTTTTTTTTTTCTTTTATTTATTTTACGTATATTTATCCATTATTCCAACACTTACTAAGAACATTGGAAAATGTTATATTTTTAAAATAAATTTTTATGTCAAAATATTTCTATATTCTAGAGAAATTTTAGGAGGGAAGTTCACGCACATGCGCAGAATTCATTTCCTACTCAAAGCATTCTGCTTTTTGACCAGATTGACACCGTCTTAAAAGTTTTAGTGGATAATCTTAATGAGAGTCTTAGACCATTCAGACGCTCTGAGGGTACGAAGCTTCGTGGCCAGATCGGCAGAACGAGCCACTTAGTTTTGCTGGTCTTCAGTTCGAGTCTCGAAAATGAGAATTTTTTAAATATATTTTACTTTTTTCTTTTTTTTTCTTTTATTTATTTTCGGTATATTTATCCATTATTACAACACTTACTAAGAACTTTCCAAAATGTTATACTTTTAAAATAAAATTTAATATCAAAATATTTCTATATTCAAAAGAAATTTTAGGAGTGAAGTTCACGCACATGCGCAGAATTCATTCCTATTCAAAGCATTGTGCATTCTGACCAGATTGACACCGTCTTAAAAGTTTTAGTGGATAATCTTAATGAGAGTCTTAGACCATTCAGACGCTCCGAGGGTACGAAGCTTCGTGGCCAGATCGGCAGAACGAGCCACTTAGTTTTGCTGGTCTTCAGTTCGAGTCTCGAAAATGAGAATTTTTTAAATATATTTTACTTTTTTCTTTTTTTTTCTTTTATTTATTTTCGGTATATTTATCCATTATTACAACACTTACTAAGAACTTTCCAAAATGTTATACTTTTAAAATAAAATTTAATATCAAAATATTTCTATATTCAAAAGAAATTTTAGGAGTGAAGTTCACGCACATGCGCAGAATTCATTCCTATTCAAAGCATTGTGCTTTCTGACCAGATTGACACCGTCTTAAAAGTTTTAGTGGATAATCTTCATGAGAGTCTTAGACCCTTCAGACGCTCTCCGGATACGAAGCTTCGTGGCCAGATCGGCAGAACGAGCCACTTAGTTTTGCTGGTCTTCAGTTCGAGTCTCGAAAATAAGAATTTTTTAAATATATTTTTTTTTCTTTTTATTTCTTTTATTTATTTTAGGTATATTTATCCATTATTCCAACAATTACTAAGAACATTTGAAAATGTTATATTTTTAAAATAAATTTTAATGTCAAAATATTTCTATATTCTAGAGAAATTTTAGGAGGGAAGTTCACGCACATGCGCAGAATTCATTCCTACTCAAAGCATTCTGCTTTTTGACCAGATTGACACCGTCTTAAAAGTTTTAGTGGATAATCTTAATGAGAGTCTTAGACCATTCAGACGCTCTGAGGGTACGAAGCTTCGTGGCCAGATCGGCAGAACGAGCCACTTAGTTTTGCTGGTCTTCAGTTCGAGTCTCGAAAATGAGAATTTTTTAAATATATTTTACTTTTTTCTTTTTTTTCTTTTTTTTATTTTCGGTATATTTATCCATTATTACAACACTTACTAAGAACTTTCCAAAATGTTATACTTTTAAAATAAAATTTAATATCAAAATATTTCTATATTCGAAAGAAATTTTAGGAGTGAAGTTCACGCACATGCGCAGAATTCATTCCTATTCAAAGCATTGTGCATTCTGACCAGATTGACACCGTCTTAAAAGTTTTAGTGGATAATCTTAATGAGAGTCTTAGACCATTCAGACGCTCTCCGGATACGAAGCTTCGTGGCCAGATCGGCAGAACGAGCCACTTAGTTTTGCTGGTCTTCAGTTCGAGTCTCGAAAATAAGAATTTTTTAAATATTTTTTTTTTCTTTTTTTTTCTTTTATTTATTTTACGTATATTTATCCATTATTCCAACACTTACTAAGAACATTGGAAAATGTTATATTTTTAAAATAAATTTTAATGTCAAAATATTTCTATATTCTAGAGAAATTTTAGGAGGGAAGTTCACGCACATGCGCAGAATTCATTTCCTACTCAAAGCATTCTGCTTTTTGACCAGATTGACACCGTCTTAAAAGTTTTAGTGGATAATCTTAATGAGAGTCTTAGACCATTCAGACGCTCTGAGGGTACGAAGCTTCGTGGCCAGATCGGCAGAACGAGCCACTTAGTTTTGCTGGTCTTCAGTTCGAGTCTCGAAAATGAGAATTTTTTAAATATATTTTACTTTTTTCTTTTTTTTTCTTTTATTTATTTTCGGTATATTTATCCATTATTACAACACTTACTAAGAACTTTCCAAAATGTTATACTTTTAAAATAAAATTTAATATCAAAATATTTCTATATTCAAAAGAAATTTTAGGAGTGAAGTTCACGCACATGCGCAGAATTCATTCCTATTCAAAGCATTGTGCATTCTGACCAGATTGACACCGTCTTAAAAGTTTTAGTGGATAATCTTAATGAGAGTCTTAGACCATTCAGACGCTCTCCGGATACGAAGCTTCGTGGCCAGATCGGCAGAACGAGCCACTTAGTTTTGCTGGTCTTCAGTTCGAGTCTCGAAAAATAGAATTTTTTAAATATTTTTTTTCTTTTTTTTTTCTTTTATTTATTTTACGTATATTTATCCATTATTCCAACACTTACTAAGAACATTTTAAAATGTTATATTTTTAAAATAAATTTTTATGTCAAAATATTTCTATATTCTAGAGAAATTTTAGGAGGGAAGTTCACGCACATGCGCAGAATTCATTTCCTACTCAAAGCATTCTGCTTTTTGACCAGATTGACACCGTCTTAAAAGTTTTAGTGGATAATCTTAATGAGAGTCTTAGACCATTCAGACGCTCTGAGGGTACGAAGCTTCGTGGCCAGATCGGCAGAACGAGCCACTTAGTTTTGCTGGTCTTCAGTTCGAGCCTCGAAAATGAGAATTTTTTAAATATATTTTACTTTTTTCTTTTTTTTTCTTTTATTTATTTTCGGTATATTTATCCATTATTACAACACTTACTAAGAACTTTCCAAAATGTTATACTTTTAAAATAAAATTTAATATCAAAATATTTCTATATTCAAAAGAAATTTTAGGAGTGAAGTTCACGCACATGCGCAGAATTCATTCCTATTCAAGGCATTGTGCATTCTGACCAGATTGACACCGTCTTAAAAGTTTTAGTGGATAATCTTAATGAGAGTCTTAGACCATTCAGACGCTTTCCGGATACGAAGCTACGTGGCCAGATCGGCAGAACGAGCCACTTAGTTTTGCTGGTCTTCAGTTCGAGTCTCGAAAATAAGAATTTTTTAAATATTTTTTTTTCTTTTTTTTTTCTTTTATTTATTTTACGTATATTTATCCATTATTCCAACACTTACTAAGAACATTGGAAAATGTTATATTTTTAAAATAAATTTTAATGTCAAAATATTTCTATATTCTAGAGAAATTTTTGAGGGAAGTTCACGCACATGCGCAGAATTCATTTCCTACTCAAAGCATTCTGCTTTTTGACCAGATTGACACCGTCTTAAAAGTTTTAGTGGATAATCTTAATGAGAGTCTTAGACCATTCAGACGCTCTGAGGGTACGAAGCTTCGTGGCCAGATCGGCAGAACGAGCCACTTAGTTTTGCTGGTCTTCAGTTCGAGTCTCGAAAATGAGAATTTTTTAAATATATTTTACTTTTTTCTTTTTTTTCTTTTATTTATTTTCGGTATATTTATCCATTATTACAACACTTACTAAGAACTTTCCAAAATGTTATACTTTTAAAATAAAATTTAATATCAAAATATTTCTATATTCAAAAGAAATTTTAGGAGTGAAGTTCACGCACATGCGCAGAATTCATTCCTTTTCAAAGCATTGTGCATTCTGACCAGATTGACACCGTCTTAAAAGTTTTAGTGGATAATCTTAATGAGAGTCTTAGACCATTCAGACGCTCTGAGGGTACGAAGCTTCGTGGCCAGATCGGCAGAACGAGCCTCTTAGTTTTGCTGGTCTTCAGTTCGAGTCTCGAAAATGAGAATTTTTTAAATATATTTTACTTTTTTCTTTTTTTTTCTTTTATTTATTTTCGGTATATTTATCCATTATTACAACACTTACTAAGAACTTTCCAAAATGTTATACTTTTAAAATAAAATTTAATATCAAAATATTTCAATATTCAAAAGAAATTTTAGGAGTGAAGTTCACGCACATGCGCAGAATTCATTCCTATTCAAAGCATTGTGCATTCTGACCAGATTGACACCGTCTTAAAAGTTTTAGTGGATAATCTTAATGAGAGTCTTAGACCATTCAGACGCTCTCCGGATACGAAGCTTCGTGGCCAGATCGGCAGAACGAGCCACTTAGTTTTGCTGGTCTTCAGTTCGAGTCTCGAAAATAAGAATTTTTTAAATATTTTTTTTCTTTTTTTTTTTCTTTTATTTATTTTACGTATATTTATCCATTATTCCAACACTTACTAAGAACATTGGAAAATGTTATATTTTTAAAATAAATTTTTATGTCAAAATATTTCTATATTCTAGAGAAATTTTAGGAGGGAAGTTCACGCACATGCGCAGAATTCATTTCCTACTCAAAGCATTCTGCTTTTTGACAAGATTGACACCGTCTTAAAAGATTTAGTGGATAATCTTAATGAGAGTCTTAGACCATTCAGACGCTCTGAGGGTACGAAGCTTCGTGGCCAGATCGGCAGAACGAGCCACTTAGTTTTGCTGGTCTTCAGTTCGAGCCTCGAAAATGAGAATTTTTTAAATATATTTTACT
This sequence comes from Argiope bruennichi, assembly GCF_947563725.1. Classification (NCBI taxonomy): domain Eukaryota; kingdom Metazoa; phylum Arthropoda; class Arachnida; order Araneae; family Araneidae; genus Argiope; species Argiope bruennichi. Next base: position 108,812,172 of record NC_079157.1, on the reverse strand, counting down.
TTTTTCTTTTTTTTTCTTTTATTTATTTTCGGTATATTTATCCATTATTACAACACTTACTAAGAACTTTCCAAAATGTTATACTTTTAAAATAAAATTTAATATCAAAATATTTCTATATTCAAAAGAAATTTTAGGAGTGAAGTTCACGCACATGCGCAGAATTCATTCCTATTCAAAGCATTGTGCATTCTGACCAGATTGACACCGTCTTAAAAGTTTTAGTGGATAATCTTAATGAGAGTCTTAGACCATTCAGACGCTCCGAGGGTACGAAGCTTCGTGGCCAGATCGGCAGAACGAGCCACTTAGTTTTGCTGGTCTTCAGTTCGAGTCTCGAAAATGAGAATTTTTTAAATATATTTTACTTTTTTTTTCTTTTATTTATTTTCGGTATATTTATCCATTATTACAACACTTACTAAGAACTTTCCAAAATGTTATACTTTTAAAATAAAATTTAATATCAAAATATTTCTATATTCAAAAGAAATTTTAGGAGTGAAGTTCACGCACATGCGCAGAATTCATTCCTATTCAAAGCATTGTGCTTTCTGACCAGATTGACACCGTCTTAAAAGTTTTAGTGGATAATCTTCATGAGAGTCTTAGACCCTTCAGACGCTCTCCGGATACGAAGCTTCGTGGCCAGATCGGCAGAACGAGCCACTTAGTTTTGCTGGTCTTCAGTTCGAGTCTCGAAAATAAGAATTTTTTAAATATATTTTTTTTCTTTTTATTTCTTTTATTTATTTTAGGTATATTTATCCATTATTCCAACAATTACTAAGAACATTTGAAAATGTTATATTTTTAAAATAAATTTTAATGTCAAAATATTTCTATATTCTAGAGAAATTTTAGGAGGGAAGTTCACGCACATGCGCAGAATTCATTCCTACTCAAAGCATTCTGCTTTTTGACCAGATTGACACCGTCTTAAAAGTTTTAGTGGATAATCTTAATGAGAGTCTTAGACCATTCAGACGCTCTGAGGGTACGAAGCTTCGTGGCCAGATCGGCAGAACGAGCCACTTAGTTTTGCTGGTCTTCAGTTCGAGTCTCGAAAATGAGAATTTTTTAAATATATTTTACTTTTTTCTTTTTTTTTCTTTTATTTATTTTCGGTATATTTATCCATTATTACAACACTTACTAAGAACTTTCCAAAATGTTATACTTTTAAAATAAAATTTAATATCAAAATATTTCTATATTCAAAAGAAATTTTAGGAGTGAAGTTCACGCACATGCGCAGAATTCATTCCTATTCAAAGCATTGTGCATTCTGACCAGATTGACACCGTCTTAAAAGTTTTAGTGGATAATCTTAATGAGAGTCTTAGACCATTCAGACGCTCTCCGGATACGAAGCTTCGTGGCCAGATCGGCAGAACGAGCCACTTAGTTTTGCTGGTCTTCAGTTCGAGTCTCGAAAATAAGAATTTTTTAAATATTTTTTTTTCTTTTTTTTTTCTTTTATTTATTTTACGTATATTTATCCATTATTCCAACACTTACTAAGAACATTGGAAAATGTTATATTTTTAAAATAAATTTTAATGTCAAAATATTTCTATATTCTAGAGAAATTTTTGAGGGAAGTTCACGCACATGCGCAGAATTCATTTCCTACTCAAAGCATTCTGCTTTTTGACCAGATTGACACCGTCTTAAAAGTTTTAGTGGATAATCTTAATGAGAGTCTTAGACCATTCAGACGCTCTGAGGGTACGAAGCTTCGTGGCCAGATCGGCAGAACGAGCCACTTAGTTTTGCTGGTCTTCAGTTCGAGTCTCGAAAATGAGAATTTTTTAAATATATTTTACTTTTTTCTTTTTTTTCTTTTATTTATTTTCGGTATATTTATCCATTATTACAACACTTACTAAGAACTTTCCAAAATGTTATACTTTTAAAATAAAATTTAATATCAAAATATTTCTATATTCAAAAGAAATTTTAGGAGTGAAGTTCACGCACATGCGCAGAATTCATTCCTTTTCAAAGCATTGTGCATTCTGACCAGATTGACACCGTCTTAAAAGTTTTAGTGGATAATCTTAATGAGAGTCTTAGACCATTCAGACGCTCCGAGGGTACGACGCTTCGTGGCCAGATCGGCAGAACGAGCCACTTAGTTTTGCTGGTCTTCAGTTCGAGTCTCGAAAATGAGAATTTTTTAAATATATTTTACTTTTTTTTTTTTATTATTATTTATTTTCGGTATATTTATCCATTATTACAACACTTACTAAGAACTTTTCAAAATGTTATACTTTTAAAATAAAATTTAGTATCAAAATATTTCTATATTCAAGAGAAATTTTAGGAGTGAAGTTCACGCACATGCGCAGAATTCATTCCTATTCAAAGCATTGTGCATTCTGACCAGATTGACACCGTCTTAAAAGTTTTAGTGGATAATCTTAATGAGAGTCTTAGACCATTCAGACGCTCTCCGGATACGAAGCTTCGTGGCCAGATCGGCAGAACGAGCCACTTAGTTTTGCTGGTCTTCAGTTCGAGTCTCGAAAATAAGAATTTTTTAAATATTTTTTTTTCTTTTTTTTTCTTTTATTTATTTTACGTATATTTATCCATTATTCCAACACTTACTAAGAACATTGGAAAATGTTATATTTTTAAAATAAATTTTAATGTCAAAATATTTCTATATTCTAGAGAAATTTTAGGAGGGAAGTTCACGCACATGCGCAGAATTCATTTCCTACTCAAAGCATTCTGCTTTTTGACCAGATTGACACCGTCTTAAAAGTTTTAGTGGATAATCTTAATGAGAGTCTTAGACCATTCAGACGCTCTGAGGGTACGAAGCTTCGTGGCCAGATCGGCAGAACGAGCCTCTTAGTTTTGCTGGTCTTCAGTTCGAGTCTCGAAAATGAGAATTTTTTAAATATATTTTACTTTTTTCTTTTTTTTTCTTTTATTTATTTTCGGTATATTTATCCATTATTACAACACTTACTAAGAACTTTCCAAAATGTTATACTTTTAAAATAAAATTTAATATCAAAATATTTCTATATTCAAAAGAAATTTTAGGAGTGAAGTTCACGCACATGCGCAGAATTTATTCCTATTCAAAGCATTGTGCTTTCTGACCAGATTGACACCGTCTTAAAAGTTTTAGTGGATAATCTTCATGAGAGTCTTAGACCCTTCAGACGCTCTCCGGATACGAAGCTTCGTGGCCAGATCGGCAGAACGAGCCACTTAGTTTTGCTGGTCTTCAGTTCGAGTCTCGAAAATAAGAATTTTTTAAATATATTTTTTTTCTTTTTATTTCTTTTATTTATTTTAGGTATATTTATCCATTATTCCAACAATTACTAAGAACATTTGAAAATGTTATATTTTTAAAATAAATTTTAATGTCAAAATATTTCTATATTCTAGAGAAATTTTAGGAGGGAAGTTCACGCACATGCGCAGAATTCATTCCTACTCAAAGCATTCTGCTTTTTGACCAGATTGACACCGTCTTAAAAGTTTTAGTGGATAATCTTAATGAGAGTCTTAGACCATTCAGACGCTCTGAGGGTACGAAGCTTCGTGGCCAGATCGGCAGAACGAGCCACTTAGTTTTGCTGGTCTTCAGTTCGAGTCTCGAAAATGAGAATTTTTTAAATATATTTTACTTTTTTCTTTTTTTTTCTTTTATTTATTTTCGGTATATTTATCCATTATTACAACACTTACTAAGAACTTTCCAAAATGTTATACTTTTAAAATAAAATTTAATATCAAAATATTTCTATATTCAAAAGAAATTTTAGGAGTGAAGTTCACGCACATGCGCAGAATTCATTCCTACTCAAAGCATTCTGCTTTTTGACCAGATTGACACCGTCTTAAAAGTTTTAGTGGATAATCTTAATGAGAGTCTTAGACCATTCAGACGCTCTGAGGGTACGAAGCTTCGTGGCCAGATCGGCAGAACGAGCCACTTAGTTTTGCTGGTCTTCAGTTCGAGTCTCGAAAATAAGAATTTTTTAAATATATTTTTTTTCTTTTTATTTCTTTTATTTATTTTAGGTATATTTATCCATTATTCCAACAATTACTAAGAACATTTGAAAATGTTATATTTTTAAAATAAATTTTAATGTCAAAATATTTCTATATTCTAGAGAAATTTTAGGAGGGAAGTTCACGCACATGCGCAGAATTCATTCCTACTCAAAGCATTCTGCTTTTTGACCAGATTGACACCGTCTTAAAAGTTTTAGTGGATAATCTTAATGAGAGTCTTAGACCATTCAGACGCTCTGAGGGTACGAAGCTTCGTGGCCAGATCGGCAGAACGAGCCACTTAGTTTTGCTGGTCTTCAGTTCGAGTCTCGAAAATGAGAATTTTTTAAATATATTTTACTTTTTTCTTTTTTTTTCTTTTATTTATTTTCGGTATATTTATCCATTATTACAACACTTACTAAGAACTTTCCAAAATGTTATACTTTTAAAATAAAATTTAATATCAAAATATTTCTATATTCAAAAGAAATTTTAGGAGTGAAGTTCACGCACATGCGCAGAATTCATTCCTATTCAAAGCATTGTGCATTCTGACCAGATTGACACCGTCTTAAAAGTTTTAGTGGATAATCTTAATGAGAGTCTTAGACCATTCAGACGCTCTCCGGATACGAAGCTTCGTGGCCAGATCGGCAGAACGAGCCACTTAGTTTTGCTGGTCTTCAGTTCGAGTCTCGAAAATAAGAATTTTTTAAATATTTTTTTTTCTTTTTTTTTTCTTTTATTTATTTTACGTATATTTATCCATTATTCCAACACTTACTAAGAACATTGGAAAATGTTATATTTTTAAAATAAATTTTAATGTCAAAATATTTCTATATTCTAGAGAAATTTTAGGAGGGAAGTTCACGCACATGCGCAGAATTCATTTCCTACTCAAAGCATTCTGCTTTTTGACCAGATTGACACCGTCTTAAAAGTTTTAGTGGATAATCTTAATGAGAGTCTTAGACCATTCAGACGCTCTGAGGGTACGAAGCTTCGTGGCCAGATCGGCAGAACGAGCCACTTAGTTTTGCTGGTCTTCAGTTCGAGTCTCGAAAATAAGAATTTTTTAAATATATTTTTTTTCTTTTTATTTCTTTTATTTATTTTAGGTATATTTATCCATTATTCCAACAATTACTAAGAACATTTGAAAATGTTATATTTTTAAAATAAATTTTAATGTCAAAATATTTCTATATTCTAGAGAAATTTTAGGAGGGAAGTTCACGCACATGCGCAGAATTCATTCCTACTCAAAGCATTCTGCTTTTTGACCAGATTGACACCGTCTTAAAAGTTTTAGTGGATAATCTTAATGAGAGTCTTAGACCATTCAGACGCTCTGAGGGTACGAAGCTTCGTGGCCAGATCGGCAGAACGAGCCACTTAGTTTTGCTGGTCTTCAGTTCGAGTCTCGAAAATGAGAATTTTTTAAATATATTTTACTTTTTTCTTTTTTTTTCTTTTATTTATTTTCGGTATATTTATCCATTATTACAACACTTACTAAGAACTTTCCAAAATGTTATACTTTTAAAATAAAATTTAATATCAAAATATTTCTATATTCAAAAGAAATTTTAGGAGTGAAGTTCACGCACATGCGCAGAATTCATTCCTATTCAAAGCATTGTGCATTCTGACCAGATTGACACCGTCTTAAAAGTTTTAGTGGATAATCTTAATGAGAGTCTTAGACCATTCAGACGCTCTCCGGATACGAAGCTTCGTGGCCAGATCGGCAGAACGAGCCACTTAGTTTTGCTGGTCTTCAGTTCGAGTCTCGAAAATAAGAATTTTTTAAATATTTTTTTTTCTTTTTTTTTTCTTTTATTTATTTTACGTATATTTATCCATTATTCCAACACTTACTAAGAACATTGGAAAATGTTATATTTTTAAAATAAATTTTAATGTCAAAATATTTCTATATTCTATAGAAATTTTAGGAGGGAAGTTCACGCACATGCGCAGAATTCATTTCCTACTCAAAGCATTCTGCTTTTTGACCAGATTGACACCGTCTTAAAAGTTTTAGTGGATAATCTTAATGAGAGTCTTAGACCATTCAGACGCTCTGAGGGTACGAAGCTTCGTGGCCAGATCGGCAGAACGAGCCTCTTAGTTTTGCTGGTCTTCAGTTCGAGTCTCGAAAATGAGAATTTTTTAAATATATTTTACTTTTTTCTTTTTTTTTCTTTTATTTATTTTCGGTATATTTATCCATTATTACAACACTTACTAAGAACTTTCCAAAATGTTATACTTTTAAAATAAAATTTAATATCAAAATATTTCTATATTCAAAAGAAATTTTAGGAGTGAAGTTCACGCACATGCGCAGAATTTATTCCTATTCAAAGCATTGTGCTTTCTGACCAGATTGACACCGTCTTAAAAGTTTTAGTGGATAATCTTCATGAGAGTCTTAGACCCTTCAGACGCTCTCCGGATACGAAGCTTCGTGGCCAGATCGGCAGAACGAGCCACTTAGTTTTGCTGGTCTTCAGTTCGAGTCTCGAAAATAAGAATTTTTTAAATATATTTTTTTTCTTTTTATTTCTTTTATTTATTTTAGGTATATTTATCCATTATTCCAACAATTACTAAGAACATTTGAAAATGTTATATTTTTAAAATAAATTTTAATGTCAAAATATTTCTATATTCTAGAGAAATTTTAGGAGGGAAGTTCACGCACATGCGCAGAATTCATTCCTACTCAAAGCATTCTGCTTTTTGACCAGATTGACACCGTCTTAAAAGTTTTAGTGGATAATCTTAATGAGAGTCTTAGACCATTCAGACGCTCTGAGGGTACGAAGCTTCGTGGCCAGATCGGCAGAACGAGCCACTTAGTTTTGCTGGTCTTCAGTTCGAGTCTCGAAAATGAGAATTTTTTAAATATATTTTACTTTTTTCTTTTTTTTTCTTTTATTTATTTTCGGTATATTTATCCATTATTACAACACTTACTAAGAACTTTCCAAAATGTTATATTTTTAAAATAAATTTTAATGTCAAAATATTTCTATATTCTAGAGAAATTTTAGGAGGGAAGTTCACGCACATGCGCAGAATTCATTTCCTACTCAAAGCATTCTGCTTTTTGACCAGATTGACACCGTCTTAAAAGTTTTAGTGGATAATCTTAATGAGAGTCTTAGACCATTCAGACGCTCTGAGGGTACGAAGCTTCGTGGCCAGATCGGCAGAACGAGCCACTTAGTTTTGCTGGTCTTCAGTTCGAGTCTCGAAAATAAGAATTTTTTAAATATATTTTTTTTCTTTTTATTTCTTTTATTTATTTTAGGTATATTTATCCATTATTCCAACAATTACTAAGAACATTTGAAAATGTTATATTTTTAAAATAAATTTTAATGTCAAAATATTTCTATATTCTAGAGAAATTTTAGGAGGGAAGTTCACGCACATGCGCAGAATTCATTCCTACTCAAAGCATTCTGCTTTTTGACCAGATTGACACCGTCTTAAAAGTTTTAGTGGATAATCTTAATGAGAGTCTTAGACCATTCAGACGCTCTGAGGGTACGAAGCTTCGTGGCCAGATCGGCAGAACGAGCCACTTAGTTTTGCTGGTCTTCAGTTCGAGTCTCGAAAATGAGAATTTTTTAAATATATTTTACTTTTTTCTTTTTTTTTCTTTTATTTATTTTCGGTATATTTATCCATTATTACAACACTTACTAAGAACTTTCCAAAATGTTATACTTTTAAAATAAAATTTAATATCAAAATATTTCTATATTCAAAAGAAATTTTAGGAGTGAAGTTCACGCACATGCGCAGAATTCATTCCTATTCAAAGCATTGTGCATTCTGACCAGATTGACACCGTCTTAAAAGTTTTAGTGGATAATCTTAATGAGAGTCTTAGACCATTCAGACGCTCTCCGGATACGAAGCTTCGTGGCCAGATCGGCAGAACGAGCCACTTAGTTTTGCTGGTCTTCAGTTCGAGTCTCGAAAATAAGAATTTTTTAAATATTTTTTTTTCTTTTTTTTTTCTTTTATTTATTTTACGTATATTTATCCATTATTCCAACACTTACTAAGAACATTGGAAAATGTTATATTTTTAAAATAAATTTTAATGTCAAAATATTTCTATATTCTATAGAAATTTTAGGAGGGAAGTTCACGCACATGCGCAGAATTCATTTCCTACTCAAAGCATTCTGCTTTTTGACCAGATTGACACCGTCTTAAAAGTTTTAGTGGATAATCTTAATGAGAGTCTTAGACCATTCAGACGCTCTGAGGGTACGAAGCTTCGTGGCCAGATCGGCAGAACGAGCCTCTTAGTTTTGCTGGTCTTCAGTTCGAGTCTCGAAAATGAGAATTTTTTAAATATATTTTACTTTTTTCTTTTTTTTTCTTTTATTTATTTTCGGTATATTTATCCATTATTACAACACTTACTAAGAACTTTCCAAAATGTTATACTTTTAAAATAAAATTTAATATCAAAATATTTCTATATTCAAAAGAAATTTTAGGAGTGAAGTTCACGCACATGCGCAGAATTTATTCCTATTCAAAGCATTGTGCTTTCTGACCAGATTGACACCGTCTTAAAAGTTTTAGTGGATAATCTTCATGAGAGTCTTAGACCCTTCAGACGCTCTCCGGATACGAAGCTTCGTGGCCAGATCGGCAGAACGAGCCACTTAGTTTTGCTGGTCTTCAGTTCGAGTCTCGAAAATAAGAATTTTTTAAATATATTTTTTTTCTTTTTATTTCTTTTATTTATTTTAGGTATATTTATCCATTATTCCAACAATTACTAAGAACATTTGAAAATGTTATATTTTTAAAATAAATTTTAATGTCAAAATATTTCTATATTCTAGAGAAATTTTAGGAGGGAAGTTCACGCACATGCGCAGAATTCATTCCTACTCAAAGCATTCTGCTTTTTGACCAGATTGACACCGTCTTAAAAGTTTTAGTGGATAATCTTAATGAGAGTCTTAGACCATTCAGACGCTCTGAGGGTACGAAGCTTCGTGGCCAGATCGGCAGAACGAGCCACTTAGTTTTGCTGGTCTTCAGTTCGAGTCTCGAAAATGAGAATTTTTTAAATATATTTTACTTTTTTCTTTTTTTTTCTTTTATTTATTTTCGGTATATTTATCCATTATTACAACACTTACTAAGAACTTTCCAAAATGTTATACTTTTAAAATAAAATTTAATATCAAAATATTTCTATATTCAAAAGAAATTTTAGGAGTGAAGTTCACGCACATGCGCAGAATTCATTCCTACTCAAAGCATTCTGCTTTTTGACCAGATTGACACCGTCTTAAAAGTTTTAGTGGATAATCTTAATGAGAGTCTTAGACCATTCAGACGCTCTGAGGGTACGAAGCTTCGTGGCCAGATCGGCAGAACGAGCCACTTAGTTTTGCTGGTCTTCAGTTCGAGTCTCGAAAATAAGAATTTTTTAAATATATTTTTTTTCTTTTTATTTCTTTTATTTATTTTAGGTATATTTATCCATTATTCCAACAATTACTAAGAACATTTGAAAATGTTATATTTTTAAAATAAATTTTAATGTCAAAATATTTCTATATTCTAGAGAAATTTTAGGAGGGAAGTTCACGCACATGCGCAGAATTCATTCCTACTCAAAGCATTCTGCTTTTTGACCAGATTGACACCGTCTTAAAAGTTTTAGTGGATAATCTTAATGAGAGTCTTAGACCATTCAGACGCTCTGAGGGTACGAAGCTTCGTGGCCAGATCGGCAGAACGAGCCACTTAGTTTTGCTGGTCTTCAGTTCGAGTCTCGAAAATGAGAATTTTTTAAATATATTTTACTTTTTTCTTTTTTTTTCTTTTATTTATTTTCGGTATATTTATCCATTATTACAACACTTACTAAGAACTTTCCAAAATGTTATACTTTTAAAATAAAATTTAATATCAAAATATTTCTATATTCAAAAGAAATTTTAGGAGTGAAGTTCACGCACATGCGCAGAATTCATTCCTATTCAAAGCATTGTGCATTCTGACCAGATTGACACCGTCTTAAAAGTTTTAGTGGATAATCTTAATGAGAGTCTTAGACCATTCAGACGCTCTCCGGATACGAAGCTTCGTGGCCAGATCGGCAGAACGAGCCACTTAGTTTTGCTGGTCTTCAGTTCGAGTCTCGAAAATAAGAATTTTTTAAATATTTTTTTTTCTTTTTTTTTTCTTTTATTTATTTTACGTATATTTATCCATTATTCCAACACTTACTAAGAACATTGGAAAATGTTATATTTTTAAAATAAATTTTAATGTCAAAATATTTCTATATTCTAGAGAAATTTTTGAGGGAAGTTCACGCACATGCGCAGAATTCATTTCCTACTCAAAGCATTCTGCTTTTTGACCAGATTGACACCGTCTTAAAAGTTTTAGTGGATAATCTTAATGAGAGTCTTAGACCATTCAGACGCTCTGAGGGTACGAAGCTTCGTGGCCAGATCGGCAGAACGAGCCACTTAGTTTTGCTGGTCTTCAGTTCGAGTCTCGAAAATGAGAATTTTTTAAATATATTTTACTTTTTTCTTTTTTTTCTTTTATTTATTTTCGGTATATTTATCCATTATTACAACACTTACTAAGAACTTTCCAAAATGTTATACTTTTAAAATAAAATTTAATATCAAAATATTTCTATATTCAAAAGAAATTTTAGGAGTGAAGTTCACGCACATGCGCAGAATTCATTCCTTTTCAAAGCATTGTGCATTCTGACCAGATTGACACCGTCTTAAAAGTTTTAGTGGATAATCTTAATGAGAGTCTTAGACCATTCAGACGCTCCGAGGGTACGACGCTTCGTGGCCAGATCGGCAGAACGAGCCACTTAGTTTTGCTGGTCTTCAGTTCGAGTCTCGAAAATGAGAATTTTTTAAATATATTTTACTTTTTTTTTTTTTATTATTATTTATTTTCGGTATATTTATCCATTATTACAACACTTACTAAGAACTTTTCAAAATGTTATACTTTTAAAATAAAATTTAATATCAAAATATTTCTATATTCAAGAGAAATTTTAGGAGTGAAGTTCACGCACATGCGCAGAATTCATTCCTATTCAAAGCATTGTGCATTCTGACCAGATTGACACCGTCTTAAAAGTTTTAGTGGATAATCTTAATGAGAGTCTTAGACCATTCAGACGCTCTCCGGATACGAAGCTTCGTGGCCAGATCGGCAGAACGAGCCACTTAGTTTTGCTGGTCTTCAGTTCGAGTCTCGAAAATAAGAATTTTTTAAATATTTTTTTTTTCTTTTTTTTTCTTTTATTTATTTTACGTATATTTATCCATTATTCCAACACTTACTAAGAACATTGGAAAATGTTATATTTTTAAAATAAATTTTAATGTCAAAATATTTCTATATTCTAGAGAAATTTTAGGAGGGAAGTTCACGCACATGCGCAGAATTCATTTCCTACTCAAAGCATTCTGCTTTTTGACCAGATTGACACCGTCTTAAAAGTTTTAGTGGATAATCTTAATGAGAGTCTTAGACCATTCAGACGCTCTGAGGGTACGAAGCTTCGTGGCCAGATCGGCAGAACGAGCCTCTTAGTTTTGCTGGTCTTCAGTTCGAGTCTCGAAAATGAGAATTTTTTAAATATATTTTACTTTTTTCTTTTTTTTTCTTTTATTTATTTTCGGTATATTTATCCATTATTACAACACTTACTAAGAACTTTCCAAAATGTTATACTTTTAAAATAAAATTTAATATCAAAATATTTCTATATTCAAAAGAAATTTTAGGAGTGAAGTTCACGCACATGCGCAGAATTTATTCCTATTCAAAGCATTGTGCTTTCTGACCAGATTGACACCGTCTTAAAAGTTTTAGTGGATAATCTTCATGAGAGTCTTAGACCCTTCAGACGCTCTCCGGATACGAAGCTTCGTGGCCAGATCGGCAGAACGAGCCACTTAGTTTTGCTGGTCTTCAGTTCGAGTCTCGAAAATAAGAATTTTTTAAATATATTTTTTTTCTTTTTATTTCTTTTATTTATTTTAGGTATATTTATCCATTATTCCAACAATTACTAAGAACATTTGAAAATGTTATATTTTTAAAATAAATTTTAATGTCAAAATATTTCTATATTCTAGAGAAATTTTAGGAGGGAAGTTCACGCACATGCGCAGAATTCATTCCTACTCAAAGCATTCTGCTTTTTGACCAGATTGACACCGTCTTAAAAGTTTTAGTGGATAATCTTAATGAGAGTCTTAGACCATTCAGACGCTCTGAGGGTACGAAGCTTCGTGGCCAGATCGGCAGAACGAGCCACTTAGTTTTGCTGGTCTTCAGTTCGAGTCTCGAAAATGAGAATTTTTTAAATATATTTTACTTTTTTTTTTTTTATTTATTTTCGGTATATTTATCCATTATTACAACACTTACTAAGAACTTTTCAAAATGTTATACTTTTAAAATAAAATTTAATATCAAAATATTTCTATATTCAAAAGAAATTTTAGCAGTGAAGTTCACGCACATGCGCAGAATTCATTCCTATTCAAAGCATTGTGCATTCTGACCAGATTGACACCGTCTTAAAAGTTTTAGTGGATAATCTTAATGAGAGTCTTAGACCATTCGGACGCTCTCCGGATACGAAGCTTCGTGGCCAGATCGGCAGAAAGAGCCACTTAGTTTTGCTGGTCTTCAGTTCGAGTCTCGAAAATAAGAATTTTTTAAATATTTTTTTTTTCTTTTTTTTTTCTTTTATTTATTTTACGTATATTTATCCATTATTCCAACACTTACTAAGAACATTGGAAAATGTTATATTTTTAAAATAAATTTTAATGTCAAAATATTTCTATATTCTAGAGAAATTTTAGGAGGGAAGTTCACGCACATGCGCAGAATTCATTCCTACTCAAAGCATTCTGCTTTTTGACCAGATTGACACCGTCTTAAAAGTTTTAGTGGATAATCTTAATGAGAGTCTTAGACCATTCAGACGCTCTGAGGGTACGAAGCTTCGTGGCCAGATCGGCAGAACGAGCCACTTAGTTTTGCTGGTCTTCAGTTCGAGTCTCGAAAATGAGAATTTTTTAAATATATTTTACCTTTTTCTTTTTTTTTCTTTTATTTATTTTCGGTATATTTATCCATTATTACAACACTTACTAAGAACTTTCCAAAATGTTATACTTTTAAAATAAAATTTAATATCAAAATATTTCTATATTCAAAAGAAATTTTAGGAGTGAAGTTCACGCACATGCGCAGAATTCATTCCTATTCAAAGCATTGTGCATTCTGACCAGATTGACACCGTCTTAAAAGTTTTAGTGGATAATCTTAATGAGAGTCTTAGACCATTCAGACGCTCTCCGGATACGAAGCTTCGTGGCCAGATCGGCAGAACGAGCCACTTAGTTTTGCTGGTCTTCAGTTCGAGTCTCGAAAATAAGAATTTTTTAAATATTTTTTTTTCTTTTATTTATTTTACGTATATTTATCCATTATTCCAACACTTACTAAGAACATTGGAAAATGTTATATTTTTAAAATAAATTTTAATGTCAAAATATTTCTATATTCTAGAGAAATTTTAGGAGGGAAGTTCACGCACATGCGCAGAATTCATTTCCTACTCAAAGCATTCTGCTTTTTGACCAGATTGACACCGTCTTAAAAGTTTTAGTGGATAATCTTAATGAGAGTCTTAGACCATTCAGACGCTCTGAGGGTACGAAGCTTCGTGGCCAGATCGGCAGAACGAGCCACTTAGTTTTGCTGGTCTTCAGTTCGAGTCTCGAAAATGAGAATTTTTTAAATATATTTTACTTTTTTCTTTTTTTTTCTTTTATTTATTTTCGGTATATTTATCCATTATTACAACACTTACTAAGAACTTTCCAAAATGTTATACTTTTAAAATAAAATTTAATATCAAAATATTTCTATATTCAAGAGAAATTTTAGGAGTGAAGTTCACGCAAATGCGCAGAATTCATTCCTATTCAAAGCATTGTGCATTCTGACCAGATTGACACCGTCTTAAAAGTTTTAGTGGATAATCTTAATGAGAGTCTTAGACCATTCAGACGCTCCGAGGGTACGAAGCTTCGTGGCCAGATCGGCAGAACGAGCCACTTAGTTTTGCTGGTCTTCAGTTCGAGTCTCGAAAATGAGAATTTTTTAAATATATTTTACTTTTTTCTTTTTTTTTCTTTTATTTATTTTCGGTATATTTATCCATTATTACAACACTTACTAAGAACTTTCCAAAATGTTAAACTTTTAAAATAAAATTTAATATCAAAATATTTCTATATTCAAAAGAAATTTTAGGAGTGAAGTTCACGCACATGCGCAGAATTCATTTCCTACTCAAAGCATTCTGCTTTTTGACCAGATTGACACCGTCTTAAAAGTTTTAGTGGATAATCTTAATGAGAGTCTTAGACCATTCAGACGCTCTCCGGATACGAAGCTTCGTGGCCAGATCGGCAGAACGAGCCACTTAGTTTTGCTGGTCTTCAGTTCGAGTCTCGAAAATGAGAATTTTTTAAATATATTTTACTTTTTTCTTTTTTTTTCTTTTATTTATTTTCGGTATATTTATCCATTATTACAACACTTACTAAGAACTTTCCAAAATGTTATACTTTTAAAATAAAATTTAATATCAAAATATTTCTATATTCAAAAGAAATTTTAGGAGTGAAGTTCACGCACATGCGCAGAATTCATTCCTATTCAAAGCATTCTGCTTTTTGACCAGATTGACACCGTCTTAAAAGTTTTAGTGGATAATCTTAATGAGAGTCTTAGACCATTCAGACGCTCTGAGGGTACGAAGCTTCGTGGCCAGATCGGCAGAACGAGCCACTTAGTTTTGCTGGTCTTCAGTTCGAGTCTCGAAAATGAGAATTTTTTAAATATATTTTACCTTTTTCTTTTTTTTTCTTTTATTTATTTTCGGTATATTTATCCATTATTACAACACTTACTAAGAACTTTCCAAAATGTTATACTTTTAAAATAAAATTTAATATCAAAATATTTCTATATTCAAAAGAAATTTTAGGAGTGAAGTTCACGCACATGCGCAGAATTCATTCCTATTCAAAGCATTGTGCATTCTGACCAGATTGACACCGTCTTAAAAGTTTTAGTGGATAATCTTAATGAGAGTCTTAGACCATTCAGACGCTCTCCGGATACGAAGCTTCGTGGCCAGATCGGCAGAACGAGCCACTTAGTTTTGCTGGTCTTCAGTTCGAGTCTCGAAAATAAGAATTTTTTAAATATTTTTTTTTCTTTTTTTTTTCTTTTATTTATTTTACGTATATTTATCCATTATTCCAACACTTACTAAGAACATTGGAAAATGTTATATTTTTAAAATAAATTTTAATGTCAAAATATTTCTATATTCTAGAGAAATTTTAGGAGGGAAGTTCACGCACATGCGCAGAATTCATTTCCTACTCAAAGCATTCTGCTTTTTGACCAGATTGACACCGTCTTAAAAGTTTTAGTGGATAATCTTAATGAGAGTCTTAGACCATTCAGACGCTCTGAGGGTACGAAGCTTCGTGGCCAGATCGGCAGAACGAGCCACTTAGTTTTGATGGTCTTCAGTTCGAGTCTCGAAAATGAGAATTTTTTAAATATATTTTACTTTTTTCTTTTTTTTTCTTTTATTTATTTTCGGTATATTTATCCATTATTACAACACTTACTAAGAACTTTCCAAAATGTTATACTTTTAAAATAAAATTTAATATCAAAATATTTCTATATTCAAGAGAAATTTTAGGAGTGAAGTTCACGCAAATGCGCAGAATTCATTCCTATTCAAAGCATTGTGCATTCTGACCAGATTGACACCGTCTTAAAAGTTTTAGTGGATAATCTTAATGAGAGTCTTAGACCATTCAGACGCTCCGAGGGTACGAAGCTTCGTGGCCAGATCGGCAGAACGAGCCACTTAGTTTTGCTGGTCTTCAGTTCGAGTCTCGAAAATGAGAATTTTTTAAATATATTTTACTTTTTTCTTTTTTTTTCTTTTATTTATTTTCGGTATATTTATCCATTATTACAACACTTACTAAGAACTTTCCAAAATGTTAAACTTTTAAAATAAAATTTAATATCAAAATATTTCTATATTCAAAAGAAATTTTAGGAGTGAAGTTCACGCACATGCGCAGAATTCATTTCCTACTCAAAGCATTCTGCTTTTTGACCAGATTGACACCGTCTTAAAAGTTTTAGTGGATAATCTTAATGAGAGTCTTAGACCATTCAGACGCTCTGAGGGTACGAAGCTTCGTGGCCAGATCGGCAGAACGAGCCACTTAGTTTTGCTGGTCTTCAGTTCGAGTCTCGAAAATGAGAATTTTTTAAATATATTTTACTTTTTTCTTTTTTTTTCTTTTATTTATTTTCGGTATATTTATCCATTATTACAACACTTACTAAGAACTTTCCAAAATGTTATACTTTTAAAATAAAATTTAATATCAAAATATTTCTATATTCAAAAGAAATTTTAGGAGTGAAGTTCACGCACATGCGCAGAATTCATTCCTATTCAAAGCATTGTGCTTTCTGACCAGATTGACACCGTCTTAAAAGTTTTAGTGGATAATCTTCATGAGAGTCTTAGACCCTTCAGACGCTCTCCGGGTACGAAGCTTCGTGGCCATATCGGCAGAACGAGACACTTAGTTTTGCGGGTCTTCAGTTCGAGTCTCGAAAATGAGAATTTTTTAAATATATTTTTTTTCTTTTTATTTCTTTTATTTATTTTAGGTATATTTATCCATTATTCCAACAATTACTAAGAACATTTGAAAATGTTATATTTTTAAAATAAAATTTAATATCAAAATATTTCTATATTCAAAAGAAATTTTAGGAGTGAAGTTCACGCACATGCTCAGAATTCATTTCCTACTCAAAGCATTCTGCTTTTTGACCAGATTGACACCGTCTTAAAAGTTTTAGTGGATAATCTTAATGAGAGTCTTAGACCATTCAGACGCTCTGAGGGTACGAAGCTTCGTGGCCAGATCGGCAGAACGAGCCACTTAGTTTTGCTGGTCTTCAGTTCGAGTCTCGAAAATGAGAATTTTTTAAATATATTTTACTTTTTTCTTTTTTTTTCTTTTATTTATTTTCGGTATATTTATCCATTATTACAACACTTACTAAGAACTTTCCAAAATGTTATACTTTTAAAATAAAATTTAATATCAAAATATTTCTATATTCAAAAGAAATTTTAGGAGTGAAGTTCACGCACATGCGCAGAATTCATTCCTATTCAAAGCATTGTGCTTTCTGACCAGATTGACACCGTCTTAAAAGTTTTAGTGGATAATCTTCATGAGAGTCTTAGACCCTTCAGACGCTCTCCGGGTACGAAGCTTCGTGGCCATATCGGCAGAACGAGACACTTAGTTTTGCGGGTCTTCAGTTCGAGTCTCGAAAATGAGAATTTTTTAAATATATTTTTTTTCTTTTTATTTCTTTTATTTATTTTAGGTATATTTATCCATTATTCCAACAATTACTAAGAACATTTGAAAATGTTATATTTTTAAAATAAATTTTAATGTCAAAATATTTCTATATTCTAGAGAAATTTTAGGAGTGAAGTTCACGCACAGGCGCAGAATTCATTCCTACTCAAAGCATTCTTTTTGACCAGATTGACACCGTCTTAAAAGTTTTAGTGGATAATCTTAATGAGAGTCTTAGACCATTCAGACGCTCTGAGGGTACGAAGCTTCCTGGCCAGATCGGCAGAACGAGCCACTTAGTTTAGCTGGTCTTCAGTTCGAGTCTCGAAAATAAGAATTTTTTAAATATTTTTTTTTTCTTTTATTTCTTTTAGGTTTATTTATCCATTATTACAACACTTACTAAGAACTTTTCAAAATGTTATACTTTTAAAATAAAATTTAATGTCAAAATATTTCTATATTCAAGAGACATTGTAGGAGTGAAGTTCCCGCACATGCGCAGAATTCATTCCTATTCGAAGCATTGTGCTTTTAGAAAGATTAGTGGCTCTTTCTGCCGATCTGGCCACGAAGCTTCGTACCCGGAGAGCGTCTGAATGGTCTAAGACTCTCATTTTGATTATCCAGTAAAAGTTTTAACACGTCGTCAATCTGGTCTAAAAGCACAATGCTTTGAATAAGAATGAATTCTGTGCATGTGCGTGAACTTAACTCCTAAAATTTCTCTTAAACGTAGATGACGCTTGAATAACGTCTGACCTAAAATATTGAGCATCTCAGAACGTTCTTTACATCGCAAGATCAAATCTGTGTTGAATCGTTTTATATATTTTTTCTTGTTTTTTTATTTATTTTTGTATATTATATTCCTGTCTAATTCTAATGTTACTGCAAATTTATCCACTTGTTACACTTCGAAAAATAAATTTTTTATCTCCAAATGTTAATGGATATAATATAATTATGATATATTTAGTCATGCGCATGCGCAAAGATCTTTCCTATTCATTGTACTTTTAGATCTGAAATGAATCTTATTTCAAAATATGATTATTTAATCGAGCTTAGAAACTTGAATATTGACAGTGTTCGCAGAATGTGTCAAATGCTAATCCTAAGATTACTCTAAATTATTCCATTGTTTAGGCTTCAAAAAATAAATTTTAAATAAAACATTAGTAGAATCAATACATTTTTTAAATTCCCATCTTCCGAATGCGTGTAAAACGCTCTTATTCGCAGGAATATGCTTTTATACCTGAAACCCGTCCTATTTCAAGTCATGATTTTTTTTAATCGCACTTAAATGTAGATGGCGTTCCGACAATGTCTGGTCTTAAATATTTAGCTTTTCAAAGCATTCTGAAAAGCTAAATATCAGCTTTTCGTAGGTTCAAATCTGGAAAACGATTAATCGTTTTATATATTTCTTTTTTTTTATTGATTTTGTTTATTTTACTCCTGACTGAGTCTAATTTTACTACAAATTAATCAACTTGTTAAACTTGAAAATGTAAATTCTTATCTCAAAATATCAATAGAATTAATATAATTTTTAAATACCACATCTTGCGTATGCGCTGAAATCATGCCTCCATATTATGCCTTTAGACCTGAAACTGGTCCAATTTCAAAATACGTTTTTTTTTGTTTGTTTGTTTTTTAATTGCAGTCTTTATGCCTGAATTTGAAAGCTCTTTCAAGGGTCCCTACGAATCGATAAAACTGGCAATGAAAGAGCAAAAAATTGTTTTAATTATGACTAAAAGTTACGATTTACTACCTTGCTCGATTTTGATGCACTTTTTACCGATTTATGATTGCCCACGACTATGACTACAAACTTCTGCCAGATTAAAACCAAAAACCAACAATTGAATATAATAAACCTTTAACTGATAATTCACTCTAAAATATTTTATCGTGATAATATCTATAAATTCTGCTTTTTATGTAATTGTAATTGTTTTATGAATTGTGCCATTGTAAAGAAAGACTTCTAGAAAAATGGTCGCTAGCTTTCAAATGGCAAGCCCATTTTTAACGAGTTCACCCCTCTGAAATGAAATATACGATCAGCGATTCATGAAGCAGAGTGGAAAATAAAATCCAGTTATGCTGAAATTATTCAGTGAAGTCGATTCATATTAATATGAAGTAATGAAAAAAAAATGAATTACTGAACATCAGCAGAGGTTATACGAATTTGTTAGTCGTTTATTTATATCATACAAATAACACATGCTTGGATTAAAAAGAAAAGGCTGAATTTTATATAAAGTCAATCGTGCGAAGTATAAATACCGAGAAATAAAAGAAGTGTGGTTAATCCATACAAATGATAAAAACGAATGCGTGTGTTTGGTATTCTGCAAGTCAGAACGCTCGACTTACAGATAGCAAATTTTACATATTTATATGTTGGAAGGTGAAAATGTCACCTTGGAGTAAGTTCTTTTAAATTTTAAATAGAAATAAAAATGAAGCTGAAATTCTGAGATTTTCTGAAATAATTTCGAAAAATATTACTACACAAATGAATTTTATGGTTCCAAAAATTATATTTCATTATAATAATTTAATAATTGTGCAAACTTTTGCTAAATGTTGGTAATTTCTTTTAAATATTTTTTTTCTTTAATTTTCAACAAGAACTGCAAAGCAACAATTTGCAATGTTATTTGCAGTTCAAACCGTTTTCATTGCTTCATCTATCTGATCACGTGATATCTTTTTTTTTTTTTTTCATTGTTGAAAGCTAAGGAAGGATTCTGTTCAAAGAATCGGATATATATATATATATATTTTTAATAGTGCTGTGACGTTATGGGGCGGATTTTATCAGAAAGGTTCATGCAAAATATAAACGGAGCTTAGCCAAGATAGTTAAAATAACACGACTTTAATGTCGGACTATTTGATGAAATCATGAACAGAGTTATATTTGAATTCAGACAAACTGATTTTTATAACATATACTCCTTGCGAACGAACTGAAGAACTAGTTAAACAATAAAATAAGGAGAGTTTTATAAAAAGTACTGAGATATCAAATACTTAGAATTATTACATAAAGAGAATTATGTAATAACACATGCCTTGACACAAGGGATGACACATTTCTTGGCAACACCTTTATGATGGATGGATTATATCTTATGGATTAAATGATTGAGGGCTATTTACATATGTACAATTAAATGTCAATTAAAATTTAAACTCATTTCTCGGAGTTCCTACTAACACACATTCTTACTGGTGTCTGCCTCCAACTCTCCCTCTCTCTTCACTTCATCTCCTTTCAGCCGTGAAGCCAAAACAGCTACGTGGAGGTTGGAGACATGACTGCAATGATAAAATGTGTCGTGTCTGATCGTTACGTGGCTTTCATCTGCTTTCAGAACGCGTGGAAAACGTAAACCTGGCTTTACACTGAACCTAACAATGAGTATTTTTTTCATTCTGGAAGATGTGAGGTCAAACTCTTCCTTAAAGGCAATAATCTTATGATGATTGTCAAGATTGAATTCTAATCGCAAACAAAATTTCCTTAAATTGTAAAATTTTGTAAACAAAGGCTTATTTTTAAAAATGAGTTCATTGCTATGTTGTGAATTAATTTGTTATAAAATATATTTTGAATGACTTACTATTGTATTCTAATTATAAATGTCTCCTAAATGAAAGTAACTTGTTGTACTGCTTGTGATTTCATTTGGGAAATGTTTAAATGCATCTACATGCATTACTGTTTGTGAAGAATGAAATTAAATTTCTCCTTGAATTTAAATTTTCAGAGAGACAGTTCATGGACCAAAATTTTGAAATTCAATATTTCATTATTAGAAAATTTGAAACTTATGTTTTTCGAATAATGAAATTTAATTCGAAAATGCTTGCATTTAAATAGTATCGTGTAACTCGAGCACATTTCACATTGGTCAATTCAAAATACGGTTAGGCTGTAGGGTTAAAAAAAAATCTTACTTTGTTCGTATTGTTATGGCTGACCGCACGAATCAATCCAGAAATGCGCAAGAAGCAAAAATGTTAGAACATAAAAGGAAGATAAGCGTTTAATCAATAAAGAATATTTGTTACAATCGCAGTTTCCACCCAATTTCAATGAAATTTGGTACGTCCGCTTCTCAAGAAGAAGA
This sequence comes from Argiope bruennichi, assembly GCF_947563725.1. Taxonomy (NCBI): domain Eukaryota; kingdom Metazoa; phylum Arthropoda; class Arachnida; order Araneae; family Araneidae; genus Argiope; species Argiope bruennichi. Next base: position 108,790,394 of record NC_079157.1, on the reverse strand, counting down.
TTACTATCAATTTTGAATCAATTACTAACAATTTTGCAATACCAATCAATGCTTTGAGTCATTAAAAACTAGTGAAAGCAATGACTGTTTTTGGATATATCATTCAAAAAAAAAATCTCGTAAAAATAACTTCTGCACTATTTTGAAATTGCTATATTACAGTGAATTTCTTACTTGAACCGCGAAGCTTTTACGGCCGAAATTTATTAAAGTTATTTACAAGAAAATTAAGGCCTTACAAAACGAAGTACAACCACACCATACAACGTTTAAGTTAATCTGACCTACTGCACTGTCCACTTACATGCTTTCCGAATAATTTCCTAGGCGATTGTCCGAGTAGTCCTTATTGTTATTTTAATGTACAGTTTTTATCTCTGTATAACTCGACCCGTCTAATTATAACATCTTTTTAAATTCAGTTTGATGCAAAAATTGGCGCTTTTATTGTTACGATGAAATCCAAATTTCATTTTTCCATCCAAACCCTTCCATATAGTGAGGTTTTTAAAAATTGCTTTCTTCGAACATTCACTCTAAAAGAGCATTTGCTTTTTAATTCGCACGCGCAGCGATTCGTAGCAAACTGGTTCTACTGAATTATTTGTCCGATCAAACAACGTTAAATTTAAAATAAATGCACTCCCTGTTAATAACATCTCAAGAGGACAATATTCTAGTAAAGGGTCGCTAAATGGGATGTATAATATTGAATTGAATTTTACTGGATATTATACGTTTAAAAACCTAAAAATACAGCTAAAAAAAGAATTGGGCATTTTTATTTTCGCGTATACGAAACAGGAAGTACTGTAATCGTTAAAAAAATTCGAACTTGAGATTTCGAGGAATCTGAACGTTTTTGAACATCCCTAGTTCAAGGAACATGTTTTTGAAGTTGTCTCTCTTTGGTAAAGAACTCAAATAAGAGTTGAGCTAAACAGGTGAAATTTGGTATTCTTCACATCAAACTCGTAAATTTCTACCAATTTTTGAACAAAATCCACCCAAAAGAAGTCTGCATATCTGGTTGTTTGAATATATTTTAACACGATAGAAAGTCAAGAGATCTAGATAAATGCAATTCGATACACAGTTTTAGTATCCATAGTATAGACATCGAAATTTTGTGCCAATTCCAACAAAGGCTTGACCACCTATCAGTCTGTTCTTACAAAAATGTGTAAACCTGGCGACTCAAAAACACAGTGAAATATATAAAATTTGTTAGATTTTGTGGCTCCAATTGCAGTTCAGTGTCAAATTTTGATTTCAATCGATTGGGGAAAACGCGTCTAAAACATAAATTCGATTTTCGGATCATTTAAGTGCATTACAGTTATTCATCGCCAAAACACTGTCCAGTGATGACACGATAGATTCAGTAAAAATGGTAAATTCACGCCAAAGGTTAAAATTTTGAAGTTATTGCACGCTAATATTAGGGAAAGCGTTCTCTGGGCCAATGCATTGATTAGAGTTTTTGGAGACCCCTCCCACCGGTTTGTCCATTCTCAAACAATTTCATAATTAGTAGAAACAGATAAAGGAAGAAAGTATGCTATTAATCTGATAAATTGAAAAAAAAGGAAGATTGTGGACGAAATCCATAATCATTTTAAATTTTATTCGAATAACAAATTTTTAAAACTAAGAGACGTAAAATTTTCCCTAATCCATCATTTCATACAGTCCCGAAAATTTGCGATTATAAATTTTTAAAATCCCTAATAATATTTAAAGATATATATTTATGAATATATTTAACTTAAATAATTATTTTCTACTTTTTACTTGTGTATGCTATTTTAAACTAACTCCTAGGCATGGAGCCATCTTTCGATTCCGTAAGTTTTGAATCGATTGCGAACTTTGTACCGAACAAACAAGAAAGCATATTAATATTGGATTGTCATCCAGTTCTGAACTATGTTTCAAGTCTCAAGCTTATCAGGAAGTTAGCCTCTGAGGCGTGGTGACTAAAAAATACATTTTTCGAATTGTCTAAATGGAAACATAACCAAAAATGCTTTGGACATTGTTGATGAAAATTGGTAAGGAAGATCTGTGAAGCCTTGGGGCTCTCCTCTCAAATTGAATAATATTTCGGCTTAAGTTCAGTTACTGAATTCCATGAGTAGCAATATTAATTGCTTTTTGCCAGCCAATTTGAAATTTTATAGAAGAAAATTGTACAAGTTATATGTGAAAAAAGCTTAGATATACTGAAATACTTGGGATTTCCTAATAATTTTACATATTGCAGTTTCAAGAGTTATATGATAAACGTATTACCTGATACTGTTACCTTTTTAAAATTCATATGTATATATTAACTTTCGATTCAATACCGATTAACACCTTACATGCAGGGAGTAACCCTAGGTAACATGAGATCTTGTACCTAGGACCATTTGTGGGATTTCTTAAATACTTTAGAGAATTTATTTTCTGTTCAGTTGATTCCAAGTTAAGTAATTAGTATAACTATGTGTACGTGCCCGTTTTACAATTTCAAATCGGTCAATAATTCATCCAGATGTTGTTGTTGGTTGGTTTATTGGCATAAGGGCCATAGCTGGCTATACTGCGCAATTCATCCGGAGGAAGTGTGTCTATTCGACAAAAGCTAACACGATAATTACAAAATAAAGAGAGTTACATCGATAAAATTTGGTAAATATTTATCACGTAAATTGTAAAACTGCATCAAATTTGGAATTACTTATCTATTAAGAAGTAATAATCTGCTGGTCAGTACTTTCACATGAATATAAGCGCTATTCCCAAAAATGCAATGACTTAAATATGCGAAAATTAGTGTTTGTTTTTGAAAATAGCTTAAAGACTGTAATTTTTCTTCAAATTTTTATTTCAGTCGAGCGGGGGGAAAAGCCCAAATTAGAAATCGAATATTCTGGTGCTTATATAAGAACAGCAACCCAGTTATTAGGCTGTTATTTATCCATTGTTCAGAAATTGCGTGACGTTAATACATTTTGTAGAAAATGTCCGAAGCTTTCTCACATACTCGAATACACTGCATTAATTATATACCCCAAAATATTTTGGTTTAGTTCAATTTTTAAAGCGTTCAAAATGTACTTCTGAGTAACTAATGAGTGAAGTTCTATAAATACCAGAATGTAATTTAGCACGCAGGAGAAATGGCATTCCATTAAATAAATCGCACAACGGTAAATTTATTGAAGTATTCGCAAAAGTTGATCCATTCAGTAAACATCAAGATCTTTGCGTTTTTATTTTTATCATAGATTGTTACATAAATTATTTTTATTTTATTTTGGTCAAATTCGCCTTTTATAAACTAAATTCCTCATTTGCCTCTGTTTTGCAGTTTTATTAAATGGTGCCCCAGACGAAAGCCATCAAAAAAAGACATTTTAATGCAATATTTAAAATGTGTTAAGGTATTTAGGAATGATTTGCGTCCCGAAACATTAAGCTACGAGGACATCCACGATTTATATATAAGTGTCCCAAGTTTAGATTCGTATTTAAAGTTTTTTAAATTGAGATTTGCTATTCATAATAACTACAAAAAAATAGCCAACTCAATTTTAAAATAAGCAAAGTTCTTATGTGAAAACTGGGCAGTCAATTTCATTACAGGAATATGTCTTATTTATTGTTCTTTAAAGGGGAGAAAAAAAACGAAATTATATCTACGAAATATCGCAAGTTTCTGACTAAGTTTTTGTATAATCTAAATTTTCTCAGAAAACAACACTAAATAATTCAATGTTGCACAGTGCAATGATTCATTTAAAGACAAATTTTAATTTCTTTAAAATCATCGAATACGAAAAAGAAATGCTTAAGAGCAATTTTAACGATTTCAGCTGATGGGTTTAAGATGTACCGTACCAGGTGTCCCATAAATTTGTAAATACTTTAAAAATTCATAAAAATTGAAGGACTGGGTATATTTGAATGCGGTTTGCAAAACTATTATTCTCATGAAGGGGGATTTTTTTTTGATACAGAAAAAAAAATCATTCAAAAATTTGTCAATAGAGGGCGCTGCACACAAGCAAATGAAATATGCAAATTAAAGTCTTATGAAAGGCAGAGTGAGCGATTGACACATTATTTCTAAAGGTTTGTATTAAGATGTTGACACTGGTGGATAAAGCACTATTGGTAAAGTTGTTTTATGTCAGCAACGAATCGGTGGCTGAAGCCTTACGAAAGTTTAGGACCCAGAAAAGATTGAAGAAAGGTTCAGGTCCGATCACTCCTGCTGGACTTGTTTCCCTAGTACGTCGTTTCGAAGAAATTGGAAGTTTGTGTCATCGGCCACGCAGTGGTGCACCTGGTTTAACAACAGTCCGTACCCCCGATGTCTCTTCGCAAATGGACACGCTAAGGAAACAGTCTACAAGTGCAGTCAGTAGCGCACGAGAAGTGGCACGAATAACTGGTATACCAAAGACTTCGGTGTACCGTATCCTTTATGGTGTATTGCAATTGTACCCATACAAATTGCAATCGCTACATCAGCTCTTACCAAATGATACAGCTAAGAGAGCTTCTGAAAATATTGTGAACAGATGAGGCTCATTTTGCTTTGCATGGAGCAGTTAATACCCATAACTGTAGAATATTGGCACATGAGAATCCACATGCTTACATTGAGAAGCCCCTGCATTCACCACGGGTTACTGTTTGGTGTTGTTTCACTGCATCCATTATTGTAGGCCCTTTTTTCTTTGAAAAGCCCTGTAAAAAGCAGGATGGAAGACACGTTCAGTTAATGGAACAAGTTACTTGGAAATGTTACATAAGGAAATGATACCGTCCTTATTGGAACACGATGTCCTTGACACAGTGACATTCATACAAGGCCTCCTCACATCGACACCGAAGTGAAGGCATTTTTGAGAAGAACTTTTACTGAAGCACGGATAATCAGCCGTCACTTTACACATGAATGCCCCCCACGCTCACCAGATTTAACACCCTTTGATTTTTGTCTATGGGGTTACCTTAAGTCTCGGGTGTACCGCCATAGGCCAACTTCGTTAGTGCAGCTAAAGGAAGCCATTCGCCCCGAAATCTCATGCATTCATCCAGATATGCTGTATGATGCAGTTACCAGTGTTGTCTCCCGCTTCCGAACTGTTATTTGTCGTGATGGAGGACACATAGAACAAGTACTATAGTACTGGTGTGATACGCATGTAAACAATTGCTTGTATGCAAATAAAAGTATTTTTCCCGTAGAATTGTATGTTTTGCTTGTGTTTAGCGCCCTCTATCGACAAATTTTTGAACCATTTCTTTTTTTTTTTTTTTTTGTATGAAAAAAATTCCCCCTTTATGAGAATAACAGTTTCGCAAACCGCATTAAAATATACTCATTCCTTCAATTTTTATGAATTTTTAAAGTATTTACAAATTATACAAATTAATGGGACACCCGATATTTTACGACGATTTCTATTTCAAATTTTCCGAGAATCAATGACCAATAAAAAACTTTTATAATGCCAAACGAACCTGTAGAATCCTTTAAAAATATCTATAGACATTTTTTGACCACATAAAATTCTTAAAAAATGAGATATTGATCGGAAATTTCATCAATTATTACTTAGTAATAATGTTATAAAATATATTTGGAACTGAGATTACATTTCTAAGCAAAAAGAATTCTTTAAACTTATTAGATATAGTTAGCTTGATTCGGTTAATTAAAACATTTCATTTTGAGGCGAGATACAGAAAGAAATCTAGGATTTTTTTTTTCATTGAAACTTTGGATGAAAACATAATAAAATCGACCTATTTCCATTCAAAAATCGATTAATATGATGCCAAGTACATTTGATAAAATCTTACGAAATATTGACTAAAATCTCAAATTTAATGAATAAATATTTTTCTATTTTCCACTTGAAACTGTGAATGTTCGAAGCTTAGTTTTTTAACGCATACAAATTTTTAATATTATTCCTCTCAAAAGCAATATATTATTTATAACTATGAGCCCAGTGTCTCAACCAACAAATTCGAGTCCAAACTAATTAAATCAATGAAATAGATAACGATGAGCGTCACCCACCCCACTCACACACATTGTGATGTTATATAAAAATTAATACAGTTGAATTAGATCATTAAATCATTTTAATAGCATGCAAATTTCGTCATTGCGCTGTAATTTAGATTAGAGGCGTCTGCAATTGATAAGGCCACAGTTTTTTCTTACTATCGAAAACAGTTGAATTTTGTTTTCAACTATTGTTAAGATTTTACGCTTCATTCATATAAGTAAAGATGTCCACGATTAAATCGATTCTAACAATTTTTTTCTTGTAATGGCTTGTAATTAATGAATTTATTACTGATTTCGACACATACGTTTTATATCATTGTTTGTAACTTTGTTTAAATAAGTGGCATAGCAAATTGGTATTTTACAAGTTAACGGAGTGGTTATTTTTATCTGTGAAAAGACGATATTGCAATGCAAATAAAATAATTAAGTTATTTTAAAGTTTTATAAAATAATTTATTTACTAGTTAACTTTGTTTTGCTTAACGTATGCATTGTTAATAAAAAGAAAAATTTTTATATCAACTATAATAATGAACTTCTTTCTAGATAACGCTTTTATGCTCCGTTAAACAGGCATCCAACGAATAAGCTCGAAAAGAATGTCTATCCGTCGATAATCTTGAGCATATCGAATCATTTTAAATAAATTCCAAATTCAATTAGTTAAAATTAAGTGGACACTCAAATTGAATTGTTAATTGTGGCAAATTATTTCAGTCGTCATTGTCTTTTCTCGTCACCTTTATTAACAAACTTTATTTTATCTTTTAGTGGCCTCCACTCAACAAATGCAAAAGACTGAGATAATCATACAACGAGGGCCATAACAGAAGTGTTATTAGCACCTTATCTAAGCACTTTGAACTCTAATAATAAGATGCACGCTATGCATATAATAATATAATTTAGCACCCAGGAGAAAAATTCCATTAAATAAATCGCACAACGGTGAAATGACTGAAGTATTCGCAAGATTTGATCCATTCAGTTAACATCAAGATCTTCGCGTTTTTATTTTTACCATAGATTACTACCTAAATTCATTTTTATTTTGGTTAAATTCGCCTTTTATAAACTAATTTCATTATTTGCCTCCGTTTTGCAATTTTATTAAATGGTGTCCCAGACTGAAGAGATCAATAAAAAACATTTTAATGCAAGATTTAAAATATGTGAAGATATTCAGGAATGATTTGCGTCTCGAAATAATAAACTAAGAGGTCATCCAAGATTTATATATAAGTGTCCCAAGTTTAGATTCATATTTAAAAGATTTTTTTAAGTTTTGTAAATTGAGATGCGCGATTTATAATAACTACAAAAAAAAATAGCTAACTCAATTTTAAAATAAGCAAAGTTCTTATGTGAAAACTGGGCAGTTAATTTCAATACACGAATATTTCCTATTCATTGTTCTGCAAAGGAAAAAAAAAACGAAATTATATCTACGAAATATCGCAAGTTTCTGGCTAAGTTTTTGTATAATCTAAATTTTCTCAGAAAACAACACTGAATAATTCAAAGTTGCTCAGTGCAATGATTCATAAAAAGAAGACAAATTTTAATTTCTTTAAAATTATCGAATACGAAAAAGAAACGCTTAAGAGCAATTTTAACTATTTCAGCTCTATTCATTTTGCCGTTCGGTTCTCTGTAGCACACAATACGCGAATCGATTAATTTAGCTGGAAATGAAATTAAACATTATTCTAATAATTTATTTTGAATTAATTGCTCAATTTTATGAAAGTGTCAAATGCTTTTGCATTTACTATGAGTTATATACTACTATTATAACCAGACGCTAGGTATTGATGCTTAACAATTAAAATTCTTTAAAACAAACAGATCTGAACCTACTAAATTATACCTCTTTAAATTGGTTAATATTATTTATTTACAAATTTTTTCGCTAATAAACTAATGTTTTAAATCAATCTGCATTGTATCTCTAGGAAGTTACCTACTTGGAAATACACCACTGGAGTTGGTTGCAGGCCTATAAATATGCAGGCGGGGAGGGGATATTTAAATACTAGTTTCTCGTGTTTAAATAATAAAAAAATAAAGTTTAATATTTTCATCTTTTTAGATTTAAAAAAATCTGTAAAACTTTAAAAAAAACTTTAAAATAATTTATTTAGGCTGAAATTTTTTTAAAAAAAAACGCTAGTTTGACGGAAATATTCAATTTTTGAAAAAAATCACCAACATTCAATTTTGAGCGGATCAGAAATTTCAAGTTGTTTTTTGAAAAAATCCGATTTTATCGAAGGGGACAAAGAAACCGAGTAGAGGCGCGTGAACCCGAAGTTAATTTTGTTTGTTTGGCACTTATTCTGACAGAAAAGTATCATTCGAAAAGAAATACCATTTTAAATGCTTAAGAATTTTCTAAAGAAAATGTCCAAAATTAAATTTGAACATTTTGTCTCAACTATTAAGGTGAATTTATTTTACGATGATTTCTATTTAAAATTTTCCTAGAATAAATTATCAATTAAAAACTTTTATAACGCCAAATGAACTTGTAGAATCCTTTGAAAATATCTATAGACATCTTTTGACCACATAAAATTCTTAAAAAAATTAGATATTGATCGGAAACTTTATCAATTATTACTTAGCATAATGTTATAAAATATCTTCGGAATTGAGATTATTACATTTCTAAGAAAAAACGATTCTTTAAACTTATTAGATGTAGTTAACTTGATTTGGTTAACACATTTCCTTATGATGCGAGATACAGAAAGAAATCTAGGATTTTTTTATCCATCGAAAATTTTGATGAAAACACAATAGAATCGACCTATTGGCAATTAAAAATCGATTAATATGATGCAAGTACATTTGACAAAACTTTACGAAACATTGACTAAAATCTCTCACAAATTCAATGCATAAAATATTTTTCAATTTTCCACTTAGAACTTTGAATGTTCGAAGCTCATTTTTATACATTTTTTTAACTTATACAAATGTTTAATACTTATTATTCCTCTCAAAAGACCAACAAATTCGGGTGCAAACTAATTAAATCAGTTAAATAGATAACGATGAGCGTCACCCCACACATTTTGATGTTATATAAAAATTAATACAGTTGAATTAGATCATTCATTAAATCATTTTAATTGCATGCCAATTCCATCATTGCGCTGTAATTCAGATTAGATGCGCCTGCAATTGATAAAGCCACAGTTTTTTCTTACGATTGAAAACAGCTGAATTTTGTTTTCAACTATTATTAAGATTTTAAGCTTCATTTATATAAGTAAAGGTATCCATAAATAGCTCGAGTCTAACAATTTTTTTTTATAATGGCCTGTAATTGATGAATTTATTACTGATTTCGACACATACGTTTTATATTATTCTTTGTAACTTTATTTAAATAAGTGGCATAGCAAATTGGCATTTGACAAATTAACGGAACGGTAATTTTTTTATCTGTGAAAAGACGATATTGCTATGCGAATAAATTATTTAAGTTATTTTAAAGTTTTATAAAAGAATTTATTAACTAGAGAACTTCGTTTTGCTGAACGTATGGATTGTTGATAAATAAAAAAAATGTTATAAATCACTCATTTTATAATTTTTATATCAACTATAATAATGAACTTCTTTCTACATAACGCTTTGATGCACTGTTAAACCGGCTGGAAAAGAATGTCTATCCGTCGATTTCATATAAATTCCAAATTCAGTTAGTTAAAATTAAATGTATACTCGAATTGAATTGAGGCAAATTGTTTCAGTCCTCATTGACTTTTCTCATCAACTTTATTAACAAGCTTTATTTTATCTTTTACTTTACTTTACTTTTTCCCCTCAACATTTGTAAAAGACAGATAATCATACAACGAGGGTCATAACACAGGTGTAATTAGCACCTTATTTAAGCACTTTGAACTTTAATAATAAGATGCATGCTATGCATGCGAGGATTGCCGCTAGTGTGTGGAAGCCTAAAAATATAGGTTTGCTGTCATTCATAGATATTAAATTAAGAAATTTTGCTATCTTTCGACATTTATAACAAATCTTTTTCAAATATAATTTTACAAACTATACATCATTCAAAATGGCGAAGCGCATACAACCTAGGAATACAAAGGGTGTAATTTTAAAGAATAAACGACGATTTAACGTGCTTTCCCCCCTCCCCGGTAAATTCGAAATTTAATTTGTACTTCAACTAAGAATTACACATTTTAGGGACATCAAACGTTCTTTTGCTGCTGATTTAATCTTCATAACTAAAGCCATAATTATTAGAACAAAAGGCATGGAGAGGAATTAGCCCTATTATGATTCCGAATACACCGTCAAAATTCCAATGCGCGCAGTTAAGATTACTAGCTAATTTTTGAAACATACTCAATTTCTAATAAATATTAGATACAGACCGTCTGTTTTCATTACAAGTGGCGACAAACCGATAGTTAACACAGTTTCACGGCTGAAGTCAAGAGCGAAAAGAAAGTCACTATCTTATAAGAGTCATCTATCTTAATCGTAATCGTAATCTGTCTTATAAGAGTCATCTATCTTAATCGTAATCTGTCTTATAAGAGTCATCTATCTTAATCGTAATCTGTCTTACAAGTGTAATCGGACCTTACTTTTACTATTTTTTATATGCGATTCATCAAAATACTAACTCGAAATTTTGAAGAATTTTCCCGCTTTAATCCTCTCCTACTTCAAATAACAGTTTCGGAAAACCTTTGTTAATGACAAGGTTGACCGAAAAACGGTTTGAGCTATACGAATGAAATTTGGTTTAAGATTTTTACACCAAACTAATTTTTTTCCCCTCGAGTGAATTCTATTTACGAGAAATCTCCCTCCGGGTGTGCCTTTCGCATATACTTTTTTCGAAACAAAGAGAGTTAAATGAATAAATTTTGGTACGCAAATTTAAAATTTATAGTACAGACACCTACCACCTCCAACAATAGTAGAATGGTAGTTGGTCTATCTATATTTTGAGAAACGTGTAAATTCGATACTCAAAAACCCAATGGCTGAAATAGTCAAATGTTGTATGCGACATTTTTAACAACTATTGTAGCACACAAGTTTTGTTTTAGTTGGCTCGAAATAACGAGCATGAAGCAAATATTCGATTTCCGGATACAATTAAGCGCCTGCCAGACAGGAATTACCAAAAAACCAGCCAGGCATCACACCGTATATTCAGTAAAAATGCTAAATTCTCGGCAATAGTTAATATTTCATAATTATTAAAATCAGTGTCATGCAAGACGTTTTCCACAATTTGAGAAATGCTACATGAATTAAAATTCAATTAGAGTTTGCATTATTATTTTTATAAAAAATTAAATGAAATTAAGTAGATGAGAAAAGTCATTAAGAACAGTTTCAGCTCTTATACATCTCCTACGTAGTTAAAATTAAAATTAAAGATCGTGGTTCGAATTTTTATTTTCAATTTTAGCTTTCATATTAAATAATTTTGAAATATAATTGATAGTTGCACATTACAAGTTATTTTCAACCAGCATTCCCTACAGAGTTGAAGGTGAATAAATGGTAATTATTCTTAGGAAAATTAGATTTAACTCCAATTAATGATGCCGAATTTTCAAATCTGGTACATGAAAAAAATTTTAATGTGTGAAACTTGATTCAAAATTAAATAGCAATTGTTTTTCTAAATTTTCTTTCACACTATTAACTCTTCCTTTTAAAAAGAATTTTACTTTAAAAGAGGAGTTATAGATTTCAATGTAAATATTTTGGATATAAATATTTTATTATTAAGACCTAGATGATATCCAAGTGTCTCTGTGGTGTAATGTAAATGAAAGAACACAAACAACAACGCGCACCTACTGACCCCACATGAGTCGCATACCAGCTCATAAAAAGGCGTCTGGATGCGAGAGATGCGGGTTCATGAAAGATTTTGGTGGCTAAACACCTCCCCCACGCTTTTCTTCGGGAGGAGGATGAAATATTTTTTTTTTCCTTCATAAGTTACAGAATACCAAAATTACCATTTAAACAGCAAAAACTGAATTAAATGTTAGCACTTTTAAAAGATTTGATAATGTCCAAAGTCTTTGTCAGCTGCAAATCCAGAAGATGGGCAAGGGCTGCAGTCTCTCCTTTCCCGACTTCAGCGGGAGTGCTTGATTACTCAGCCCAGATCTTTGCAGAACTGTCCTTCCAACAGGAGTTACAGTCTTCCTGTTTTAGGGCTTTCCAAGGTTTCGTTGCATTCTTACTACCACCGGTCCAGTCGCATTCCATCCACTCCGTCGTATTTGCAAAAAAAGTTAAAAACAATGAGTATAAAAAAAAGTTAAGACAATAATACACTGACAAATAATAGAAGAAAACAATAAATTTGCTTTAAATAGATGTTACGCTGCTTCTGTAATTACCCACTTGCCACGACGTACCACGAGCGAGATGTTTTGCCACAGAATCACCAACAGCGCGTTGCACCAATCAGCAGTCAATTAATTGTCAAAATAAAAATGATGCTCGCGTCCCGTTCGATTAAGTTTGGTTGCCGGGGGAGAGCATTTAAATTATTATTATTATGAGATTAATGATATCTATCCGATCTATCCTGTTCCGATTTCATTAAGATATCGGATATTTTAAATTGCATCGCTGCTGTGAGTTACAAAATGGTTAACCGTTTTATAACCGAACGACAATATATCGGTGCGAAAGCGATGACATTTTTCGTTTTTGTAAAATAGTTCAGATTTTTTTCATTTACTCACACATATATAAAAACGTATCTGTAATAAAAAGATCAATTTAAATTTCAGATGTACTATTTCTTAAGAATAGCAGCATTCACTATATATCCTTTGGACTCTTACATATCTTAAATTTAACGAATAAGATTTTGACGCACAAACATGATTATCGAACACAATTCTGAAAAGAAGAATGTGTTAGCGACATGTTCACGTCTTGAAATTGCTAGTAAAAAGCTAGTAAACACTTTCACTCCGTAAAATTAACTGTAAGGGAACATCTAATACAGGGATATATCTTTCTCACTTCTTAGAATATTGATAACAAAAAAATCTCCTTTCAGTAGCAGTAAAGAATTAAACGATTTCATCTGAACTGTCTTCATGATGACAAAATTCTCTATTCATGAAGAGAAAACAGTTCATAACTTTTAAGTTTGGTATACTTATAACAATACGATAGATAAATTACCCGGAAATATTTATTATTTTTTTAAATTTCAATTTTTCTGGGGAGGGCGCGCATTCCCCCTTTGCACTTCCCCTCTCGGTGCGCCACAGGTGGCATTTTCTTAGAGGGATTCGAAAACTACAATACATACCTGTTGCAGCGGATACAGGTTTAGAATTTAATTTCAAAAAAGGTTTTAACCTTTCAAAAAGAATAAAAATTTCTTCGATACATATAGCCATTTACAAAAAAGAAATCCAGGAGAAACGCCACTGAACATATAGAAAAACAAGGAGAAAAGGCCATTAAAAGGCCTCAAAGCCTTAAAAGAATCGCTGGCAGCATAAGGGAAAAACTCTGAGAAACACAGAAAAGTTCTTTATAAGACAGTAGTTGAGAGAATGGTTGCTTATGGTTCCTCAGCGTGGTGTCTAAGTCCAACATACAGAATGAAGTGGAAACTATTTCATTAAGAGACCATTTCTTCTCTATATTTCTGCTGCATATCACAGCTTTAGAGACAGCGCTACAAACCAGATTCGGCGTTCCACCCCTGCACATGCAATTACAGTTTGAATCCAGAATAAATTCAATGTATTGACCAAGAATTCCTCTTGCGCATAACATAATAAAGATCCAACCAGAAGAATTTGAGAAGAAAACAACTCGTTGGTCTACTCGCCCTTCACAGCATCTTAATCCCAACCAAATATCGCTGGAAAGTGAAGAAGTAAATACATCTCAAATAAACAACATCAATACCTTCACAGATGGCTCGAAAACAGAACATGGAGTTGGAGCTGAGTTCTGTGTCCTGGTCAATGATATCAAATATCATAGCATCCTCTAATTGAAAGAGTACAAACCAAATAGAGTACAAATCCTCCAATATCTTTGCATCCTCCTTTCAAATCCAACAGTAAAAGTCTCATGGGTGAAAGTGTATGCAAGTCACATAAGTAATGAAAAAGCAGACCAACTGGCGAAGGACGCAATGCGAAATGGGAAATTTTATATGCAAACAAAGTTTTCTAAACCACATATAAAAGACATCCTGAAAAATATGCTACAGGAATGGTGGTACAGGCAGAAACGTTTTTAATATCCTGCCTTCAGTAATCTTTATAACACTAACTAGATCAGAGAGGATATTATTTTCTTCTCAGAAGACAACCCTTTTCCAGCCGACCTCAAATCTATCGGTTCAATCTATCAGAGAGTGATCAATACAATCGTGGTGGGATTGGCGCGGCACTTTATTATGTCACGGAATGCATCGCCACAATCTCTTTACATACGAAAAAACTATCACCAAGTCTTGAACAAGAATGGCTGAAAAGAGTCGTCAACAGCTTCCTCTTCAGGCAAAAAAAACATAGAATAAATACATTTATCATTGAAAATAGATTTTATATATATATATATATATATATATATATATATATATATTACCTTCCTAGTTTTCAGCATCAAGTATTATACACACAAGGACTAAAGGGGGGGGGGGAAGAAAAAAGTCCAACAGTCTTACATATGAATTCATAAATATCTTTCAAATAGAGCTTCTCTTTGTTACCTTAACCGAAATTATTTTTAGATTTTTATTAATTGCATGATCATCCACTATATTATGATAACAAGTACAATGGAAATTTGTACAATTTTTACAAGTACAATAGAAATTTGTACAACGTTTTAAAGTAGAAAGTCCTTGTAAACGATTTCATATTATAATCATTTCTTTTATGTCTGTAAATTCTGTCTGTCGCTATTTTTTTTCTTCTGTAAATATTCTGGTATTTAATAAAATTCCCATAACATGCCCATCAAACCGTTCAGGTTCATACGGGGCTATCAGACGGCGTGCTGTTCTTTGTTATTTACTATCGCATTAAAAAAAATTAGTGTAGATGGAAATTAGCTGAAAGAATTAAGTATTTTGATAAAAAATGATTAACCCAGTTAATTAACATAGTTAATTCGTATATCAGAGCATTTCCCATTACGGATTTCGCAATTTTTACTTTCCCATATACGAGACTATAAAAGAAAAGAATTGCAATTGTCAAAGAATTCGAAATCGAGACTGACGAATATTCACGTTGTAGGCTTCCTTGAAATCGGAAAGCACAATTTTTGAAAAGTGCCTGTGACAAATATAATCCGAAACGCGTTGAACTAGATGTATGAAATTTAGTTCATGGTGTTAAAGTAGAGTAAACATCGCTAAGGCTGCCTTACATTTATATAATTTGAAGTTAACTCACTACGTTATTATTGTCTTTTTTAGAAAGTAATTAATCTTTATAAATTCCTTTTCTGGCAATGTTATTTCTCTTTGGACGTCATTATACTTACTTTCACTTTCACATGTTATCGCGGCATGAAAAGGAATTGTTCGTTGCAAGTTCTTATAGAATTCTTTTTTCGGTGAATCTTGAATTTTATGAATTCAAACCTGTAAATTTTTGTAAATAAATCACTGCCGTAGCAGAAATTTTAGGTATATAATTAAATTCTGAATGAGTTAATTAAAATTGCTTTATTAGAACATGAAATACAGTGAATTATTTACTGGCGTCCGCATACAATTTATCAGAAAGCAAAGTCAGTGACTGATTTGATACGCTTTAACACACGGTCTTTACAGCAAGTTTGTAAATTTCTATGAAATTCTGCGCTAATCCATTCAGAGGAAATCTATCCGGGTGTCTAAATATAACATTTTTAATGATTTACTTTGTAGAGCTTCAACAACAAAGTCCTTGAAGAACTAGCTTAAATTATTTCAAAGTATTTTTCTTTAAAAAAAAATTTCTAGAGCTGAAAATTTTATGGCGAATTATTTTTACTTACTTAATAGAATATATTCTTGCATTGTTAATAGAATATGCAATTCTTTGGAACAAAGAAAATTGACACTGTTCATTCTAGCTCGAAGTAAGAAAGGAACATAAAATTTTTAATTGAATCATTTGCCTTTTTACTTTCTCTTATAAGAAGTATAGATAAAATATTATAATCGTCAAAAAATTTCAAAAATGGGAATTTCGAAGAATCTACACGTTTTATGTATTCGAGTTCGAATGGCACATTTTTGGCATTATGCCTGTCTATAGCAAAGATATTCAAAAATACTTTGAGCTAGATGGATTAAATTTGGTTTTTTTATTTCAAATGTATAGATTTCTATCAAATTTTGAGCAAAATCGGTTCAGAAGAAGTCTGTCCGGCTGTTCAAATTAAGTTAACAAAATAAATAGAAAAAATTGGAGAGATCTTGATGGACAAAATTTAATATACAAATTTAGTATCTATATTATACACACCCATCAAATTTTGAATCTAATCTAACAATGGGTTTACCACCTGTCTGTACTTTCAGAAACATCTAAAATGCAGCATAATAACTAAAAATGCAGCGAGTTAATTAGATCAAAATTGGTACAGCCATCAACAACAACAAAGGAATATCTCTAACTTTGTTACTTATTATCGCTTCGTTACAAAATTATTGTCGATGGAAATGGCTTAAAGGGATAGGTTTGTTGAGGTAGATAAACAGATGAATCGACTTAATTCTCAAATTTAATTAACTCTCCCGAACTATTACCTAACTACTCGAATTACCTTATCTCAAAGTTTTTTTGCATTCCGGAAATCGAGATTTTTTTAATAACTCGATTCAGTCGGTCTTTTTGTGTATAAAATCTCGTTTCGAAATTCGTAGTAGTTCTTGAGATACACTTCATTTTCTTTCCTGGAAATTCTGCCCCAAAAGAACCAAGCCACCGAGGACCATATATTAAGCAAATCCCACCTTGTCAAAAGCAAATTTCTTTGTTTTTATTGACAGAAATTTCAGAAGAATAAACACGATTCAGATTTATCCTTAATAGAGTGTCATCTTTCAAATTTTTTTTTTAATTTAAATATTGAAATTTTTCCATTACTTTTGAAATGAATTCGTCATTTATCCCTTTTAGTTTATCCAGCCTTAACAATTAACATACATCTTCATTTTTATATCAATGTTTAACCCATTTTTTAATCGCTGATTCCTGAGATGTGAATACCGTAAAGACATTTAAGCCAATGAGATGATCGGTGTTTATTAAAGGGGGGGGAATTTTATTTTCAGGCTGAAACGATTGTTCATTTGGATAGAAGTCATTCAGAGAAATATTTCATTATAATTAATATATTACAAATATAATTTTCACAAAGAATTTAACAATACTTTTATTATCTCATACTCTCAACAAATGTTAAATATTCAATCGTTTATCCGTTGATTAAAAACAAAATTTTAAATTACGAATGTATTACGTCAGTGAACGTTCGTTATCGGTATGAAATTCCACTTATCTAATTATAAAATTGCAGTACATTTATTAATAGTAATGAAACAATATTTGAAATAAACATTTTTTTACGTGTCGGTATAATAGTTATACAGGGCAAAAAGTTATCGTCTTTAAATAAACTAGTCATTAGATCTCTGCAAATTTTCGCCTTTTCAGACTACTCTGAATCCGAAAAAAAAAGCATGTTTGTATTCCATTCGCCAGTCTGTATGTATGCCAACTCAAAACTGGAACGTGCTGGAAGGATTCAATTAGTTGTACGTTTTTCACATCAAATTGAATGAAGTTTTAAATGAAATCATTTAAAAGAATATCTTACTATATAAATCTGTGCAAATGAATAAAAAATGCTAGATAGATGAAGTGCAAAGCTTAATCATCAGACTTGTTAATCTGTGTCAAATATAAAATTCCAGGCCTATTAGAAAACCATTAGATTAATTATTGTAAGTACACTTTTCTTTATCGATCTTTGGACTCAACCAGGAGGAGTCTTAAAAGGTATACTGGAATGAATGCAATAAACGAAGAAGATTAACAGAAGCATATTTTTATAGCATACGGGAAAAGTTGTGGAGCAAAAAAGTAGTCAGTTCGTTAGAAGTATCATTTAGCCCATCAAGAATTTTCAAGTCCTTTATAACATTAATATTTATAAACCGAGATAGATGAGAACCACTCATTGACACATTAAAAAATAGTACTATAAAGAGTTACTATAAGAATGACAAATAGATCGGCATTTTTATGCAACGCAACGGCTGATGCAATCAAGACAAATACAAACGAGTTGTACCAACACATTATGCTATAAATTCTCGAACTAAAGGAACACACAGGGTTGCCATTCAAACCTGGAAAAAAAATTCCCTGCGTTTTCCTTTTCTGCATATGCAATACAAGAGGAAATGCGCAAACATAATGCCTAATATGCAATGGAATTTTAATAAGTGGGAAAAGTAAAAAAGCAACAATTTAACATTACTCGAAATAATACATTAAAAAGTTTCAATTTACATACAGAAAAAAAAAACAATTGCTCTTTATTCATTGCTTAGAATTTAACAAGACACACTTTATATGTTAAGAAAGGATATTAATTACCTCTAGTGTTCTTTAACTGTAACTAACACATAATTAAGGTCGATTAA
Source organism: Argiope bruennichi (assembly GCF_947563725.1). Taxonomy (NCBI): domain Eukaryota; kingdom Metazoa; phylum Arthropoda; class Arachnida; order Araneae; family Araneidae; genus Argiope; species Argiope bruennichi. The sequence goes on along the minus strand of NC_079157.1, from coordinate 108,771,588 downwards.
ATACAATAAAAAATAACGTATTTGCTCTCATGATACATGTCGTTTTATGATTAATAAACAAAAAGCATTAGAAAGTAAGATTATTATTTTTGCCATTTCATTTATTTGGGATTCCTATTCTGCAGCTTTTGCAGATTTTTCGATCATTAGTTTCACTTTTTCACGAGGGCTAATTTAGTATACTGAAGTAAATTTTTTAAAAGTGGAATATTTAAAACACCTCCATAAAAATGATGACATGCATAATTTTTTAGACCAGTAAAAGAGTCTTCTTTCAGATTTTCAATAAGCATATCGTTATTCATATTAAATTTACTTTTCGCAGTCGCATTGTCATGTGACAACACAAGATTTATTTTTTCAATTTCCGAAATATAGGAAATTATTTTAACACGGGAAAATATTAAGAGTAGAAATCATCTAAACGAAATTTTTCATTAAATGAATCAAGCTATTCTTTGATTCACTTTTTAATTCATTCGGAAAAATTTCAAATTCGATCTTGGCATGTATCTGAACATGGAGAAATGTGTGCTTTCGAATAAAGAAGTTGAAGCAAATCAACCGTTCATTTTTTCCAGAATAATGTATTGCTCTTCAATAACTGTGAAATTGAACAAGATGCAAGTTTTAAAACAAAAAGATTCCTCGACATGTATTCAAATACTATTATTATTTAGTATTCTTCACCGATATAAATCACTCTGTTAAACAGTGTCTTTTGTCAGCTTCAACAGCTCCATTAGCAATCAAATAGCTTATATCACTATTTGTATCATTATTTATTTGAAGAAATCGATCAAGCCCCCCCCTCCCACGTGTCGTTTCCATCGACATCAAATTTCTGAAAATACTATAATAAACAATTTAGAGTTGCTCACTCCCCCCCCCCCTTACATATTAATATATATTATATATATATATATATTTGTTAATGGCTGTACACAATTTTGTGACTGCGAGTGTCGTTTTGCATCCAATTTTGGTTTCGATCGGTTGAAAAAAAAACCCGTCTAAAATAACGAATTTGATTTTCGGATACTATATACCGCCAACCAGGGTTAAATCGCCAACACAATCGTCAAGAATTACTTCACACATTCAGTACAAATTTTAAATTCATGTCAATAATTCAAACTGTTTTTCAATGCCAGGCATTGCATGTAAATTTATAATAATTTTTCTTCCGAAAATTAAATTTAAATTCGAGAATTAAGAATATAAATAGTTATTTTTGCATAAAAATGAAAACATTAAAATTTTTGTAAATTGAAAAGTTATTTTAAGAGTAAAAAACATTAGCCTAGGATCAAACCCGGGTCTCGTGAACGCTTTACCGAGTGCGCTACTCAATCGCTCAGCACTGGTGACATTATTAGTATATAAGCTATACCTAAAATTTGAGGTGCATTTTCTCGAAATGGGCTGGCTACTGCGTTTCAATAAATGAATAGTCAAAACGAGTATTACCATTATTATACAAAATCTGCACCCGAATTCCATCTTCCAACCCATGCGCTCCCCTATTAAAATACAAATTCGATTTTGGGGTATTATTAGAGATCTCGGAAAAGAATCGCCGAAAAAGTCGCCAAGGATGACAACGGATTGAGTAAAGATGCTTTCACCAAAGATCTATACTTAGCAACTATAGTTCGCTAATGCCATACACTATATTCCCAAGCGTATCCAAAATTTTCCAGAATTTTATGCGAGTTGAGGGAGACAACTTTATTGAAGAGTACGAGAGAAAGTTTTGGGAAGACCACTCCCGCTGATTAACGATAAAGATAGAAGACGTTTGGTTTAAAAAATATTTTAACCAACAAATTTAAAAAGGTCAAAAGAAAAAGTAAATATGTAGATTCTAAATCACTGAAAGAAAGGTTCATTTCCCTGGAGATCATTCGACAGATTAACAACACCTGGTTAAAAGAATAGTATAATGACAATATGAGCGATAATGGAACACATCATCAAGAAATTTCAAAAATTTAGGGAAATAAATTTAAATAACGTTAACTTTTTCATATGCATAGACAAAACTTTGTAATAGCATTTGACCAGGAAAATTTACTGGAATTTCCTGTGTTTAGATACTGAAGTTGAAAAAGACAAGATCTTGTTCACCTGCTTGTGAAAACAGAAATGAAACAATGGTACGAGTTAGAGCGATGAAATTTCATAGATGGCGAGTACACCAAAAAATGTAATCTAGACTTATAATAAAGCTCAGTGTATGTGTGTGTGTGTGTGTGTGTGTGTGTGTGTGTGTGTGTGTGTGTGTGTGTGTGTGTGTGTTAGGCTAGACCGCTCGACCTACAGCTACCAAATTTGGCATGTGTATACCTTGGAGGCCGGATATGTACACCTCGGAGCGTTTTTTTTTTAATTTTTAATTAGAATTTTAATTAAAAATTAAGCGAAATTTCAGTTTTACCGCTATAACTTCCGAAAATATTACAGCACAAAATTGATTTTTGCATCAAGTTAGGGCTCAAAAAAATATCTTTAATGATACCAATGCTTTAACCTATAAATTAAGTTTCGATATTTAACGAATTTTTTTAAAAATATTTTAACCGTATTTTTCAACATTGTTTGTTTGTTTGAATGAGGGGGATTTAGGGATTTTTAGCTACAAAGGCTGTCATCCCAGCGTTCAACAATATCTTCAATCAATAAATGTCAAAAAATTTCAAGTGTTGAAGGAAAATATGGAGAGAGAGTTTATCTGCAAATGCTTTGCTCGTGAGTTGTTTGAAATTACAGCTTGAAAGAGAGTTGAGGCCCAACTTCGACCACAGGCAACGTCTTACGCTTGAGTATTTTCGGCAGTGCAGTAAGATATGATCCAAATTATTCAAAGAGTGGCATGTTTCGCAATTTGGTTCATTCGACAGGTTAAAACGATGTAGAAGGCCAGGTGTAATGAGTGTTTTGGTAGATATTCTAGCGCAAATGATGTCTTCTCTTCTATTTCTTGTCCATTTAGCAATATTTTTTATGTCTGGAATTTCACCAAGAATTTCATAATATTTGCTCTGTCTATAGCTGTCTGTTGTTTTTCTTTTTGAGATTTGTTTGATGCGTGAGATGATGTCTTCCGATGCGATCCATTCAATGCATGAGCTGATTTCTGTAACTGATTTTGCGATCAAGTCCGCTTTTTCATTCCATAAAATTGTCGAATGCCCTGGGATCCATAGAAAAGTAACATGTTGGTTAATCTGAGATTTTTCCACAATTTTGGCCACAATTTTATGAATAATGGATGGGGATTTATATGAAAATTTTTGAAGTGCTGTAAGAACTGAAAGACTATCTGTAAGAAGAAGTAAATGTATCTCAGGAACGGAAAGATAGTCCAGAGCCTGGTAAATTGCAAGAGCTTCAGCTGTAAAAATTGAATTGATGTTGTGGGTTCGAAAAGCAAATTGAGACAGATCCGAAATGCCGGCGATTGAAGTTAAGTTTTGTGATTTCGATGCATCAGTTGCGATAATGAAACACTGTTTGAAGTCCTTTTGAAGCGTTTCTTGAAAACTGCCATTAATAGCTGAATGTGGGAGAGATTTGTTTTGAAAAGGGTATTTTGAAATAATAATACTGTAATTTTCTCTTGGAAGTTGCAAAAAATGTTGATCAGAAATAATGCGATTCCAATTAATGTTTAGATCAGAAAAAATTTTATCCAGAAAAATTTTGTCCTGTTCAATAAGAGCAAGATTGAAATGTTCTAAATCTAATTTGTAGATGGCGGAGAAGGAACTGATAGAAATCTGCTTAATGAGAAATTGTAAAGATAAACGTTTGATTTTTTCACTGAGAATTTCCTGATTGGAGATGTAAAGGAGAGCTTTATTTGGTGTCCACTGTGGAACACCAAGTGCAATGCGAAGTGCTTTGGTCTGAATAATATTACATGCTTTCATGTGAGTTTCTGGAAATTTGTTGATAATGGGACTGGCGTAAAAGAATAAGCTGCAAATGCTATTGTCTGTGATTGTGATTAAATCTTTTGTTCTTGGGCCATAATGTTTATATGCAAAACCCTTTAATGCATTGATTTTTTTAAAGCTTTATTTTTAATTTTATTTAAGATCGATCCATTTTGATTTCTTTTTGAAAAAGGAATTCCGAGGAATGTAATTGAGTTTTTCCATTGGATGTTCGTTCCTGCTAGTGAGATATTTGGGTGGGTAAAATTAATTTTGTTTGAAAGATCGGCTATGTAACTTTTCTCTGCATTAACTGAAAGCTTCCAATACGTACACCATTGATGTACGTTTTCCATTGTTTTTTGTAATTTCTTAGCAATAAGTTCAATAGACTGGTGCGAGCAAAATATAAATATGTCGTCCGCAAAGATCAAACAATCAACTTCATTTTCAAGAGTTTCAAAAAAATCCGATATAAAAATTGCCCATAAGATTGGCGAGAGGACACTACCTTGTGCCAATCCTTTGTTTGTAATTCTTATGTCGGAGAGTGTTTGTCTCCATCGCACTTGAAACGAACGGTGACTAAGGAATTGATGCAACCAAGCGCATATCTTTCCGCAGATGCCCAATTCCAAGCATTTATATATCAATCCGTCAATATAAACCGAATCATAAGCTTTTGCGATGTCGAGACTAATACCAATGAAATGTTTTTTTTCCCTCTTTGCTTTTGAAATGCTGTAATATAATGAGTAAGTGGCTGCCCTATTGTCCTTGTATGGTAAAAAACCAAATTGTTTTGGATGAAGTTTTTTGTTCTTTGTAAGAAAATCAGTAATTCTTTTACATAAGATACGTTCAAAGATTTTGGAAAAAACAGATGTTAGAGCTATTGGCCTATATGATGTTATCTGAAGCTTGTCTTTATTTGGTTTTGGAATGGGAATAATAAGTGCATGTTTCCATGTTTTGGGAACATATGCTGTGTTAAAAATCTGTTGAAATAATTGAAGGATGTAATAATTTGCATTTTTGTTAAGTTTTTTGAAAAAGGATGCGGGAATATTGTCTGGACCTGGGGTTGTTGTTTTTGATTTTTTAATTGCGAATTGTAATTCTTCCATTTGAAGTGCTCCGTTTAATTCGCTTTCCTGATTGTCCGTAAACTGGATTGGTAATGGCTCGTGAGTACTGGAATTGTTGGCATAAAATTCTGCGAACAGATTACTTTGCACGAATGGGTTTGTGATAAAAGAATTGTTAACAGAAATGGTGTTGAAGGAGTTATTATCTTCATATTGCTGATTCATTTTTCTTAAGATAGAATAAAATAAACGAGGATTTCTTGCACTATTACATAAGTTATCCCAAAATTTTTGTTTTGCTTGTTTACTATAAAATTTGAATCTGCTTGCGAATTTTTTGTGAAGAATCCAAAATTTAGTTGATATGCATTTTAATGCTTTCTTCCGATATATGATTTTAAGGTTGTAAAGTTTGTGACAGGTTTTATCCCACCAGGGTGGGTATTGTTTGTTATTCAAAGGTATTTTTCTAGTATTATTGGATATGATTTCTGAAATGTTTGATGAAACTGAGTCTAGGTTAAGATTTGTATCTTCAAAAATTTTTTCCGATTGAAAAAGAATAGATTGCCATTTAATTTCTGTGAGGAACCTTTGTTTGTTGTGTAAAACTTTGCAGGTGGAAATTATGGGGAAATGGTCGCTATCAAAAGATGATTCAGCAACAAAACAATCTGAGCTACAGAAGAGTGATTTGGAACAAAGGGTAAGATCCAGAAGTGATTGGTTACCTGCAGGAGTAATGTGCGTCGGGTTCGAAGTATTTAAAATGACAAAATTTGAATCCGTTAACCAATCGACAAAATTGTTGCTGAGTCTGGAAGAAGTGGTTGAGCCCCAAAAAGGGTGATGTAAATTAAAGTCACCAAAGATGAACGTTGGTTCAGAAAGTGAGTTAAAAAAGTTTCCGAAAATTTCAATGTCAAAACCTGTAGGAGCGTAAATGTTTACTATACAAAAGTTTAGAGAAGTTGTAATGATTTTAACGGTGAGTATTTCCACGTCCGAATTTTGAGGTACATCGTAAGGGATTATGTATGCCGACAAATGATCGGGGATTCCAATTAAAAGGCCCCCTCCCAGTCTGCCTTCCCTGTGAGATCTAAAAAACCTTTTTTTATAGAAACTAAAATCTTCTTCAGCATAAAGAAAAGTTTCTTGAAAAATCCAGAAATCTGAAATTGAGAAGGGAGGAATACCAAGCCAGATTTTTTTATTCCTAATACTACGGCAATTCCACTGAACAAAACGCATCCTAATAAATTAAACCAACAGAAAAGGAAAAAGCAATCTGCAAACTCTGCAAGAGGTCAACCAAACACCGGGGTGACGTACACACACAAAAAAAAAACAAAAAAAAAAAAAACAAAAAACAAAAAAAAAACAAAAAACAAAAAAAAAACCAAGCATTTGGGAAAGATAAAATTGAAGCAGCGCTTTGCAAAGAAGAGAAACAAATAACAAGCAGTAAAGTGGGAGAGGAAACATAAAACAGCAAAAAGGAAACAAAGCGCAAAAAAAAGATTATTAATCCGAAGTCCCAGCAGGGCCACCAGCGTCCCATTGCATGGGTTGACTAGTAGAACTAGCGAAGTTTTTCGAAGCATTAAGTAAAGCTTTTTTCTTCCTGGATGGAGATTTAATTTTTTCACCTTTGTCAATCACATGAATTAACTGTTGCACCATAGACTCGACCGTCTTTTGAAATATTTCCAATAGAGCATTGAAATGTTGCTCCATCTTTTTGTTGATGTTTTGGATGATGGATTCCATTTTGTCGTTGAAATGTTGTTCCATCTTTTTGTTGATGTTTTGGATGATGGATTCCATTTTGTCGTTTAAAGATTTTTCAAAGTCAATGGGTTCCGTGTTCGATCTAGTAACAGTCGCATAAGTTGTATTAGAAGATGCATTAAATATGCGTCGTGCTTCCCCCGTAGTGAGGTGGTTACGACATTTTAGATCCAAAATTTGTTGTTCTTTGACGTACAAGGGACATGCTTTAGATGTTGCTGCATGAGAACCTTGACAATTAATGCATTTAACTGGGTTTTGACAATTTCCAACGTGTTCTGTTCCACATAATTGGCAAACTTGGTCTTTCGAACATATCCTAGATGGGTGTAGGAAACTGTAACATTTTGAACACTGTCTAGGCCGATCAATAAAAGGTCGAATTTTCTGGATTGTAAGCCAAAGTTTAACTGAATCTGGAAGAGAAGTACCCAGAATCGTTACGAGAATTGGAGAAGTTTGTTGTGTCGAATTTTGTTTGACAAAACGTCTCATCTCTCTGATTTCAATATCGTTAAACTGTCGCAGTTCATCTGCAACTTCTTTGAGTGGAACACATGTGGGCATATCAATAAGCAGAAATCTAGAAGTAACTCCTTCCCAAATAACGTTTGAAGTAACCTTAGTATCGTTAATCTGCTCTAAGCTAAGAAGTTGTTTTGCGCATCCCGGATCCTTTGTAGTAAAAATTAGTTTCCCTTGCCGGGTAAATCTCATGTTCATGATATTTGAGTGTCTGTCGATATTTTGCTTTATGAAAGTTTGCATCAGAATGGGGTTTGTGCGCGGTATTTGAGAAGAAGCATTCGCATTAGAAAAAATAACGTTTATTTCCTCGTAATGTTTCTGACCTAAATTTAGCACAAGGTCCTTGGCAGGTTTTTCATTCAAAAAATAAATGTCAGTAATTTGAGGCATCGTGTTGAAGGCGAGAGTTTCAGAATTCAATTGAAAGGACTCATCACTAAAGTCTTGCACTGATACAAATGTGCGACTCAGCTTGCAATGAAGAAAAAATTCACAAAATATAAAGGAACAATCTTACCTCGTACAAAATGAATTTAGCAGAGTAGAAATATGAGGAGAAACAAATAAAAAACTTGTCTAAGCTTGAGAGTAAGATGCAAAAACAAAATCCACCGTAAAGTATTTTAAAACGCAACTTCGCTTTTTTATAAACAAAAGACCGTTATATCTTTCAAATCAAAAAACGAATCATTTTTCAACATTATATTTCGCACAAAATAAAAATAAATATTAATCTGCACGAGCACATGAATGTGAAAAAATTAGTTTATATCCACGCGTTGCCATTGCATTTACAAAAGCTGTGATTAAAAAATTGTTACTGCAAATTAGATCTAGAAAAATGTAATTTTCAGCACGTGACTGTATGAAATGAAATAAATAGGAAATGTGATATTTTCTAAATGAAAAACACGTTTTCTATGATCATTAACAATGTCTATATTATTAATTCAATAAATCCGCTTCATTTAAGGTAAACATGGTTTAATATATACAGAATATCCATTCAAAATCTTTAGTAAAAACATACATATGTAAAAGCATATTATGTATGACTATATAGTCATAGGCAGTTTCAATTGTAAATCTTCAGTAATAGGCATACATACCATTTAATACAGTTAAATCGGTCTAAATGAAGTAAATAATTATATTTTATGTAACTCGAGTCAATAAATATACTGACGAATTACGAGTTTTAATTTTTTTCATACTCCACTTTGTGAGTCATATTTAACAAAATAGTCTTGAGACACTAATATTATAAATAAAAAGAGTTGCACCAATCAACTAAATCAATAATTAAAATTGACTGATTTATGATGATTTGAATCTCACTATACAATAAACGTGCGATTTTTGACCATTTCATTGAGTATGGACAAGAATATTTTAAACGGAAAGGACTACACTCCAATCAACTTAATCTGTCAAAAACTGGCTGGTTTATGAAAAATACATAAAAGTGTAATTTTCAGCACGTGCTTATATGAAGTGAAAAAATTTGAAATATGACATTTTCTAAAAAATAAACGGATAAAAAGTTTTCTATGATTTTTTTTAAATATCTATATTATTAATTCAATAAACAGTTTAATTTAAGGCGAACATGGTTTAATATAATCACTCTAATCAGCGAACATCAGCTAATTTGGGGCATACCTCTGCTAATAAAATGGTCTTAACAAACTAAATAATTATATGTTATGTAACTTGAGTCAATAAATGTTCTGATCAATAAAGAATTTTAAATTTTTGCATAGGTCCCCTGCCTTTTGAATCATATTTAACAAAATATTCTTGAGGCACCAATATTTTAAATAAAAATTGTTGAACTTCAATAAATTAAATCAATTACTAAAACTGACTAATTTATGAAATCGCCATTACACTGAGAGAAAGAATCACAATGGGAAAATTGTCTGGGCGAAATAAAATTGAATATATTTCCTATTATTTAAAAGAAAATAATTTAAAGAAGTAATTTTATTTGATTCACCTCTGTCCTAAAAGTAAAAGCTTAATTTTATACTTACAAAAGCAGTGTTAAACTAAAATATTAATCAGTAACTCGTGAATAAATAAAATTTTAAATTCTTCGTTTTCGCATGCGCAGGGAATAAATGTAAGATAATTTCGCATCCAAAAAATTAGTACTAAACTCGTTATTTAATATTTTGATGCTTAATATTTTGATGATTTTTTTGGTTCTGTTTATGATTATATATAATAACTAGCCGCCTTTGGCGACCAGCCGGTTCGCCAATCTTAATGTTCGTTAAAATTTTAATAATTAAATATTTTATGCAATTCCTACTTTAATAGCTTCTTCATCAAAATATTTTAAAACTTCAAATTTTGATAGTCATATAATTCTCTCATATTATAATAAACGCCTTTAGTCATAGCGTAATATGTATCTCTAATTTTCTGTTAGTTCCCGTAGAATTTATACTATAAATTAAGTGGAAAGGATTAATCTGCAATTAATATAATATATTTTACTGAAACAAAGTATTTTTTTGTAATATGATTACTGAAAACAGTCACTGAGCGTTTAAACTTTATGGGCACTAAAGAATATCTTTCCTAATTTATGTAATATTTCAAGAATTTGTCAACAAAATATTCTCAGATTCATTATGACCAGAACGATTAATTAACAATGTTTAATTTTAAATGCATCAAACACTAAGAAAATAAAACGAATCGTTTAAAATAATCGGTTGAAAACAGGTTTAAAAAAACTAAAAAAACGATGTACTTAAAAATATAAGCGTATACAAAAAATATATAACTAGCATAAATACAATTTAATTACAAAAACATGCAACTAACCTAAAAATAATTTAAATCATCCGTTGATAATGGTTGTCATGTCAACAATCAGAACGCAATCCGCATGCGTGAATTTTCAACGCCAGTTACGGTAACGCAAATGTGTGAGTTTTTAAACGCCAGTTGGGGTAACGCTATGCAGATTAGAAATTTTCAATTTCCTTTATTCTGTTTTATTTTAATTCAAAAGTACTTCAGAATGAATCTGAAAGTTCCATTCATTAACAATGTTTAATTTTAAATGCATCAAACATTAAGAAAATAAATAGAATCGTTTCAAATAATCAGCCGAAAAATCTTAAGCCTAGCCTCGTGACTGTTGGTAAAAAAAAACTGAAGCCGTACTCATTTGGCGGTGGGGAAAATGAAAAGATTTTTTTTGGCGGGAAAGTTAGTTTTTAATTAATAATTAAAATTCTAATTTAAAAATTCAAAAAAGGGCTATCCTATCTTTTAAGTTAGATCAAACTGCACACGGTGTGCAAATTTGATTAAAATCGGTTAAGTAGTTTAGGAGTCCATCGCGGACAAACAACGTGACATGTAATTTATATATATATTAAGATTTTTATTACGGTAGATTAATCTTATGACATATAATAACAATTTCTTGCAGTCTCATAAGATTCATAAGTAAAAATCCTAGATTGTCACAAGGAGAAAGCCCATCCTCCTTATTTAAATCGGAACTATTAATAAAATATTATGACAATCGGACGCATTTTTTCTTACTTTGATTTAATATTCTTTTGTCACTGACAAATAATTATATATTCTTATAAATTGCAATAACTTGGATTGCAATGTTTGGATTGTTTGATTCAAGAAAAGTATGATCCGTAGCAACTGAATGCTGTCGGCATTTTTAAATGTGTGAATGCGCCTCCAAATGGATTATTTTATGGAAAATATTGATAACATGATGTAACAAGAAAACTACTCGAAGGATTGATTTAAAATTTTACATATCCCATAAATAAAATGGTCTCGTCCTTCGATTTATACAAAAATTTATTATATACATATTTGAGAAGTTACGGGGCCAAAAAGAAGACACTTTTGAACACTAACTCCGATTTATTCCATCTCAGAAGGCATAATATGTACAATAAATAGTGGTAAAAAATACATCAGTCTACATCGCTCCACAAGAGCAGAAGAGAAAAAGGTACAGAAATTTTTCCCTCAGTGATTTTATACTATGAGATTTGATAGGGATTTCTTTGATACGTATCGATTTAGGTGAGGGAATTTAGGTATCTTTAAAAGAATGTGTTAAGCATTAAGGATTTTTATACCTTCGCTCAGATCGTGAGAACGGCTCAAATTACAGTTTTACAGAGCGCAAGTAGAATTAAATAAAAAAGAAGGAATTGGATCAGGAAATAAGATAACATTTTAGAATGAAGTTAATATAAGTTAAATTAAGATAAAAATTAGGAAAATAATCGGGATCATATTATATATATACACCATACTTGGTAGTTCTAGGTCTATCGATCTAGCATGCATAGCGTCAATAGACACACACGTAAGTGCGTATTTTTATTATCAGTACAGATTACTAAGGCTGCAAGTGTATTGAAATTTTAAATACATGTGTGGCACATCAAAAAGGTAAATGATTTAAAAGGCAGTGCGGATATCATTGGAAATTCTGGAGATTATAAAAATATTTGCAATACAGAGGTTCCTTAAGCAATTGCTACATACTAGATACTAATTATGTTAAGTGTAGTTGTATTTATACGACCCATTTTAGCCCAACACGAGGATTATTTTGGAATGAACCTCACACTATTGAACAGTGATCAGATGATGAAGACGACACTTTAACCGGCATTTACACTCTAAACTTCCTCTCCAAATCAGCGGAAGGATGCATTGATTTAACATGTACCAAACCCGTTTTAATAGCGGCTCTTGTTCGATGTAATTGGGTTTCGAATCTGGTCAATCAAGTTGAATCTAGCGGTCTGAAACCTTCCCATCCCGAAGTAAAGATTTTACCACCAAGCCACGGAGGCTCATAAATTTCAAAATTCAACAACATGTTTCGTAGAAGGATTTTAAGTTGGAGATTATACAGAATGTGTAATGTTATATAAATGCATATTACATTATGCTGAATGTCTGATTAAGCCTTGAATATATTTTATATATCGACTCACCGTCTTCACAGAAATAAACTATTTTCTAAAAATAAATATGTATTAATTTGTGTGTTTAAGATATTTTTCAAATAATACAGGGAAAAAATCATTTTAACATATTGAGTATTAATAATTCTTCAAACTAGTCAAAACCTTCCTCCAGTTGGAAACAACTTATAAAAAAGTTTAAAAAAGATTTAAATAAAATTCGTTAGACACGATTCATCTCACAAAATTTCATTTGTTGCCTTCAGAATTGAGTAGAGACCTTCCTACTCACCTTATGATTGGAACATTTTAAATATTGAAGCGAAAGCACAAAACTTTAAAACACACAATATAAATATTACTTACCTTCAAAAGGGGGGAAAATTGTGCATCAACTACATTTCACAATTAATACACAAAAAATTTGTAACAGAATCACATTCTCAAATATACAATGCAAACGACTTTTTAACGCAGTTACCGAACTGCACATGTATAAACATAAGGATATTCTCCTTCTAAACAATGTCAGGGTCGTACTTGTGTCACTCCCCCGTTCTTCTCGTGTCATTGGGGTGGATTCCATTCGACGCGACGTCCCCCGGAGAAAGACGCACCGATCCCGCATTGCTGGTCAAGCAACGATTTCTGTTCCTGCAACACGGTTTACCGAGTGGGAAGGGTTGAAAATTTGGTATTGCACAAAAAGTGGCAATTTGAACGATATATATTTTTATAACAACCTATTCCTAATATTCCATTACATAGCAGCCTACTTTAGTGATTGGTATACATGTAAAAATATGGAATACCCATCAGCGGCAAGTGTAAGGCAAGACGTAAAAGCCATTAAATTCACTCACATTCGACTGAACAATGTATGTTGGTGCAAATCTCTCCTTAGGTATTTATTAACATTGATGGTAAGGGGGAGGGAGGCGTTGACTTTATTTGCCTCCGAGAAATGTAAAATTTATTGGGGAAGGTCAATACTTTGAAATTCTTAAAAACATTTTTTAATTGCTTACTATTCCTTCAGATCTGTCGTAAAATCCCCCTACATCATGAAGGGTAGCCACGCCACTGATGGGTCCATGTTTACAGAAGGGGGAAAAATCCTCAACAAAGAAATGAAAAAGCCCTAATAATGACAAAAGTATCGAATTTTGAAAGGAACTCACTACATTGTTTTCATAATCATTCCACACATTTACTCAGCCACATTCCCATGTGTTTATAAATGATTCAATCATTACATAGCAGAACTTATTGGAAATGGGCAAAATGTGTGCCATCCATCAGCTCCTTGAAATTCTCAGTATTTTTTTAATATAATAGGGCTCCAGAATAACACAATTTGATGAATCTGAAAAACAAAAGACCAAACGATACAGGAAACAGCATATCCGGTACTCATTTCTTCCACTTGCCCACCCCATGCTCTAATATGTTTCAATAAAATGGCACCAAAATCATTATCATAATGTATTCAGATAAAAGCTGTTCTACCAGGAAACGAATGTTTTGATATAATTCAAAATAAGGCAATAACAAAATCTAAGAAAGTCGATTTTCTCCCATTCTATTAACAGTTCTAACTTTATTTAAGTAATTAAAGAGAAAAAAAATAACCTTGTGAATAAGAAAGAAGAGAAACTAAAATAACAAGTTTTGACAATTTATAACACCATAGTTAAATGCGCTGATAAATACCAATTTGGATTTTTTTTTCACATTTCCAATGCCTACCATGTTTTTTGTATCTCCGTTTCTAAATTTGACGTTTCCCTTGTAAACTTTACAATTCTAAATCTGGTTGTTAAAAGGGTACAATGAACAGACTACTTTTTTTTTGTTCTAACATTTTCTTTTAACTTTAAAACAAATGTATTCAACACAACGAAAAATTCATCCCATTATAGGAATTTGAATATATTTTTATATCACTTAATTAAAATGTAGTCGTAGATATTAACTTCTGAAGGTTAATAGAATTAAATTTTTCCTTGTACTGATAAAAAGTTAAACATGAGAACACTCAGAGAACCAACTAAAGGGTCTAAAAATGAAGTGACATTATGGTTTTAATTGGATTTCAGAAATAATACAGAAATAATTCGAGGACTTTTGAACTTCAAAGCAAAAAATATGCCGCTCAAGTTAGTTTAATGGGAAACGAAGACCGAATAAGTTCTTTGCTTTCAACTTATGCGTAACTTTCGTAAAATAAAATTCAATTTTTACTTACTACTTACAGTTATTCAACCGCTCACGTTAAATAAATTTGCTTTATGAGTTTTTCATTGCTATCTAAAGAAACGAAAATGTTTCAGAACCTAATGTCTTCATATGTTGATGGAATCCTGATTTTAACTGCCTTTATAAGCAAAAACGCTTATGAAATCTGTGGGAAACAAGACATAATTTACGTAATCTCCTTCAAATACGAAACTAGCATTTTTAAGCAGAAGAAAAGGAGAGTAAATTCATTACATGAGGACCGAAATGAGGATGCATCCGCGATGACGGATTGTTTGCAGGTGGTTTTGTTCACCGACTTAGGGCCGGGAATGTTTGTTTCAAAAGGTGAAAGGCAAATGCCTTCGGTAAGGGATTTAGGGAGTTTTTTGGATGTGAAACAAAAACGTCTTGAGAGAGCAGCTTAGTTGAGTTTGTACTGAGAATTTAAAAAAGAATAAGGGCAGAGAGGTATTGTACCTCGTTTCCTGGCACAGCCTCGTGATTTTTAATTGAAATGGATAAAAAAACTCGCTATGGTTCAAGTATGTTTTGTCATTTAAAATAATTCTAGATAGCATAAACTCACACATAAAGAAATAAAAGTTCCACTACATAGTATAAATAAATTCGTCCATTCTAGATATCAGATATGCAGATACGCATGTGTAGATCAAAAGTGGCAGTCAACACGTTACACATGTCTACAAGAAACAATTTTCAATGACAAATTTAATATTGATTGCTGAATAATCCTTTAAGTCATACGACTGAAATAGTAAAATTCCCTATTCTGTATCAAGATTTTCTTAACAATTATTTTCATAAGAAGTTGCAGATATCCGGACCCTCCCAAATTATTTGTTATCTTAGAAACTGAAATGCAAAGAGACGGACGTTTAAGTCTTGCTCAAATTATAATATTTCACTTATTCCCGTGGTCCAAAAAGGCAATTTAATTTGGAAGATGATGAATATACTGATTTTTAATTTGAACTCTTAACTATTTGCTTTGAATCAAAATATTAAATGAATTGCGCAGTTGTATTTCATAACAACAAAAGAATTTGCATATGTTGAGAGAATTGCATATGCGGCGCAGAGAGCAAGACATTTGTACATTTTTTACCACACGGAAAAAATTATAGCTACATTTCCTTCAAATATATTGATGATAAAGTAAAAATTGACATATCATTATTTCTTATCATTATATCATTTGAACTTATAGTCATCATTTCATTATTTCTTAGAATATTTGTTGCTAATGTTTTCTAATTTAGTTTACTCAAACATCTTCGAGAACCACAGAAAGGAAGAAAGCACTTGAATTGCGAAATAAGTGAGAGTCAATTTTTTTTCTCGAAACTCGGACATGATTTCAGCGTTTTTAAAAGTGGAAACTTGAAAGTCGGAATTTTTTTTATATGTGCTAATTTCAAATAACAATTTAAATACCATAAGAAATCATTATTACAAAAAGGAAATAGAAGCGATGCATCTTGAGCTCAAAATCATGATCCTTTTAAATATCACAGCGAAGTCTCCAATTAAATAAAGTTTATTAAACAATGAAATTTCTTCAAATAATTTGACATTGAAAGATATGCTCATATAATTTACTTTCATAATACAAAAGAAATTCTATACAACTAAGTATTATCCTTTTTTTATCCAACTTATCCAACTTTCGAAGTTCCAGCAAATTCGACAACCTAATCTGCTCATTAAAAAAGGCAGCAACCAAAAATACATGGGAACTGTTGAAAGCACAGAACAACTTAACTTTCTTCACGTTCATGAAAACACTGTGATTGTTAGATGTCCTACAAATATTTCAAATGCAATTAAGATATACAGAGAGCAAAGTCAATAATGAAGAGGTTATGCATGATATCAGCAAGAAGAGATGCTACTAACAACATTTGATGCAATGTGAGGCCGATTCGTTTTGAGAAAATGCTAAATTTTCAATCTTTATAAAAAGAGTGAATTTTCTGTGAATATTTCATTAAACGCTTTTGCAAATATTACTATATAAAAAACCCTTATTAAAAATCGGAAACTGATCGACTTGATAAATGCGAGTTATTTGGTAAAAGGAAATGAATTTCAATCTGGTTTATGACTTTATGCATATCTTCGTATCATTAGAAATTTAAGGCTTCAAAATGTTAGTTTAGAATCATAGTTTAGAAATAAACTTCATTCAAAATATTTTTCTAATCCACATTTTAAGTAAAATGTAAAAGCTGAAGAAATAACAGAATTTTTTTAAAAAAAATGCTAATACTACACATCCAAAATGAAACCTATTCTTACGCACGAAACTCTTGAAAAAAAATCACTGGTCATGCTTTCAGAATTTGTTTTAACTCATTTTTTAAGGGGAAGTAACTCATTTATTAGCTTAGAAAATATTCACTTCACTTCACATGTGTGGATAAAATCATACCGCCAAAATATCAAGCGTCAACGCAATCTGCCTAAATGTTCTTAGAAATGGACTGAAAGAGAGAAGTTTCATTTATTTATTTCGAGCAGTGGAATTTTTTAAAGGATTTCCTCGTACTTACTAATACAGAATATTATTATTTTAGTCAAACTATTTTTCTCACCTCCGGGAAAAAGTTCTTTATTTCTAAGGCTAAAAGAAAATTTCATTTTTAAATTTTTTGCTCAGAGGTGCTTTCTGATTTAGAGACACTATACACACCCAACTACATGCTTTATAATGTAAAAGCTAATAAAACTGAAGTGGCACGATTTCTTTTTCCGCGCAGCTTAATCATTTTATTCGTCTTTTCTAACAGAGAAAAATATAAATTGTATATTTTCTCTTATTTAAGTACCACTGCTTCTATGGATGCAAAAATGCAAGCGTTGCATCTCATTATAAACAGAACAATCCAAGCAAAATAAGATTACAAAAGAATACAATTATTTATTAATTGAAAAATATTTTTTAAATATCTCTATTAATCCGGATTAACTTATTTATTCAGCTGCTTAAAAATATTGGATAATAAACATTCGAACTAAATGAAATCATTGAATTTTCGTTTTAATCCTGAGAACAAGTTAAATGGCGAAAAGCGCTGCTGGATGCATGCGTTTATGGGTCTCCATTTTTAGGTGTGAAGACACAAACGTCTGCTAGTTAAATAGTCTAAAGTGCTTTTATCCCTTCGTAAGAGGTTATTTTTCTACTTTTATCTTCATTTTTTAAAGAAGAATTCTGCATTATAGACATTTATATTTCTAATTCAAGTATACTGCAATCTTTACAAAAATGTATAGAAGATCTTTTTTATTATAACACCTTTCGAGGGAAATTAACATGTAAAGTTTCAAAATAACTATACCACGTCAGACGATATGAACTGAGCTAAGAAATGCTAATCGAATATATAATTGTGTCACACCCATCTCTTCTCTTTTGGGCTGTCATAACAAACACGCAGGTGTTCTAATCAATTTATTTTTCCTGTATTTGTTGTGTAGAATATATTATGTATAAATATATTTCAAAAATTCGAATATTTACTATTGGAAAACTTGACTACTGGGCAAAACTAAAAGATATATTATTTTGCTTAAAGGCTAATCTCATTTTAAAGCAAAAACAACGAGAAAATTGGTATGCTTTATGCATTTAAAAAAAACACTTATCCAATGAGCAGGATATAAAAAATATTGCCAATAACTGAAAAGATTTGCTTAGCCATTATTCTTCGAATTGAACTCACGAGTACATAAAAAAGATGAAATTCTTTTATAATAGTTCTGAAAAATTAGTTTAACTTTATTCCAAAGTTATAAAAAAAGATGCTAAAATATTTTTTTATATTTTAATTTCCTCGAGACCAGCTGCTTACTTGATAAAAATAATTTTTTTAAACTTTCACCCTGACCACAAGAATATTATATATTTAGATGTTTCAAATTCCTTTAAGAATTTCTGGTAGCTTTAAAACATATCTTAAGTAGCCATGAAATTTTCTTGAAACTTGCCCAAAGCTGCATATAACTCATATTTTTAAAAAAGGAATAAAATTCAACTTATGTCATTTTAAAAATTATCGTTTAGTAAAATGGCTCTGAAACATTTCAGAACGCACTTTTCAAATTTACACCATATTTCAGAACCGGATAACATGGTTACGGAAACTCTTCAACACGAGGCTTTATTTTTCAAAAATCCATACATAATAATAAATATTTTAATTAGAAAAGACTGACAATCTTGTACAAGTTCGAACAAAATATCATTCATTTAATGTAATGCGGCCTGAATAACAAAAAGTTTTAATCATCTGCCAATGAATCATTAAATTATTCAGCAGTTTTTTTTTTCTTAGGGCAATAGTTAATATTTTTAAAGATAGTTGCTTGTTTATAGAATAAAGGAAAGTCGTTCTTGTTGAAGTGTTTAACGCAAAATTTTGAACACGGTATATATTGCAGTGTCAGAAAAGTTGGCATCAGAAATAATAATTTCTTACATTAATATACTACAAAGGATATGAGCAAAGAATCGGAATCCTATAAAAAATTTTAGCATGAAAGCATTCTCAGTCCTAGAACAAATATTTTATTTGTTTTATTCCATCAATCACCAATTATATCATTTGAAAGAAAGTTGTGAACATAACAGAACTTCATTTTGCGTTCTACTATTTGTAATACAAGAATATTTAAATAGGCAAATTTAAAACTATTTGAGACGTATCAGCCAACCAAACGAAATATCATAAGCTCATTTCATCAAACTATTGATACAGAACAACTAGTTTTTTGACACGAATGTATATTTAATCGATAATTCAGAACAATACGCAATTATAACTAATGCATTCTTCTCGCTTTTTTTATGACTGCGAGTGGAAATGAATCCTTACTTTAATACTGCGTCAGCAAAATTTACTGCTTAAAAAAATGAAAAGTTTTTCACGAGCCTTTTTCACTGGCGTTAAGGCTTCATCGCGTTTTTCGGGAGACATTTATCACATGCTTCAATTCATTGAAATATAGAATATGAAGCATTCATGAAGGCTAGAAAGGTACAGCCATTCTAAATATTTTTAAACTCTAATGGTTTAAAAACTTAATACCGAATCCGATTTCTATAAAAAACTGTCCATGCAAGATTCCAAATTCAGTTTTGATCATTTTCAATTTAATGAATTCGACTCATTACGCAGTGAATTTATTTTAAGGAATACTAATCCAAGATCCTAAGAGAATTCGCCTGATGAATAGATGCTGTTCAACATGCATGTATTCACAGGACGTTTGATGGCCCGATAAACAAATAATAATTTAAGGATAAAGAGTGCAAAAAAATGCTACATTATCAAAAATGTTTCCACATAACGTTACAATAATTATAGATATTTTTCTTTCGGCGATAGCTCATTACAAAGTGCAACTGTTCGTAGAAAACTGAAGCTTATGATTTCACCACTTTAAGAACGGATACAAGCGGCTGTCTTATTTAGTTTTTTTTAATGTAAATACAAAAATTGCACTTTTAATTTAGGATAAAGTCAGGTTGCTCAAATAGCTAGTCTTTAAAATGAAATCTACACATTATATTTATAAAAAAAATTTACTTTAAAAAATTGTTAAATGTTACAAGTATAGTCTTCGTATTCATATAAATAAAAAAATTTTCAATGAAGTGATTGAATAATTTTTAATTCAATCATTTTCCTTAGAAGTTATATTATTATTACGCTTCTCATTACTTTGAAAATTCACTTAATAGCTACACAAAGTTTCAAAATACACTAAAATAAATGAAGTATCAATTCAGATTTGCTGACATTTGTTGTTACTCTTTCTTAAATATATGTTTGAAAATGACGTTTAAAGAATGTAGTAGATTACGACTCCAAAATCTTTTCCCAATAAAAAAACTGACTGCCATCACACAGAAATCTAGAAGCAAAATATATTTTGACCTTTCACTCTTAAATATTGTGAAAGTATCAGCGAGTAAAAAAAAGAAAGCCTAAGATATTACTAATTTCATAAGAGTGCATAATTAAAATAACATTAAAAATGTAATTCAAATTGCATTTATCAAACAAAGTATAGAAATATTAGCTCTTAATTACTATAATAAATTCTCTAAATGCATCTACGGCAAGGAAAATCATTTTTATCTTATAGTTACTTTTTAAAGTTTTTAATAAGCCTTAAAAATATATAATATACAAGGATATTTTGAAAATTTTTCAGGCAGTCAATTTTTTTACGAGTTAAACTTTTGACCTCTATATACAAAACATTTTTCATTTTTCTTATTATAGAATTCAAGAACGACACAATTAATAAACAGCATATCAAAATAATTTACAGCAAAATTAATACAATTTAGAGTTTTGTATTTTTTTTATTTTTTTAGCAATTTTTTTTCTTTTTCTTTTTCTTTTTATTTTTCTTTTACTCATTTTTTTCTTCATTCTTTTTTCATTTTTCTTTTTTTCATTATTTTTTTTTCTCTTTTTCATTATTTCTTCTTTTTTTTTTCATTATTATTTTTTTTTTCATTTTTTTTTCCTTCTTTTTTTCATTATTTTTTTTTCCATTTTTTTTTTTTCATAATTTTTTTTCTCTTTTTTTTTTTCCTTATTTTTTTCTTTTTTTCCTTATTTTTTTTATTTTTTTCATTATTTTTTTTTATTTTCTATTTTTCATTTAATAGATAAAACATTAATACGGGATTTTACAATATGTTAACTATTCTTCAGTAATATATTTAACAATATAATTACATAAATTCCGTTAATATTTTTTTCAATTTTAAAGGCAAAATGGAAGTTATATAACAAACAGTTCTAAAGAATCCCTATTCTAAATCTTATACATAGTTCTGGAAACATTTTGTTTGCCAGAACTATATCTCAGATTTTAATTTGATATACTCGCATTCACAAATTTGGTGTGAGTGCACATTTTATTAATTCATTTTAAATGCTTTTATAGAATACATTTTTAACAAAATACAAATAAAAAATGCATTCAATTATTTCGTATTATACAGAAATACTTTTTGAAAGAAAGGCTCGAAAAGTTTTCTTATTTCGCGATGATCCGAAGCTTGCACAGAAATTAAACACAGAGTGATTACTTTCCAGACAGCTCGGTACATACAAGCAAGCAATCAGATTCAGATTTTACACAATATATATCGTCACTTTCAATATAATATTGTAATTACAAACTGGGACTCCAAAACACAATATATTTAAACTTTTTTTTTTTTTGCACAGTTATTGTAAGTGCTTATTCTTTACTTTTGAAATTAAACCGAGTAATTTTTTTATTTTTATATTAACGTTATTTTATGAGAATTTTACTAAACTTTTAGTTTTTTTATAGTTTAAAAACAAATAAAATTAATATTATCATTGAAAACTCACACAAAAGCTTTACTAGTTAAAATATTCCGAGTTCTTCTACAAGCATAAATATTAATTTTTTGCACCAATGTATAATAATTTTTCAAAAAACAATGCTCAATAAACATATGATTAAATTATAAAGTTTCTATTAGGGAACATTCCCTTTCATGATGAATAATTTTAGAATTTCTTCTATACCATTACCAATTTATTAATGTTACATTCAATATTGTCTTTTTTTTATAATTATTCAGGAGAAAATACCATTTTTGAAAGCTGCATCACCATAGAAGCGTTTTACAATAGAGAATAAAAAGTCATTAAGCATTCGCTATTCAAATATTTCATATAAAACAATTATGCATCCTCTGATCACATTTCAGACTTCAATGTCGGTCAATAAGCACAGAACAAATGTCGAAAAGTTAGTTGGTGTGTTTAAGGAGCTGCTCATTATATGGAACGAAGTGATCTCTGCATAAAAAAATCGATAGAAGTTCGCTTGTATTTGTAGCTAGATGACGTGAGAGATTGACTGATTGGGAGGGTCAACTGATAAATAATTGTTCAAAGCCATTTTCAAAGGACGAAGCAGGCGAGTGTAGTAAGTGCAGAAAGTTGAAGGTGGCAGCACGAACCATTACTTTCTTTTAACATCAGTAGTGTTGCAGCAGAACTTTCCATCGGTTTCGTACGACCTAAGAATTAGAATAGCATGAGAATTCATTCTATCAGTTATGTTACACTAACCCTCCTTAACACCATTCATTACAATCGTGGTGAAAAGGTCACTGGTTAACGGAGGAAGTGCATCAGAAACAGTCTAATACAGTCGCAATTATTCTATGTTCAGCAAACTTCAGATTGACGACACGGGAGACTCAGTTCGCTTACTCCCAGTGACTTCTAGAAATGTCAGATGTATATTCTGCAAAATCGGCACATACAAAGCACATCAATGTCAGATGATGGTTTGAAGAGATCATTTCCTTCAGCTCGATCGATAAATAGATTTTATCGATTTATGAATGGCAGAGATTTCTGATCCAATCAATGCATATCGTTGAAAGCTATTAAAATTTCTGTGGCATAGTTACATTTCTCTGCACGCACATCCAAAGAAGGTTTTCTCGATGGAAAACTTGGAAGATTCCCCCACAGACACTTTTGTTGTACAGTTTTGGGAGGACAAGAGAAATTGTCTACAAAAACGGATACAATTCTTAGTTCACAAAGGTAGACCGATTCATCCAAAAGTATCCAACACCTTCCAGCTGCCGAGGTTTCAGTTTTATGGGAATCGGGTGTCAACGTTAAGAAAGAAAATATTCTAAGAAGTTTGTGCCGTGTTCTTCCTAAAATTCTCCAAACAGCTATAATGTCATCAGAATGGTGCTTGTTTATGGAACCTCTTTCGATTCAGGCGGTTTTTTTTTTTTTTTTTTTTTTTTTTTTTGTGCCTGAACTCGAACTACACATTTAAATGATTTTCGATCACAACATTCATTTTACTACTATGTTCGAAGTAAATACGAACACGATCCAGTCCAGATTCTTGTACGCTTATTGCTTCGATTTGGTTCGTAAACAGTAAATCTTGGTGTAAAGTTTCCATAACAGCTTTCACGTGAAAGTACACACAAAGTAATATCTTAGCAGCTCTTTAGCAGCAGTCAGTCAAACTTTCAAACAATTACAACATGAACGACTGCTAGAAAGCATTCTGGCAGAGATTTGTCACAACACAGATTTGGCAGAGAAAAGTCAGAGATTCTATCAAGTCTCTCTCCTTTATATTTCATGACATTTTCAAGTAAATAACTTCTGATGCTGCAGCTCTCGAAAAATGGCATTTACATTTCAAATCGATCATTTTAAAATTTTGTAAGACATATTTCTATCGAATACTGGTATGTGTATAAATTACATACATAAAAAACAGATTCAAATCATTTCAAGATTTACAAAAATATTTTAACCACTGTATTACTTCTTTAACTCCATCAAATGAACAAAAGGAGTATCTTCAAATCTCTTGAAACGCAATATCTATGGATACTTTTTATAAATATATCTATGGATTATGCAATAAATTTTTCAGGAAAATGTACCTTAATTATAACACAAAGTTCCAACTTAATTTGAAAACATTTTGAGCACAATATTTAAATCATTTTTAGCAATTTTAAACATGCTAAAAACTTATGGTCTGAAAAATTGTTTTAATGCTATACAAAATGAGCACCAAGAATTAATGTAAGCTGCAAGCAAATTGAGCATTTCTATACTATACTACAATGCAAATCTCAACTTACGAACCAGCTTATAATCCATTTTTTAATTTCGAGCTTAATTTTTTAATTTGCTTTTTTCGGGCTCGCTTTTTTTTTTTTAAATTTCGAGCTCTTTTTTTTTTTTTTTTTTTTTTAAATTTTGAACTCTTTTTTTTTTTTTTTAATTTCGAACTCATTTTTTTTTTAATTTCGAACTCATTTTTTTTTTTAATTTCGAACTCATTTTTTTTTTTAATTTCGAA
Source organism: Argiope bruennichi (assembly GCF_947563725.1). Taxonomy (NCBI): domain Eukaryota; kingdom Metazoa; phylum Arthropoda; class Arachnida; order Araneae; family Araneidae; genus Argiope; species Argiope bruennichi. The sequence goes on along the minus strand of NC_079157.1, from coordinate 108,747,072 downwards.
CTCATTTTTTTTTTTAATTTCGAACTCATTTTTTTTTTTAATTTCGAACTCATTTTTTTTTTTTTTTTAATTTCGAACTCATTTTTTTTTTTTAATTTCGAACTCATTTTTTTTTTTAATTTCGAACTCATTTTTTTTTTTTTTTAATTTCGAACTCATTTTTTTTTTTTTTAATTTCGAACTCATTTTTTTTTTTTTAATTTCGAACTCATTTTTTTTTTTTTTTTTTAATTTCGAACTTATTTTTTTTTTTAATTTCGAACTTATTTTTTTTTTTAATTTCGAGCTCATTTTTTTTTAATTTCGAACTCATTTTTTTTTTTAATTTCGAACTCATTTTTTTTTTAAATTTCGAACTCATTTTTTTTTTTAATTTCGAGCTCACTTTTTTTTTTAATCGAGCCCATTTTAATTACAGATTTATTTATTTTGAAGAATTTGTTTAAAATTAAATTATTCGGAATTTAAACAATTTCTGGGAATTTAATACAATATGTTTTCAAAACTTTACAGAATCGTTCAATTTGCAAGCACAACTGATAAAAGTATATTAAAACAAAAACAAAAATTACACATTGGCGCAAAATTTTGATTTAATTTTCAAATATTGCATTTTGGAGTCTCAGTCTGTAAAAAATAATTTTACATACAATATTAATGCAATTAATAGTGAAATTCTAGAGTCACAAAATTTAATATCGTTACTTGAAAAAACTTTGGAGTCATTTTATACTCTGAAACAGTTTTATTTTTCATTAAAAGTTTAAATACTTTTCAAAAAATTGCGTTTGCTTAAGATATCAAAATATTTCATAAAGTAAAATAGATTATAAAACGATTTTAATCGAAAACATATTTTGAAGAAATATATATACATTTATTATATATATTTTTTATTATGATATATAATTAAACTCGTTAAAAAGGGGTAAAAGTAATAGAAACAAAACTATTATTGGGATCATGTTAAATCTAATTTATCAAGATATTTTAAATATTTATCAGTGAACTGATTCATCAGTGTATTTTTGAGAAGCAAAAGCGTTATCGTTAAATCAGTTCACAGAACTAAATGAGCAACCTTGATAAACATTTATTGAATTGATCAAAATAGGCAACATTTATAATTCTGTCACATTGATAGTATTCATAATTAGCCACAAACAGTTCAGTTTTCTAAAATGCAGGTCAAAAGGTTTTTAAATATAACTTATTGCCCTTGAGTATGCATGCAACGATAATTTTGTTTCCGTGAAACGCTTATTCATTTACCAGTTCATATTATCGTACTCATTAACAGTGAAGTGACCTGAGGCTAAGAATAGCCAAGAGGAGAATTTTCAAAAATTCAGCGTTTTATGTGGGAAAAAGAAATGACTCAATTCAGCGACACTATATCACATTTTACAATGAATAATTTTTCTTACCCAAAAATTTAGAGCTATTTAATAACAAACAAAATTTTGCCGAATTCAGTAATTCTATTTATAAATATTCTTCTTGCCATTATTAAAAAGGTAATAATTTTTCTCTCTAAACAAGAATTAAAATGAATCGCATTGAAGGCTTTCAAAAGAAAGGTATCCGACTCGTTCAGATATTATGTGCATACTACCCTGGACAAAGTTAGGAATTTAATTTTGCTAAAAGTACTAAAGTTAATTTTGAATTTAAAGACAATTCACTGCTAAATGGGTCGGTCAACAGGACATCTTCAAATTACTTATTTTTACTTTTAAAAATTTTAACGAAATCAGTCAGTGGTTTAATTGTACAGCATGAGAATTAAAATTTTGCTCGCCTAAAGAAATAAATTTTCCAAATGAAAACAACTGTTTAAAATAAGATGGATCATTCATGTCGTGTAAACAGCAGAATTGCACAAAATGAATGTTTCATCCTCTTATTCAAATATCGGTTCGTTTTGAATAAAGGGTTGTCTAAGAATTTTATTAATCAGATTCTTCAACGCAGATCGTAACAAGAAAATAATTTCACCTTCACTTTGATGTTTACAGTAAAGGCTTCTTTTCATGCTTAACTACTTCAACAAAACCGCACACGTATTTTTAGTTTTCATTCACCGTTTAAGTATGTTTTGATCGATACAATATGACATCAAATTTAAAAGAAAAATTTCCACGTATTTTTTATAACAAAATTTTAATAACGTAAATTATATTTAGGACATTAGACGTTTTCTTTACAGATAATTGAATAAAAATCATCCCAGGCGAATCATTTCGAAAGAGAAGAATGCATTGATATCGATAGATTTCATAACTTTTTTGCGATTATATAGCGTCATATCTTTTTAAAAACGTGCAAAAAGAAAAACATTTTTAACTTATTTGAGATAAATCTGCATATGAACTAAGAAGTTTCTATGCGTCAACACGAACATACATTGATGACATACAACCACCGATTTTCTTCCTTCAGGTTTTTGAAGAAAAGCATTCATCCAAGAGATTCTGTTCTTGAAACTTGTTAAGATGAAACAGAATTCCGTTAAAACAATTTTATAACTAATTAAACGAATATAAACTTTAAAAAAATTAATAAAAAAAATGGATAATTAATATTTCCGTTAAAATAAAAAGAAACTCATGAAAGCATTAAGCTATGATTTAAAAAATAATTTAGATCCATAAGCAGATGATTAATATTTGTTAAAACTATTGACGAAATCGCCAATTCCAAATGAATGCTCATTTTGCAAAGGTTTTAAATTGCAAAGAAACTGTCTTGTCTCCTATCTGCAAATTTAATAAAATTAAGATTTGCTTTTAAAAGTAAAGGTAAGTATTTTTAAAGTAAGGTTGTGTGGCAATATGCTTTTTTTTCTTTTAATATAATACACATAATAGATTAAGTGCTTGCAAGAAACAAAGGAAGAATTCAAAGAAATACATAATCATTTTAAGTATTGTGTCAACACTGACACATAAGACATTTATATTAATATTTTATAGTCTGAATATGAATCTTCCTACTTGGAATAAAACAGAATCGGGGAATTTTAGTTAATTAAAGGAATTTGAAACACGTTTCGCGTCATCTTATTTTCATTGACGAGAAAAGGCCATTATCCGCTATCGAGGGAAAAACATTGAAAGATGTCATTTGAAAATGCATTCTATTTGTAAATATTAAAGGTGCATTTCTGAAACTAAGAAATGATAAAATCTCGAAATGAACTAATTAAATAAAAATCGATAATTTTGGCCGTTTTTAGACCCGGCGCTCCCTTCAATCTGCAGCAGCTGACTGAAGGTTACTTTTAGGACGATTGATAGTAGGAGATGACGATTTTATCTTATAGTTCTTGGAAGTAAAAATTATTCTACACAAATCACGCACCGCAATGAAATATATAGATTTAAATGTGCAGAAAATTAAACAGTTAAAATCTTAGCAGAGAAATAAATGCTTTATAAGAAATAAAATAGATGGACATTTTGAAATTCCAAGACCTGAAGATTCGCCAAGCATTCTCATTTAAAGCTGTTTTTAACATGATCTGTGTATTCTTACATGGAATTTGTTTTTTAAATTGGAGCTATATTTTCAGGGAACTTAAATTAACAAAATATTTGTAAATAATCTGCATTGTATAGTCTATTTGCTAAATATTTAAAAAAAATCAAAATTTAAAGCTATAGATTCTTTATTCTGGATTTGTTAGAGAATCGATTCTAATTTAGTAAACCTTGTAAGAAGTTGCATTAAATTTCAGATTCTTAAATTCTTTACTTTTAATAGGTTGGAGATGAATTACTTTTTTTAAACATATTACTTTGTTTAGTTATACAGCTGATATTTTTTATAATTTTTTCATATGTATGCGTAGAATTTTCCCGAAGTTTCAATCTAAGGAAATGACTAAGTCGCATCCATGGCACTCTTTCCCATTTAACATTCCGATAAAAACTGAATTTGATCTCTTTCCATTTGGTTAAAAAATTCCACAATTTATTTCCTAGAAGTATTCCACTCCCAAAAATAAAATGCATCAAAAGCTTAAAAATATCCCACTTATTTTTTTGCGATTGGTAAACTTATAAAAAGAGGAAAAGAAAGTAAAGTAAAAAAGGGCTGAAATATATTTTGTCAATATCTTCACACATAAAATGTTTTACTGGAGGCCTTTCAAAAAGTAAAAAATAGCTTAAAACTTAAGGGTGTGTTGTCTTTTAAGTCATTTTAAGAGGAAAAAATTTACATAAAAACGATTCTACTGTACCATAAAATGTTGAAAGTACTCTAGAGTGAAATAAATTGCATGTACTTTTTTCATCAAATTTTTTACGGTTGAATTTTGATTTGTAAAGATATTGTGACGAGAAAAACTGGAAAAGTTTAGACTAGTACACCCCAATGCGATCTTTTACAATAAATTAGACTGAGTGTTGGAAATGAAATAGAAATAATAGTACAATATTTAATTTGAAAGAAGCAGGATAGATTTATTTTTATGAAAACATTAAAAAACACAAATTCGTTCTTTTAATTTTAACGGTATCTTTTGCATAATATAATTTACTGAAATAAAAAAATTGAAGATACTGAAACGGTAAGTTTTTTTTTAAAAAATTACTTTGCTATAACTTTTTCTCCGAAAATGAAGTAACTCTTCATTTAAGACAAATCACAAGACAATATTCAACGAAAAATTTTATTTTTAAATTTGAACAATAAATACAACAACAATCCTTCAAATAAGCGAAAAACCCTGGTTTTTGAATAAAATGCACAGGATTCTACTTTTGAGCTCAAGATATTTTGCAAAACAGTCAACAGCAAATGGAATGGGAATATAGATATGAAAAAGTAAACGATATTTAAATAAAAGTTACTTTGAAATGTAACTGATTAATATGTAAAATGATAATCTCCATCGATTCAAAATATTGAAAAATGAGAAAGGTTGCTTTTTCTTGAAAATCATAGTTACTGGATTATCCATTTCAAAATTTCCAAAAATATAAGAAGTTGGACAAAATAGCAAAACATTCCAAAACGAGATAGAAACAGAAAACATGACTCGATAAACACAGCATTTGAAATGAGATTCATAGTTGATTATTCGACATTGATTAGACTTATTATTCAAGCTGATTCATTTAAACACGTTTGATGGATAATTTTGAAATTCTCCAAATTGTGAATAAAAATTGACCACTTTATCAGTTTGAGAAGAATACGAATAGTATGTGAAAAATTGCTTGTTAAAGAAATAAACCTTCCTTGGAATTTCTGCATTATTATAAATTGCACTGAATAAAATAAATCCAATTTTGCAAAACATTTCTAAAGAATTCATTGAATATCTTATCATATCATTACTGCAAATTGAAGTACCAAAAGACATTAGTTAAATGATCAGAAATAAAAGTGCGTCTCTACTTTTTCTTTAATGGCCTATTGTGCAAATATTCCATTGTACAATTTTGCCATACATTTGTGCGAACTTTTTTTACGATGTTGACGACTATGGCAAAATATCAAGAAATATTTTTAAATATTCTTGGGGTAGTTTAGTTTCAATACGATTTAAATACCATTGTTAGTTAATATCATTATCACTATCATTATTTTATATCATTGTCAATCTTTAGTAAAAAAAATACTAATACGCGAGCTGCAAAGCCCTGAAAATTTTACAATTAAAAAAAGTTCCGCCGTATCTAACTGCTCTCCAGTCTTGTGGCGCAATTGATTACTAACTCCATTTTTTTTTTACCATTATTTGTGATTAATATCTCAGCCCATTATATTTCGCAGGGAATCTACCTATTGGATAGAACGGGCGACATTTAGCACTAGATATTGGTGGAACTACAGAAAAAGGAGGAAACTAATTTGTTCGAAAGTACCCGATGCTTTGTAAGACCTTTGAACATATCCTTATAGCGTCCTTTTTCTTGCTGAAAGTTTTAAAATACTGCTCACGTTCGAAATGTGAAAAGTTAAATGTAGATTTTATTATTTACGAATTTTTTTTTTAATTAGAAGTCAAAACAAAAGCTTCATTTCCTATCTCGGAACTTGAAATTCTAGAATTCTGCCAGATTTATTTCGTCCTCATAGAGAAAGATCTTAAATAATTAAATGTTTTAGAAACTTTGCAACCGGTCTCTAAAAAATAGACGTGATAAATTCTCTATTACTTTATATTTCCGAATGACTCACGTTGCTAAACGGCGATACTTAATTTTCTCTTGAAATGAGCACTCCTATTTCCTGCAAATTACTTCAGAATCTTAATCTTAGAACCTAAAGTAATAAACCAGCAAAAAAATACTTTTCACAGGAACTGTAGCAAAAGGGATAAATATTATTAAAAAGCATTGTAATCGTGATATTAAGCTAAAATATTAATCAAGTGGATTACAAATTGTTAAATATTCTTTTTAGGCAGAACGATTTAAATCAATAAGTTAAGCACATTTTGGGGGACCATTTCTTTGTATTTCACGGTGGATCTCTGTGGGAACTTTCAAGATTTTTCAAACTGAAATTTCTGGGAAAGCTCATCCTTCCACAGCATCTTTTATAGCAGCTTCAGAATGAATGCGAAAAACTGCAAAGAGTTGAAGAGCAAATCTCCTCTGTATGCGAAACCAAATAAAAAAAAATCAGTTAAATAACCACTAAAGCAAGCTATGTTTAACGAACTGCAGTCATAATCAGAATGCACATTTCATCCATTTTAAACAAAACATTCATGACTTTTTTTTACATACTGAATTTATTAACACGCGTTCACCAAGCAAAAACACCAGAGACAAGTTAATATTCAAGTTCGTAAGACATTACATAGAAGTTCAGACAATAGTATGGTATTATCCTTGGTATTGAAAATTTCACTTATAATGTGGCAGGCATTTTGACAATTTACGAAAAAGGCAATATTGCGTTTTGGTTCTGCATTTCCATGAACTTCGCTCATTCATCTTATAATCAAACAGTTGATATATTCGTCCAGTCCGATCCCGTCCTAGATTTAAACTGGGCAGATTAAATTTGGAAAGTATTAAAGTATGTATTGCCTTCAATAAACTATTAAGTGTGGAAACATTTGATTTTGAGATGCAATTTATCTTAAACGAAATATGCATCTTCATGCAAGACCTTGTCTCGCAAAGTCCAGCCATCTCTTAACGAATAGCGCAATGGGGAGATGAATCTAACGCTCCAAATATATATATATGGATTAAACTGTGCCCAATTTTAGATGTTCATTTGTTTGTAAGACCTCGAGTACTTCAGAGCGCAATAATGATCAATGTTTGATTTGAAGCAAAATTTGGTCACTACTGAGAGCTGCGGCGGATTTCAAATTTGACAAAAGTATCAAATACTTTAATTTACTCTTTAATTTGCTATCTAACCTTAAGAACTTAATGCTTTGGTTATCAATCTAACAGCTTTTTTTACAAAACCGGTCTGTACGACAAATATAACTGCCTGTTTGTGATTCTTATAATTATATGCTTACATTGCCAATTATGTATGTAAGAAACTCCAAGTTTAACCCATTCACTGCCAGCTATCAGATCAATGAAATTTCGCAGTGTATTCACTTTTGCTTGGGAAAAGTGGTCTTGCTGTGCAATATGCGTACAAAAGGATTATAGAATATTGCCATGCGAAAATTTGCTGTTAAGTCACGATTAGTTTGGATACTTTAAAACATTACGAACAAAGATTCAGTAGACAAAAGCTTCATTTGGGCTAAATTCTGTTATACTGATTAAAAAAACACTTATTCGAAAGTGGCAGGTAGGAATCGAATGTTTTTGCTACTCTATGCTTCATAGCAGTGCATGTTCCGTAGTTCCCTTTCAACGTATTCATGGTTTCCGTTTTATTTAAAACTCTTGATATGCGTATAAAAACATGAAACGGGGGGTAGACTTTGCGATAATCTTATTCGTTAAAAATTTGCATTTTAAATTTTTTTAAAAAAAACTTCAGACTAATTTTCAAGTAATCAAGGTGAAATTTAAAAAAAAAAATCAAATACTTTTTTTAAAAAGTCAATCCTTCATTTTTGTTAATTTTCAGATGCGCAATAAAACTCGTACATTCAGATAATAGCAGAGAACGAACAAGCACGAGCCTTTCTGATTCGAGTGCTGGCCTGAAGTCCGTCCAAATCTCCGTCTGGTTAACATTAGTCTTTCGAGGCCAGGCATTGCTCGATTATTTTCGTTATTTATCCTTAGAATGAATTGGAAACACAAAATTAAATTATTGCTAATAAAGATCTGCAATTATTTTAGCAGAATATTCATTTCTCATTTCATCATCTATCTACAAATAATAAAATTAACTTACAGGATATTCAGGAATATTTATCCCGTTCTGTAAAAACATTCGATAGAATCTTAAGGGACATACTGGGGTTTTTTTACTGTGTTTATATATTTTTGTATAAGTTCATATATATATTACAGACCATGAAATTCGAATATTTTAATATCTTCCCCATCATAAATTGTTATATTTTTCTATTTCCCAGATTTTGTCTATAGAGGGGAGGGGGGCGATGTAGTCCGTGATCCTTAGTTACGTCAAATTCGTAGGTTAGTGATGCATTATTAATATATTTCGTAAATGAACTAACCTGTTAAACGTTAAAAAAGATTAACACACGGCTCAAAAATTAAACTATAACTAAGGCATTATAGAATTAGCATTTAATGTATTCACATTTTTCTGTCAACTGCAACCGAATTTATTCACTTCGTTTGAACTATCGAGTATGATCACCTCATGCGCCATAAATGTTGACACGTTCATGATTTTGGATACAAATCAAACATAAGTGGAATGCGGAATGCATCACTTTCTAAACATAGCGGGTGACTGCACACTTGGTAATGCATTCTCACCATTTCTGGCAGTGAATGAGTTAAAAATGTTTTAAAAATTCTGCTCTATGACTGCAGTCCGTCGTTTTAAAAATATATCGTTCAAATTTCCATCTTTTGTGCAATATCAAATTTTCAACCTTTCCCACTCGGTAAACCGTGTTGCAGGAACAGAAGCCCTTGCTTGACCATCAATGCGGGATCGGTGCGTCTCCCCCCGGGGAATGTCGTGTCGAATGGAATCCACCCCAACGACAGGAGAAGAACGGAAGAGCGACCCAAGTAGGACCCTGACACTGTTTAGAAGGAGAAATATCCGTATGCTTACCCACGTGTAGTTAAATAATTGCATTAAAAACTCGCATCAGCATTATATATATATTTTTTAATGATCTGCCATGACATACACATCACTCGCACAAAACTGAAAAGAAAACTCTTTGCATTCCGATGGCCACTAGACATTAAGCGTATCCTATGCAGCTGTGAAATAAAAGATAAGGGTTCTTAATCACTTTCAAGAAAAATTTTACATATCTGATTTCACATACAATGTGATCTATTTATTACTCACTTATCAATTCTAATATTTATTTATCAATTATTTTGTGTGTGTGTGTGTGTGTGTGTGTGTGTGTGTGTGTGTGTGTGTGTGTGTGTGTGTGTGTGTGTGTGTGCTCGAAGCACACAAATACATTTAAGAATTAAGGATTGTACCGAAGTTAGAACACACGACATGCTTTGTGTTAAAGACCAATTTACAAAACTGCTTGATGGAAAGTGAAAAATAGATTTGGAGCTGCTCTTTTCTGCAGTGTACTATGAATAAATTTACCAAATGCAACATAGATTGAACCTCGAAATGTTAATTTAAATTTAAAAAAATTAGAACAAAATACCGAAAAAATGTTCTAAAACTTTCTTTTATTATTTCAAGATTTAATAAATTTATTAAGCCTCTCTGATTTTCATTCATTTATATTATATAAACTCTAAACTCCATAGGAAGTGGTCTCTCCCAAATTTTCTCGCATATTCTTTAATAAACTCATCATTCCAGAAAATGCCTTACGTGGCATTGGCGTACAATGGTTACAAAATATTAATCTTTAGCGTAAATTTAGCATTTTTACTGAATCTATCGTGTTAATCCTTGGCAAGTTATTTGGCGATTAATCTCTAGTAGCATTAATAGTATCCAAAAATGGAATTTGTGTTTTAAACAAGTTTTTCTCAACTGATTGAAAAAATTTTGATAATGATTGATTTTTTGAAAAATGATTGAAAAAAATTTCAAGTAAAACTGCACTTGTAGCAAAAAATATATCAAATTTGATCCAGAATAGTATGGTGAATAAAGCTCTGGCATAGCATAGGATTTAAATTCATCGTGTTTCTGAATTATAGCGTTTACATTTTTCTGAAAATACAGGCCGACAGGCAGTCCACTCGTCGTTGGATTCAACTCAAAATTTGACAAATCTACACTATAGGTATCGAATCTACGAATCGAATTTCATCTATCTAGCTCTCTTCGTTTAGTAATTATTGTGTTAACTTATATTCGAACAGCCTGACAGATATATTTGCTCTGAAACAGATTTTATTCAAAATCTTATCTATAAATTTAATGTAAAGACCGTATACCAAATTTCAACTATTTAGCTCAAAGCTATTTTGAATGATCTTTGTCGCAGACAGACGGACATTTTCTGAAAATGTTTCTAAAACTCTGGGAAGTCTAAAACGTGGAGACTTTCTGGTGATTGCTCTATATTACGTAGTATATATAGCTACGTTATATATATCCTGGCATATATATAACGCAGTATACGAGAAAGTAAAATGTCAAAACTTGAGAGAAAAGGTAAACGTGATACACTGAATAAACCTTGAAACAATTCTCTAATGTGGCTGCCATTTGCGTATTAAGATTTAAATGTGAATTTTTTTAATTTTAAAGACTCTAGAATGGATCAGAATCATCTGAATGCCAAATTAAAATGCATTCATGAACATTTGCCAAAACAGGACTGACTGCACATATCGGTCACAAATAGTGACAATTAAGAATGTCCTTTCATTTTTAGTAATTATATCTGTTTATTTAAAAAGTTTCTAGAAACTTGACTTTACAATCATTTTTAAAGGTATTAACATCACAGCTTTCACTCAACACCGTACCAATTTGAAGACGATAAATTTTACAAGCGCCCAGACACACAGACGCAAGCTATCTTGGATAGAATTGAATCTCGAATTTGCATTTCAATCCTGATGCGAAACCCTGATAAGCATTTCAGTGCTCAAACTGTGACGATATATTAAGCGATGTCGATATAGCTGCATGCCTCATCCAAAAATATTGGATGAGGCACGTCAGTTCCAAATTTGGATTCAGACCCAAAATTGTACATATATCCAAGATTTGTCCAGATAAAATCAAAACCCAAGTTTTCCCTTTTTATTTATCAGTGATAATTCAGATTAAACATTACTAAGACTTCAATTTTAAAGAACGTAGTTCCATAAAAATTCAATTTTTCAACTTTTATTCAACGTGGAATATAGTAACCATATTATGACTGGTGTAAATAAATTGGATTGAAGGAAATATTGTAAAATGGCGAAATATATCATGATTTTTTGGCTTGTTAAAAATGTACAATTATTTATTGCATTCTGCCTACAGAATTCGTTCACTGCCCTCTACTTCAATCCTAAATCAAATTACCGAATGAATGTTTAGAAAATTTCAGAAAGAATGCATGTTAGTTAAATCAGTCTTTTCGGATATAATTAAACTTCTGAAATCTATTTTCGAATAATTTATTTTTGAGACAGAGCAATAATCATTTCCGCCAAACATTCCTTATAACGGAAGCAGTAATTCGCGAATTATTAAGAATGGCTTTCCGAATTTGGTTCCGATTTCCAGGTTAAATACAATTTGATCATAACAATATTGTAAAAATTGAATTATCAAATTTCTGAGTGCCTTAAATAAAGGCTAGGGCATATAGTTTAAAATATCTCACGTTAACATTCTTTAATCCAATATTGATCGAGGCTCATTGTAAAATTAATGTAAAATGAGTAGAAATTATACCGAATTATTATGAATTACATACCATCACAGAAAAAGTCATTTATGCAATTTGGACATTTCTCACTAATGACATAAAAAGCAAAGGTCAAAATTTCACATCAAAAATGCAAGACCCTTAAAAATCAGGACAAATAATGAATATAAGTTATTTCAGATTAGATTTGGTTTTAGTAGATTATACTTTTAAATTTCACGTTAAATAAAAAATATGCATACAGTGATACCTCATTATCATAGTGGCCATAAAAAAGCAAAGAGCTTTAAAAGTTCATTGTATTATATATAATTAAAGGCGTAATTCAAAATACTCACCTGATACCATGAACTGTATTTTGTATAGTTTCCATGTTCGCACATTACAGCCACTCATCTTTACCAATATTCTTCTACGCAACCACATTTAATTTAATTCTTAAAATGTCTTACTGAGTAAACATTTCAATCAAAAATAAAAGTATGTCAAACTAAAATCATACAAAATTGATATTACAAGTTATGAAAATCTGTATTTAAGTTTCACTGCAAAAGTTTTTATGCCATCAGATTCATTATAAAAAATTTTCACTGTATTTATTAAAATGTATGTGTAAGGAGAATGAAATATTTATTACATATTCAATTAACTTTCCGTTTGGGGAAGCTACTATAGGTATTTTTTTTTTTTTTTTTTTGCTACGAAATTTACTGTAAAGACATTCGAGTCTTTCAAAGCATAATAACTATAGCTTCATTATTTCAACAAGCAGTTAGTTAACAAGCTTTCGAGAGCTTCTTCAAAATACCTAATATCTTTTTCACCTTTCTTAATTTTAGGTCAAATCACTAGAATTGATGCAGATGGGTCATTATTATGAAAAGAAGTCAAATGGAAACAATTATACTTCATACTTTAAAAAAGTTTCCACATTACACAAAACATAAAATTTAATTCTTAAATAGATTTGATCATCAACATGTCAACCTCAAAAAGATACTTGACTTCTATCACAAATTTTCAGCAGATTCCATTCCACCTCGAACCTACTATCCTCTCATCCAACTAGCAGAAGAGGCATTTCGTAAACCTTCACCCATACCCAAATGCTATGCTCAATACCCCCCCCCCTCCAGTATGACAATAACTGTAGTATACAAGATTTTTATATCCCGAGTCCTCACAAATAAAACTTTTGTGCTTCATAGTGTAATAAAAAAAAACGACTAAATATTTTGGACTTTTTTTAATCGATAGCGAAATCAAAATTTAACACAAAATGGTAACAATGCAATAGTTTGCAAGTTTAGAAATAAATTCACATATAAAATTTTCGACGTTGTGTTTTTCAGTTATCAAATTAATATGCAAGTGACTACACAAACCGAACATACGGAGAGAGATCTGATAAAAATTTAAACTTCAGTTGCCACTTTGGTTCACCTACAAAATTTCATCCATCTAGCTCATGACGTGTTAATTGTTATCGTGCTTATATGCACTCAGACAGGCATATTAAATGAATGAATTTACTTCGAAATTTGTCAAATATAAAAAAATTAGTACAGAGACCGCATGCCAAATTTCATTCGTTCAGTTCAGAACGCTTATTAATTATCCTGTTCAGACAGACAACGATAATTCCAAAAATGTGTTTTTCGGTCTCGTGGAAGTCTAAAGCGCGGAGAATCATCAAAATATCGAGTTAAAAAAATTCCGATTACAATATTTTCTTTTTTGATTCTTCGTATATAAGAAGATCGTATAGAAAAAGATCTTGCAACTAGACAATATCTAGTTCAATTTGACCCTCCTGCCATCCCTCCAGGTTTTGTTGGTTTTTTACTCATGCATAAAATTCTTCAAAACAAAGTCTGGCATCTCCCCCTCGGTATTAGCTTATTATTGTATTTAAAATAAGCGATCACTTAAAATAAACACGCTTCATTAAAGCAAAAAACATTGCGAACTAAAATTCATTTAGCCAATTTCATATGGAACAATTTTTTTTAAAAAAATGAGAAAAGAAATTGTAATAGTACTCACATGGACGGAGAAAGGAAATGACAACGGAGAAATGAAGAGAGAGCAGGAACGATGATACCGCAACGAACCCATGTCTGAAAAAAATGAATTTTATGAGTAAAAAGCGAATGTCTTTGATTTCAGTTAAAATAATTTTTAAAGCAATAACTTAAATTCTCATATATAACAAAACAGAAACTAAAATTATAATACATAATGATAAAATAGATTTAAATGGAATTTGTACGATTATCAGGCGTTCATAACATGAAAGCGTTAGTGATGCAGTTTTTTATACTATCTTATTAGATATTTTCTGATTTGAAGACCTGGCATTGATTAAACTAATCATCAACATGCACATATGAAATATAGATTAGTTCCACGTAATTTAATATATCGAATATTAAAATATGATCAGCAATTTAAATTTTTAGATAAAAATATAGTTATTCGATGCACGAATCATAATAATTTGCATTTAAGGGTTCAATACCTACCTAAATGTTTCTCGCTATCATAAAAATTTATTTTTCCGTATTGTTTTAGAAATTTTATGGTGGATTTTTTTAAGACGAATTCCTAGATAGGATTTTAAAAGGTACAAAATTGTAAGACTTCAATTGTGAGTTACATGAAACATTGTGTGGGTCGTGCAATTTTTCAACACTTTTTTTTTATTTAATTCTTTTAACAATTGGCTAACTAGCAATATCTTAAAAAATACTCTGATGTAAAACAATTGGTAGGTTCGATTAAATTCCTACAACTTCTCAACATCCAATGCGTTTGGTAAATGATTTTGATGAAAGATTTTACTTACCAAATACATACTCCATTTTTCACTTCCTCATTAACAAAAAGTAGAGAATCAAAATAATCGTTAAAAATTTTATAGCAAGCCTCAACTTCTTCAGCGAGAGGAGGTTTGGAAATCTACGTCTACTAGGTCTACTAAATCTACTAATTAATGTGCGCCAGACCTACATGCGCACTGAATATTTCATGGAGTCTGCTTTCGAATCTGAAATTTTGGGTTTTCGAAGACGAGACCAGTTAGTCTAAAATAAAATATAAACAAAGTAAGAGATGATTCCTGTAGTGTCAACCATTATTTTGGATGGTGTTTCTTTGCATTATTTCATATGAGTAAACAGTTAACCTATACTATCCATAAAGATTTCTTAAAGCGAAGTTGGTTTAGATTATCTGGATCAAAGACATAACAGGGCATTTAACTCTTTACACACCGAAAGTAATTCGATGCATAATTCACCTAATACTAGAACCCTTTTAATGCTCTGAAAAATGTGTTTCAAGTTAATTTCCTCTGAAAAATTAATCTACATCTTAACACTCTTAAGCATTTTTAACAATAGAAATTAAAAACAAAATAATAAAAAGTCAAAATGGTGCATTGTCGAATGGTACCTGTGAGAAGCCATCAGATTGCAAAGGGTTAATATAAACAGAGGCGGATTTAAAACAAGGCAATCCAAGCAATTAAATAAAGCCGCTAGACCGACAGGGCGAGCGCAAGTATATCGATTAAAATCAATTTTCCTACTTCATAAATAAATTTGTAAAAATTCTGAGAATGATACAACATTAGGATAATATTTATACTTTATCAAATAAAACTGATCAATTTTCCAAGTCCGTTCACTTAATTATTAGATTTATAAAAACCGAACTTCTGCTTGAATAATATCGTGCACAAACGCGGGTGTCAGAAAGTCTGAAATCATAATACACATATAAAAAATACTATTTCCCACACTCTGTGGAGTTAAAAAATATTCACCTAAAATAAAGTTAGCAAGTTAAAGATGAATTGAAGTGTGGAATTAAATTGACTACCTTAATAAAAGAAAGGCTTCCTAGCGTACATTGCTTAAGGACACCATATATCCAAATCCAACAGTTAAGGACAACATTGTGAAAAATCGATTAAATTTGCAATTTTTTTTTAAATCTATCTTTTATGAATGGTTAGAATGCGAGTGTTCGTTTGCAAAAGAAAAACATTTTTATATATTTATTCATTTGCTCGATATTAGTTTATTATTATTATTATTAGGATGCCATTCCCACTTGTTTAAATTTACACAGCTGCAATACAACAGTTTCATTTTCCTCCAAATGCTGGAACTTTAAAATACTCCATGCTCATATTACAACATATTAGTTACAACTCGGAAACTTTTGTCATGCAGCATGAGTATATGGTATAATTTTGCATGAACAGATCCTTCACGAATCAGAATTTTTTTTTAATTAAAAATCTTGAAATATTCGTACAATGATTTTTAAAAATTCAAAAATATGAAAATATTTAAGTTTTGAATAAAAAATTGTATTTTCAATAAAGTTAAACACACAAAATATTTTGTAGAATTAAAATATCTGAAAAAAATGTTCCATTTTAATGCGCAAGGAACAAGGCAAGTTTTATAATATTTTAGTACTATTTTTTCCATTTTTTTTTATCAAACATTCGAAAAGTTACAAGTGAATTTAGGTGAAATTTTTTTACATCATTAGACTAATATAATAAAATTTCCATGAAAATTTCAAAATATCTCGGAAGATGTGAAATTTTGATTTAGACATCCATTGTACCCTTAACACATCATTTAATACAAATGCCTTTAATAAAAAAATGCGGACATGAAAAGAAATGCATTTTACATTGATAAATGAGCATTGGTTGAAATCTAAGAATAAGGATTAATGTTACCGAAACAGTCCCGATTTCTGACTAACTGGGATTGAAAGAACTCACCGAATTTGAATTAAATATCCTACTTTTTCAATTAGTTGACAGCCCATACAAAAAAAAACGAATAAAGATTTTATGCTAACTTTCATTTAATAACCTTATTCACTTTTTATAATATTTATAATGATTTCTTTTCCCATCAAATTACTAGAAGAGTGCTTTAACAACAGATAAAACTTCTATAAAAAAATCCGAGCGTTTATAAAAAATGATTTAGAACAAAAGATGAATTGGAATCTTTCAACCTTCAAACAGGAAAAAATATTCTTGAAGCATGACTGAATGGTTTAAAGTTGATCATAAAATACATATTTTCAGATTCATTATAAAACATTCCATCTCCAATGTGCAAACCAAACACAAAATAAAACTTCATCACTTTCACAAGCTATTTTTTGAATACCAAATAGACTCCAATAACGTCCGAACGGTAATTGTCTTTTCCAAATTCATAACATCCGAAACGCTGCAGCTGTGGTCTGAACCATCTGCAACTCAACTGAAATAAGGAGGTGAATAAACACAACACAAGGTCATAAATACACCTATTGTTTGTAATAACAACATAGCGCACTCGTGGTCTTTGATGTCCCTCCTATGTAGCAGTCAGAACACAAGCGGTTCGAGAAATCTGATTTTCTTAAGTTTCAAAATTAACTTAAAAGAATGTTAATATAGTTCAGAGAAAAGGTGCTTGGCAAGAATATGCAGAAAACTTAATTTGAAATCAGATTTAAAATTCCTACACCCTTCGAAGGAAAAATTTTAATTATACTAAAAATATAGAAAATAATGCAAGTGGAAGGAATGTAGTGCGATTTGAAGTCGGAAATAAAATTCAGTTGTGGTGGAATGTAGATTATTATGATCCGCTCTGGAAGCAACAGGACGTATGTTTTCGGGAATATTTCTTTAATAATCACATTCACAGACTAAACAAACAAAGGCAAGACATTCACGCACTCAGCTTAACAGTATAGCATATCATCTCATTCTCATTACAATCGCAATGCACTATGGGATGGCCTAATCAGACATCGCCATCTATTATCCAAAAGAGAATTAGGAGTAATGCAACTGTTACATTCTCCCCCTACACCATCGAACACCGTCTCGGCAAAGTGGTGTGATTTTGGATATTTTTTCCTCTCAGATTAAATAAAATTTTTAATTATTGAAATGAGATAGGAAGTTAAACAAGAAAACTTGAATATGAAGGATCAGTTACACACTTATCCTCTCTTTTGAATGTATATATTAAAAAAATCAATAAAGCAGGCAGAACACTATTTATTTAAAATCTCCAATATTTTTTAAGAATGCAAAATAATAATAATAATAATCAGGTAGGAGATAAATATATTTTGAGCAATGGTAAAAAATGTTTATGTTCAAAATAACTTTATGCGTTTATATTTTTTAGACGACAGCAACACATAAGGTCAGAAATTAATTAAGTTCAAAAATATTGTGAATTTTAAATGCAAGTATAGACACACACTTTATTAAAGAAAAACAGATGTAGCAAACAATTGCTATTTAATTTGCATAAATACTGAAAAGAATTAGCTTTAAGAATTCTTAACCATAAAAATAACATTCTGAGAATCAGAAATAAAATTGCAGATTTTATACGATTAAAAGATGCCATATGCTCAATCATTACACTGAAACAGAACAGTTTTTCATAATACCAAAATACCATACAGCTGAAAAAAGAAAACATTCAATACTTGTTTAGACTAATCACTTTGAGAGCGACTGAGCTTATGAATACTTAATGAGACTTGGCACGTTTGCTCAAGGGCACATAAAATAGTATCAGAAAATGAGAACAGGCAGTTTTGGTTTCGATTCACAAACTTACGGACCAATAAATATATCAAGTACGATAAATTAATTCGTGCTTAAATAAAATACAGAAATACAACAACTTAAAATTCAACATATAGAATAACTTATTATTTAAAAAATATGTTCTTACGTACTTTCAATGATGGAGATCAAATAACAAAATAGTACAGATATTTCAGTATCTAAACTAGCAACGATGAATAGGCTGTGAAAACAGAAGTAACTTAGAAATTATTAAATATTAACTAGTATGAAAACATTTCACAGAAGACGAAGAATCTTGGTGTATTCAAACATGAAAGAATGTCGGATTTCAACGAAAGAAATGCCGGATGCTATTGAAGTTAAACAACAACAAAAAATGCACAAGTGTTATCACACTTGTCTGAGAACAGGTACGGATAGGAATGACCAACATTAAACTGATAATTTTTCCGTGCTGTAAATTTGAAAACACACAAACTTTCTTTTATTGATTTAAATGCAGATTTTACTGGAGATGCACAAATAATAAATTATACTCAGTACAGGGGTCGAAGTCCCATACGAGTTAGGATTTAAAACTTAATACTGGAATACTCCTTAGACATCAAAGAAGCGAAGATGGCAGACACTGATTCATTTTAGAGGACTGATGTCTGGAACACAATGATGGACAATTCTCGGGATGAGAAAAATGACATGTGTCAGGGCGACACGTTCTCGGGATGAGAAAAATGATGACATGTGTCAGGATGACACGTTTCATAATTTGCTGCGGACGGGAAAATTTTCTTACGATCGTCGGGACGACTTCACTTTCGTTTCATCATTTCACTGGAACACAATGATGAACCATTCCCGGGATGGGAAAAATTATTCTGTGCCAGGACGACACGTTTCACCGTTTCCATCCAAAATTCTTTTTCGTTGGGCGTCACTGTGGTGGCGGGAAAATTTTCTTGTGATCGTCGAGACGACTTCACTTTCGTTTCGTCAGAAATTCTTTTTCGTTCAGTGCCAATGTGGTGGGATGTAGATTATTAAGATCCGCACAGGAAGCAACAGGATGTATGTTTTCGGGAACATTTCTTTAATAATCACATTAACACACTAAACAAAGACAAGACATTCACGCGCGCAGCTAGTACAGCATATCATCGCATTCTCATTACAATCGCAATGCACTATGGGATCGCAATGCACTATGGGGCCTAATAAGGCATCGCCATTTAGTATCCACGTGATACAGCGATATTTGTGAAAACGCGTTTCTCCAACTAGTGAGAAGACTTAAAAACTTCTTAATTTCAATTATAGTAAGAATTTCGTATGAATTCGTTTAGATGCTCGTAAAAAAGATTTAAAATTAACGACATTCGCCTTACATTAGTTCTAGAAGTAATTAACGCAAACGAGATTACTTCAGAAAAGGATTAATAAGGAATAGATACCAAAATTGCACAGAAAAAATCTAATTTAATCCTTTACACTCGGAAAAGTAATTCGATGCATAATTATTCACCAAATAAAACTATTTATTGCTCTGAAAAATATATATAATTGTTTTAAATCGAATTTCTTTAAAAACTAATCTATATCTTCTTACCATTCTGTAGATATTTTTAACAATCAAAATTGAAAATTAAATAAAATGTCAAAATCTTCATCAAAATACACCATCTTGAATGGCTAGTGAAACTCACCATCCGCATGCAAGAGGTTAATCTTTACAATTTTTTTTAATCTTCCAAGTATAATTTGGAAAAGGTTTCATTTAGTGTTTTGTTTTAACATTGCACAGTCTTTTGCAGTGAATATTGCATAGAACACTGAGAACAAAAAAGTAATGAAAATGAATATCTTAAAATATTTCATAAATGCAATAATAGTTCTGTTTCTCGATATATGCAGAATTCTAATCTTTGTCTACATTTAATTTCAAACTAATCTTGAATTACAAGAAAAAAAATTTCTGCGGAAAAATTAGAAAAATTTCATTTTATATTTGATTTTAATTATTTCATTAAAATGTTCATGTAAATAATGTTGTAAATCAATTTTTTTGTGAGGCTCTGCAAATGAAAAAAAACGATGAATAGCAAATACATTTTCAACTTTTACGATCTATTTTTATTAATTTCTTATATATTTTGTTATAATTTTATTGGCTATACTTTTTCATATCTTTTTCCAACAACCTATCAAATTCTCGGATAAGCGCGGTTAAATTCTAAAGGATTCCTAAACTAGCCTGTTCTACAAGCTTATGAATTTGTACTTCCCGGTAATGTGTTATTTATATTTAAAGTCGGATTTATCAAGTAAAAGTAAGGTGTACTCGCAATTTTTTGAGCCACTGCATATATTTCACTCACCCTTAATCCATTCTGCAGGTTCGAAATACTGTCTTCCATCCCATTTACCCGGCATCCATTCTTGCACAATTGCCGACATAAAAATTATGAAGGGAACCAACCGTTAGAACACCAAAAGAATAACGAGAACTGCGAAGAATTCCTTTGCAGCTGTCTTTTAAAGTGAGAATGCAGACGATATCGTAAATTAAGAATTCAGACGATTTTTAAGGCGCATATTGACAGTTAAAAATTGCAAGAGAATAAATATTTTCTATTCGTATTCACATTTTAAAAAAAGAAAGAAGAAAATAACTTTTAATTATAAGCTTTCTTTATTTAATAAACTTTTAATTATAATGAAGGATAAAATTAAAATCTTTAATTGATATTTTTTTAATATTTTTAAATTAACATTTTTCATAATATAGTTCATGTACAACTCAACCATTGCAAAAAGTAATAAACAAAACAGCATTAGGGTTGCTAGAAGAGCGTTCAGATAGTTTGCCATATTGGTGACAAATTTGGGGGCACAATATTCCTCGCTTCATCTTTTTTAAGGATTAAAAGGGAACCCTTTCAATTGCTTATTCAACACATTCCGTAAGTTTTTCAATCGAATCTCACTTCACAAAGCGTGCGTGCTCTTTTACATCATCTATCAATTACCCCTAAATGTCGAAATGTTTCGATTGCATAGCGCAAATAAAATAATTGCAAAAATTAAGTTTTTCAGGAATTAATTCATTAAATAAAAACCTCCAAATGAATTTTTTCAGAAAACACTTATTACCCAAGAAATTAGGTGAATTCTAAAATATCCAAATATTATTTCTGATCAAAATCTAAATTTTTATTCAAGATCCCGTTCATATTTGTAGCACTTAATATAATATACCATAAAATATATAATACCACTATTAGACGTTTTTAAACCATTTCAATGGCTACCTCGAGGGTAAATGGTCAAGCAACGGGGGGGGGGGGGGGAGGTTCTTGCATGTGGAGCTAATTGATTAATCACCGATATAAAAGTACGGTATTTGATGCGTTCGAAAAATATTTATTTCAAGTGACGAGTTATGTCTAAACTTTGAAACGGCACATTTTCGAATTTGCATTGCTATATGTATTAATCTGATTAAATATTAATAGAATATATATAAAGAACAATGGATAGTAATTGTGATGAACGATTCTTTTGCATCGTTGCATCGTACGATGACAGTTCTTTTACAATGGTACATGAATTGAATGAGACATTTCTGAGACGTCATTGTACATCAAGCGATTAAAATAATGGAATAGAACTTCATGACTAGAACAGTTTCAAAAGCAGGAGTTTGGAATTTGATTAAAATATCAGTGTACTAAGAATATTTAATACGACTAATAATTTAAAAATAACTAAAAATTTAAGTGCTTGTCGGTTTTAACGGCGATCAAAAAGGGTAAAGAAAAACATTTAAAGCATTTTTCCGACAAAAAATATAATTTATCTTAAACAGTTCCCGGATATGGTCTAAAAATTTAGGTTTCATAATTTTTCAATAATATATTAAGCAAAGCAATTTTCGGCCTTACAGTTCTTCATTTACTCAAACAACATAATTACTAATGTCTTTTCAATCATTTTTTCCATTGGTAAGTACGTACCCGTCGAGAGATTAAGAAAGTAGCCATTAGACACGATTAAAGTGAACCATCTATATATTTGTGATATTTTTAAATAAAACTTAAATTTCATCGACTATATATCACAGTACAACCAGAATGGATTTACAGTTCGCAAAAAGAATGATAGAGATGAAATGTTTTCCTTGAAATGCACATTAATTATTGATCAAACTTAAATTAGAACATTTGATCTTAGACATCGTAAATCAGAATTATTTCATTGCTAAATTTTTTATTTTACATCAAATAATTTCACACATAAAACATTTTACAATTTTTACACGTAATTTTGTATAAGTACGAATGTGTAACAAAGATTAGAAGTCTTTTAATGTAGAATATATTTAAAATTAGAAAGTCTCAAAAACGATGAATTAACAGACAGAATTGAAAAAAGAACAAAATATAGATTTTTCGTATATTTTCCAAATTGTGCCAAATAAGAAACTCGCCAAATATCAATTAAAGAAAACAGTTAAATGGCCATATTTGGCAGATTATCACTTTTAAAAAAGTGATACAGTCTGACAATTGTATCGTATTCTTAAGTTTAGACAGTTGACTTTTTATAAGATTAAATTCAACCAACAAATTCATTGAGAATAATTTTACAATAAAATTGCCTCCAACTGGATACGTTTATGCAATCAAAAACTCCGATGCGTACCTATGATTTTTTTCAAAAACATAAATTCATATTCTCATTGTTCCAAAATTATTTCATTTTAAGTAGTCTCGACGACTATTAGGTGAAAATTTATTTTCATACAGAATAAACACAATTCGGTACAATTTAGAAATTATACCATAACTCAATTTCGGTATAACAGGGGAATCGGGTACTAGAAATTTACGAAAAAAGTTTAACAGTTAGCGACTTAAATGTCTTAAAGTTACAACTTGGCGCCATTCGATTGCTATAAAGGCAAAATGGTGATTAACGGCAATCAAAAAATCCCCCCCAAATAATTTAATTATTGAAACAATGACACTAATGTAAAAAAAACCCATCTTCGTTTATTTTATATTTTATTTGCAATACACAAGAGAATCAAAATTTGTGCTTATGCATCTTAACGGTCTTAATTTTTAAAAATTACGAATTGAGACACAGTAATGAGTTCTAAAATTAAAACAATTTTTTGAGCATAAAACAATTGTTTGGAGAAGATAAAAAGTTAAACGAGATAATCAATAGAGTAATAAGATTAAATTCATTTTCAATGCTATATAAAAATGCACAGGGACTAACTTAAAACACTTTAAAATTGATACTTTCAAATAAAATATTTTTAATCAAAAATTTCGAAATATTTATAAATAATAACATAATCGAAATATTTAAAAATATCCTTGCGTCTCTAAGTCATTTAACATCAGTCTCTTCAAAGAATAATAACCCATATTATGCTATATTATAAAAATTACTTTATCTTTAATGCCGATTAACTAAAAATTGTGTCAAAGTGCAGAATCTACCACTGCTTGGCGCGATTTTTTTTTTCAAAAGTCATAACTGTGATAATCAAAACTTTAGAAGATGCGAAAGCGTGGCATGTTAACGCTTTTGAAAATCGCGCCAAGCAATGGGCGATTCTGTACTTTCAACGGAAATTGCGCCTTGAAATACAATTTATTTCCTGGGTAAAAAAACTGTTAATAAATACACATTCAAAATACTCATTTTGTACTTGATAATTAAAATCACAAAATAAGGCGCATTACATCAATTATCATAGAGCGTGGCAATAAAAATATGACTTAAATGAGTAAACATGAACTTACAGGAAATACGCAACAGAAAAGTCCAAAAAGGCAGCAGTTTAGAAGTACTTGTAGCTCGAATATAGGTACGTATTTGATATTTTTGTTATTTCTCTTTCATAGTCTTTGGGTCTCGCTAAATTTCCATTTCTCCTATCAATACTTAATAGAATCAAAAATGTAGGAAAGCAGCAGAGGAATCCAATGTTCAATGAAAGAATGCGTTTGAATCAAATGCAAAAAAAAAAAATTAACATCACAATCGAGCACAAACTAACCGAACTCCGCAATCACATCACTCACTCAAGGACAAAAAGCAAATGAAAAGCGACGCCAGAGAATAGGAGAATATGGAATGCGCGCGCATTAATGACGTCAAAATACTGATTAGCATAATAGTTTCAAAAAATTAGCAAATGGCTGTGAAGGATTAGAAAGCGTAGTAGATGTATAAAACTTACAGCCAATCAGGCACGTTTCGTGTTTTTCGAAGAATAATTTCTAATTATTTTCACTAACTTCAGTAACGAAAATCTTGTTGATTTGGCAATCTGTTCGATTTTTTTCCAATTGTGATGCTTATATACAGTGTCTCACAAAAGTGATGTGACACTTGTGCTTTACAAAAGGAAAGTGTATTAAAATAAATTTTTAAAAAACATGTACAAATTTTTTGTGGGTGTGATTCATACTTAAATTTAGTAACAATTATTCCATAACATGCATTTTGTCAAAATATTAATTTAATAAAAATACAATTGTTTAGGACGGAGCAAAAAATAGCTCACATAAGTGATGGGACACCATTAGATATGCAACAAAAATCGTCTGAAATAAGCAATAAAAATATTTTTGGTGGTTTTATTTTTACTCAAAAGCAATTGGCAATAATTTATAAAATCGTCTGCAGTATTTCTCTCCAGTTTCTTTTGGAATTTTTGTGTTTTTTAGCTCTGTGCAACCATGAATGCTAAACGGAAAGAAACTTCGCCTGAAATTCGAAAATTAGTTATTAATTTGCATATTGAACGTGGAAATTGTATTAGAAAAACTACTGAAACAGTTAACTTGAGTCATTCAACAATTTTCAATATCATTAAACGATATAAAAAGAATCATATTATGCAGGATAAAAGAAGACTTGGCCGACCATCAAAGCTATCCACTGGAATAAAGCGAATTATCGTTCGAAATATTAAAAAAAATCAAAGAAAGAGTGCTCCTAAAGTTGCTGCTGATTTACAAGCATTATATGGAATAATTGTTAATCCTGAGACTATTAGAAGGGTAATTCGATCTGCTGGCTATCACGGTAGAGTAGCCAGGAAAAAATTCTTCGTAAGTGAAAAGAATAGAAAACTCAGACTAGCTTTCGCAAAATCCAACATAAATAAGAATTCTGATTACTGGAATAAAGTTATATTTGCTGATGAGAGTAAATTTAATATATTTGGTTCTGACGGTAGAATCTTGGTGTGGAGAAAACCCAGGCAAGAATTTCGCAAACAGAACTTGGTGCCAACAGTAAAACATGGTGGAGGAGGAGTTATGGTATGGGGGTGTATGTTGTCCGCTGGAGTTGGTAATCTTGTTTTTATTGACAGTATAATGGATCAGTACAAGTATATTGACATTTTAAAGCAAAATTTGAAATCTTCAGCACGAAAATTGAACCTTCATAACGATTTTAAATTCTACCAGGACAATGACCCCAAGCACACTTCTTTGAACGTTAGACTCTGGCTGCTGTATAACTTTCCTGAAATAATAAAAACATCACCACAATCTCCAGACTTAAATCCCATAGAGAATATTTGGCAAGAATTGAAATCAAGAATTAGCAAACACGCCATTTTTTCAAAACAACAATTAAAATTGGTGCTTCAAGAAGAATGGGGTAAAATCACTCCAGAAATCACAAAAAAAATTAGTCGAATCCATCCCAAGAAGATTAAATCATGTTTTAAAAATAAAAGGAAATCCAACAAAATATTAAAAACTTTTAAAAAGTAAAATTTTTGGATAAATATTTGATGGAAAAGTAAGTGTCCCATCACTTATGTGAGCCATTTTTTGTTCCATTCTAAACAATTCTATTTTTATTAAATTAATATTTTAATATTTTTACAAAATGTATGTTATGTAATAATTGTTACTAACTTTAAATATGAAACACACCCAAAAAATTTTTGTACATGTTTATTTATTTTATTAGTTTCCTTTTGTAAAGCACAAGTGTCCCATCACTTTTGTGAGACACTGTATGTGTATTTAAAATCATCTTTTTGTAACATTATATGAACGAAAAATTCAGAAAAATATTTTATCAAAATTTATAATTTTTCAAATTTTCTTACAAACTTTAAGCTCTTTTTTTTTCACATCGAGATATTGTCGCATTGCAATCAGAATTTCTTAAAATTCTTTTTGAACTTAAAATCTAACTTTACTCCACTATTACCAAACTAAATTTATTTAAACATCATTGATTTTAAACTCCTTTTTATAAAATTTTCAATTTTTTTCAAGCTTTTTGCGGCACCTCAAAATAATGTAATATTACAACCAAATTTTTTAAAATTATTTTTGAACCTAAAAGGAAGCTTTTCCGCACTATTACCAAACTAAAATCTAAAAAAAAAAAAAATTAAGGCCATTTTCGTTTTATCCTAATGTCCATATCTCTTGTTGACTAAACATTCTCCAGTGCTTTAATCAATCATTTCTGAACAATCAAAGGCTCAAAAGGTTAGACTTTGAATACGGTTTTCAAAACATTTTCATTCCAAGGCCGCTGTTCAAATTGATCATCCTAAAGCTCGTACTTTGATAATGAGTGGAATTGTCAATTGTGCACTATTTTTCTATGATTTTCCTACATGTAATGCACATTTCATAAGACAATACTTTTATTGTATTATTTTATGCACTTGTAGCTTGATCGATGTTTTTGTTATATTTTTAAAGGAAAACTTAGAAGTACCCATTTCTTTTAAAAATAATTTATTAAGACGTGCACATCATTCATTTAAAAATAAAAAGTTTTAAAAACTTTAATCAGATAAAAAATAAAATTTAAATCAACTGAAATTTGTGATCACTTCATTTAGTTATCCATTTCCTTTAGTTTGATTTCTTCGTATAAAATTTGACTCGCTTTGGATCCAGCCATTTTTTCTAATTCAGTCCTGCAAAAAAAATCGTACTTCAAATGATTAAATATAGAAAACAGACAACATCAAAGTGAATATGTAAGTTTTCTTTTCCTTTCCTTTTTGAGATATACAAAATACTTTTGCTTTCAAAATTAAAAATAATTTACGTAAATAATTGGAAATTTGAGGTTTTTTCTTGAATATATATATTATTTTGATGAAAACAATTATACATTATATTTATTACAGAAACTGATTAATTTCAGTGGCAACAGCATTTCGTTAGGAAAGATCCGTGAGAATTAATACCTCTTTGTTTATTGTCTTTTATTTATAAATTCTGATATTTGAAATTTTTCAATTCTCTTAAGCATTTTATAGCATTATCTGCTCATAACACTTGTAAAATTTCTTTACAATACATAAGAATAACGCCAAATAATGAATTCATGATTCAATTAAATTATCAAAAAATTTGTAGTCAAAAATTAAGGCATGTATTATATTTTTAATACACATATTATATATATATATATATATATATTCAGATTACGTTTTCAATATACTATATTCAGTTTTTAATATATGTATTGCAATATATGTACCAGATTTCAATAATCTTTATTTTGATAACTATTACATTACCAGTATTTAATTTTTATGACTGTCAATTACTATCATCCGTCAAATTTTCATGTAACATTCTAAGAAGCGATCCATTATTACTCTAAAAAAATTCAATTCTATTCTGGTTTCTATCAAAAAGAACGATCTTTTAAGAACATAATTTTTTTTTTAAATTTCCTAGTAAAGTTAAAAATAATATTGCCTGCCTGATGTAAGTGGCTTTTCAGAATTCTAGTCTCTTTATACTTGTAATATTTTTACTGTTCGTGTTTATGTGTAGGAAGTCTTTTTGTTAATCCTAGCATGATCGGTATAAAAATATATAACAATATATAAAAAATATATATATAAATATATAAGAATCATATTAAAAATCAATAAGTAAAATAAAAGATTAAATGCAATAGAATAAACTCGCATTTGCACATTTAACGTTTGCAACCATTATTTTTAGCAAATTATTTTGCTTTCATTTTTTGACCAAAGAAAAGCTTTTCTCAATTTTTCTTGTATCTTTCAGCGGATTTGGTCCTTCATTTAATCCAGATTAATAATTCTGATAATAATAGAATGCGCCAAATTTTTTCTAGTTTATATTGTTTTCTTAGTTGTATTCACATGCACAAGGATAGATAAAAAAAATAGACTCTCAATAAAGCTAAAAAAGAAAATTCATTGAAATTTCGCATCTGTGGATCATATCTATGGACAATCAAAACAGTTTCTCCCAGTCTTTGAACAACTATGATCTTTTGGTATATGAAAAAGAAAAATTAATGGAATTGCTTTAAATACATAAAACTTAGAAATGATTCAATTTAGAATTATTCGCACAACAAAAAACTTAATGAAGACTTACAGTGTTTTTTGAGAAGCAACAGGTTCCACTTTAGTCTTTTCAAATCCATTGAAGTTTGAGGCACAAGCAGTTGTGTAGGCTCCCATTTCTTCAAATACAATCCAGTCTCCCACCTTCATGTCGGGCATCATGCACTTTTCCAAGACCACATCCGATGGATTACACGACTGTCCCCAAACACTACTCCGTTTGGGTTTAGAACTAGACGATATCTGAAACAATAGTCACGCACGCTTCAAGAAGTTTCAAATTTAGTTTTGTGTAAAAAGAGTCTGCTTATTAAAAAAATGATAGAATTATACATAAGTTTCCTGAAAACGATGCTATTCCAATTTCAATAATATGAAAATACTTTTCACGTTTTTTTTTTTTTTTTTGGGGGGGGGGGGGCTTTTTAATCTAGGCCATATCCGCCATCTTAGAATTCGAAAACCTTTTGCATGCTTTATGTCGGCAATCGAAATATTAATTTAAAATGACTGAAATCCGCTTCAAGCGTTGGTGAGCAGCACTCTATTGTACATCCATCCGGCATATTCGATAATGCTTTTCTAAAGGGATCTGCATTCATTTTGAATCCCTCTACATATATATAAATCTTTACATAATGTATTAGAGCTGATTATGCTTTCTAATAAGTAAATGGGCAAAAATAACTTAACAAAATATAATTCACTTATATGAGTATAAGTTCAATTTTTTACAGTGTATTCATTTGCGGTAAGAAAATTCTTATTCATTTTTCGATAATAAACAAGCTTCTGTATCATTTTTATACAGAAATAAAAGTAAAATATTTTATAAACTTAGTCCAATTCAACTTACCTCTTTCATAACTGGTTTGACATCATGAAGTATTGTGAGAAGGAAAAGGCCGTGCACACCTTCGTTTATGATGTACATGGTATCCTCTTCTACAGAAAATAAAGGCAATTTAAAGCTAAAAACATTTTTATAATGCAGGAAGGAAAAAAATCAATGCAGTAAATTGTTATTAACAATAAACTATAACATTATTTTAAACAAAATTCTTCAAAATACTTGAACAGGCTAAAAATTAATAGAAAACTATTTTTTGTCAATTAAGAATGAAATATGTTACCCATAACATTTTATTCATTTCTCGTTGTTACAGTATTTCAAAACATTCTGACAAAGTTTACAATACTCTATAATATATGTGTTGACCCTTCCATTCTCCCTCCATTTGAATATTTTGCGTCTTCAACAAAGCAGTGTATACAGGAATTTTGTTTTCCAAGTCCCACATATGAACCTTCTGTATTTTGTAATGTTTTGTAAAAAGCTAAGCATGCATTTTGAACTCTTTTTTAGTTAATCTATTAAAACTAAAATTTAATACAGAAATAATATGGCCAATTTAAGTAAAAATTTTAAGAATTATTATGGTGTTTTCAAATTTCATTTATCTAAGTAGCCGCAATTTTGGGGTATCATTCTTACATGTACGTCAATGTGCAACGTAATAGAGTTTTGACAGATTTGGTTCAAATCCTAATCCGGATGTGTGCTTCAGATATAAAAATCGCACCAAGTTTTACCGATTGATCAGTCTGCGTTTTGAAAATGCTTTTGCAATGTTCACATATGAGTACGTCACTTGCACTCACTCGAAAGGCAATCAAGCGGAAGAATTTTATTCAAATGGATTTCTTTAAAATTTCTGATGCAAATCTATAAATTTGATTTTAAAATAACATAATAAGCTTACATTTGAATTTAAGACCACGTAGTAAACTTAGTCTATCAAACTCAAAACGTTTTCGAATATCATATTCACAGATACAGACATGAATCCAAATATATGGTTTTTAGACTCGGAGAAGTCTGAAACACGGGTATGCGACAAAATTTAGAACTCACATTTTTGATTATTGCAATACTTTTTTTGCAGTAGTCGTAATTCTTCACATACAAGAAAGTAAAAACTATCATAGTTAAGAACGTTTTAACAAGTTTCTAAAAATTTTACTTAATGATCCTCAGTATTGAAAAGTATCGATTAAAGTTTTATTCTAAATGAGGGCTAAATTACAGACGTTTTACAAATTTTAATTCTTATTAAAGGTGTTACACTTCACACGTAGGAATGAATTATGTATTTAAAGAAAAATAAATGTTTAATTTAATTTAAAACAGGAGTGAAATGTTTGCATCACACGAAGAATGCTCATTTTAATCGTATGGAAAAATAATTAGTAAAAAAATGGATTGCAGTAACAAATGATAATTTTTGCTCCGGGAACCACTGAAATGACTGCAGCTGGTCAAGATCAAAAGTGGGTATAATCAGTTTGGCTATTTCTTTCGTAGATAAAATCCATATCTGTACAGAATAAAAGTTTTAATGATGCGTTAAATGTTCATTGCTGGAAATTTTTAAAAAACTCATCCATTCTATTGCTTTTATTGATGTATTGATATTGTAAGAAAGTTTAAAAAATGACTGTCTCTCTGGGAAAGTGGCAACTACTCAGTCAAGAAAAGATTCAGGATGGTTTTTCTTGCGAAAAAATTGGAAATGAAATATATAGGGATATGAATTTGTCAAAAGTACAATATATATATAAAACATCAGAATTATTTAAGCTTTTAATAAGGAAAATGTGGATAAAACAACTTAAGGATAGGCGCATGAAAAAGTGCATAAAAGATGGTAATAAAAGAGTAAAAATAAGATATATGTACAAAAAAAAGTGTCATCCGATGTTATGAAATATGAACTGAATGGATCTGATGATTTTGTCATTTGCAGAATGATATGAATTGACTATTCAAATCTAGACTGAAAAGTTATATTACGAAAATGTAACATCTGAAAAACGGCAGCAGAATAGAAGACAGTTGGAAAAAGAACAAACTATCGATCGATAAATTAATAAAGGATGAAATCAAGAAATCAATATCTGGGAATGATGGGAGGATGCATGAGTGATACTAGAGTACTACATAAAGATTGGATAAAAGAGAAGACAAAGAATCCCACAGGAGTGTGATCTAGGAATGCAAATGCTGTAATTCGACTTCATTAATTTTAGAATAAACGCTGAGAAGAGTATTAACACCAACCTAAAATCAACATTTTTTCCTTCCATCAGATATATATTTTTAGACAACATATCCATTCTCCGTCAAGTCTATGCCATACAACAGCAGTATGTAAAAGGTGGTTCACAAAAAGGATACGAAATTACTTGCATGGTAAGAAAACAGATATGTACTCAATGAATGCATGAAGTGGCCATTAAATAAAAGAGAATTTACTGAAACTGTAATCGTTTCAGAGCATCCCTTAATAAAGAATTACAAGTAAAGTAAGATCAATGAAACATCATTTTGCTCCTATCTTAAAAAATAAGAGATACATAACTAAATACTTATGGGACGTTGCAATGGTAACTTTTACATATTTTCAACATAAGTAATCTTTTCATCTCATGAACTAACCTTCTTTACAAATATTTAATTTTTACAATGAATTCAACTGGAAATTTATTTTAAATAAATTAATCATTGATTTGTATGAAGAATATATTTGTAAGCATTCAAAAGTTAGATATAAAAAGTATATTCAAGTTTTGAAATGCAACCACAACATTTAATCAGCATGATACTTTATTTTTAAAATACTTAAGCATAAAAATAAAAAATTAGGTTATTTTTATTAATTATCTGACATATTACCCAAGGGGAGCGTTTTCCCCGAAACTTTTTCTAATCATTTCCAATAAAGGTACTATCTCTCTCCTACAGCATAAAATTGTGAACCTTGGACAAGCCTGTGCATGCCTGAGTGCTCATTTATTTTCAGTCTCATACGTATAAGTTACTTCATAGTAAGTCATAGTATTAAAGTTAAGTCATAGTATTAAAAAAACCGAAATATGTGTATTAATAGCATACCAAGTGCCACCAATAGTAATAAAATATCAATCTTCGGCTAGAATTTAGCATTTTTAAAGAATCAAACGAGCGATCCTTGACGATCAAACGCTTGAATGCGGTTAATACACAAGTATCAAAAATTCTTTTTTTTTTTTTTTTTTTCAGATCGGTTGAAACGAAAATTGAAGAAAACTAAGTTTGGAATGATTCTATTGAGGCATGAGATCCCATACCAAATACTTTTATTTATTTACATTTTTGAGTTATTATTATTACATGCATGCAAAAATACAGACCAACAGAGTTCAACCCCTTGACGGATTCAATTCCAAATTTGACAGGTATCTACACTTTAGATGTTAAATCTTCGAACCAAATTTTATCCATTTAGCTCTTTTCGTTTTATAATTATCTCCCTTGTTCTTTGATATCTAGACATAACAGACTTCCTCCGAAAATATTTTATCTAAAATTTGGTAGAAATATACAAATTCGCAGTAGAGACACTATACTAAATTTCAACCGTCTAGCTCAAAGCTATAATATTTGCACATTCATAGAATTTAATTGATTAACTCTTAGAAATTTATTTTCATTATTACTATGCTTATAACATTTATGTAAAGCTTTCGGAGTTGTAGATCTACCACAGAAGGCGATAAAGCATGTTGCTTCTTAGTAACCATGCCGTAATATAGGATTAAATCATTCAAAGACGCTATAGTTAGACTCAAATATCATTCATAATACACGAATATCTCCGGTATTCTGTGTATTCTGAGTTAAATCAAAATGACAACATATTTCTGGAAAAAAAAATTTCCTAGAATTTAATCATATGCATTTTTATTTTATCTTTATTTAATTTCCGATCTCTTGTTTCAAATTCATAGTTTGTGCCTTATTTTTTGAGTTTAAGTATGTATTCATGATTTTTCATAGTTCAATAGTATTAATAATTGTTCCATTGTTTTTTTCCCAATTATTTTTTGATATTGCACCATTTAAATGTCTATCGTTAGTAATTAAAAAAAAAGGTTGTAACGGTATAATTTCTCAATAGCACAAGCTTTAATATGACTGTTCAACAGATTATCTGGAGTATTAGCTACTAACATGTTTCTACAATTTATACTAAATTATTTACAGAAGCATCGGAAAAAAACTTCTTTGTGTCATTCTTTCGTTTTATTTTTTTATTGAAAATTTAACGAATGATTGCCGATCTATTAGAAAAATAAAATTCAGGGGATTTGTTTATTATATAAGAGGCAATGGCAGAAGGTAATAATTTATCATAAAATATCTAGTTGGCCTTATTTTTAAGCACAATTGTTGATGTTATGCCATTTTAACCTAACATCTCTATGTTAATTCAACTCCAGCTAAAATCCATTCATTAGAATTTAATTACTTAAAATTTAAACTATTAAAAATGGCTGCGATTCATATATTTAATCTAAATATGAGAAGGAGTTGCGGGATTGGTCCGATCAAGTAGGTTCCAACAATGGTAAACTGACCCTCATAAAAGAGAAATGCTGATGAATTTTATTTATTATTTACGGAATATTTTCCGTGTATTAAATACTTACCGTTATCGATGAATCGCTTCTTTTTCCCGATTATCTTACTACACAATGTAAAAGCAGTCATAGCAAAATATCTTCCTGGTTCGGCTATGATTTTAAATGACCCTCTGGAAGGAAAATGTTCATCGATTACTTGGTTAATGGCTGCAGCTATCTGACAAGAAAAACAAAGTGGAAATGTAGGAATAATTTGAAATGAGAAAACACTATATATTATATTGGATTCAAAGATAAAAAATTAAAATGGCAAAAAAAATGAATCAAGGAAAATACATTTTTGAAAAATACTATACAAAGAAAGAAAAAAAACATTTTTTAAAAACTAACCAAGGGAAATATTCTTGACTTTCACGTATCTTAAACCTTGGAGATCTTTTTTTTAACACATATATATCCTTGTAAAATCTGTATCCCCTAAACTACTTTTAAAAACTTAACCATTTTAATAACGTAACGTTTTAAAAACGTGCATTTAATAATATTAAAGAAAAAGATTGTCGTTTTCGTTTAGTTTTTCTATTCTCAAATTCGGGCAAAAGGAAAAATTCGATATTTTTCAGTTGAATTTTTTCCAAAAAAAAAAAAAATGCAGATATTTCAATTTAAAATCCGTTTTAAGGGCTCGTTATTTACAAGAATTATTGAGAGAGCTAAGTATTAAAATTTTTAATTATTTAAAATGGCTACTCATACTTGGCTTTATCCGATTATCTTAACTGCTGTACTTAATATTTTCATTAAGCTGATAACATTCTTGCTATTTGCGAATAAAATATAAGTAAGAAACCAAACAGTGTGATCTCCCGAAACTTTCTCCTATATTCTCTAGTAAAGGCGTTAACCCAGAAAAAATGCCTTACACGGCACTGCCGTACAATAGTCCCGAAATATTAACTTTTGACTTGAAATGACTGAATATATCGTGTCATCCTTGGCTAGTTTTTGGCGATTTATCCCTGATATGAAGTTAATAGTATCTAAAATTCCAAATTGTGTATTAGATGCAACCGATTGAAGCAAAAATTTGACAGAAAAATGTAATTGCAGTCACAAATTGGAGTACAAAATTCGATATATTTAAATTGTTCCGGTGTTGAACTATCCCGTTGACAAATGACAGATCGTCAACCCTTTATTGGACTTGTCTCAAACTTTGATAGATGTCTATGCTATATACTTTAAAACTGTACACCAAATTTTATTTATCTAGATCTTTTCTTTCTGTAGATATCGTATTAACTTATATTCGAAAAGATTATATATAAGATATTTATAAACATTATATAAAGATATAAACAGAATTCCTTCGAACAGATTTTGCACAAAATTTGATAAAAAGCTACGAATTTGGATAAAGACCTTACACCAAATTTCATTCTTCTAGCTCAAAGCATTTTTGAGACATCTTTGTTACATAAGGACATTTTCCAAAAAAGCGTTTTTCGAACTCATAGAGGGCTGAAACATGGATATTCTCCAAAATCTCGAATTTTTTGACGATTACAATACTTTCTCTATATTACGTATAAGAAAAAGTGGTTAAAATATTTTCACTAATCTGCTTTCTGAATATTTATTATTTATTAAAAAAATAACTTGAATTGAAAATATTTGTTGGAATTTTTTTCTCTGTTTTTCCTTTTGGTTTTCTTTATTCCTACTGTTTTGATTTTATCCCAGTACTTTCTTCAGTCTGAATATCTAAAAAGAAATTTATTTATTACACATCATTTACAATTCAATGCTTGTTGCTTTTCATAATAAAAGAAGATAATTCCTTTATTAAAGAATATGCGGAGAGACCACATCTGCTCGTTTAATTATCTACTTCAAGAGTACTCTTGGGAATGGACAAACATCTTTTTGCCTAATTTTATTCAAAATTTTGGTTTAAGACAGGCATCAGACTTATTTATGTGGCTTTTTGCTTCTTGTATACTAAGTATACAGGAAATATTATAATTCTCAAAAAATTCACACTCGAGATTTTTACGAATCTCTACGTCTTACACCAGCCTGAGTTAGAAAAACGCATTTTTGTAAACTATATGCATGTTACAGAGTTAACTTAAAAACGCTTTGAGCTAGATGGATGAAAATTTGGTATAGGATGTTTGAAGCAGATTCGTAGATTTCTATCAAATTTTCAATAAACCCCATTGAAAGAAAGTTGTTCTTCCTGGTTGTTCTATTATAAATTAAGGCGGTAACTACAAAACGAAGAGAGCTAGACATATATAATACGGTCCACAGATTTAACATCTACATTGTACTGACACTTCAAAGTTTGAGTCAAATCCAACAAAGGGGGTGACCTGTCGGTCTGCACTTTCTGGAACATGTAAATGCGATAACTCAAAAGCGCAACGACTTAAAATATATCAAATTCGTTATGGGATTTTGTGACTACAACTTTAGCTTTGTGTCAAATTTTTGTTTTGATAATTTAGGAAAAATGTATCTAAAACACAAATTCGATTATTAGGTACTATTATCCACGCTCCAGGAATTAATCGCCAAAAAACACGCCAAAGATCACACGAGGAATTCAGTAAAAATGGTAAATTCGTGCCAAAGTTAGTTTTCGTAGTACTTGCACACCCATGCCATGCAAGGCGTTATCTGGAGTAACATCTTTACTACAGACTATGCGAGAAAGTTTTGAGAAGACCACTCACTTTGATTAAGTTCCTGATTGCCTAAGAACTTTACACTTACTTCAGAGAAAGCTTCTTTTATGTGGGATTGAGAAGACTTACAAGAAAAACCACCGCCTATGTCGAGAATATACATGCTGATGCCTTTCTTTTCAGCTGCATCAAATACTTTTCGGCACATCTTTATGGCAATCGCATAGTCATAGGGGTCCTTGATCATGCAGCCTATATGAAAACTGGAAAACATTTGAATATAAGAAAAAAAAGATCTTTTTCGGTGAACATAAAAACAATTCTGAAAACTGTTTTTATGCAACCGCAAATAAATCTTAAATTTTATGGGACATGAAACGTCAAGAGTCGTCACATCTATTTGTAACTGAAACAAAAAGATAATTCATTAAAAAAAATTTTTTTTTCCTTAAATAAGCATTGCACTTAATTCATATTGCAACACATGTCAAATTGTGTTATTGCTCGGTTGAGGATAAAAACAGTCACGTGAAAAAAAATATATAACAAATCTCACTTAACAATAGAAAGTGTTAACAAAACAATAGGCTAGAGAATAACCATGTTTTATTCT
The DNA here is from genome assembly GCF_947563725.1 of Argiope bruennichi. NCBI lineage: Eukaryota > Metazoa > Arthropoda > Arachnida > Araneae > Araneidae > Argiope > Argiope bruennichi. The sequence continues at coordinate 108,709,284 of NC_079157.1, read as the reverse complement.
TAGGAACTTTTTATTCTCGTCAATTTGGTTTTAACTCAATGCATTATCCCCCTCGATTTCCCACTCTCACTTTTCGAACAGTACTTTGTCGTTTCCTAAAAACATTTTCATTATCTGTCCTGAGTTACTTTAACTTTTACTGCATATTCAGTCTAAATTCTAGTTCTGTTTAAAATTCTCTTCAGCTTGGGGAATAAAAAGAAATCATAAGGGACGAAATCAACAAATATTTTTGGAGTTTAACAATGAAAATCCAGGTCTCGGTCAAACACGTCTTAGCCTATACTGAAGTGCAAATTTTGGCATTTTCTTGGAGAAGCAGCAACGATTTCTCCATTTTCCTTTAAGAACGCATGTGTAATATTGTTATTGAAATCCGGCTGATACGAAAATTTCACCAAGCTCTATATTAAATAACGATGAGTTTATCTATGAGAAAATAACTATGTATATATATCCGAAGCGTACACAAAAAAACAGACTTGCGCAAAGCAACAACGCACACGCAAACAATTAAACAATAGAACACTACAATAATGCGCTGAGTACCTGCTCGCAATGCCATGACCTTCTAGAGAGAGAATTGACTCTTCGTGTGTCTTTATAGTCTTTGTCTTTTATAGCCCCCTAATAATGTATGGACTTTTCTTAAAGGATTTCCAAATTTTGGCTCCTAATCGTGATATCACCACAATTCTTGTATTTTCCAGAATCTTCATTTTTGTTGCTAAGTCACGACATTTTCTACGTCAAAAATCGTTAACTAGACATATCTTGACACAGAATCGATTCAGAACTTCTTTAAATATCTCTTTTCAGCAATTGTGCTGACAAGAATACAATATTACAAAGTCGTAACAATATAATTTGTTCATTGATCAGTCTTCATTTATTCAATGTGCATCGAACAAATGTGGTCAAGAAGTCCACTGGTCGACAATTATTTCTATATTTAATATTTTTTAAGTTTAATAGGACATTCACACCCTTTCTGAACATTATCGTTTTTGACCGATGTGGCTTAAATTAACGAAGTGATACTCAGCTTACAAACGAACACTATTTTAATACAGTTCAGAACTGATTTTGAAGAATGTCCATGACTTGCTTCATAGTGCCGAATAATTTTTCAGATATTTTCGTCCTGATTTGTGCGATTTGCTCTCTAAAACTCCCCATGTTAACATTTTATACTGACAGATATTCTACTTTTATACTAACAGGGAAAGTTCCAGAATATTTTTTTAGAGGCAGTAAGAAAAGTCCAGAACACTTATCTGGTAAACTAAAGAAGGTCCAGAATCTGCTGGAACATGAAATAAAGAAAAACATAAAATCAAGAAATTAAATATTTACACAGACTGTGAATCGCATTGTCTCTAGCGGGATTCGAACTTACGATCTCTTTATTAAGAGACCAGTGCTATGACCATTCGGCCATAGCACAGGAGAGTCGACTGCCTCTTTTCAATGCGGCAATATTGTTTAATTGAAAAATCATTTTAAAAGAAATAATTCATTGTTATTAATGTTAAAAATGCTACCAATCGAAAATATTTTACTACTGTAAAATATTTTACAAAATGTGTTGCATTTATCAAACACCTGGCACTGTTCAAAAATTTTCAAAATTTTAAGGATTTAGTTTCAATATAAATATTCTTGTGTGCGAGTTAGTTTATACTCATTTTTGGATGAGAGTTATAGAACAGAGTGGGCGAAATGGGTAGTGCTAATGAACGTGAAGGAGATAAAGGAGGTCTGTGATATTTCTGTAGACTGTCCAACTTTCTTTTTATTTTCTGTTCATTAAACTAGAAGAAATTTACTTTACAAAATCTTTAACTGGTTATTTAATATGTTTTCAATGATATAAACTTCATAATTAAATCATATACAAAATTTTGGATTACTGGAAAATTTATCATATTATATATGATATTTTAATTCTAATTTCAATTTAATTAATTTCCAAGATTTTATCTTAATTTATCCAATAGTAACTTCATTCTAAAAATATTCTCTTATTTCGTGATCCAATTCCACTTTCGGTTTAATTAACCCCTTTGTAAAAATAATGCGCCATCAAAAATAATGCGCTACATATCAAATGAAAGCTATACTTTTACCCTTGTCAAAGGTCGTCATATGTATTCCAATCGGGCATGGCCAGAAATCATATGTTATACAAGACTAGTAATCATTTGATTCGTCCCTTTTCTCTTCTTTCATACTTCTGCGCTTTTGTTTCTCGCTGCGTCTGCTTGTAAATAAATTGCTTTTTCGAGATGTAAAGAGAGAATAAAACGAAAGTAAAAATACAACGTCTAGTCTATGTCTTCAAACTTGCACTCTGCTTCAACCGAAATAATGTTACATATTATTTAGTCGACAGGATTCAAATATTATATATATATATATATATATATATATATATATATTATTTGCAACTTGCCGATTCTTTTCTGAATGCCTTCTATGCTTGCCATTGCAACGCATACGAGTGATGCTAATGTAAATAGCAAAATAATGTTAAACTGGACGAATTAAAAAAATTAATCTATCACCTGAGAAATAAATTATATATGTGTATTATTGTTAAAATATGAAAAACGTTATTTAATCAAAAATATGTTAATTCATGAAATAAAATTATATATTCCATTAAATAATTGATAATGAATGATTGAATAATAATTGATTGCGAAGTTTTCTCACCAGGAGTCAATTCTCTCTTTGAAGTGCTAATAGAAGAGCGGGCTTCCTAGCTTCACTTTAAACACGTTGTTTTCAGTTTGCTTGTGTTTTTATTGTCCTCGAGTACTGTTTTTATGTACATCTCGGTTGTGAATTGCTACCTCTGGAAATTTTTCTTGTGAAATAAAGCGCTATTTACCATTCTACAACGTATTGGATTGCTTCCATTGTACATCCACCAGATGATTTCTGGAAAAATATCCCTCTACTAAAGGTTACATTTGAAACAGCAATTTTCAATACCTCACTCCAACGACAGAGAGATCGTGTTGTAGCGCTACATCTAGAAGATGAGGTACTTCCGATTCGTCGCATCCAAATTTATCATTCATTTTTATAAAGGCACTTGTATCAGTCAATTTAAGACGCAGAATAAGCCTGTAAAGAGTAAAGACTCAAATTGTATACGAAATTTATGACACTATGAGCTTTTTTAAATACGAGGTATATTTGAAAAGTAAGAATATGAGGAATGAAGATAGAATTTCGATGATTGAGTTAGCAAGACAAGCTTAGAACTTAACCTTACAAATAATTTGGCTATTCTTAACTGTTAATATCCGACACCAAAATCCGATCATTAAATCACTGTTAATATCCGACACCAAAATCCGATCATTAAATCACACATTTGCTCCTTAGTAACGAATTACTGGCAAAGATGTTTGACAAATAACTCCTTTGATAAAAATATTAAAGATTAAGAAGTAAACTAACAATCTGAAGAGCAATCAATTAATACTATTGGAAAACATAATTAAAAGGCAGCTTCCGGTTATCACAGTCTTACTCTGTTTACATGAAGAAACGAAGTATCTTTCTAAAATATTGCAAACCATGTAGGATTGAAAACCATGCATGACTAAGGAATCGTAATGGTCTAACGAAAATTCAACCAAACACTTATACCTGGACATGGGGGAGGGAGATGCAAACTGAAGGAAATGAAAGAGAAAGCTCTAGGAGAACTCTACGATAACAAACTCTTAGGAGAAAACTGAAGAAAATCTCTTCGCTAAGTCCACTGTAAAAGAACAGGTCCGCTCAAAATACCACAACCTGGTAAGTATCCTTTTGTTTTTCTTTGCAATTCTTGTATTTATCTGTTTCAAATAGAATATCATCATTGTTTCTGCACCAAATCAGAATACAGTTAAATGCGAAATCCTTCCCTGTATTTTTATACATATATAGCACATAGCAAATAACTACACAGAAATTATTTATTCAGACATTATGAATTGACAGAATAAAATAGTGAACTCTCTAGAAGCAGAATCAATGTTCTCGACTTCATGAACGGTGGATCGTCTGTTTCTTCATGAATTTCCTTTAAAAAAAACTCAGAACTCAGAAAAGAATATGAGAAGATGATATCTCAAAACAGCAGAACTATATGAAAGAACTGCTTTAATCTCCAATATAAAACATTATGAAATGATGATTAATTGTAGTTTCGAAAAAAAGTCTATGTAGTATTCCTCGACATTGAGATATATATGCTTATATTCCGATGTAATGGCTAGGCTGAGATAGCAATTATGTAAAACATAAAGCATATTGATTAAATAATATTTAGATACGTTGTCAAATGAAAATGTTTTAAATATGAGTTATAAATATCAACATGAGGCACAGAGCTATTGATAATCTATGGCCCTGTTACAAAAACAGGACGTAATGACTTTAAAAAAAATCAAAGGGCTTTTACTATTAAGAACGATAACTATTCCCCTTTCATTTACAGCATCGCGACTGACTCAAGCAAGGCTCACTAAAAATTCTCCAAACCAATTTAGACAGAGCTAAAAGCAGTCACCAATAAATTTCATTTTAACAAGAATAATTTTTTTGATATAATCCTAGTGTAATAATAGCACTATTATAATGACGAAATTCCCGGAATTCCAAAATCATGTAATACGTATAATTCAGCAAAAAAGATGGCATCAATTTTCATCCCATCATCCCAATTAAAACTTGTCCTATTGGCAACAAAAGTCCACATGGTAGCGCTAAAAATTCAATCGTTCTCGTATCTTATTATTTTAATTTCAAACTATCCATCCACAGCACAATTCTACTAAAAATCCAAGAGACCATTAATATTTTCAGGAGATGGCTAGTAAACAGTTCATGCTGCTGGAGTTGATTTCTGTGTTTTGATTGATCTGGTCCTATCACTGCTCTGCCAAATTGAACAACAATAATACCGTTTTTCAAATTGAACTGGCTTCATTTCATGAAGCAATAAAATATGCATCTCATTTTCCAAGCAATAATATCTATAAAATATATATCGACTATAGAGCAAGTAGTGTGACATTCTCTATTTCAAAGAGTGCAAACCAAACAGTGAGAAAAAAATTTTAACATTCTCCTTCCAAATATCTCATATGCTGAAACGTATAAAGCAACTAAGGCAATAGAAAAGTCAGAACAACTGGCGATAAACGCAAAACGAAAAGAACAATTTTATATAGAAACAAAGTTTCCTAAGCCATATATATAAAACATCTCATCTGAAAAAACATAGGAACAACGGTGACACTGGTTGGAAAATTTTTGATATGGTAAACCTCAGTTAGTATTTGCTAAATCAGAGAGAGTATTATTTTCTTCTCGGAACAATGTATTCTCATAGCCTCGTGGCACATGAAGAAACCAGCACTAAGCTTCGAATAATAATGGCTGGAAAGAGCCATCAACAAATTTTTTACAAAAACAATCCATAGAATAATTAAATTCATCAGTAAAAATAGAGATCACTTCCTACCTTCCTAGACTCAAACATCGAGTATACCACATTCTACGACCAAGAAAAAAGGCACCACAGCTTCTTCACGTTTATTTACATCCTATATTAGATTTTTTTAACTACCTTCTCATTTCCCATGTTATAATTACAAGAGCAATAAGCACTGAATTGTTGATTTTTTTAATTCATAGTATCGCTTTATTATTCATTAGCCCAGATATCTTTACTGTCTTATTTCAAAGAAGAAAATTTTATCAAACGGTCACATAATATACATTTTTTTATGTTAATGAAATTTTTGAATACTTATTTCTCTTTTATTTTCTGTAAATATTCTTGTTTTAATAAAAGTCCCGAATCTTGCACATCAACCATTCAGTGGCCGTAATTATTTCAAATACGAAAGTATGAAATATGTTCTGTCCCCTTGCTTATAAAATAACCACGTATAAAACTTTATTCGAAATTTAAATCATAGAATAGAACATGATCCAAACTACGGATCGTGAATCAATTTTTTGTGAGAAATGAGCAGATCTTGAATCTATATTATTTTCTAAAGAGTTTCAAAAATGATCTGATTAAGCCACATATCAACAACATGGGAAAAAGGTGCATTAAGCAAGCAAGAGAGTGTTGCCAGCTCAGATCTGGAAAACTCAGTTCTTTCCATTTTCTCTATCAACTTTAAATTCAGTTTACTAAAGCATTCGTAAACTGAAAAGAAAGAAAATTCTTTTTCTAGAAAGTATATCTTCAGTGTTCAAATTTTGAGAACTCCTGTTTAAAACACAAAGATTTCAATTATTGGGTAAGAAATAAAATGGAGTTGTACGCTACAAGAATCAGACAGACATTTTGTTCACCAGTCTTAAATTGACAAGAATATATCTGAAGCTGCATAATTTAGTATTAGAAATGTAAGAAAAGATATTTCTTAAAAAATCGATCCCATTTAAATTTATTGATAGCAAAATACTTGTAAGATCAAGTTCGTGACTTTAAAAAAATAAAAATTATGAAGAAAAAGATAATATCTAAAATATATTGTACAAAATTATCCAAATATATCCCAAAAAATCGAAATTCCTTACTTTGCCGATGGATAAAACTCTTTGATCTTCAGTAGTTCCTCCTCGCAGTCGAAAGTCAAAAGTTCAATCTTTAATTCTGCTGCGCGGCGAAGGTGAGAAAAACCTTTGATGGTGTTGGCATAGATAATGCGATCGGCTGGAACATCCAGGTTCACGATTGTCTCCATTTCCGCCTAAAGTAAAACCAATAAAACTTTTTTAAACAATCCTGCAGACAAGCCGAAAGGTAAAAGTAGATTCATTTAATTGGGAGGTATGAAGGGAAAATTTTTTATCCCCCCCCTACAGCCATTTCTTCTAAGATTTTAAAGATTGGAATCGTGAGCATACAAGATAAGAAGTATGAGGTATTGAAAATGGAAGTTAGTGGTTGAAAATCTCTTATCAGCCATATATTCTAAAAGATTATAGCGACCTGTGAATTTTCAAAAGAATTTTTTTTTTCTTTAAGTTGCGGCAATTATTCGTATAATTAGAATTATTTTTCTATTCTCAGTTGTAAGGGAATTATGGGAAATTCAAACTTCCAAACACCTTCCTTTGAGCAGATAGACTCATCGACAAAATCCAACGAGATTTTCACACTGGTTATTAAAATATGCATCTCCTGTTGAAGGTCACTCAATTATTCTCTTTTATTGAGTTCTTATTATAATAAGAAGCAAAGCGCTACAGAAATATTGTATATAACTTTTTGAGCAAAGATTAGAGGGGAGGCTGTGGGATCAAGTTGGTAAAAATATGTAGAAACTTTCCCGAAGTCATGTCATGAGAACCATTTTGCAGTTTAAACCTACTAAAAGGAATATCTTAAATGGGATATGTATTTATCTCTCTCTAATATGAGAATATTTATGAATATAATCTTTATTTGGTGATCAGGGGCAAACTTTCATACTTACTAAGCTTTCATAGTATATTTTTATAAATTATTACAGTATTTTTACGATATAACCTCCGTTCAAATCAAGGCGTTTGTCGAAGCACCTTAAGTTATTTGGTATGGAAGTTAAGGTTTACATTCACAGTTAATATTCTTGCCAATAGGAATTAGTGAGGGAAATTGTTGCCAAACTAGTTCACTCATCATCTCACAAATTTAATGAATAAAACATAATTTCCACATTTAGAGAACCATGCAAAGACTGCTTTGCATACAAAATGATAATTCTGGTACCACATAAAAAAAATTCATCAATATATTCAGTAAAAATAGCATTCATTTAACCTCTCACTAACGCCAATAAATCAAATCGTAAGAGATATAATATTTTTTCTCTGTATGTTATCATTACATCATAAACAAACTAACATCGGTATTAGAATTATTTTTTAAATTGAAACCAGTATGAATCCAGCTCACGAAAATCTGGGCTCATAAAAGAAAGCCAGTATAATCATTACTATGGACAATTTAGGATTATCAATCAAGTGCGCAACAAAACCATCAAAAATGCAGTAAACATGCTATTACAACCAAATAATTAAACAAAATAAAATTAGAGTTGTCGCCAAAAAGAGAGGAAACAAAATTTGACCGATAAAAAGTTGGAGAAATAAATGTATCATATGCCGAAGATGTGGTCGTCACTGATGACAAATTTGAGCATAGTGCTAAATTTGGAAGGTTGATCGATATCATCGCAAAGCAGCTGTTACAAAATCTTTTCGGTACTTCTGTTAATATGCAAATAAACATTGTCGCGAACCAATATCACATATGAACTTAGTACGACCCACATATGAACTTAATATGACAAACATATGAACTTAGTATCCCTGAAATTTGCACCACACAAATATTGTACTACATTAAACCAGCGGAAAGTCACTTGATCATATACACAGTAGGCCAAGACTGTGTACTTGGAAGATCTGCCATGGAAATCAAGTCTCAAAGCAAAATGCAACCATGAAACCACCTCTACGTCTCACCACAGCAGATAGTCATGGAAATTATTTGGCTGGCTTCGAATGATTGTCATCAATTTTGTACCAAGCTGATCATGCAGAAATTTAAAATCATTGTAGTGTAGATTTCGTTATACCTTTTCGTAATTTATATCTAATATAGGTCAAGGAAGGGCTTGAAATTATTGACCATGTCTTCTAAATCAAACTTATTTTATTGTGTATGTAAGATAGAAAACATAATTTTATTGAAGCATTGCATCGGCGTTAAAGAAGATCATTTCAATCCGAGATGCTTATTTAAGACTGGAATGATTTTATACCTTTCCGTATATCAATATTTAGCCTACCCTTTATGAAAGTGCAGCATCAGTAACAATGTAACTAATATAGTTAACTCTCTGAATATTTTTATCGATGGCAATCAAAAATGTGCGATTGATTAATATAAAGATGTAATCATATTTGAGTACCCTTAGTAAGTCTAAGGAAGAACGGAAATATCATATATAATATATTTTCGATTTTCTCTTTTATCAGAGTAGCAAATCATGTTCTCCATCATTAAAAGTTACTGAGTTTAATTTACGTGATGTTAGTTACAATGTCATCAGGTTATGCTTGCATAAACTATACATTTTTGGTAATAAAAAATAAAAGATAATGTAAATTATAAAATAAAATTTATAAAACGAGGTAAGTGTAGAAAAGTTTTATCATATTTTTCCAAAGGAAATACATTTGTGTAAACAAATTAGATCAAATAGTGCTTAGAAATTGTTCATGTAATTTTCAAATCTTACCTTGCTTGCACAATCAAAACCAACATTTAGAGCTGCCAGGGTTCGTAATAGCACGTGATCATTGTTACATTTCACAGCTGAAAGCGATGAAATTTGAAATTTCATATTAAAGTTAGAAAAAGTTCTTTATATTCAAAACTGAAAAGTTCACGAGATATATATATATATAGGAAATTAATTTTGTTATATTAGCTTTTCTTTTTAAAGAAAAGGCTAGTTTAGGGCGGATTTAGCAATTTTGAACCTGATCAGATGAAGTTGACAATACCTCAGCTGCAATTTTTATCTCTAAATTTCAAATTCCCTCCAATGGTAGAATATTTGGGCCATGAAGTTACATTTAGCGTGCACTACACTCACATGCGTAATGGATCTTTAGGGAAATCTGGTTTAGAATCTAAAGCTGTCCGATTCCGACAGAGGCGCATTGAACGGAGACAAGGAGGAGGGGCATAGATGCTCCGGGCACTAATCTCAGAAGGCGCCATGAAAACAAAACACTTGTGCAGATATGTCACTTATAAAAAAATGACTAAAAAGAGAAAAAAATAATATCAAGCCCAAGGTACAATTTGCATTTCCAAAGCCACTACAGGCTAAGGATGAAACATATTATACCCAGGACACCAATTACTTCCAGTACGCCCGTTGTATCCCAAAACCGGGATCTTCACTATGACCTTGCATGCATATGAGTATGTTAATTTACAGTTTGATATTATTTTAAGTCTACATTCCTCAAAACTGGGATGTGCATTTTTAATATTAACTGAAGTACAGGCCATTCATCATTTTGATCGGTGGCTGGAAGAATAGGGTGACTCCGTCCCTAGTGGACAAGCTTCTTTCCGAAAGTAAGGATATTTGACTTTCTATCATGTATCCAGTCATCCATGTTGAATCTACGATGATTCGGTTTTCAGATTTTTATTTTATGATTACGGAACCGAGACATATCAGTCTCACAGATTAGTGAGACCCTTATTTTAATATCAAACAGGATAAATTCCGTTTTTTTACTTTTCGTTTAATTTCGTACCCTCACTGACTATCTAGAGTTCCAGTTTAAATTTCGAATTTTCTAATCAATTTTTGCTTTTTATGTTACAATTTTTCAGATCAACGCAACTTTATTTTTAGTGTTTTATATGGATCCGAGAAACTAAATCGTATATATTTGTTCTCCCACTTTCATATTTTTTTCCTATTTGAAATCCAAAAATCTTTTTTCTTTGTTATAGCTGGCAGAGATCCAATTCCCGTTGCCACTCATGTTCGTATTAAATATCATATGGAATTCTGTATTATTATTTTTAAGAAATTCTTCAGTTTCAAGACCATCATCTCAAATTTCTGTTAAAAAAATTATTTATTTAAGTTTGACATAAAGACTAACAATTAATATATTAGCTTATTTTCTGAGACATTAGTTGAAAAAAAGACATCGTTCAGCTAATTTTTGGAGAAAAAAATAGCTAATTATGAACAATAATTAATTACTGAAAACTAAGGAAAACATTAAAGAACTGAAGAAAATGCATTGCATTATGATAAAACTAAGCATTAGCAATGAGATAAAATACAGAACAAAAAAAAACGGACTAGTAAATAATGGTAATAAATCTTACAATAAAAAGAATTTATGTTTTTAATATCAAAGTTAGTATTATTAAATTAAGGAATATTAAAGGATATTCTGCAGCTTATAGAATCTGTTCCATTGTATTGCGTGCAGATTTATTAAATGTACTGTTTTATCATTTGTAAAGTGAATCGGGATTTCGAGCTGAACTATTAAAGTTTATAAAATAATTTTAAGAAATCAACTATATCGATCGAAACATGACTGACTACATATAGTCTTCATGGGTAAAAGAACTAAACGTGTGTCCAAAGTTTATGTAAAATAATAGAAAATAGATATAGAAAAAATAGTCAAATTGTCAAGCAATATGAATGTTTATTTAATTCTTACAATTTCTACTTAAAAGTGCTGCAATTTCTTCCAAACCATATAATTTGCCCACCTTATTACAAAGCTATACGTAATGTAATATTATAAACGTACTTTAACGATGAAAAAAGAAAATTGCTGCTAAACGGGAGGAGGGAACGGCGATTAGGATAAAAAGACGGTTATATAATTGTACAAATTTAGCAGTGTTTGTTTTAACAGCAGTTTAGGGATTGTGAGGAACAAAAAAATAACATTCAATAATCGGAAAGATCAGATAAGATAAGTTTATTTTAAATAATTTACATCATTTAAGTATAAATCATTTTAACACAATCATTGACACATAGAAAATTGGTCTGAAGCATTGGAGATTCACAGTTTCTAGTGTGTTAATAAAACGTGTTTTAGATTTGTTTGGGTTTTATGGTGCAAGGACCATTATAGGGTCACTACCAATAAAAATGAGATGTGGAAAATGGCAAACAAATGCCATAAACTTTTTATAAAACTTTTAATAAAAATTTTCTATTCCAAAACATCGTAGAGTTATAACGTTTTAGGCTTGATTAGAATATCTTTGTATTTTCAAAATTTACATAAGCAATGATTTCATTTAAGACATATGGCAGTGATATCATGTACACAAATATTTATGTAAAATCACAAACAAAGCGAGTGAATATAAATTCATTAATTAAAATAAAAATATTGCTTTAAAAATACTCACCTACATCTATAAAATTTCATTAAAATTAGAAAAAAAGTTTTGCATGGAAATAAAATTGGTATCATTGAAAAAACTTTTTTTTTTGAATTTTAAAATGGCGAAAAATGCTGTTATGCAATAATAAGTTTCGAAGTTAATGAGGAAAACACTAAAATTTCAATAAATAATTAAAAATAAAAATTTTGATAAACCAGTTAATGGCAAGATTTTAGTATCTAAAATACATGCCTAATTCGGTAGTTCTAAGTCCAACAATGTGTCCTGAAAAATGTTTCGAAAGAATTTTACTTTCTCGTATTCGAAGTATACAAACATAGTATTGTAAAAAAAATTATAATTCGAAATTTTGAAGAATATCCTCGTTTCAGACCTCTACAAAGCCAAAAAATATGTTTATGAAAATGTGTGTTTGTCAGTATGTCAATTAAGAAACGCGTTGAAATATAAGGATAAAAATTTGATATGTAACCTTACAAAAAAAATTTGTAGATTTATATAAAATTTGGAACTAAATCCATTCAGAGGATGTCTGTCTGTCCAGCTATTTCAGTAGAAGTGAACTTAATAATTACGAAACACAAAGAGTTAGATTAATAAAATTTCCTGCTTAGATGTAGCATCCAAAATATAAATTATAATAAAATTCTGAGCCAAATTTACAAAAGGCTTTATCTTTACTTTCTCATGCATGTAAACGCAATGAAATAAGTGAAATATATAATTAAATAAATGATGCTAAGATTGCAATTGTCATTCTCAAATTTTGGTTAATTAGTGGGTTCAATTAGTGGGAAACAAGTAATGTATACAGTACATTCCCGGTTATCCGCGGAATTGGGTGGCGCGGCCGCCGCGGATAACAAAAATCGCGGATAATCCAAAAAAAGCTAAAAACGGGTATAGCAAAAGAGAAAACAATCATTCCAACTTTGAAAAATCGTTTTATGTACAATAAAACGTAAAATAAACAGCAGGAAATGTTTAACTAACGCTTAATATTTTAGTATATCACTCAAAACTAACCTAAAATGCATTTTCTTAATGAAAACAGAAAAGTGCTTTGTACTTACGAGAGGCGTCAAGGACACACAGAAAAATTAATACATATGTACTGTTTCAATACTGTAATGTATTATGTAATTACAAAAGCATAACTGTACAACTACACCTTTTTGAAGAAATCGGTCATTTGTGTTTGCTCCTTGCTTTGGAAGCATTTTCTCTTTACTTGGAAGCAAAAAAAAAAAAAAACAGCGCGGCTGGCGCGGATAATCGGGAGTCTACTGTAAAACAAAATTTTTTAAGTCAATTCCTACTTAGGTCAACAAAAAAAATTATTTTAGTTACTTTTTATTAAATAATTACAAAATTAGTGACAAACTTGGCGACTTTGCTGACCAAATAGAAATCACTGGACAAATTTAATTAATTAATATTTGAAAAAACTGTATTAATATCAAGTGTCATCCACTACAAGTTTAAAAAAAGGTATTTGAACTTGAGTGGACGAATAAAAAGTATTTTATTAATGATTGAAAAGTTGAACAAGATTATATATATATATATATATATATATATATATATATATATAGAGAGAGAGAGAGAGAGAGAGAGAGTTGATAGTAGGAATTGAAAATAAGACGCCCAAGAAACATATTCGATTATCGTATGTGTATTTATATACCAGGAATCACCAAACAAATCGTCAAAAAATGAATCATCAAAATAAATCATTCAAGATCACATGATAGATTCAGTAAAAATATATCATTTAATTCACGCCAAAAATCAATATTTCGAAATTATATTCGCCAATTCCATACATTTCATTTGCGATCTTATTCTACGTGCACAATTTTATAGAGAGAGTAGGAGGATAGCTCCTTTATTAGAAAACATGCGAGAAAGTTTCAGGGAGATCAATCTCTCTGGCTTCACCATACTAGTCGCAATTTTTAGATAGCATGTTATTCTGCGAAAATTACTTTGAAATTTTAAACCTTGATAAGCTTATTAATCGAGAAGTAAAAACGAATGTGAGCAATGTAGTTTTTGGATCTACAGTACATCCAAACATGAGCATGAATATTGGTGTGCTCATTTGCAAAAAATAAATAGAATACCATGCTGAAATATATGCAATAGTTTTTATTCTAACTAAAAGATCTCCGTATATTTAGAGAAATATCATTAGAAATTGTTGAAGCTTTAAAGAAATAAGAAAATTTTTACCGTAGTAAGGTTCTACACGAGGCATTTTCTCTCTCCAGTGCTTTACTTTCCAAACAACATCATCAACATCAAAAACTAAAAAAGGGGAATCATCTTTCTGAGGAGAAAAAATATAAACAAAATTTTAAATTAATTTTTAAAATACTTTTAGAATTTAAAATGTAGAGAAAAAATTAACAATTTTCGGGTCAAAACAGAAACGTAAAACAAAAATTACGATAGCATTATTTAAATTAAAAGTGAAATTTTTTAATCGCATATTTTTCATTTGTTACTGGAAATCGTTGCCTCTTCAAATATTATGTTTCTAAAACGATATACCCGCTTAGAATGTGTTAATTCATAACTAATGCAACAAAAATTCAAGGAATGGACTATTCTTACCTTCTGGTCTGCTATTTCGCAGAATTTCTTAATTTCGGCCAATGTACCAGGATCCATGACTGAATGCTATCAAATTAGAGAAAGACATAATTTGTACAATAAGAAATATCATTGATCAGAGATAATTCGAGTCGATAACACCGAGAAACTTACCCACCTGTGGCAGTAAAGTCACCCACAATCGGATTTGAAAATATTTAAAAATCATTGATATTTTTACAATTTTTATATCTTCACTCTCTATGCAATGTGACTAAATTAAGTTGCATAACTATTTAGATTTTACGTACTTACTTATATACATTTAAGTCGCAGAGAAAAGCATATTAAATAATCCAAAGGTAATTAGGTCAATTTTTTCTTATATGTAATGTCAACTTAAATTGTCTCAAATTGATTGCAGAAGCAAAATACATAGAAAAAAACTAATAAAGAAAACGAATATTTGACTTTCAATGCAAAAGAGCATATGAAACATCGATTTTATTTGAAGGAATATATTATATCTGTTTCTTAATTAAAAGATTCTAATCTGAAAACTTTAGAGATTATTGGTGCTATAAGACCTCATTTTACCATCTTAACTTTATAATGTGTTCAGTGATGTTATAATTATAAACAAAATTATGTAAAACACATAATCATCGTTAATAACAAAGGCGATAAAACTCCAAAAATAGAAAATGCCATTTAATTAACAGACAAAACCCAAAAGTCATACGATTAAATTTATGTACTGATAAAATGATGTATTGTAAATTATGTCTCTATTTAAGTAAACACTTAAAATTTAGAATATAATTTAAGATCATTTTCATACTACCCTTTGCACTTTTATGGCACCTTTTTGCACGTGTTCTCAATATGTTGCACTAATACTGCACTGATCCTATTTGTACTGAAATTATGGCATCCTCCATTCCATCCTTAAGCTTAACTTCTAGTCTGGCTTCGCTTATCTTAACTGGAGAGTTCTGAAGCTTCTCGAGGGCTATTTTTGTGGAAATTCGTCGTTTGGACGCAGGAAAGACGCCCTAAGAGCACCCTCTCACTCCAGATTTCTACATGATTTAAACATAGGAATATTTAATCCCAATTTATTTAAAATATATCAGGCTCACTTAGAATATCCCGAGTAACAATAACAATCCCGATTATTGTTACCCAAGATATCGAATGTCTTGAGTAACAATGAGTAACTATACTTAAAATAAGATGGCGGCAAACTTTCTCCGGTACATAAACCGTTACTGATTGCAATAGAATTATCGAATAAAGTGGATAAAAAAAAGAAGAGAACTAATTCGAGTGTTAAAGACAAAACTGAATTTTTTAACAGGTACGAAAATTATTATTTTACATGCTCTTTAAAAGGACAGAGTTATTTAAATTTATTAAACGCAACATTGTGACACAGTGAAAATTTTCACAGCCTCTTCTTAGCAAAATTTTGGAAATTCGTGAATTTTCCTATGAGTAAGACCGAGCAATAATGATGATGAGTAAAACAAAGTTGATGATTCCGACGAGGACGAAAGCGTTGAAGAAAAATCTCCAATGAATGCCTAAATCACTCAAGCATTTATTAATTTGAAAATCAGTTTGTTGTATTGTTTAACAAATTAAAAACATAAAGAGTAAAAATAATATATATATAAATGTACCAATAAGGAATATTTTTCGACAAACAACAATTAAAGAATCTTCCTTGTCATTTTTAAAATAAACTAGATACCTTGTTTTTATTCTTTTCTTTTGAAGTGATAAAAATACAATTGATTTTGCCCATTTAGGTTATTGTTATCTATCAGCTATGTTATCTCAATCCTTAGCTCCTGAAATGATCGTATTAAGCGATACTTACTGCAATATATTTCACTTTCACGAATAAAACTTTCTTCAACAAAAATAAAATGCATATCATTACTTATGAAGTCTGTTAATAACTTTCTCTAGAGAGTCACAATTCAGTAAGTGCTATTTTTATTTCCGAGACAGACGGTAAATTTCTATTGTTTAAATGAATTTGTATGTTATCGTTCAGTCATTTATAATGAAATTCAAATTCGGAAATATGTTCGCACAAATATATCGATCAAAAATCTATGAAAGCTCAAACGCTTTTATTGATGAATTATTCTATGAGTTTTATTATGGGTTATGACTAAGAATAAATAATAATTAAAATGCTATATATATTAAGAATTTTAATGTAAATTGAGGTAAGATGTTCTCATTCCTTTTCACTTAAAAAAATAATAAGAGGGAAGACTATAAATATACGAATGAAAGTATTCCTTTTAGTGCTTAGGAAGCTCAAAAATATAATTATGGTTTTTTATAATTCATAAATTTAATCTCGAGCTTTCGTAACTATACGGCATTTATAGAAATAGTTATCTAAAAGAATGTTAAAACGATGCATCTCACAGAATGCCGAGTCAGGATTAACATAGAAATTCAAAGATCTAATCTAAATACGCAGTAACAATGTTATATATATATTCGTTTAATTCCATCTGTAACGCTTAGAGAAGTTTAAAAATATCCCCTCTTCTTTTATTTGCATCATTATTATCGGATACAAATATCACATTTTTGTTTTGGCGTAAAGTTTTTTGAAATTTTTGCCAATAATTTCCTTTTATACTGCATTTACTGAAGCAGAATACCAAAAATTTCTCAGTAGAGTCCTAGTTTAGTGTGCCCCTTGCTACGCCAAGGATGCCAAGTCGCCAATAAAGATGGCGGGCCAAATAAACAATTCTGCAAAACAGTTACGGTAGCCAGTTTCTGCATTAAAATTATGAGCTTTACTGACATGTTTTGTTTTATCTGATAAGGCCTTTAATTTTTTTTATTATTATTTATTTATTTATTTATTTATTTTTACCTTTAGACTCATTATCACTGCTTATCTTTACAATTTTCAAATAAAAAAACTTTTGCAAACCGGCTATGACGGTCTTTTGTGTTAACAAAAACATTTAGAGCATGCGATGCTTTCGGCATCTGAAGAATGTACCTGGCAGAATTTAACTTTAAAAAATATCCTACGGATTCGCTAGTAGCGAGAGTCGGATCCTAGTAGCTTCCCTAGCACATTGAACATAAGGACTGCGTGGATAACAGGAACAGTACATAATCAAAAGAAAAGAAAAGAAAGGAGGAAAGAGCAATCAAACAATTCTCCATACAAAATTTAAAACAAGCATCCTTTTCCCAACTTCATCAACTCGTAAAAAGATATATTCCACTCACCCTTTATCCATTTTGCAGGTTCAAAATATATCCAGCCATACCATTCACCAGACATCCGTTCTTGGACAATAAGTGTCAAAATGAATTATCAAGGAAACTGTCAGATCAGAAAAACAATTACGAAAGTGCAAGGAGTTATACTGCAAAAGATTTTTAAATTAATAATTCAGAAGATTTCAAAAAGCGCATGCCGACATTTCAGAATTGCAAAGGAATAAATATTTTCTCTCCGTATTCACCATATCAGCAACAAACTAGGGGGCACACTACAGTATAATTCAACCATTTTTTTTTAAAGAAAAATGAAGAATAATTTTTCCAAGTGTACACTGTTTATCAATTTTCTCCTGTTTTCATTAAACAATCATAACTTTTGACAGCTCATTCTATGTACCATTTTAATAAAAATAAATCTAATTAAAACATTTGTTTTCAGATAAATAACTTTTTATTAAAATCAATTAAAAAGTATGCCTAAAGGAAATTTTTTGTAACCAAAGCTAAACCAATTTCTTTATATAAACTAATAAATAAACCATTAATTTTAGCAAATTGGAAGATCAGAAATTTTTTCTGCAATATCTTGCGAGGGCAGCTGTATCTCCAATCGCTCATTTTGAAGCTATTCCTCGACTGCATACTTATGTCTATTTACGAGTTAATTTACAGTATTTGGAAGCAGATATCTCGTAACAAATAAATCCAAAGCCTTTTTGTTTGAATCTTTTGTCCTGAAACAGAATCAGAAACAGAAGAAAAGCTAGCAATTATTTGTATGTAACATAAAAGTTTCGGTTGAATCCTAGTTTAGTATGCTCCCGAATTTGTCACTAATATGGTAAAACACAAACATAATAATTCTCTTCATAACCCTGATTTGCTTATATTTGCTTCACTTGTTGAGTTGTACAACGATTTCGCGAGAAAAAAATTTAAATAATCGGCAGATAAATGTTCATTAAAGAATTGAATTATGTATAATAATTATGTATAATAATATGTATAATATAAGTTTTAATAGCAATATTATTATTATTGCTATTAAAACTTTCTAATTTTTAAAATGAGCTGCGATAGAAAGTATTTATCTTTCAGCAATTATTACTGAATAAATTTATTTTAATTAAAATAATCTATTCATGAATTTCGTCAGAATGTAAAATTAAAATCGTCTTCTCGAGCTTTTTGAAATCGTCTGTCTATAATTCACAATCTTTCCTTTTAGAATTATCTTGTCATTCTAACTGAATTCTTTGCAACTTGTTGTTCTTTTAGCGGATTTCCCGTGATAATTTGATGATTGCTCAAGAATTGATGTCTAAGGAATGAGATGATGAGAAATATTATGATCACAAATATTATCAGGAATATTTTATTGGAGAATTCTATACCTCTATGATGGAATATATATTGCACAGAAAGAATAACATTTGCATCACAAAAAAGTTGCTCCTTTTTTTGTACAGAAAATTCTAAATAGTTCCATGATTGGATGAAGAATTAGTTGAACCGAGTGAGTACATTTAATCCTTAAAATTTCTTAAGAAATGCATGAATCTTTAGTAGCGAAACTAATAGTAATTGGGCTTTTTTTTCCCTTTTCTATTGTTTTTATTTATAGAATCATTATATTCAACGTGCTAGTAAAACTGATATAGGTTTTTCTCTCCCATTGCCAATTAACTGTAAGATTTGTTTTGTTTTTTTATTGTTTTTTTAAGTTAAAAAATCCTGGCCGATTCATTTTTCAGTTGCAAAAGGCATCAGATGTTCTAATTTTATTGTCACGGACCGGCACAGCGGGTTTACAAACATTCTTTATTTCAAAATTCAAAAGAGATTCAATAACAATGACCCATAAAGATTCAAAAAATCTTCTTAGATGAAACAATCGCGATCAGTAAAAGTCATAATTTTATATTAAAAAAAGGGAGTAACTGTAACTGTTTCATAGCATTGTTTATCTGATCTGCCATCTTAATTGACGATTTGGTATTGTTGGCCTCCTTGGTAAAGTTAGGAGCACACTAAATTGGGATTTTACTAGAATTAACTCTAAACTGAATTAGGATTTTATGCATCATCCATTAAGTTATATGGAATAATTGACACAAGATTTATGCCTTAATATGTAAATATTGGCAATATATCGGAAGAAAATTTGAGATAAAGCAACTGAAATGAGCATTAATCTCAAAAAGCTTTCAAATAAAATAAGTATATCGCTTATGGCTAGAGGGTTAACTACTATGGCTCTTAACGCTTAGACTGCGTAATTCTTTAAAATCACTATTTAGATGCGATGTTTGCAAATAATTTCAAATACTTTCCAAAGAAAATGAACTGATACTATATATTATAGGATAATCTATACTTATAATAAAGCTCAATGTGTGTGTGTGTGTGTGTGTGTGTGTGTGTGTGTGTGTGTGTGTGTGTGTGTGTGTGTGTGTGTGTGTGTTGGCGCTCTACAGGCCAGGTCATTTGACATACAGCTATCAAATTTGGTACATGTATACCTTAGAGGTCGGGAATGTGCACCTGGGGTCCCTTTTTTTGAAATTTTAATTAGAATTTTAATTATTAAATAAAAACTAACTTTCCCGCCAAAAAAATCTTCCATTTTTCCCCACCGCCAAATTTTCCGCCAAAATAATCTTCCATTTTCCCCACCGCCAAATGAGTAAGGCTCAGTTGTTTTTTTCTCCCAACAGTAATGAGGCTAGGGTTAATATTTTTCGGCGGATTATTTCAAACGATTCTGTTTATTTTCTTAATGTTTGATGCATTTAAAATTAAACATTGTTAATTAATCCATGTTTCAGATTCATTCTGAAGTACTTTTGAATTAAAATAACACAGAATAAAGGAAATTAAAAATGTATAATCTGCATAGCGTTACCCCAACTGGCGTAGAAAAATTCACGCATTTGCGTTACCTAACTGGCGAAGAAAATTCACGCATGCGCATTGTTCTGATTGTTGTCATGACAACCACTATAACGGATGATTTAATTTATTTTTAAGTTAGTTGCATGCTTTTGTAAGTAAATTGTATTTATGTTAGTTATATATTTTTTGTATATGCTTATAGTTTTAAGTACACCGTTTTTTAAGTAGTTTTTTTAACCTGTTTTCAATGATTTAAATTATTTTTAGGTTAGTTGCATGCTTTTGTAATTAAATTGTATTTATGTTAGTTATATATATTTTTGTATATGCTTATAGTTTTAAGTACATCGTTTTTTAAGTAGTTTTTTTAAACCCCTTTTAGACCGATTGTTTTAAACGATTCATTTTATTTTCTTAGTGTTTGATGCATTTAAAATTAAACATTGTTAATTAATCGATCTGTTCATGATGAATCTGAGAAATTTTGTTGACAAATTCTTGAGATATTACATAAATTAAGAAAGAGATTCTTTAGTGCCCATAAAGTTTAAACGCTCAGTGACTCTATTATCAGTAATCATATTATTAAAAAAACGCTTTGTTTCAGTAAAAAATATTATTATATTAATTGCAGATTAATCATTTACACTTTAATTTAAAGCATAAATTCTACGAGGTGTAACAGAAAATTAGAGAGATACATATCACGTTATGACAGAAGGCCTTTATAATATTATGAGTGAATTATATGACTATCAAAATTTGAAGTTTTAAAATATTTTGCTGAAGAATCTATTAGAGTTGGAATTGCATAAAATATTTAATTATTAAAATTTTAACAAACATTAAGATTGGCGAACCGGCTGGTCGCCAAAGGCGGCTAGTAATATAATAAAATTCCGTACTCATAAAAATAAGCACTTAAAACTGGGAAAAACGTGGGAGGCAACAGAAAATCGATTGATTGCCAACCCGGTGGAAATCGCGGGATACGCAGCAGGAGGGTTAATAACGTAGTTAATACTACGTTAATACTCCACGTAAAAAGTTAAGCTCATCATTTGAAAAAAAATGATATTTTTTTAAGTGATAAAAATTGCGAAATATTGAGAAATAAATTAGAATAAACTAAAATAATATTGCAAATTTACTATACAATTTAATGATTACTAGAAAAACGTTTATGCCGTTCCTTTCTAATTTCATCTTTTGTTTTCTTGTAATTTATCATAAACATGCCTTTTATGTACCAAATAAATAATACTTCCATATTATTAAATACTAACAATACTTCCATACTATATAAAGAATATTAATATTCAAATAATAAAATAAAATGATGAAAAATTACAAGTGTTAAGAACTGCAAGAAATTTAAACTGAAATTATGGTGAAGTTGAAGCTGATGTAAACTGAAAGGATGGTGAATTTGAAACTGAGGTTAAATTTCGCCGACTTCTGCTGCTTGGGAAAACAAGGCTTTGCCAGTGATCCTTTAGGCAAAAAGGGAAATTAAAAACTTAGGAAAAGAGTTGAAGAAGTTTGATTGAAATAACGCGAGTTCGCACATTGTACAGACTAACTCTATGGCAAAGGATACCAACATGCTCTGATTGGTCGATTTCTTTCGCACTGACTTTTCTAATCTGTAGCTACTGCAACCCTATGTATTGTTTTTAGTTTCTGCGTACTTTTCAGTCTGCTATTTTTCAAAATGGAGAAATTAAATCTTCCAGAGAAGAACAATTAAGAAATAATTGAGATTGATGAGAATATAGCTATTTTTCTGATCTTGTAAATAAAGAATTAGCACATGTAGCAATTTTTCTGTGAAGGATTATAAAAATAAGACTTGAAAATCAAGCTTTTATTTTACGAAAAATGTTCGACCAATTTTTTAATTCAATTTTCATGTTAAAATTATTACCATAAAATATCTACATGCAGATATATTATATTTAATAAGATACTTAGATGACATTAAATGATATAGAAATCATTATAATTCTTACTGAATACGCATGTAAAATAAAATAACACGAGAGATTTATTTTTTAATTTCATATTAAAATTATTGCCAGAAGATGTCTATATGCAAATGTGCTATATTTATTAAGATATTCAGAATGACATAGTTATTAACAATCTAACAATCTAGCTATTAATTTATTTGGTTTGAATAAATGTTTCATTAAACGCAAATATTTAGAGAATACAATTATATTAATAAAAATTAGATCATGTTGAAATTCACTCGTATCTTCCATAAAACTAATGACAGCCGCAAGCTTTGAGCCAAATAAGGAATAATTACACTATTATGAGTGCAAAACATTGTCAAAAAGATGCCAAGGCTTAAACCAATCAGAGCATGTCGGTATCCTTTGCCATAGAGTTAGTCTGTATAATTTGCTAATTCCTGAAATAAATGCGAAACCTTCATGAGTCAGTAAATTTACTGACAATTCAGTTCGTTACACTTCTTTTCAAATACACTAAGCCTTTTTTAAATAATTTTTTTCAGTCGTAGTTATCATAAGATTATTTCACATTATTAAGCTAGGTTCATTCTATTATCGAAGAAAGTATAATTTTATGCTGTACTTGCTACTTTTTAAAATTTTAATAAGCAAAATTAGCATTTGTTAAACATTTTTCAGAGAATGATAGATTTATAATATCCGATACGATTCAGCTTATTTATTAAGAGAATGAGACTTCTAGCTTGTATCCTGTTGTGTTCTTGTTTGTTTTTTCTTATGGCACTTGCCCCGGACAAGCCCGCTGTTACGAAGACAGCGATTTAAGCCGGAGGGGGGGGGAGCATCTCCTGTTTTTATAGTAGCGCCAACTAGGGCCAAGAGTACGACTTTGCTACTCATGCATCACTCATTCGCTTGCACAATCCCTTTTTACAGGAGGGCACATTCACATCTTTCACAGATAGAACAACGGAAGAACAACCATGCCCAAACCGGGAAGCCCAAATCACGGGGAAGACGCGCTACCCCTATGCCAGGACGCCGGCAGCTTGTATCCTTGAATTCTTTAATCGCAGGATTCACTGTTTATTTTATTTGAAGATTAATACATTTTCACTTTTGATAAAATCAACATCCCAAACCACATTCAACTAAAAGAAATTTTCATCGGAATAACATCGCATAACACTTTTCACAATGTTTATTTGGAAATAGATTTTATACACGAGAATCTTTATCAGAAAACGAAGATAATACGCCGGTGTTCCATTTTCAAAAATAAGCTTGATCTGAAACCTGTCTAGTATACTGCGAAATCTTAGGAAGCGAAATGGTAGCTGTGATGCAATCCATATCATCTAATCTCTATTCAATATTTCAAGATTCGACCTAGATTATATTAATTAATTTCAAACCAGCTATTAATTAATTTGAATAAAAACTGGACATTGATACAGTTAAACTAAAGTGAACTGAAAATCTTTCCAAAACCAAGGTAACAGGCATTAAGTAACAAACACTTCAATCGGTGTCGGCTGAATCGTTGAAATTATGGTATATGATTTTGCAACAAAATTTATAGATTTTCATCACAGTTTGACACATTTCCTCATAATATATTTCCTTCAATCTAGTTGGTTATTAGAGCTCATGTGAACTCTATAACTACAAAACGGAAAAAGCTACATAGGCAAAATTTATTACACAGCAATTTATTACACAACATTGGTTACGTAACAGCTATTAAGAAATTAAATGTGTATTTTTTTAAATCTTAAAATGATATAAAAATAATTTTTGCAGAATGATTTGTCCAGAAGTTATGGTGGAAAATCTTGCCATCCATTATCTTCCATTCATTCTTTTCAATTTTATTACTTTAAAAGATCGTAGAAACTTTTTAATTACACATTAAATCTTTCTAAGTGCTGTGAAAACATGTGTATTGAATTTCGTTTGAATCCGATAAGTAGTGTAAAATCATATCACTGAACGATAGTTAGTACTTCGTAAAATCTGCAAATTTAAAAGGGTATTTTTTTTAACAAAATACAATATCAACACATTGAAATAAAGAACTTGCTTATTAGTAAGCTGGTTAAATTTTATCACTCGTGACCTTATATGAAAAACACTCCTTAATATGAAATTTATGCTATTCTATAAGTTTCTAAAAATGCATGTCAAAATCTGAAAAATAAGCGGAACACAATGTGTACAAAATGATTAACAACGAATATAATGCCAAATAATATGAAATTAACTACATTATTTATCAATGAAATTGCACATCTAAAGCTAATTTTGAAAAGAAGAGGCAAGATAAATGAGTGTCCAGTTTCTCTCCAGTCATTAAAAAATTCCCACCAACCATCCAAAATTTACCTTAAGTCGGTTGTTTTGGATGATTACAAAAGGATTTTAAGGTTGCAATAAAAAAAACTGTCAGCATTATATTTGCCGAAAATTCGGCCTCATAAAATTCGACTTTGGAAACAGATATACATTACTGTGCGAATTAATTGGGACAAACACAAAAATTTCCACAAATGTTGTTTAATTAGTATAGGTTAACTTACATGCACGGTATAGCAATCTAAAACAGAATATATCTTCCTCTAGCTTGAATGAGATCCTGCACACGGTTTGGCATGGATTCCACTAAATTAGAACATAAATTTTTGATCTCGTCATCACGAAACCAAATTTTTATTGCATTCTGAATCATTGTTTTCTTTGTTGGACAGTCCATTTTACTCATACGTCTCTTTACAAAGCTCCACAAATTTTTGATGGGATTTACATCAGGAGAATTACCAAGCCAATCAAAAAATCGTTATTTTCGGTTTTTGAAAAAAAAAATCGTTGTTAGCTTAGAAGTATGGCGTGGAGCAAGATCTTGTTGAAAGATACCAACACCATCAGCGAACGTTTGCATCATAGGCACAATTTTACGTTCTATTATAGAAATGTATTGCTTAGAGTTCATCATCCCTTCAATGGTACTAAGCTTCCAGGTCCTCCAGAAGTAAAATAACCCCAAAACATCTGTTGCTGAGGGTGCTTAACTGTTTGAATAAGATGTTGTTCCCTGATGGGTTCTCCACCATTTCGCCTGATAAATCTTGGTCGAAACCCTCGCACAAGAAAATGCGTTTCGTCGCTGAATACAGCTTTCTTCCAATCTTGTGCAATCCAGGATTGATATTTCCTGGCCCAATCCAAACGTTTTTTTCTTCATTGCAGGTGTTAATAACTGTTTTTCGATTGGTTTTCTTTCAAATCTTCCAATTTCAATAAGCCTTCGTCGAACTGTCGATGAATCCACGCTCACACCAGTAGGTGGTGTGGTCTTGCATTTGCGTCCACATTTACTCTTTCGTTTTGGAGACACTGTCCCAAAATTCTTTTGATGATTAATAATCCTAGTAACACTGGAGTTTTCCAACCCAATTGCTGCAATAATATCCCTCACAGTCATAGAAGTATGCTGAATAAGGGTAACAATTCTAGTCCTTTTCCTGGGAGTGATATCCATTTTTAAATACACGTCAGAAGGAGACAATTCACACAAGCGATCACTTCTTACAGCAACTGAAGGGAAACATTTTCGACATGCCATGATCACGTGGCCATATCGATTTAGACTAGTGAAGGGCAGTCGCGCGTTGTAAGAAAATGCAGTTGAAACAGGTTTGAGACAGAAAATCCCCGAGAAAGGAACAATTTTCTTAAAAAATAAGTTTGTCCCAATTAATTCGCACAGTTTTGCAATCCTTTAGATTAAAAAAAAAAAAAAAAACATTTGCAAAAGGCAATAAAATCTTAGAAAACAGAACACTTTTCAATTAGACATTTTTCCCATTAGAAATGAGGGACTGAACAAAAAGAAACTATGTACATTTGTACTAAGCACAATGCTTAGGCACCTGGGAGGGAAAAGGCACTCATTCGATTAACTTTGCATATCTATACAATAGTAGTATAAGTTATATTACAACAATATATCGTATACTATTAAATTAATAATGTATACTATTAAAATATTTAATAATGATATATTTTATTCCCAGATTTATAAATCTTTTAGACACTAATATTCAAAATATGTAAAATGAAAAAAAAACCACCTGCTAAAATTAATTAACCTCATACTAGATTTAAAATCTTAGAACTGAATAAATTGTATATTGTCCAATAATGAAGGACTTTTGGACCCCCGAAATAAGTTGCACAATTCAATTAAATGCATTCTTTTTTTAATTTTTATAAATCATTCAATCATTTTTATCATGCAAACATTCGTAGTACATTTGGGAGTAAGGAAATGAATACAATAATTGCCCAATCCTCGATATTTTAGAAAAGCGAAAGTAATATTCAATAAGCAATATGAAATCATGAACAGAATGCAGAACACTAACAGAAATTTGTAACTCCGAAGATGTTGGATATAGTTCTTAAACCATTTTTCCAACATGTGCATATGACATGTCAATATGACATCAATAGTCTTTTTTATTTATTGTTGAGGGCGATTTACTTTAGAGCGTATAAATTGAAATTCGAGGTAAAAAAATTCCTGCATTGATTTTTAAAAAAATATCAATGATAGAAAACTGATCAGAGCGCAGCTCATCCTAAAAGAAGGGAGTATGCAGTCGATATTTTGAAATGATATTTTTTTATACCGTTTGTAAATTGTCCCAAAGTTGCTATGTCGCTCCTACACGTACTGTCATATAGGCACTACAAAGCAATCGTTATGCTTAAATTGAGAAAAACATAAATGCATCTCCTATTGTAATGTGGAGAAAAATGAATGAAAAATTTTAAGTAGACTTAGTAACAATTCAGTCAAGACTTCCAACTTTATCTCACTTTAAACATAACGAAATAAACCACTTTTCGCTTTGAAATTAACTTTTTTACCAAAAATCTGATTTGATTTATGGAATAAAGGTCCAATTTCTGAAATTTATTAAAATCCGAAAAAAATTAATGGCCCATCCTCGTCAATTTTGGCTAGTTTCTATCACATGTGCTTCATATTTCCTTTTGAAATAAAGATTCGTTATTGATTTTGTTGAACTTCTCACAGAACACCCATTTGATCTATAACACCCAACAAAGAATTACTAAAAAATAGGGAAAGATAGAACAATCGTAAAAAGTAAATATATAATAAGAGAGTTTCATAATGATGTCCATAGCTCTTGTTGACTAAACATTCACCAGTTCTTTAATCATTTCTGAAAAATCAGGAGCACAAAGGCTCAAAAGGTTGGAATTTGAATACGGTTTTCAGACCATTTCCATTTCAAGCTCGCTATTCAAATTGATCATCCTAAAGCTCGTACTTTGATAATAAGTGAAATTGTCAACTATTGTGCACTATTTTTCTATGATTTTCCTGCCTTTAATGCACACTTCACTAGCCAAGAAATTGTATTGTATTATTTTATGCACTTGTAGCTTGATCAATGCTTTTGTGATGTTTTTAAAGGAAAACTTAGAAGTACCCATTTCTTTTAAAAATAATTTATTAAGACGTGCACAAAATTCATTTAAAAATAAAAAGTTTTAAAAACTTTAATCTGATAAAAATTTAAATCAACTGAAATTTTTGATTTAGTTGTCCATTTCTTTTAGTTTGATTTCTTCGTATAAAATTCGACTCGTTTCGGATCCAGCCATTTTTTCCAATTCAGTCCTGCAAGAAAAACAAAATTATATTATTCAAAAGACTAAATATAGAAAATAGAGAACATCATGAAGTGAATATGCAAGTTTTCTTTTCTTTCCTCTCCTTTTCGAGATATATAAAATGTTTTTGCTTCCAAAACTAAACAATTTGGGCTAATAATTTATTTATAATAATTGTAAATTTGAGGGGGGTTTCCTAAACATATATTATTGTAATGACAACAATTATTATAAATTATATTTATTACAAATTATTATAAATTATATATATTAATTTCAATGAATTCAGTGGCAACAGCATTTCGTTAGGAAAGATCCATAAGAATTAATACCTCTTTTTTTATTGCCTTTTATTTATAAATAATGAAATTTGAATCTTTCCAAGAGACTTTTTATAGCATTTTACATCAGTAACATTTCTTTACAATACATAAAAATAACGTTAAATATTTAATTCATGATTCAATTCAATTATCAAAAATTTTGTAGGCAAAAATTAAGGCATGTATTGTACTTTTAATGTATGCATATTTAGATTACGTATTCAATATACTATATTCAGTTTTTAATATATATATACTGCAATATATGTACAAGATTTTAATAATATTTATTTTGATAACTATTACATTACGAGTATTTAATTTTTATGACTGTCAATTATTATCATCCGTCAAATTTTTCTGTAACCTTCTAAGAGGAAATCCATTATTACTCTAAAAAAATTCAATGCTATTCATGTTTCTATCAAAAAGCACGATCTTTTAAGAACGTCATAAAAAATATTCCTAGTGCAGTTAAAAATAGAATAGCATGTCTGATGTAAGTGGCATTTCAGAATTCTTGTGTCTTTACACTCGTAATATTTGAATTGTTCGTGTTTATGTTAATATGTGTTGGGTGCCTTTTTTATCAAACCAAGCATGATCGGTATGCAAATGTATAACTTTAAAACCCATATTAAGAACTAATAAGCGAAATGATCTATTGAATACATTATAATACACTCGTAATTGCGCTGTTAACGTTTGCAACTATTATTTTTAGCAAATTATTTTGTTTTCATTTGTCAACCAACGAAAATGCTCTCTCGATTTTCTTGTATCTTTCGGCTAATTTTGATCCTTCATTTAATCAGATCAATAATTCTGATAATAATATAAAATACCAACTTTTTTCTAGCTTATATTGTTTTTTCTAGCTATATTCACTTCCGCAATGACAGATAAAAAAATAGACTCTCAATAAATCTAAAAAAGAACTTTCAGTGAAATTTCGCATATGTGGGTCCTATCTATGGACAATTAAAATAGTTTCTCCCAGTCTTTGAACAACTACGATCTTTTCGTATATGAAAAAGAAAAATTAATAGAATTGCTTTAAATACATAAAACTTAAAAATGATTCAGTTTAGAATTATTAGCCTCAACCGAAAACTCAATGAAGACTTACAGTGTTTTTTGAGAAGCAACACGTTCCACTTTAGCCTTTTCAAATCCATTGAAGTTTGAGGCACAAGCAATTGTGTAGGCTCCCATTTCTTCAAATACAATCCAGTCTCCCACCTTCAGGTCGGGCATCATGCATTTTTCCAAGATCACATCCAATGGATCACACGACTGTCCCCAAACACTACTCCGTTTGGGTTTAGAACTCGACGATATCTAAAACAAGAGTCGTGCACTTTTTAAGCAAGTTTCAAATTTAGTTTTGCGGGACAAGAATCTGTTTATTAAAAAATCATATATAGAGAGAATTATATATACTGTTCCTGAAAACAATGCTATTACAATTTCAATAATATGAAATTACTTTTCACTTTTTTTTAGTTTCTTAATCTAGGCTATATCCGCCATCATAGAATTCGAAAATCATTTGCATTTTTTATGCAGGCAATCGAATTTTTAATTTACAAAATCTGAAATCCGTTTCAAGCATTGGTAAACAGCACTCTCTTGTACATCCATCAAGCATATTGGGCAATGCTTTTCTAAATAGATCTGCATCCATTTTGGATCCATCTATATATAAAACTTTACATCGTGTAGAACTGATTATGCTTTCTGATAACTTAACAAAATATAATTTACTTGTATGAACCAAAATTCATTTTTTTCAATAAATTCATTTGCGGTAAGAAAATTCTTACTCGTTTTTCGATAATGTACAAGCTTCTGTATCATTTTTATACAGAAATAAAAGTAAAATATTTGATTAAAAATTTTACTATATTATAAACTTAGTCCAATTTAACTTACCTCTTTCATAACTGGTTTGATATCATGAAATATTCTGTGAATGAAGAGGCCATACACTCCTTCGTTTATGATGTACATGGTATCCTCTTCTACAGAAAGGAAAGGCAATTTAAAGCTTTAAACACCCTTATAATACAGGAAGGAAAAAATGCAGTAAATTGTTATTAACAATAGACAATAACATTATTTTAAACAAAGTTCTTCAGAAGAACAAAATGCTAAAAATTAATAGAAAACTAATTTATGTCAATAATGTAATTTGCTACCCATAAAAATTTATTTTTCATTGTTACAGTATTTGAGAACGTTCCGACAAAGTTTACATTACTCTATAGTAAAGATGTTCATCCTTCCCTTCTACCTGCACTTGAAAATTGTGGATCTTTAGCAAAGCAGTGAATACAGGAATTCTGTTTTCTAAGTCCCACACATGAGCCTTTTGTAATTTGTAATGTATTGAAGAAATCTATGCATGGATTTTGAACCCCTTTTTCAAAACTATAAAAACTAAAATTTAACTAAGTATTTTAAATTAACTATTAAATTAACTAAATTTAATGAACTATTAAATTAACTAAATTTAATTAACTATTAAACTCACATGCTATTAAAACTAAAATTTAACATAGAACCGATTCTGGCAACTCCAGCAAAAAGTTATCAGAATTACTTTTTTACTAAAATGGTCACATGCCGAATTTCATTTTTCTACGTAGCCGCACTTTTTAGTTATCGCGTGTATATGCATTATGAATATGCAAATAGACAGACTCTTGAAGGATCTGTCATAAAATCTGATACGTATGTACTCTTCAGATATAAAAAATTTACAAGTTTTTACCAATTTAGCTGTCTGCTTTCAGAAAATACTTTTGCAATGTTCGCATAACTATCTTCAAATGAATTTCTTTAAAAATTCTGATACAAATCTACAGATTTTATTTTAAGACCACATAATAAACTTAATCTATCAAACTCAAAACTTTTTTTAAATGCCATATTCTCAGACATACGGACAGACATGATTCCAAAAATATGGTTTTTTGACTTTGGGTGATTTGAAACACGGGTGCGTGCATTTTTGACCATTGCAATACGTTTTTTCTGTAGTCTTCGTAATCCTTCCCACGACAAAGTGAAAACTATCTTAGTTCAAAAACATTTTTTCAGTTTATTTTCAGAGTCTCGCTCATATAAGTTACTTGCTTTATAATATTTAAAAAAACCGAAACATATGTATTATTATCATAACAATCTCCAACAATAGTAATAAAATACGAATCTTCGGCTAGAATCTAGCGTTTTTATAGAATCAAACGAAAGATCCTTGACGATTAAACGCTAGAAT
Organism: Argiope bruennichi; assembly: GCF_947563725.1. Taxonomy (NCBI): domain Eukaryota; kingdom Metazoa; phylum Arthropoda; class Arachnida; order Araneae; family Araneidae; genus Argiope; species Argiope bruennichi. Next base: position 108,677,214 of record NC_079157.1, on the reverse strand, counting down.
GTGGTTAAGACACAAGTATCGAAAATTCAAATATTATTTTCGTTACTTTTTTTTTCAGATCGATTGAAATGAAAATTGAAGAAAATTAAGATTACAAGAATCCAATTGAGGCACGAGATCCCATACTAAATTTCATTTATTTACGTCATTAAGTAACATTAAGTTTCATTTATTTACATTTTTGAGCAATTACTTTTTACATGCTTGCAATAATGCAGACAGATAGAGGTCAACCCCTTGAAGAATTCAGTTTCAAATTTTATTGGTATCTACACTTTAAATGTTAAAACTGCGTACCGAATTTTATCCATTTGACTCTTTTCGTTTTATAGTTATATCACTTGTACTTGGACAGCCGGACAAAGCAGACTTCTTCTGAATAGATTTCGTTTAAAAGGTGCTGGAAATCTACAAATTTGCTGTAGAGACCTCATACCAAATTTCAACTGTCTAGCTCAAACCAATAATATTTACACATTCTTAGAATTTAATTTATTAACTCATTTGATATTGCACCATTTAAATTGTCTACCGTTAGTCATTTTTTAAACAAAAGATGGTAACGCTACAATTTCTCAAAAGCACAAGGTTTCTATTCCCTTTAGGTTGAATGTCAAACAGAATGTCTGGAGTGTTAACTATGTTCTTGTTTCAGCAATTTATACTAAAATATTTACAGAAGCATCGGAGGAATAAAAACTACTTTTTTTTGTCATTCTTTCCTTCTTTTTGATTCAAAACCTTAACGAATAATTGCTGGTCTATTAGAGAAGTAAAATTTAGTGGGCCTTTTTTTATTATTTACTAGCCGCCTTTGGCGACCAGCCGGTTCACCAATCTTAATGCTACGATAAAATTTTAATAATTAATATTTTATGTAATTCCTACTTGAATAGCTTCTTCATTAAAATATTTCAAATTTCAATTCACTCAGAATATTATAAAGGCCTTCAGTCATAACGTAATCTGTATCTCTCCAATTTTCTGTTAGCTCCCGTAGAATTTATGCTTTAAATTAAGGTGTAAATGATTAATCTGCAATTAATATAATAATATTTTTTACTGAAACAAAGCATTTTTTTTGTAATATGATTACTGAAAACAGAGTCACTGAGCATTTAAACCTTATGGGCACTAAGGAATATCTTTCTTAATTTATGTAATATCTCAAGAATTTGTCAACAAAATTTTTTCAGGTTCATCTTGAGCAGGTATATTAATTAACAATGTTTAATTTTAAATGCATCAAACACTAAGAAAATAAACAGAATCGTTTAAAATAATCTATCGAAAGCAGGTTAAAAAAATTACTTAAAAAACGATGAACTTAAATTAACATAAATACAATTTAATTACAAAATCATACAACTAAACTAAAAATAATTTAAATCGAGTCCGCTTCCGTTGAAATGTAAACAATCAGAATACAATGCGCATACGTGAATTTTCAACGCCAGTTACGGTAACGCAAATGCGTGAATTTTTCTACGCCAGTTGGGGTAACGCTATTTAGATTAGAAATTTTTAATTTCCTTTAATCTGTTTTATTTTAATTTAAAAGTACTTCAGAATGAATCTGAAAGATCGATTCATTAACAATGTTTAATTTTAAATGCATAAAACATTAAGAAAATAAACAGAATCGTTTGAAATAATCCGCCGAAAAATGTTAACCCTAGCCTCATTACTGTTGGGAGGAAAAAAAACTGAAGTCTTACTCATTTGGCGGTGGGGAAAATGGAAGGATTTTTTTGGCGGGAAAGTTAGTTTTTAATTAATAATTAAAATTCTAATTAAAATTTCAAAAAAAGAGACCCCAGGTGCACATTCCCGACCTCCAAGGTATACACGTACCAAATTTGGTAGCTGTAGGTCAAATGATCTTTTCTGTAGAGCGCCAACACACACACACACACACACATTGAGCTTTATATATAAGTATAGATTATACGAGAAAGGAAATAGGAGATAATAATTGTTCGGAAAACACCTAATTTATCTTATTTTTTAAGCATTTTTTATCAATATTGTATCATTTTAACCCAACAACTCTGTGTTAAATCGGCTTCAATTAATCATTTTTCTTCATTCATTATAGTTTAATAACTTAAAAATTAAAAGATTAAAATTTGCTACGATTCATATCCAATCCAATTACGACAAGGAGTTGCAGAATTTGTCCGATCAAGTAGGTCCTAACAATGGTTAAATTGATCCTCAGAAAAGGGAAATGCCGAAACATTTTACTTATTGTTTGCGGGACATTTTCCAGGCATTAAATACTTACCGTTATCGATGAATCGTTTCTTTTTCCCAATTATCTTGCTACAAAGTGTAAAAGCAGTCAGAGCAAAATATCTTCCTGGTTCGGCTATGATTTTAAATGACCCGTTGGAAGGAAAATGTTCATCGATTACTTGGTTAATAACTGCAGCTATCTGCCAAGAAAAAGCAAAATGGAAATACATAAGTGTAAAAATAATTTGAAATGAGAAAACACTATATATTATATTGGATTCAAAGATGATAAAAAATTAAAATATCAAAAAAATGAATGAAGGAAAATAGATTTAAAAAATATTAGATAAAGAGAAAACGACAGTTAATTAAAATTAATCATCCGTATAGCTCAAAGCTACACGGATGAAATTAGGTATATGGTGTTTCCGCCAATTTGTAGTCTTCTTTCTTCAAATTCTCAGCAAATTCCTTTCGGTGGATATCTGTGCGACCGGCTGTTCGAATACAAGTTAACACGAAAACTACAAAACGAAGATAACTACATAGATAAAATTGTTATGCAGTTTTTACATGCATATTGTAGACACCTGTCAAATTTTGTACCAAATCCAACATGGGTTCGACACTCTGTTGGTCTCTACTTTCAGGAAGTAAACACAATATTTCAAAAAGGCAATAATTTAACTATTCAGATTTGTTATGGTACTTTGAAATTACAAGTGTAATTTTATGTCAAATTTTGCTTCAATCGGTTAGGAAGAACGCGTCCAAAATTCAAATTCGATTTTTGGATATTTTAACTGCATGCCAGAGATTAATGGCTAAACCTTCATCAAGAATCACACAATAAGTAAAAATGCTAAATTTCAGCCAAAGATTAATATTTCGTATCTATTGTCCACCAAAGCTATGTAAGGTGCTCGCTGGGATAACACCTTTTCTAGATATGATGCGAGAAAGATATGGGGAGATTGCTCCAGCTGGTTTAATTTATGACTGTCTAAGGACTTTACACACTTACTTCAGCAAAAGTTTCTTTTTTATCGGATGAAGAAGGTTTAAAACCAGAAAAGCCACCACCTATGTCGAGTATATACATGGTGATGCCTTTCTTTTCAGCTGTATCAAATACTTTTCGGCACATCTTTATGGCAATCGCATAGTCATAGGGGTCTTTGATCATGCAGCCTATATGAAAACTGGAAAAAATTTTCATATCAGAAAAAAAAAGAGAGAGAGAGAGAGAGAGAGAATTTTAAGTGAACAC